>NC_141363.1:26474041-27674041 GCF_057382095.1 Aulonocara sp. 'chitande type north' Nkhata Bay | reverse complement strand
CTAAGAACCAGGTCATTTTCCTCTCTAAGGCCCTTCTACACCGATCGCTCAGCGTATTGGGGCGACCAGCTCTTGGCAGCATGGTTCATACTTCTTCCATTAAGTGATTTTGGAGTTCAAAGTGCTCACTTCAATGCTGAAGAAATCTTTCTGTACATTCCCCCAAATCTGTGCCTCGACACAATTTCTTTGACTTTGAGTTTGTGCTCTGACATGCACACTCAACTACTGAGTGTGTGCATTTTCCACCGCAGGCGGACTCCAATGAAGTTGTAGAAACATCTGATTCATTCATGATCTGTTCTCATTTTTACATTATGGGCCATTGTGTGTCGAACTTTAAGGTGAAAAATGAATTTAATCCATTTTGGAATAAGACTGTAACATGACAAAACGTGGAACAATTAAACTTGAGTTAATACTCTCCAGATGTGCTGCACGTGTGCTGTTATGGTAACCACTCCTACCATGAGGTATTAAAACATTAACAAATTAATCGTATTCAAGCACCACCGGACACCTGGAAACGTAGTGTTTGGTTTATTATATATAAGAAGCAGGTAAAGCTTCGGGTCAGGGTGCTGTCTCACTGCGGGGGTCTTCATGCTGACTACCCTGATGGATGTCTCCGTTAACACACATACAAATAAGTTACCAGTTAAACAGTGAAGCTAATCAAACACCATGTTGAGTGAGGGTGAAATGCCAAAACATCTGCCTGCCAGGTGAAGTCAGATCACTGCCATGCTAAACACAGAAACAGGTACAAGGCCTACGCTCTTAGTGTTGCCATGTTCCCAGTTTCTGATGGTCACATAGCATCTATGGGCAGAAGGTCTGTTTAATAATGACTGTGGTGTTTTGGTTGTTTGAACCAGATGGTTGGACCTTATTTACCCATTTCAATATACCATTTGTACACAGTACTGTAATATTACTGTCATCTCACACCTAAAGTAAAATATTTCACATTAAAATCCAACAGAGAAAAAGAAAAGCAGCTCGTGTGATTCATGGAATGTAGAATGTGGGAAAACAACAACAACAAACAAAAAATGCTAACTTATTGTGCGCACACACTTTCTGCAGTTTCCACCTTTTGCACCTCGGTTCATCAAAGTACCATCATTCCTCCCATTTAGCTTTTCTCTCTGTCGTAGCAGAGTCATCTGCATACAGATGTCAGTTCTATCCAGCAGAATTACACTATTAAACTTGCTCACGGCTCACGAGTACATTCCCCTCAAAACATTTCCCTTTCATGAGGGCGTCACTGATGTTTTCACTGCTAACAGAAAACAGGACACCCTGTCTTTAAATCTCATTTCATTTGTAGAAACTCCCACCCTGCTGTCAGAGAGCAAATGATGCTTTACTACATGAGTAGAAATCTGATACTAAAGCCTTAAACACACAGTCAGATAAGGGTAATCCAATCTCTCCTCAAAACAAAAACACCAAATATAACTCAGTCATTCAGCTCAGATTTATTTATGTAGCTCCAATTAACAACAACTGTTCCCTAAAGGCGCTTTATACCGTCGGCTACAGCTGACAGTATAAAGTCATTTGGTTGATTTGGATAACAGTTTGAGCGTCACAAGCTGACAGGAGAGACAAAAAGAAAAATCAGTTCCTAAAATACAAAAGGAGCTCTAGCACTGGAGCGCTGCTAGCACTTCCTGTTGAATACAGATCATGCTCACGTTACTTTAACAGCCTCAGGTACTTTATAATGCGAGCATACAGCACTAAACACTTGTTTAATGCTGTATGCACACGTCCTTCTTTTACTCAGGTGCTTAGAAACGATCCTTAATCAAGTTTTTGTCAGCCACAACATTAAAGCCATGTGCCCAGTGCTGTGTTGGTCCACCTGAGCTGTAAACAGCTGTGGCCGAGGACCTCTGGTGATGTCACTTGGTCTCTGGTTCTGAGACATTTGTGTGAGAATTGTTTGAGCCTCCATGCATCACATGTTTTAGTAATACTCAATGTTTTTTAAGCTGTAAGTAGATTTAATGTTGGGGCTGATTCCTGTATAGCTTCATTTATTTCATCAGTCCATGCATAAAATTCTGTTAAACACTTTTGTATATTTAACTTGATAAAAACCAACCTTTCACATATTCATCACTCAACCTGTATCAACCTGTTGAGCTCTTATATTTCCCCTTTTGCAAAAATGTTTGTCCTATTGTGATAAACTGCTCTCTGTGAGCACTTCCTGTGACTCCACTCTGTTCTACCTTGTCACTTCTCTCGCCTTTCCTGCCTCTGAGTCACATCACAGGTTTACAGGAGGCGCAAACAGGGACGATATACATATGAAGGTCTACGTTTGCAGTCAGTCATATACGACGACGAAATGCTCTGTAAGAGTGGAACTAAACAAAACTGTATGGTATTCATATGCTCTTGTCACACTGTCATGTTGTAAATGGAACTAAGAGTAAATATAAAAGTTCTCATGAACATTTAAAATTGAACAAATGTCACTTCAAAGTGAGGCCTTGATCTTATTAAACACCTCTGCTCATCTTCCTCTCTGCTCACAGCTCAAAAAAAGGAGAAAAGCTGAGGTACAAAGTGAGAATTGGGACTATTTGTCTCCATAAATCATGAAATGTTTTATTGTCCAACTCCTTTTAAACCAGATCACATGTTTTGAGGATGCGCACTGAGCCAACCTGTGCTACTGAATTTCACTCTTTGTAATTTTGGTCTTTTCACATAGAAAAGACTTTTTTTGTTACATCACACTACAGATGACGCTACAAAAAGTCTTTTTATTTATATGCTGACACTACACCTAACAGCAACGCCTGACTGCAGGTTTCACATGAAGACGTGTGATTGGACAAACTGGGATTAGCAGGGACGATGTGGAATTGGACATGTTTAGAAAGAAAATGTAAACATTCCCAACCAATCTGACTTGTTCATTTAAATCCAGATTCAGAGGATAAACAGACATTTATTCTGCACATCTGCCACTGGAAACATGGTGATGATAAACACAGACTTAGACATCAGGACTTGAATATAATGAGTCTCCGTGTGGGTCTGTCTCATATCAAAAATAGTTTGCTTTAATGGAGAAGTACTACAAGAATTTGTACACTAATGATTTTGAACCCGGTTGATTTCCTGTCCAAACATTTGCTACTAACCCCTGAGAGAATGATCACATCACTCTCCAACAACACAGGTAATCAGTGAGAACACAAAGCGTGCTACAAGTGTACAAATGACACATGAGAAATAAATGAAATGGGACACATGTAGAAGAGTGCAGCTTGTCTGGCCTTAAACTGAATGTTGGAGGTTGATATAAAAACAGCAGTCCAGCAGCCTGACACTGTCGCAGCTATCATGGTTTCTGCCTGTGAGCTACGGATTCTCAGTCAGCTGCAGGGTTTTACCTCGGGAGGGCCGTGCCCAGACACACACCCACCCATCAGGTCTGACTCGCTTTAGAGCTTTAAGTCTATTGCGTCCAGCATCCACCTCCTCAGTCTAGTTGACACGGATGCCTGAGATGAAGGGCAGCCCGGTGGGAACCCTTTTCTTGTACTCAACATAGTCCTCGGCGAAAAAATGGATAAGGGAGAGCTCCTCCTCCTCTATCCGCTCCCGGAAGAACCGCCAGCTGGCTATTGTGTAAGCCAGGATACACAGTGGGTTACACAGCATCACCTGCAGCAGCCAGAAAAAGACAACAGATGTCAGCAACAACAAACAATTCATTAAACTGATTTAGAAAACCCCTCCAATAGTAAACCAAATAACCAGTGACTGAGGTCTGTGTACCAGCAGGAGTGGGACATGTAGTTCATAGTTAGTACTTTAAGAAATCTTTCATAATTCTACACAAAGTGTTCCAAAACATACAAACCACAAATGATGGATTTCAAACACTGACAGCTGCATTAAAGCAGCCGAGCAGTAACCCTTCATATCCTGTTCTGTGTGCCCGATCACATCAAACGTTACGTCTTCTGTAATGTTTTTGCTTGTTTTGTTTTAAGTTTGGATCTCAGCGTTAAAACTTGACAAATGTATTTGTTATTAATTGTTCGCTGCGTCCCTCCTACAAAGAACAGATACTGGTCCTGCTCATGGTGTAAGAACCTTCTATGGCCCTGTCCAGCTCTTCTACAGTAGCGGCCCATCGGTGCCACACAGCAACGCTTCTGGCAATGGCACACACAGTATCATCACAGAGCAGCTGGACTACAGGTGGTACCTGCAGGGCACAGGCATTGCTTCATACTGCTAGCAGTGACAAATTAAATAAAATAGCCTCCACCTGGAAAACTTCCTGTTTTGTTCATTTTTTTAACTCCAAAGCAGCTGAAACTGAATAATCTCGTTACCTAACATATCCCACATGTTTAACTGACTTGATGCTATACTCTGATCAAACTGTGTTCCTTGTGTTTAACAAACAAGAAGATAAAATGATCCTAATTGTAAAAATACACAGTATCAATATTTTCTTTTACCTTTATTATTGTAGTGCTGCTCATTACTCTTAGATACGACAGAGCTGTTAGATGCATAGAAAACTGCATCTAAATCGTTTGAGATACACATTTAGATCATCTCAGGGTTTCTAATATGTTCATTACAAATTCTGATTCAATTCACTGATGAACAAACTCCTGCTGAAGATCCGCTGCACATAAACAGCACTTGAAAACGATATAAAGCCCACTTGACTTATTTATAGCTCAAAAGGGCTTATTTACATTTTTCAAGAATTACATTCTTTATTTTTAAGAAGATCCATGAAAGGTGGAGACAGAGATCTCATTACATCACTCAGCGAGCTCTATTAACGAGCAATAATTGATATTCAAAAGAGAAAAAAAACACAGGCTTTTAAATGAACTGCTTACTGGTTTCCATTTTAGAAATTGCAATGTTTTAAAGTTTACCAACATCTACCTAACAACCCTCAGGTCAGCGGCTCCATCTTCTACTGGTCCATGTACAAAAATATTAATGCGACGTACCAAACACAAATTTTTATATTATTTTACTTTCAATCTGAAACGTGTTACGATAGCATTGAAATTAATATGGTCTAGTGCCCCCCATGCCCCCCTTTAGGCTCACCCCTGCTCTCTTCCATGTAAAATAGGATGGCTGCCGTCATCATTCAGCAGTATCATTTAAACATGCTATCGGACTAAGTTCACAGTTCATCTGCAGGTTTTTCTCTGTATAAAACAAACAGCTGCTGAGTTGCTTTTCTTCATGTTGGAGTTTGTTGATCAGCTGCTTTGATGAATGGTAAATGGTAAATGGCCTGTATTTATATAGCGCTCTACTAGTCCCTAAGGACCCCAAAGCACTTTACATATCCAGTCATCCACCCATTCACACACTGGTGATGGCAAGCTACATTGTAGCCACAGCCACCCTGGGGCGCACTGACAGAGGTGAGGCTGCCGGACACTGGCGCCACCGGGCCCTCTGACCACCACCAGTAGGCAACGGGTGAAGTGTCTTGCCCAAGGACACAACGACCGAGACTGTCCGAGCCGGGGCTCGAACCGGCAACCTTCCGATTACAAGGCGAACTCCCAACTCTTGAGCCACGATCGCCACAATGAAGGACTCACACTCGCTTTTTTCCCAGTAAAGGTTTTAATGGTGACCACAGGAACAGCGCTGCTGTTTTGGATGACATAAACCTCCGCCTCTTCGCTCTTTACAGTTTGTAAACAGACTCCATGTTAGACTGTGCCAGCATCGTCATCACTGCTGCTGTTGGGGGCTGCGTGGGCTTAACAGACATTATAAAAGATGGATGTAGCTTCCAGATCTGAAAGTGTATTGCTCATCTGCCGTCACACACACATGAACTTAACTGACATCCCATTCTTAAACTACAAGGTTTAAGGATTTAGGATGTCGGCACACCCTGCAGCATAACAGCTTCAAATTGTCTGGGAAAGCTTTCTACAAAGTTTAGGAGTGTGTGTATGGGAATCTTTTAAAAATCACCTAGTAGTGCATTTGTGAGGCTGATGTTGGATGAGCCTGATTCAGTCTCTCCTCTAATTCATCCCAAAGGTTTTCTAAAGAGCTTGGAAAGAAAGTGAAAAGACTTCTTTATCCCCAGAAAGTTGATTGTGTTCATCTGATCGTAGTGTTTACAGTGGGAGAAACGTTCAGAGCCTGAAGACTTCTTTAGTCATTTCACAGCTAGCTGCTAGCCCATGCAGAGCTTATAGCGCCTTCCTGCACTGAGAATACGAAGCATACGTGGCTACAGGATGTTTCCTGTGAGATCAAACTTCTACCATACACCTGGTAGATGGTTCGAATTAGTGTGTGAGCACGTTCACATCATAAACTGTGATCCAGAGTCACTCTGGAGTTTGTTTGGAACCACACAGAACCAAACAGTCTCGCTGAGGCTGCTTTGGTCTGCACGTGAGCGCGATTACTGTGTTCACACCTGCACAAACAAACCACACCAGGTGGAAAAATGAGCTGAAGTTAAACACTAATGATTGCTGCTGCAGCTCACCTGTGTTCCTATGCTCCAGTAGAACCAGCCCACATAGGAGGGGTGTCTGAAATAGGCGTAGACCCCACTGGTGACCAGCACATGGCTTTGGGCCTTCTCATTCTGGACAATGTGATTGAAGTTGGAACCGGCTGTCAACATGGCCGCCTTCCGTAATCCTTCACCACACAGAACCATGAAGAGACCCAAGACGCTCAACCAGCTGAGTTGCTTCAGTTCTATAAGAGATAAGAAAGACCGATGAAATACTGGTGAGCACATAAAAAGCCTGAGAGCGCAGATCAGGATCTGACCAGCTGCTGGTCTGCAGGCCAACAGGAAACCAGGGTACATCACTTCCTTTATTCAACAGAGGTGTGAGCACATTAGGTGTCAGTATGTTCCCATGAAAGGATGATGGCTGGCCTCTTTCTCCTTCCTTCTCTGTTATCTATTAAAAAAACAGATTATTATATTTCTTTGATGTTGATGGTTACACGAATAGCTGTTCATGCATTTTGCATGTCGCCACAGGTTCCCAGCTAAACTATAATGTTACTTAAACTTAACAAACATGTTTACTTCCTATTTTGAAACACGAATCTCCAACCACTCTTTGGAACTGTTGATTGTCATACCCATGTGACAGCAAGGAAAGTGATACATCTCTGGCAGCAGCCAGCATCATACTGGGTACTACGACACGGCCAGAAGCTCTGCACATAGGATGTGAGTCAGCCATGAATCCATTAGCCCATGCACACGCTCCACAGTCTGGATGTAATCTGAGATCATTGTTATTTCAGCATGAGCTAATATACTGGATCAGGCAACCTCCCTTCTCAACAGTTCTGAGTGGACTGAGTGCAGGTCATTACACAGATGACACACCAACCTGGAACGGTCAGCTTCTCCACAATGAACTCCACCCATGATGAGACAGCAGCCAGCGTGTACTCCACACTGTGGTTGAGCAGGAATGAGTCCAACGACAGGCTGCGAGGGTTGATGATGGCCGTTACCAGATACTCGGAGTAATGGAAGAACGACAGGGAACACATGTACCTGCAGAAAGACAGGATTACTTCACGTTCAACTGTAGCCGGCCTATATTAGGAAAAAACACATCCTGATGTCAACGTATGAAAATCTATGTAGAATTTAACCAAGAAAGTGTGACATATATATAGTTTTACACAACATAACAAATGTACATACCAGCCAAAATGTGTCCAAGTGGTTTCAGAGAAGGTTATAATTAAACCACAGCCAAAGGTCACTCCCAAAAAGCAGGCCCTCACAGCAACCTAGAACGAGGACATGCTGTTAACACACTCTGCACTCACTTTTTCACTGTCCAGGTATTTAAAACTCGTCCTTCACTATTACACCCGTCTGCTCCGCATTCACAAACATGTATTCTGTCTTGCTTCTACCGACTTTAATTCTTCTCCTATCCAGAGCATATCTCCACCTTTCCAAACTTGATCCCACCTGCTCTGTACTCTCACTACAGATCACAATGTCATCTGCAGATATCAAAGTTCAGGGAGACTCCTGCCTGATTTCATCTTCAACCTGTGAACAAGATGGGGCTCAAGGCAAATCCCAGCCCCACCTGTGGCTCAGAAGGGGTCATCTCCAGATCGATAGTTTGTTTCACAGCTCCTCCAGTCTGAATGTCAAATGATCCATGGGCAAGCTGCCCCCTGTGCATCCACAATGCAGAGCGTGAGTGAATGACAGACAATGCACTCATTGATAGGAAAACTGCTTGAATAAATGTGTGTATTATTGGATGAATAAGTCTTGTAGTAAAAAGTGCTTTGAGTGCACAGTATACAAGTACCAGACCATGTATCCCCTGGAACTCATTCCAGCTGCACACCTCACACACTTCTATGTCACTCCTGACTTTACTCATACAGTACCACAATGTGTCTCCTAGCATCCTAAGATATGCTTTGTCTACATCCAGAAAGACAGTACCTTATCTATACTTCTCCAATGCAAACATACAATCTGTAGGGGTCTTCTCAGTCTTAGTTCAAAAACTCTTTCCCATAGCTTCTTGGTAAGGCTCGACAGTTTTCTCGCTCTGTTGTTACTACTGTGCTACATATCACCCTTGTCCTTGAGAAGCAGTACCAGTATCCTCCTCCTCTATTTCTCAGGCATTGCATTAAACAATGTGTTTGCAAAGTCCGCTGCCCTGCTCTCTCAGAGAGACCAAGACAATCCCATAACTCCACAGGTATGTTATGTGGACCAAGCGCCTTTCCACTTTTCATTCTATTTATAGCCCTCACATCTTCCTTGCTAATCCTATGCGCTTCCTAATCCTGTAACTGTCCTCCTTTCTCTCATTTTGTAATTTATCACTGCCTCTTTCTCCATTCATCAACTCAAGCAATGCTGTATAAGTAAATTATATTAGATACAAACCAATACAGGACTAAATGAGCAGATTTCTGAATGGACTTCTGTATTACTTTCTTGTCACAGCACATAAAGTAACTGTTAGTACCAGTTATAGAGTTTAGCCATTTCAACTGTCTAAAATCAGCAAGTTCCTAAGCTTAACAGACTTCTATGTTTAGCACACTAATACCAACAGCCTCTCTCTTCTTTTGCTAATGAGATTAACTCAGTGTTAGCTAGGCTAGCTAGGCGACTCAGTTGGATAACATTAGCAGCAAGATTTAGCATTTAATATTAAATGGCGTAAAACTTGATTGCTATATTAACTGCAGGATGCCAAAACAAACTGAGGTCACAAAAAATACGACTTCAGCATAAGATTCAGCACAAAAGCAGGAAGTTGGTAACCTTATGACAGCACCTACCTTGTACAGAGGTCCCTTGTATATCAGAAGTAAGAGGCCGTTAATAAGGGCAATATGAGAAGAAATCGCAATTTTCCCGGGAGTCTCGGTCAGATAATCAAAGACCCAGTCGTGACGTCCAAACCAGGTTCTGATCAGAGGAATTACAACCACGCTAAGCCCTAAGATAAAGCCATTTATACTTACTCTAGCCTCTAATACCAACTTACTGCCTGCCATGATGGAAATACTGTACAGTGGTAAAATGAGATATCGCGAGAACTAAATGACAATCTCGTGACGTCATGTGACTGCCTTTGTATCTTATCAGCTGCCAGTACAGAAAACCAGAAGAGTCATGCGGATCAAATAAACAGTTTTGTGCTTCAATAATGAATTGTGCAATAAAATATGCGTTAATACATGCATTTGTTAAAAATGATTTTATTATTTAATAATTAAATTAAAAATGAAAGCACTATTTATAATTCAATATTTCAAAATTGAATATTTCAAATTGAAAAAAAAAAATCCCAAACAAAGAATTAAACTCTCAATAAAAACATCTTTTCAAAAACGATTTTCGAATTCCAAATAAAAATATAGATTTAACCTGGTGCTTCCTACCTGCCGACCGTTTTTAGTATTGTGATGTTTCGCATGTTTCTTACAGTTTGAAGCAGATGCAACTATAAGAATCAGCACTGAGCCCTTACATTTCTATACAGTGTTCAAGTGATGACTGCAACCTACAGCCTTTAAAATCATGATTAATCCAACCTGCAGATATGGACAGTTAATGTCACGCTGCTCAAGTCTTGTAATTAAGCTGACTTTTAAAATTAATATATACTTGGACACACACACACACACACACACACACACACACACACACTTTATCCAATATGATTCTGGAATTTAAATATAAAATATTTTAAATGATTTCAGCTTCAATCCACGTGTCAAAGATATGCAGCAGTGACAATAGTCCATTTGATGTTGCATTTTTACAATAATACAGTTTTAAGTGTACTGAGTTGTAACAGTGTTTTTCCTGATTCTTTTCCTAATAGAATGATTTGAAAAAAAATTCTTCCATTACTTGACATTTTCAGCTAATAACAAATATTTTTGGTAACATAGGAAATATTTACTTAACTTAGGAATGTAGAGTTCAGACAGGCAGCACAAATGATTTGTTATGTATGTTAGGCATGATTTGATCTGATTTATTCTTGTGAAACTGTGTGTGTGTGTGTGTGTGTGTGTGTGTGTTGGGGGCAGTCTCCGCTTTCTATAAATGTAATGCTAATACTAATTATTTTCATTGGTGTATGACTTGTTTACAAATCAATAAGCTACACTTTATTGCTTCGAGCATTGCTGGACGTACAAATGAAACTCAGGTCATGAGAATATTTCATCAATTCAATTATCTTACAAAATGAAAAAGATTTTATTTATCCATATCAGATTTACATTTCATCACATGGAAAAAAGCTAATTTCTTTACAGTTACATTCAAAACATCAAATATCAAGAACAAGTTAAAAAAAGAAGATCCACTCAGCAGAGGAACAGACTTGTTCCTGGGATGGTCACTGAAGACAACAGACAGAAATTTAACTCACGTTAGTTTGAACTATGATACCCTGAACTCAATAAGGAATTCTGGACCATTCATTTAGTATTCACTTGCATTCTATCTTCTTTGGCTGCTTGAGAAATAACTGGAAATCTTGCTTTGGGACCTCAAAGGAGACAAAAGCGAAGCTGGAAAACAAAGAAAAAATGCAAAAGGAAAGTTTTATATGTCAGATGTCGTGTTCATTTTATTATTTCAAATCCTTTTCGTTACTTAAAAAAACATGACATCAAACACACAACAGGATGACACATGGAAAAAAGTTTCCAATTTCGTTGTACTGTTGTTCTATGTATGACTGTGCAATAACAATAAAGAGTTATCTGTATCTGTCATGTGTTAAGGCGCTGACAGAAACCAAAAAATAAAAAACTAAACGAGAACTGAATATTCAGTTTTGCGGGGTGGGTAAAGTTATATGCCCACAGTATATTGTGAAGTGGCACCATATAAATAAAACTGAATGAATGAGAATGATTAGTCACAAGGTAAAGCACACTTTTCTAGACCACAGGGATTTACCTTCAGGTTGTTCTTGCTGCTCCTCAATCATAACAGGAACATCAGGAGCAGAGACTGGCTGACCTATCAAGCCATCCAACATGTCTTTGTACTGCTTCTTGTGGTTAGGACGAATAAACATACCAAATCCTTAAGAAAAGGAACACAAGAAAGTCGTTTCAAACCACAAACATTTACAGGAAGATGGCAGAGAACATCTCATGATCTGGAAGAACACTTACTGACAAGAAGGCCAAAGTTCTCATCTCTCTCAGTGAATAAGTTCACTGCTGTGGTCACCAGTTTTTCATAGTTGTCTGTGTTTTTGTAGGTGTGAATAGCCTGAAAGAGCTGTGTCGATCTCTCTGCCCCAAGAGCTTTTTTCACATCAGTCAGAAAGGTAGTGTGGACTTCATTCTTTGATGTAGAACCTGATCAACATAGTTTTATGCTTAACCATCACTGACACACATTACATGACACAAGTTTTTTGTATGGGTATGTATTAAGTAAACATCATTACTGTTTGACAAAAATGCAGCATAATATGCAGAGAATAGGTGAAAACATCAGCTACAGGTAGACCGAGCAGTCAGCTGAGACTGCAAGACCAGGCTCACCAACCTGTGCACGGCCTGGATTGATTACAAGAAGGCCTATGACTCAATGCCCCACACCTGGATCCTGGAATGCCGAGAACTGTACAAGACCAACAGGACCCTAAGAGCCTTCATCAGAAACTCAATGGGAATGTGGCGTACAACACTAGAGGCCAACTTCAAGCCCATAGCACAAGTCACCATCAACCAAGGTGACTTGTTGATCTCCTCTACCAAGGAGATGCTCTGTCCCTGCTGCTGGTCTGCATAGGCCTGAACCCCCTCGTGAGATCATTGGCTACGGATACAGACTACAGAACGGAGCAGTTGTCAGCCACATCCTGTACATGGATGACATCAAGCTGTATGCCAAGAATGAACGAGACATCGATTCACTGATCCACACCACCAGGATATACAGCAATGACATCGGAATGTCGTTCGGACTGGAGAAGTGTAGTCGGATGGTAACAAAGAGAGTTAAGGTAGTCAGAACTGAACAACATTGCAGACACAGAGGACAGCTACAGGTACCTGGGGATCCCACAGGAAAATGGGAACCATGAAGAAGCTGCTAGGAAAGCTGCAACCACCAAGTACCTGCAGAGGGTCAGGTAAGTCCTGAGGAGTCAGCTGAACAGTAAGAACAAGATCCGGGCTATCAACACCTGATCAGGTAACTTGCTGGGATAATAAGCTGGCCAAAGGAGGAGATAGAAGCCACTGACATCAGACATCAAGACCAGGAAGCTCCTGACTATGCATGGACAGTTTCACCCCAAGTCCAGCACCCTGAGGTGGTACGCTAAGCTAAGGAAAGAGGCCGGGGACTGTGAGTGTCAGCACCACAGTCCAGGATGAGACAAACAAAAGCCAGAACACTCCACGGTATGTACCACCAGCAGATAGAGGAGGTGGCTGACATCCAGAAATCCTACCAGTAGCTGGACAAAGCTGAACTGAAATACAGCACAGAGGCACTAATCATGGCAGCACAGGAACAAGCTCTGAGTACAAGATCCATTAAGGCTGGGGTCTATCACACCAGGCAAGACCCCAGGTGCAGGCTGTGTAACGATGCCCCTGAGACAATCCAGCACATAACAGCAGGGTGTAAGATGCTAGCAGACAGGGCATACATGGAACGCCATAACCAAGTGGCCGGCATAGTGTACAGGAACATCTGTACCGAGTATGGCCTGGAATTCGTCTTTCATGTTTAAAATGGAATATTGTGTTATTCTTCCAAAATTCTTCCTTGACATTCTTTTCTAATCATGTATCTCACACACATTTCCAAGAACAAAATGAAGAGCGTGTTTCATACCGTTCTGCAGCATTACAGTCTTCTTCTCATCCTTGGACAGAGTGTGATCAGGTTTGTATCCACAGCCCTTCCCTGTCAGCTCCTGGCAATTTTCATCAAACCTCTTTTTGTGATGTGGGCGAACAAACTGGTAGAAGCCTGTGACACAAGGCAGCAACAGCAGTCAACTACAACCTGTTTTGCATTAACACACTGTTAATGTGGTGCCCTGATACTGAAATCATGACTTTGACATTGATATTATTCCTGTGTAGATATCAAGACTAATAATGTTGACAGTTATGTTCAGTTTTTCAAAAGTAACGTTGGGTGAGGTGTTCTTACACTACTGTGAAAAAACAGGGCAAACTACAAAGAACGATTCTATTATTGTAGAGAAATCTCTGTAAGACACAAGGCTGAAAACTCATACTGACTGACTATGATCTGCACTGTATCTAAATATGGCAATGTTCATGGGCAATTTAGGCAATCATTGACTGCAAGAGATTTTCACCCAGTTATTAAAAACAATCTTTATTTAAAATTATGTTGGTTTGTCTAACTACTTTGAGCTTCTGAAAATGCATGTTATAATTCCTTAACAGTTAAAGCAATACTTAAACCCTTTGAATTAAAGCTTATCTCATCCTTACCATGTGAACAGAGACACAACTTTTACAATTTTGCACTGTGCTCGAGTGCAACAAAGCACAGTCACTTGTTGTATATCAAATGAAACAACCTGAACGTTGCAGTTTAGAAAATGTGATCTTCATAGAAACCCTGCTTGTCAATACATTCTGCACATATTCAAACTATCGTGCTGTGTACGTTTTAAAACATACTAATTATACATATTAAAATAATTTAAAACACTTTATTGAAAAGAGTGCAAAGACTTTAACGGATTTGTAAATAGTTGCACTAGTTAGACTCATTTTACAAAGAGCGTAAAATGTCTAATCATAAATTAAGAAAACGTGTTCTGTAGAGTTCAGACGTCTGCAAAGCAGGTATACTTTATAGGTGGCAGCGTACTGTCATTCTTCAGTGTTAACTATGTGTGGTGTTTATCGTTTTAATAGCAGTGTATTGCCGTACCTTCTAGTATCAGTACACAACATGCAGTGCTACCACATGCAACACTGAGGCTCAGATACGAGTCTGAATGTTCAGGTCGCTTTGTGTTTATTAGAGCAGAAGATTTACCATGGAGGAGACTCTGAGTATTAGTGTCTTCACTTAAAATTGCTGTCTCAGTCAGCAGGTGATCCAGGTTGTCGGTCTTTTTGTAGGTCTGCAGAGCCCGTATGATGCGGTCAAAGCTGACCTGACTCAGGGACTTCTTCATGTCCGCCAGGAATTTCTTAGCCCTGCTCGCCTTTCCTTCTTCAGACAAATCCTCAGAGACACTCGGCTTCTTCAATAACCATGGAGGAAAAGATAATCTCAGCAGCAGTGTAAATTCAAAATGATGTTAAACAATCTGGTTCAAAGTTCACTGCCCTCTGTTACACATCTCTGTACGTCTACAGGTATGTCATCTGGACCAACAGCTTTTCTAGTTTTCATCCTCTTCACATCATTCTTACTAATTGTCTGCACTTTCATCAGGTGTGTGCACCATAGGTTTATTAGATAAATATTTGCTTAAAAGTTCAAATTGAGTTAACAGCAGGCCACAGATAAACATAATTATCCCAACCCTTTAAACTTTAACGATTCATCCCCAACTTTCAACAGTCAGAAAAGACGTTTTCACCGAGTCCAGCTGTGTGTTGTTTAGAACACCACTTACCTGTTCTTGGACCAACTTGATTTTACGTTTTCCACCCCGCAACTCATCCTCCATCCTCTTATCGTATTGAAGAGACAGTGTGGACAAATGATTTGCCTTCAAAAGCAAAACAAGTGGAAAATGTGGTATTTAAACTTTTTTGTTTTATAGTGTAACACCCCACCTCACCCCACCCCCCACACACACACGATGTGAGTTAATAAAACGAGCTACCTTTTCCTCTCCCATGGTAAAATCACTGTCCTCTCCAGTGCCGTGGTTGCCTTGCTCCAAAGCATCCAGCAGGTTGGCTGGTCTCCTCTGACTGTCCTGCACCTCACTCTCATACTCAAGGCAGATCCTGGCCATTCCACTGGCTCCACTGTTCTCATCTGACCACAAAAACAAGGGTTAAAATTCATCAAGGACTCACTTTAGAGTAGCTGTAGCTGGAAATTTTAAAACTAGTGCTTCCAGCTGTAGGTTTAGGATTAACTGGCTCTTAGTTGAATTTCTACCATTTATTATTGAAGTCTGTGTTTCTACTGTAGTTTTTCTACATTTCAACTGCATAATGAATTCTAAAGACACTCCTGTGAAACCCTTTGCTAAACGTATCTAGTATAGCAAAAGAACACCTTCATCTTTAATAGCAAAACATCAAACCACATCCATCATCTGTGTACTCACAGAGTCTCCTCCTCTTCAGGCTGGGAAGGCAGGTGTCCAGCACTTTGGCCTTCTGGGTGTGAGACGTTTGTGAGGAGGAGCAAGAGGTGAAACTGGAGGACTGAGTGTCTGATGAACACACAGCCGCACAGCTGTCTGCTGGAGCCTTCTTCTCAACCACAGGCCTCTTAAATGTATAATGCACAAACTGTGAGTATAAGCTGACAACCTGAACTGTAACCAAGTGTCTACACACCTTTACTGCACATGCAATGAATGAAAACCAGATAAACGATATGTTAGTAGACATTTATTATGAAAGTAATAAGGTTGACATGGTGTTAAAAAAACTCTTATCTTCACCTTTATTCCACAGAAACTCACAGAAAACACTTGACATCAAATTATATTTCAGCACGATGAACAGTGTCATAGCCATTAATGGAAACACTCCAGGTAATTATTCACTTTTTGTGTTTTAAATCAAAAAGTTTTCCATTTTTTCAGTGCTTAAAATAAAAAAACCTTCCCTCCAGATCAGAATCAGTACTATGAGCTGGTTCTTTAACAAAACTGAATAATGCAAGAATTTGCTGCATTGTATAAACCATGCAGGTGCGACAACTCACCATTTTTTGTGCAATCCTGAAGAACTGCGAGACATCACGGACCACGTTGCCAAAGCTGTCACAGAGGCGCACATACGACCTCACCCACGATGGAAGCTGAGCCCGGGCATCGGCACTTTTAAATCTGTGGGGAAAGTTTTCCTTTAGTTTAACAATCATTTTTTTATCATCAATAAATAATAAATAAGGTGACCGAAGCACTTAATTGAAGCTTGTGTGCTGCTGTGTGGTATAGTGGAGGATGTTCCCTCTGATGTGATGTTACTGAAGTAAACCAGCTCTGACCTCTGATCACACAAGAAGATCGCTCCATAGTCTTCCTTGTGACGAATCACTCTACCGATGGCCTGATTCACAGCTCTGAAAGCCTGCTGTTTGTACCAGTCTTGCCCTGATAAGTACTGTTTACACGCACAAAGACAGAGAGATCCAACTACCGTAATACGACAGAGCAACTTTTTAGTGTACATCAATAGTTAATTTTCTTTCACCTTGAGCCCTGGAGCTTTCTTTCGATTCATCTCATCCAAAAATTGCATTTTCAGGATGACTCGAGGGTCGTTCTTTGGAGGGAAAGGAAGGCCAGTGATGATAACACCCCGACCATAGGTGTCTGCAAAATCCAGACCCTCGCTCGCCTAGCACAAGAAGATATCATTACAGAACGGCTATTTGTGTAACCCTACACTAACATGAAAGAAAATCTGTCTATGCATCTTCTTAAATGTTTATCCAATTAGTCCCAGCATCACAGAACAGGAGGTAGCGTGCACCCTGGAAAAGCAATAAAACTGCTAACAAAGAGAGACAACCATTCACACTCACGAGCCATCATTACAAAAACATTGTGTAGTTATGCAGTGTGTCAACAAAAGAAAAAAAAATGATGTCACATCTTTGGCACCCTTGTCCTCTCGTGTCAACATGTCCTTTGAATATCATATACAGGTGTGGTCAGAGGTTTACTTGGTATAAAAGTCATGATTATTTGGGGCTTTTAATGATTTCTTCCAACTGCTTTATTCAGGGTGGAATGATGTTACAGCACTCATCTCTTATGACTTTCACAAAATTGAGTGCACAACTTTAAATTAATTGAGATTTTCTCTTATTCGCACTGGGTCAAAAGCATAAACTCAAATATTAACATACATCTGCTAAAATCTTTCATAAAGTCTTTTAACTTGATGAGGTCAAGGCCTATAAACTCATTAGTGATCATGATCCATTACAACTACAAGATTTGTCTGGATTGACCAATACTCAGAACAATATGAAAATCCAAGGAACTCAGTAATGAGCTAATAATGAGAACTGTAGATTTATGCCAATTGGAACATTTCTGAACTGCAAATTCCAAGATCATCAGTTCAAACTATTTAAGTAAATACAAGTTACTCAGATGTCTCACCACTTTATCAAGCTCTGGAAGGAGACTCAAACGGTCAGCCTCAGATTGAGAAAATAGGATATTCAACACCAACAGAATTTGCAGCTGCCCACACAGAGAAGGCAAATGATTTCTCGAGAAAAGTTTTTTGGACAAACAAGACAACGACTGTGTTGTTGTTGACAATGAGCAGGTAGTCTAAGGAGCTTGGAAAGAAAAGTGTCTGGACTTCTTTAAGTTGCTTGAAGACGTTTCACCTCTCAGCTGAGAAGCTTCTTCAGTTCTAGGGTCAAATGCTTTTCTTTCCAAGCTCCTTAGACTATGATAACCTGGATGACTTCACAGACCTTCACAGACAATGAAAACTGGACTGGACGAGTAAAAGTGAGGCCTTCAAACCTAAGAACACCGCGCCGACTATCAAGTATACAGAGGGATGATTTGCCTGTTGTACATTCATGCTCACGATGAGTGTACGTAAACTTCTGACTACAACTGCATACTCACTGTATACAGCTGAAGTTTTGAGGTGAAACATGATAACAGAAAACATTTTAGGACTTTTACAGACTTCATGGACAGCCTCCTCACCTTCCCTCGACACACAGCAAAGAAGGATCCTCCTTTGGATGCTGGATCATTGACTTTGCCGTAATAACCATCAATAACCTGGGAATAGACAGAGGCTAAAGTTTAATCAGATCTTTACTTTTTTTTTTTTTTTTACTATAAGCAACTTAGGAAATATTTTTAGATGTGAAAATGTGAATAGAGGGGTTTACAGCCAAGTGATTAGATACCTAAAAAAACACTCACGTCATTAAAGGTGCCCTTCCCTTTAGGTTCAACAAACATAGGCTTTATGTTCTCAATGCGGTTTGCATGTCCGTTAGCCTGGTGATGACACACATGCAGGAAATGATTTACAGCAGCATCTTAGATTGTTATAAATGATCCATTTGACTGCGGAGTAACATAAACGTAACATAAATAAATTGGTTTTTGACTTAATGATTAACTCTTTTGATATCTTTACATTCTATTTTTTAATATGCATTTCTTATGTATTTCTTGCACACTTCAGAAAGCAATTCTTAGCTTCTAATTAGTATAAGAAGAAGAATTTATGTAATTGAAATAATGATGAGAAAATAAAAAAATGTTAAAGCGATTTGGAAGTTTAAACTATGCTTAAATTCATGATGAAGTAAGGTCACAGAGAGAAACAGACAGGGAGGATGGTAAGGTGTAGTGATTAAATGCCAACAACAGTGACTGGATGCCACAATGGGTGTGAGCCCAGACATCCCCTCAGAAGATGTGACATCCAGGAAGAGAGGTGGGAGAAAGGATAACCAAGTATAATACTGTAGTGCAGAACAAATAAAGGGTTTTCCATCTGTCATCTAGAAGATGAGCAGTTAAAATAAAATAAAGTAAAATAAAAAAATTGGATCTCATAGTTCACAGTTGAAAGTTCCAGCAGAGACGCCAGAGGGATCAACTGCTGCCCAAACTATGGACTTACAATTTGGCTTAACATTCTTTGGTTCTTTCTCTCCTCAAACCCTCTCCTCTCAAAGATCAGAAGAGAATCAGCATTAGCTCCGAGTAGGTTAACTGAAAAAGTATAGTTCAAGTGATTTGATTATTCGGTTTTATGGTCGCGGAATTTGATCTCTGCTTTTTGCAGATGATGTGGTTCAGTTGGCTTCACCGGGTGATCGCCTTCAGCTTGCACTGGAATGGTTCGACTGAGAAGCGCTGGGAATGAGAATCAGCACCTCATTCCCAGCGCTTCTCACTCCCCAGGAGGAGGAGGAGTTTAAGTGTCTCTGGGTCTTGCTCACGAGTGATGGGAGAAGGGAGCGGGAGATCGACAGACGATTGGTGCTGCGGCTGCAGTGATGCGGACGCTGTACAGGTCCGTCGTGGTGAAGAGAGAGCTGAGTGTAAAAGCGAAGCTCTCAATTTACTGGTGGTCCCTACCCTCACCTACGGTGACAAGCTGTGGGTACTGACTGAAAGAACGAGATCGTGGAAATTGGCTTCCTCCGAAGGGTGGCTGGCCTCTCCCTTAGAGATAGGGTGAAGAGTTCAGCCATCCAGGAGGGGCTCAGAGTAGAGCCGCTGCTCCTCCACATCGAAAGGAGCCAGCTGAGATGGTTTGCGCATCTTACAAGGATGCCTCCTGAGTGAGGTGTTCTGCACTGCAAGGCTACTCAGCCCTGGTTTTTCGGGTAGGCAGAGTAGACATCGGGAGGCTAAGAGGCAGTTGGAACTGGACGAGTCCCCTCATCAATTGGCTCCATCTAAGCTCTCTGCAATTTTTAATACTCGTAGGCTCAGAGACTGGACTATTTAAACAGAGAGACCTGATCCAGACTTCCTGTACTGGGGTCCTGGTTCCACAGGATGTGTGACACAATTGTCACACATCCCATTACCTCTTATTGGCTGCTGACAAGTCAACCAGTAGCAGAAGCATTGGCATAGTCGTCTCCATATTAAATTTCCAGTAAATTGATTTCTAATTTGCTAGAAAATACAAAATATAGTTCATGGGAAAAAACCCCCCATCAACATAAAAGTCACTAGAAAAGCTAAAAACGCCGCGCCCAAACTATTATTTCTTTCCTCAGGTGACTCTGCTGACTTTCCACTTACTTTCCAGAATTCCAATGTTTTTTCCATTAAAGGGAAGGAAGGGAAAAATACTAAGAGTCCGTGAGGAACCACACGGCTCAGGTTAGCTGAGGAGAGAACACAAGTTACAAATATATGTGAGTATAACTTACAAATATATATCACAATCAAAACAAAAGATTTCACACTCCATATACAATCCAACATGGTAGCACTTCCTATGATAGCTCAGCAGTAATGTGGTAATAACGAGACATTAAAAGCCAAAAATGTAATAATATGGAAATAGCAAATTACTACAACTTAATCACCAGAATAATATCTAAGCAGTTTTTATTTTTTACCTCGTATCAACATTGGTTATAGGCGAGTTGTGGTAACGGGCCAAAATTGGGTGTAATAACATAGAAAAATGTATGCCTATAAGGCAAAACCAATTAGTTACAGTAATATACTGGCAATATGATATATATCATATATGACATATACCTGCTAATAATAATCTTCCTATATCTGTGCATCTGAATATGTATATACTGGCCCCTCACATTAACCTTATAATAACAAAGCAATAGTAACTAATGGTTAAAAAGTAGGATACTCTGTATTATAATGCTGGATTTTAATCCTGCCTTGTGTTAACAACCTTACTCTTTGTTTAAAGGTAACAATGTAAATATTATTTAATGTGTCGTATTAGTACACCATTAAACAATCTGCACAATCTGTGTATATACTTCCTATAATTAAAAAACAGAACAGAAGAAAAACATGTCTGTGTGTTAAATATAAATGTTATAATCATGTTATGGTTATTTTTTATTACATCACTGGCAAATAAATTTATGGACAGTCCTAAAACATTAATCCTGTTCATACAGATGTATTGTTGTCAGCAGTAGAGACATTTCGTCACTCTACCAGGTGACTGTCTCAGCTCAGGTTTCCCCCACCTTATAAACAGTACATTTGCATAATGACTGAAACCAGCAGCACTGAGGAACAATGAGCGGTCATGATTGTCTTGACCACTGATCAACAACCAACGACCAAATTAACACGAGCACCATCATTAAAATAGTGATAAAAACAATCGCACACTTGTCTTCAATACTTTTGGCAATATAGTGTAGAAATAGTAATATGTTATATGTCACAGCATCAGCCAGTATTAGTAGTATTATTAAGTCTAATCAATATATTGCTATTCTTATCAGTCATTAGTTTTGCTTCATAGGCACAGGTACAAGAGTACCTTCTGTTTCTACCTTATGACCCAGTTATTGCCAAGCTGTAGTAAAAAGTGCTACTCTTAAACACAATATCAAAAAGGTAATAAGCAATATGACATCACCATGAACAACAGAGCTAAAAGTTAACAATGTTGGTGATGTTAGCACAATCAAACGATTTCCATGCTGTATACTGTGATCTTACCAATGGTGTTGCCTAAAGACGCCATGTTTTCAGGAACAAACCTGCCACACAAATTTACAGTTTGAGTTCAGCACTCAAGTAACAACTTCAAAGTCAGAACCAGTAAAATATATATGAGGTAACATATAAAAAAGGAGCTCTTCCTTCCCACTCTCACCAACTGCTACTGCTAAGGGATTGTCTGTGTCATACAAATAAGGCAGATCAGGCAGCAGGACACCGGCCCTCGAGGCCTGGAGTTCCCCAGCCCTGTTTTAGAGCATCATTGTTTACTGAGCCACAACAGCTCTTATCTCCTAGTGACACATCCTCCATGAATTGAAAAGTGTATGGGTGCCTCTGAGGGACATCTCTCTAACACATTACACCCCCTGTTTTAGCCCTCTAAAGCCTAGCCTGTCGCTGATATCAGACAGGTTTTTCAACATCTGTAACTCCCATCTGTTCAATTGAAAGACTTCGTGGTTCCTGAAAGCAGCGATACAGTGATATTTGGGTCATAACGTTAAACCCAGGCACAGTGCTGCAGGAGTCCCAAAAGACTGGTTGGTTGAGAGAAGAGAGAGGGAGTGAGTGTGATGAAGCTCTACAGAAAACTGACATTTTATTGGGCATCTGGGTTCTTTTTTTTACCGTTTTGCTGTTTGTTGTTTTCTGTGTTGTTTGCTGAGATTTAGATGTGGTGCCCTGCCTGGGATTACCATAATGACCCTAATATAACTGAAAAAGGTGATACTTTCAGAAACTGCTGGAATTTTTTGATTGCCCCATTGTTTTAAGAGTTATGGTAATTTGATCTAAAAGTCTGACCTAAACCCTACAGGAGCGCTCCCACTGGTTTTAAGGGGTTAACAAATCAGGTTTTTTTTTATTTAAAACAAACAAACAAACAAACAAACAAACAAACAAACAAAAACTGTCTAACGTCTTACAAATGAATCAGCACTATATTGAAAGGTTTTTCATAATAAGATAACAGTTTCCAGTTACAAAATTTCGATTTAACCAAGAGTTACTTAAACTCTTATCAACCAAACACGTTCTATGGAACAGGAAATAAGGTTGGATTTTTTTCCTAGGATTTTTCATACATCTCCCTGACCCGGTTCACTATAAGTGTTATGTATCTCTTTATTATGTATCCTGCTGCGACACTGATCTTTCCTTCTTGTGAATGTGGATCTAATAGCTCAATGCCACTGACAGCCTTTATTGTCGTTGTAGGACTCATCTTCCTGCAAGGACAACCTGTTGTCCAACCACAGACAGCAAGCTTGTTTCTGTTTTTCCTCAATTCCCATTTCTCTTGTACTCCCTTCATTTTTTGTGTGTATCCTGAAATATCTTAGCTACTCATGCGTTTCCAGAATGCTTGCTAGCTTCCAGGTATCCCTCTTGTATATCCTAACCATAAATCTGGTAGTTGGGTTTTTTTATTATTATTATTATTATTATTATTATAGTAGTGTTTCCTTGCTAGCATTCTAGAATTACAACAAAAGGATCTCCTTTGTCCTGGTGTGACTGCCTTAGCAGCTTCTTTTTTTGTTTGCATTGTCACCTTGTCCATTGGACTGGTTGTGACCAAGGCTTGAACTTACAAACACTTTGATTCCCTCAAAAGCTTTAAACTCATCACTGGTGTTCTGATATACTGAACACTGTAGTGTTCTGTCAGGACAAGAAAGCCAAAGTGGTGCTTTCTTCATCAAATCTAAAAATAAACATAAATTAAAACGTACCAAAGTATTAATAATGTTAATAATGCCTTTAATACATTAGTAAGGAAAGCTGTAACTATGATGGAGAAAAGAGACAGCAGTTCTGACCATGTCTGGTTTAATGTAAAAGGCAAGTTGAACAGGTGAAGGCTCAGCAGCACTTTCAGATTTGCATCTATGAGAATGTCTGAATAAGTAATAAGTTTAACCTGCTGTTCTGTTTTCTTGCTAATTTTTATTTTGATCATGTATATGTATATACAAAAGTTCATTTAGCAAAGATTCAGTTAGATATCAAAAAGAAGTTGAAGAAATGCAAACTTATTTAATCCCACCACTTAATTAAGGTGAAACCAGTGAACAGTAGAAGTAATGTCCAGTCTAATACCTGCGTTGCCTTGTTTAGTATTGCAATACTTATTGATACTTTGGAATGAATATATCTTATGTGAGCTCTCCAGTTAAGTCTTTGATCTATTATTACCCCAAGAAATCCATTTTCATTGACTCTTTCAATATCAACAGCATTTATTTGAAGCTTAACATTTGTAGTTAAACTGCTATTTCCAAATAACATATTTTTAGTTTTATTCAAATTTAATGACAATTTGTTTTTATCAAGCCAAAGCTTCGATTTAATTATTTCATTAGTTATCTCATCGAATAAATGCTGCAGTTGCAAGTTAGTCTGGATCCATGTACTTAAATGGTCTCAGTTCCAATTGATCATATTCTGCAATTGTCTGACTGATGCAACTGTTTTTTTTTTCCAGATGTAGCCGAGTTGTTTATTTCAGTGTGTTTCAGTGAGTGTGTTTTCATTTTTGGTAATATAGTAGAAACAAAGTAGATAATCTGGAATCTCATGTCTTGTGAACACTGATTTTATTGCTACTATGACTCTTCCACTTTATGTGCTTAGCTTAATAATCTCTGAATAGCTCTATATAAGAATCAGCTTATTTACAGTTTACCTCTAATGCACAACAGTTTGATTGTTGGAGTGTTCATTCTAATATCAAGTGCCTTAAGAAGACAGTTTTCCTGAACTAGTGTTATATAAAAGTGAGTTGAAGTCTTCCACACACACAGCAGGATTTTACTTGACTTTCTAATAAATCAAAAGATGAGAAAAAATATGGTTTGACAACTTTTCCCCAGAGGTCAGAGACTACCATGAGCTAAATGAGTTTTGCCATGCACCTTCATTTGTATTTAGGCACATGGCAAAACTTGAACGACCTGTTAGAAAGTAATCATACGCTAAAAAAGAATACCGACCTCCGATCAAACGCTGAACTTAGGTGCGCTCCATCAGGCCCTTGTGCAATGATGCTCACAAAGATCTGGTCCCGCTCAATCACATGGTTGTTCTCCAGACGTACTGGGAATTCTCTGTAACAGCAGGAGCAGAAACTCACTGGCATATAGAGATGTATTACAGTAAACATATTTGGCCCAGATACATGCATAACACTGTTTCATTAGGGGCTGCACTGACAATCAAGTGAATACACTAAAGTTACGAGTTATTAAATCCACCTACGGTGTCAATTTAAAAGTCATACACCAGCCGCTTCATGATTTATCACATTCACAAACCTGTGTGTCCACACCACCCACCTGCCAGGTTGGGGGACAATCACACCCTTAAGGGGTAAAAACTGCCTGAAACCTCTGAACAGTTAATGCAATCGTTTGGACCAGGGCTGCCCAATCCCAGTCCTCAAGAGCTACTATCCTGCAGCTTTTAGATGCATCCCTACTCCAACACAGCTGAATCAAATGGTTTGATTACCTCTTCAGCATGCCATCATGTTTGGCAAAGGCCTGATAACAAGCCATTCATTTGATTCGGGTGTGTGGGAACAAGGATGCATCTAAAAGCTGCAGGACAGTAGCTCTCGAGGACCGGGATTGGGCACCCCTGGTTTGGACAGTCTGACTGTTTAATTTAAAATCCAGGTGTGGTTACAACATTTTCAAAACACATTAACTTTCCAAAAACCTATATGTTACATGTTTTAGATGTAATTCATCAGCAGGTGCTATGCTGCCTTTGGATGCTAACAAGTAAACACAGGTCTGTCTAATGTCAGAGTCATTCTTAATTATTGACAGATAAATGCAACATAATGTATCAGCATTCCTGGTTTATCCATGTTAAAGACCACTTTTTATGCTGATACTTCTGGCTTTAAAACGAATCATTAACTTTCATGGTGAGTTACAAAAATCACCAAAGATTTACATTTTAAGAACAGTTCACTCTGGACAGTGTTCAGCCTAAACAGGTATAAAGGCCATTGTGTTTTTGTTTTATTTTAATGAGCTGCTACTCAGGTGGGAAAAATTTAACTGTGCAGTCAGAGTGACAGCTAACTTACATTCTCATCTCAGATGTGAAAGACGACAGGGGAGAGAGGGTACCACTGGTCAGAATGATGCAGCGAACGCCTTGATTCACCAGATCTTGCATACTGAAGCCCGGAGAGAAGCACCAGTAACTCAGAATATTGCCTGCAATATGCAGAGAAACAAATCACATTTACTTACAGTACAAATAGTTCATACACTCATAACAGGGTTCACATTCTGACCTAAATGTAAAAAGAAAATATCATGATATTACATTCAGTTCATGTGACTCCATGTAACCCACCAACGCATCACGCTGTGCATCGTTACCTTGTTTTTTTGATGAAGATGAAGCCCACACGTCAACACTCTGTTTCTTTTTGTGAACGCTGGTGTCCCGATGGATATGAACCTGAGCCAAACACATGACACAAGCTCATCATTAGTCATTTCATTTCAAGAAAAAAAAAAAAAAAAAAAAAGAAGAAAAAAAGAAATTAAACATTTAAGATGCCGAAACAATGGTTACAGTTTCAGTTACTTCTCCATCAAGTGTGGCAAAGATATGTTAGCTGGTTCCAATATGAACACAACTGTACAAAAACACACCTTAAAATGAGCCGTGTTGGTCTCCATCTGGTGCTGTCTGTCCTTTTCTGACGGTTCACCACAAAATACCAGCTGAAAACACCAGAACAGAGGGGATCGCTCAAACACGCCACGAGGTGATTAAATAATTACTCTTTATGCAATAAATAGTAATAAAGTCTATCATTTTGTTGAATGATCTCAATCACACAAATATTATGGGACCAATCCAAAAACAAAGTGTACCTGTATGATATCAGACAGCTTCTGGAGTCCACTTGTATTGAGGAATATTCCGGGCTCTGGTGAGAAACATGCATCAAACAGGTCACTTGTTACTTAGTAGCACTAAGATGATCTGTATAATACACCCAGCAAATGTTACAGATGATAAATGAAGTGATAATGTGTCCTACGTCCTGCCAGGTATCCACTGATCTGCTCCAGAGCTTCATAGACTGCCGTCTTGTTGCTGTAGGTCAGATGAGCTCTTTCTAACACCTCATAGATGAAACTAAGACACAACAGAGAGACATGCAGTGCAGGTTTATTATAACAGTTAACATTCAGAATCATTCTCTGACCACCTAAGGAAGAACCCCACTAGGGTTTATGTCACGGTAGTCTAAGGACTATCCACACAGTCTCTGACCACTTTCTTCTTCTTGTTTTATTTTAAATACATGACTCCAACCACAGATTTGTCACAGTGTCACCACACTACCCTAAAATACTTTGGGAACATTTGTGTCAGTTTCCTGCAATAAAGTATGACAATATAAGTAAAACTGATCTCAGACTCAGAGCTTGTTGTTGTTCTGCTGTGTGTCCATTTTAACAGCGGTTAAATTGACTAAGGTACATTTTTAAAAAAAATGTTTTTTGTATGCAGTTAACACTGATTCACACAAAACATTATAGACAATTATTTCAAATATGGATGTAAAAGAAAAGCATTTTTCATGCTGCTAAAAATCAAATGTGATATCTCAGTTTTTCCTTCTGCACAACAATGTTGTACATTGTGTATATAACATGTAGGATGTCACCAATGTTCAATTTGTCTTAATCACTCCATAAATTCCACTTATGATCCAATAGATATGATCATTATATATAAGAACCAATGTATCTATAATAATAGTTATAATCAGGTGTTTTTCTTGAGGCCACATTGTTTTAGCCTTTTTTTAAAAGACTAATTTTGGCATTTTTCTTTTGTTTGATACATGCAGTACATAGGAGGCGGAGCCGAGTGAGGCAGGGGTCAAAGCGTGAACTCGTACGTGTCACTTATGATTTCTGATTGAGTTTGCATATAACCTTTGGGTTAGAGAGGAAATGCACGTGCTAAATGTCAGGAAGTTCTCAGGGCATTCCCATGAATGAAAATTGGATGTAGACAGCCTTTAAACATAACAGACATCATACGAAGCACAAACGCACAAATCTATGCATAAAACACACACGAGCGATACGACACACCAACCTGTGACGTGTGTTTTTTTACCTGAACCATACTCTATGGAACAGAACCGACTCAGACGTGTGTGGAAATAAATGTCGACAGTCTGTTTTGGAAAAATGACGAATTGACGCCTTTAAAATAAAATTTACTCTCATCCTGGTCAGATGTCATCACTTAAAGTCTTGTTTCTTGCCCTCATCCTACTGATGTTTTACACTGACTGCACTTCAAGTCTGGCTTTGTTGCCTTAGAAGCTTTCTCTCTTACATTGTCTGCTTTTTCCACATGACCTTAACGGCATTCAGGGAACCAACAAAATAAACATGAACAGATACATGTTCTTATCTGTTCTGTAAGGATGTGTGTATCTTAGTGAAGCTAAAACGCAAACATTTTAATGCCATCATATTTCAAACCTGCATTGTTGAAGGTGGAAAAGCTTTGACAATATTTATTATTTTCTTGGACAAGCTCTCATCAAGTGTGCTTTGAGATTTATTTATTCATTTTCATATGTTTGGAACAACTGTATAATCAGTTTATTAATGGGCAACCCATACGCTCTTATTTTGAAAGCCTGCTCAGCACTGCTGTCACCTACATTCCAGGTTTAGTAATGCCTTTATCACTTGGAACATCATAGGAATCAATGGCAGCTTCCAGATCCAGTAGTATCTCTGTTAAAGCAAAAAACAAGTTTAGAAAAAGACCTCCAATCACCAACCAACAGGACGACCGACTCCACAATACTTACGTTTGATTTTAGCGATGGTGGACAAATCTAACTTTAAACCTGAAACAAAACAAAAGACAAAATATCAAAAGACCTGCAGCTGACAACCTTTTACTTGCTTTACTAAAGAATAAACTAAAATTACTAGTAATAATGAAACTAAGGCCAAGGCAAAACTAAGGCTAGTAAAGTAGAAGTAAATCCAAACTTTTAAAGTATACAAGTAGCCCAAAGTACCATGACATTCATAAACAACTATACACTCTAAGTATTAGATGGAAAACTCTGTTAGGAACATGTGTATAAGCGAAGGTTTTCTTACCAGAGCTGAGGGATTCCACGTTGACGTCTTCACTCACAGAGTCTTTGTGGCTGATTTCTTTAGCCTGCTCCACAAGCAGCCTGTCCACAGCATTGATGGCCGAGGCTACATCATAGGGAGTCAGATCAAACGAGGTTGATTCTTCACATGTCTTCTCCTGCAAACAAAAAAGACATCAGATCAGGTGGGATAGTATCAACAAAAGTAATTATCAGCATAATTCAAATAACAAATATTCATTTTAAACATTATTATAAGTCTGTGCAACCAATGTTTTTGTAAATAGTAACTTTATTTATATAGAACCTCTAAACCCGGTGAATGAAATGAAAATGGTGTGTAGTTACTACATGTCAAAGAATGATAGTACAGGTAATGTAAATGTAGAGTTTGTCTGAGAATGTTGTGTCCACAAAAACAGATTTTAGTGGAGCAAACTGGCATTAGACCATCACAACCAACGAGTCCTTTGTCTCAAGTTACATTTGTTGCATTAAGCTGAATGAGATTTTGTCAGGAAAAGTGGCCATCGTGTAATAAATAGATGAAAATAACAGGATGAGCATGTTCCAGAACAGTGTTCACATTAATAATCATAACAAATTAGCTTTAATCAAGAACGACATATGCTTAGATTGTTGCTTTGCAAAAATCCCAAATATGTTGTTTAGCTCTCTACCACTGAAATGATTGACCAAAAAAATATTATAACATTGGCAGGCACCAGTGCTACACCTCAGCATCAGGGTAAGTAGGATTTTCAGAAAGCGTGACCTCTGACCTTGACCCTGAGTTCATGGTCACATATTTATCACATTCTTCAATGATGAATCATGCCTTAAATATGCAGCACCTTGCATTGTGCATTAACTGTAAATTTAAATGTAATAAGAAAATGTCTCGAGCTTCACATGTGTCGAAACAGATTAGCCAATTACTAGAGTTTGCTGCTCAGAGGATGTGTCACCAAGTTGGGAAAAACAACTAGAGACATAGACAGGTGTGGTGGTGTACCGGGGCCTCGGTTTAGGACTACGCTTCCTGCTGACTGTCACCCAGCTGTCCCGTTTTCCCGGCTGCTTGGGACAATATGCTGGGTGAAAGCTAACGGTGGCTATGCTAGCTTTGGCTGCACCTGCTACATGGGCCTGGCTAGATACAGGTGAACCCGGGACTCCAGAGCTGTAAACAGGCTACATTTATTACAAGTATCGTTATTACTAAAGAGGGCCGAGGAGTAACTAAAGCTCTGACATACTGAGCAGGAATGTGGAGGAGGGACAGGTGAAGAGGCCGTGCTGCTAGAGAGTCGGCTACAATCGAAGTGAGCAAATTCCTAAAGATACAGTGAATGAATACTGTGAGTATAATTAGTGGGTGAATCAAAAGAGAGTGTGCTTTGGTGACAGAATGTGAAGATTACACTGTGAAATCTCCAAGTTATATACATGGCATGATGATACAGGAGAATATATGCTTTGACAGGTTTTTCAGGTCATAGAAGAAAATACTTGTTCATTTGCAAAATACTCGAGATCTACTGCGATCTATAAATTATAATGCACAGTAATGACATGGGATGTAGTAAAAATCATACATTTTCTGAAGATATTAGTTCAATATCTGGTTTTCAAAGGAAACATTGGTTTTAATATGTCCTCATGGTTTGAGTAGACCAGCCCCTCTGATTTCAAATTAGGCCCGATGTGGCCTGCAAGTTAACATGAATTTGAAACCCTCTAGTGTAGACCATCCCCGTTTAGTAGTGGGTCACTTGTGGTCTTTGAAGCTTTTATATACAACAATGCCAATTTTTAGTGAATACATTTAACAGGGGAAACCAGATATAACCTTACCACATTGTGAGCTTCGTCAAAGATAACCACCGCTCCATTCAGGTCGATATTGTGTGCCTTGCGGCTCTGTGGAATGAGAGAGGGAGGGAGAGGCAGTTGAATATTAGCATTCATAGAGATTAGAAATGACAGTGCCAATCACAACACTAAAGTCTCTGTTGATGCTCATTTATGGTCACATATGTCAGCCTCAGATGTAATGTGTATGACAGAGCTTACCTTTGGATCTAGCAAGTAGTTGTATGGCATAAAAATGACATCTGCTTGTTGTTTCAGTGAACGGGAGAGGTAGTAAGGACAGACTCTGTGGAAAAATTTGCAAATGCGAAATCAAATACGTGAACTTTACAGAAAAACTGACTCATTCTGATAGCTGTTTAAAGAGATAACATAGTACAAAAGGTATAGTTTCCATCCACTAGCCTGTGACCACGTAGCCCAGCAGTTACTGAGTTTCAGTGGTTCTTGGACGAGTTGCTGCACTGTTAGGGGAGGTGGTTGTTAAGACTTTTAAGATTTATTGCTCAGATGACTGTTGCATTTTGACTCAGAATTTGAAGGGTTAAAAAGACATTAAAATGAAAAAAAAAACATCATGCTTCTGGTACTGTTTCTTGGTAGTGAAGTTTCAGGACAACTACTGAAAGAAAGTCAAAAAGCATCCTTCAAATGATAATGGCTCATTTGTGATAAGGCCCTTTCATTCATTTCAAATCTGCTCCAGTTGTTACTTTAGCCCTTCTCCATTTTCTATTTTAGCACTTTTCTATTTTCTTGTGCTCCTACCTGATGTTGCTGTCCCCTCTATCACAGCTGCGGTTTTCTGTTACTTGAAAGACCCACAGGACACAGGCCCAATTTTTCTCAACCACCTTTGGTGTTGTCTCCCATCAGGACCTGGGGACTTCTAGTACACATGCAGCACAGATGTTCCTGTATCCCACTCACTTGATCGTCCTTCTCAGTGTAGCCTGCCCTAGTTTGCATCTTACATCCCGCTACTATGCGCTGGATAGTCTCCGGGGAACCTTTGCACAGTCTGCAACTTGGGTCCTGTCCGTTAAGGACTCTGCTGTCCTTTAACCTGGCCTTTTCTAGCTAACATGTTGATATGTTGATGGTACGTCCACTGCAGGGATTGTCCATGATGGTTCCTGATCATGTCTTTGGCATACTTGGAGCAGCTCACCTCGGGTGGCCCATCTTGCTGATGAATTCATGGATGCTCAGTGTTTCATCCTGCATTGTAACTTCGCCTCTTTCTGTTGCCTGTGGTGCTGGGCGTCTGATGGAGATCTCTATACATCGTGAGGAGTTTTCATGTCCTGATATCAGTGGCCCACATATCCTCTAGTGGCCAATTTATTATTTCATAAATCATATTTATTATTTATTATTATTTCACACTCAGGCACTTGTAGATTGTTGATTTGACCACTCCTATTTTAGAGTAATTTGGGTTTTTCAGCATAATAATGTTCTCCTTCACTTCGATATGACTTTGGACCTCATAATGAAAGTTCTACTGAACTGCTACAAAATGCAAATTCAGCACTTGGAATCAACTCTAGATCTGTTATCTGATTAATATGTGATGGAATGAGAGAACAGTCCTCACCTGGCCATGAAACTGTCTATCAGTCAGTCATCAGACTACTTTAAACTGCTAAAAATAGAGGACGATGCATTAAAAATGGCTGCAATTCTGAAACAATTAAGACTTAATGTCTGTTAAACCCCACTCACTTTGCAAGTGTACACTTAAATCACATTTTTATTGTTGACTGTGAGAATCTACTGTATGGCACATTTAATAACTGTCTAAATGCTTATGAAGCTAACTGTACACTTCAGTTTTCCCCCCAACCACTCACGAGTATTTTGTAACTAAACAAGAGTATCGAAAAAAATTTTGTGTGTTGTTTTTTTTTTAAATATTTTTAATAAATCTGCAATTTTCCTAATTTGCAGAGGTGATGCTACAGTGGACCCTTTGGAAGTCTAGTTCTTGCTGCATGTTTAATATCCCCACTTTAAGTGGATAAGCAGACTCACCCACTCTAATGAAATGCCCATATTTGGTCACATATTTATTGGATCACTTCACTGTTCTGATCAAGACTTCAGCTTTCTAAATTGTGACCATCTGTAGATTACTGACAGATGGATCACAATGGAGGTTTCACACTGGAGAGAGTGCAGTCACAAAGCGCTGTACACAAAAGTTAAAATAAACATACCAATATAGACAATACAAAAGGTTACATGTAAATAAAAATGTATTTTTAAAAAGAATGTTGATCAACAGCAGGCTTGTTTAAACAGAAAAGTTTTTAACTACTTTTTAAATGATTCCACAGATTGAATCAGAAGCAGAAAAATCAAATATTAAGACATTAGTTTGGTGTCACACAGAGACACCCAGCCGCCAATGTTACCAATGATTATTTCTTACCAAAGAAAGAAAGTGCAGTACAGAGACTGAAACAGACAACTACAAAAAAATGAACACATGAACTACAAACCTCTGTTTGGTGCCAAATTGGACCAAATCTTCCACATCGAGGATAGAATTAACCAAATCTCTGTCAGTGCTCTTATCTAGAAGAAGAAGAAAAATCAAGCTTGAGATCTGGTATTTATAGGATACTAAATCACTGAAACATGTGATTAAAACCAGGGCCATCACAGGTGACCCCTTGCATCCCACCCACCACCTGTTTGACCCATTGCCCTCCAGACGATGCCTCAGGTCAGGCAGGTCCTAAACCTTCAGACTCAAACAGATTTTTTCCTAGAAGGACTATAATAAATCAAATACTATGTACAGAAGGCTAGAGTGTAATCAAAATATAAAGTGTAATTAATTATACATACTATTACAATGCTAAAACATTCAGAATGTATGAGTGTCATTATAACTAGCAGCATAACTAACTCCATACCTACTACAAGCTTTATCCAAAATTAAAGTTTGAAGCCTAAATTAAAAACATGTAGAGTTCAGGAGCGGACACACACCAGTCTGTGGCCTGAACTCAAAACAGGAGCTGGTTCACTTCATGTTTATTTATATAGAACCAACAAAAACAGTCACATCAAGGTGCGTCATTCTACGAGGTAAAGCCCTACAATATTTAGGAGAAAAATCACAATAATAAAACAAAATCAAGTGAAGAAACCTTCAGCAGAATCAAGCTCAGAAAGGGAAATCTGCCATGACAGGTTGGGGGATCACGGGAAAGACAAAAAGAGAGGAGAAAACAGAAAACACATGGTGGCTCCTCACCACCATGTGTTTTCAGGTGCCTGACGCACACATGGAGACATCATCTTGATGTATTTGTGGATGCTCGATGTTTACTTTTGAGCTCCGACACTCAATCAGTTGGTGGCATTACCAGGTGAACTTAGCAAACACAGCTCACATTAAAACCTCCAAACATTCATTGTGTATTTTAATATTGCACCAAGACCTGGGAAGAGAGGAGGAACAAGACGTGACGCCAAGCTTGGCAGCAAGACGACTGGAACCACAATTGTGGACGTTAAAACGGGTAAAGACTAATCACTGTAAACACAGAAATGCGAACTGAATTGTCTGTATTTCAGTTACACCCCCTGTGGCCCTAATGGGGAAGCTTCCTGGCTCCGTCCTATCACCTCCAGTCACTGAGGAACCGCTGTGGTGACCTACTGACCCTTTTCTTTCTTCTCCCTCTCTCTCCCCATGATTCCGGTGGCGACTGCACCCGATTTACCATGGGTCACTCAGATGTCGGGGCAGGAGTGCTGCAGTTGCACAACCTCCGAGTGTCTGTTAATTGAGATGGGCCATGTGTTCTGTGTCCCCAATTTCTGGAGGGCCATACAGCGTTCCTGTAGGGTACCAGAGGGGTAGATTCCAAACTATGCTGCGCGGCAGAGCTCGGCCCATCAAAACCTGGTTTGGACGGGGGCATTGTTGGAGGCAGAGTGGGTGGAGATCAGGTGTGTGAATGGGGATTTTCATAAGTATCCTGTGGTGCAGCTGGAAATTAAATAATAATAATAATAATAATAATAATAATGGATTGGATTTATAAAGCACTTTTCAAGGCACCCAAAGCGCTTTACAATGCCACTCTTCATTCATTTGCGCATTCACACACTGGTGGAGGCAGCTACGGATGTAGCCACAGCTGCCCTGGGGCAGACTGACAGAAGCGAGGCTGCCATATCGCGCCATCAGCCCCTCTGGCCAACACCAGTAGGCAGTAGGGTAAAGTGTCTTGCCCAAGGACACAACGACCAGGACAGAGAGCCCAAGGATCAAACCGGCGACCTTCCGGTTACAGATACGCTTCCCAAACCCCTGAGCCACGGTCGCCCCAATACAAGGGCAAAATTAATTTACTAAGGCTGCGGACCAGCAGGGACATGAAGTGTATGCGCTCAGTAGTGAGGTAAGGTCAGACTTCTTGAATGAAACCAGATCCTTGGGATATCATTTTCAGTTATATGGGAGTCACTGAAAGCCTATCTCATTTTCCACAGCAAGAAAAACAGCTGACACAGCGCGATAATAAATAATTATAATAGTCTGTCATCAAAGTAACAAATGCATGGACTAGATTCTCAACATAACAGTTTTTCCCCCTTTTTAAATCAACTGAAAGCAGGCAGTAGATATTTTGTTGATATGCACATTTTGGACATTCCTGGACTCCAAACTTTCTCACAGTAGTGCTTCCTCAGAGGTTGTGCCATACTTTGAGAGTTATTAGTGTCAAATAATATAATATTTAAATTATACATGTAGTCAGTAAAACATAAAAAGGTAACAGGACATGCTTTTCCAGACTGCGTTCTGCTACACGGATACAGTCACTCTGTTAGACCATTACCTTCAAGGTTGTTGTAGTAGACACATGACCTGGTGGAAACTTTGGCTCTGCACATATGAACCTGAAAAACAAAAAAATGATTCCACATTAAGACAAACCACTAACCATCTAGCCCTAACCCATTACTTATCTTTTTTTTTTTTAACCAGCTAGATCGCTGGCAACGTAGTGCAGCAAATTAATGTGTTAAGATAGATAGATTGACCCAGGAAACTTACGAATTTGAAAATAATCAAATCTTTTTCATTACTCAACAGGACTGTCAGAATAAAAATGAAAGAAAAAAAATATTAGCTAATACAAATTAAAGCATTAGAAGTATTTAAACAAAAAAACTGTAAAAATAGGAACCTACTAATGACTTCTGTCCATAAGTTCAAATTAAGTTTCCTGGAATAATCTGCAGAAGGAACTGAAACTGTCAGGAACGGTTACCATGAGGCAGTGTGACTGTTTGTATTGTCGCTCTTAATGATCTGCTATTGTATATTTTTTTCACGTTGGTACTCTGATGGAAATTTCTTTTACCTTAGTGTATTGATTATGTGTTTTACAATAGAATACGTATAGAGATATTAGTTAGAGATAGAAAGGATAGCATCATATTTGTGTTTTATGCTTTACACACACAGTTATTGTAAGTTAGATGTGGACTGGCACACCCAGGCACCATTAGACACTGGAGAGGAAGAGACCCCTCTCTGACCTTTGGGAGTGAGGGGGCCTCCGGGGGGAGGCCTTGGAAGGTAAATCTTCATGTGACTGTTAAGTGGAAAAACAAGGTTTCATCTCTCTCTCTGTCTGCAGATGATATAACCCTCTCCCCAGCCACCTCCTCCAGCTTATCCAGGGGAACACCAAGGCGTTACCAGGCGAGCCGAGAGATATAATCTCTCCAGCGTGTCCTGGGTCTGCCCCGGGGCCTCGTCCCGGTGGGACTTGCCTGGAACACCTCACCCAGGAGGCGACCAGGAGCCATCCTTGTCAGATGCCCGAACCACCTCAACAGGCTCCTTTTGATGTGGAGGAGCAGTGACTCTACTCTGAGCCCCTCCTGGATGGCCGAACTCCTCACCCTATCTCTAAGGGAGAAACCAGCCACCCTTCGGAGGAAGCTCATATCCACGATCTCGTTATTTCAGTCACTACCCACAGCTCATGACGTAGATCAACCAATAAATTGAGAGCTTCACTTTTACACTCAGCTCTCTCTTTACCACAACGGACCGGTGTAGCGTCCACATCACTGCAGCTGCAGCACCAATCCGTCTGTTGATCTCCCTTCCTCCTTCACTTGTGAACAAGACCCTGAGATACTTGAACTCCTCCACTTGGGGCAGGAACTCGTCCCTGACCCGGAGTGGGCACACCACCCATTTCCTTCTGAATAACATGGACTCAGATTTGGAGGTCACCTCATTTGCTTTTTGCAGATGATGTGGTTCTGTTGCCTTCTTCAGGTGATCCCTCAAAGCTGATGGAACAATAGATTACAAAATCTGTGCCATTATGAAATGAATGGCACTGATGACTGATATTATATACAACTATGCTAATAGATATTAGAATAGAATAGAATTCAACTTTATTGTCATTGCACATGCACAGGTACAGGGCAACGAAATGCAGTTTGCATCCATCCAGAAGTGCTTTAGTGATATAGATATATTACAATATATATTAGCAATAATATAGATATGTAAGTATATTACAGAAATGGGTCTATTATGGTATGTTATAATGTACACGGTATGAAGTATGTTGTGAATATTCTATAACTATAAGTATGTACAGGCTATGGACAGGATATAAATATGAAAAACTATACAGAAATCTGAGATATACAGTTATACAGAAATGGGAACTATGCAAGTTGTAAACAGTTGTAGGGTTAAAAATTATCATATGTACAGAATGATTGTTTACACAGAGCTATACAGTAGTGCAGTCAAGATAAGTGAGGGTGTGGATAATTTCTACAGAGGCTATATAAAGTGCTAGTGGTTGTGAGTGGTGGTTCAGTCCATGTTATTATTGTGTGTTTGAGGGTACAGTTGTCCATTGTGTGTGTGTGTGTGTGTGTGTGTGTGTGTGTTCAGTCCATGAGTTTAACGTGGGTCAGATGTCAGGAGGCAGAGTTCAGGAGTCTGACAGCTGTGGGGAAGAAGCTGTTCCGGTACCTGGTGGTCTTAGTCCGGAGGCTCCTGTAGCGCCTCCCAGAGGGCAGGAGGGTGAAGAGTCCATGTGATGGGTGACTGGGGTCTTTTCCTAGCCCTTTTCAGACACCGCTTCCTGTAGATGTCTTTTATGGCAGGAAGTGGTGCTCCGGCGATGTGCTGGGCAGTTTTCACGACCCTCTGCAACGCCTTCCGGTCCGAGGCAGAGCAGTTCCCGTACCAGACTGTTATACAGTTGGTCAGGATGCTCTCGATGGTGCAGCGATAGAAGTTCACCGGATGTCTGAGGACAGGTGGTTCTTCTTCAGAGTCCTCAAGAAGAAGAGGCGCAGGTGAGCCTTCTTGACCAGCTTGGAGCAGTTGATCGTCCAGATGAGATCCTCGGAGATGTGGACTCCCAGGAACTTGAAGCTGCTCACACGCTCCACAGCCGTCCCCTTAATGTGGATGGGTGGATGTGGGTCAGCATTCCTCCTGTAGTCCACAATGAGCTCCTTGGTCTTCTCGGTGTTAAGCAGCAGGTTGTTTCTGTCGCACCACTCAGCCAGACGATCCACCTCCTCCCTGTAGGCGGCCTCATCGTTGTCACTGATGAGGCCAATCACCGTGGTGTCATCTGCAAACTTAATGATGGTGTTGGAACCATCAGCAGGTCTGCAGTCGTGGGTGAAGAGGGAGTAGAGGAAAGGGCTCATCACACAGCCTTGTGGTACACCGGTGTTCATCGTGATTGTAGATGAGCAGCGGTTATCCAGCCGGACATGTTGGGGGCGATTGGTCAGGAAGTCCAGTAACCATTTGCAGATGAGGGAACTGATGCCAAGGTCTGTCAGTTTCCTGATGAGTTGTGAGGGGTGGATTGTATTGAATGCTGAACTGAAGTCTATAAACAGCATTCTGGCGTATGTGTTGTTGTTGTCCAGGTGTGAGAGGACAGAGTGCAGTGCGATGGAGACTGCATCCTCTGTGCTCCTGTTCTGGCGGTATGCGAATTGGTGGGGGTCCAGGGTGGGGGGGAGACAGGATTTGAAGTGTGCTAGGACCAGCTGCTCTAAGCACTTAGTGATGATGGGGGTGAGTGCTACTGGGCGGTAGTCATTGAGGCAAGATGGGTTGGAGTTTTTGGGTATCGGGACGATGGAGGTGGATTTGAAGCAGGCCGGTACCACAGCGTGGGCCAAGGACAGGTTGAATATGTCTGTGAGCACTCCTGCAAGCTCCCCAGAACACGCTCTGAGAACACGCCCGGGGATGCCATCAGGACCTGCAGCCTTGTGGACATTGATCCTGCTCAGCACCGCTTCTACATCGGTGGGGGAGAGAGAGTCAGAGGTTGGTGGTCTGACTCTCTCTCCCCCACCGATGTAGAAGCGGTGCTGAGCAGGATCAATGTCCACAAGGCTGGACATTGATAATAGATATGATTGGAATCATATCTATTATTATACCCATCTTTATACTTACATTTTCCCCTCTTTTTTGTGTGGGGCAAGTGTATTCAGCCATCTGAGGGGGAGTGGGGGTAATGATGAATATGGTGAATAGAATGTTGATAATGGGGTTGGACTTGATGATGAGTGGGTATTTTTATGTCATTTTGATTTTGTTTATGCATGTATCTGTGTGTATGTGTATATATTGTTTTGGTTGTTTTATATGTCCAAAATAAAAGTTCATCATCATCTTCTATTCTGGATTCATGATGCTAAACTGAAGAGATCCAACAATGAGTTTGAACAAAGAAACTATTTTTCAGTTTTCCTGCAACAGTGACAACAAAGCTTATCTACAGATTATCTAAAGTTGCTGTTGAGATGGTCGTTGATTTCATTGAGCAGCCTCAGATATAATGCAACTCCACCGTCTTGAACTAGAGCTGGTGATAGTAGCACCTCTGTTCTTGAGATCTACTGCACACTGGCCCACACCAACCAGACCCTGCAGCAGATGGAGAACTGGTTTATGTAATGCTATAGTTTTAGGCCGCTGAGCAGAACAAGAGTGAAGCTACTGTTCTGAGCGTAAGTCCAATAGAGTAGAGTTGGTACAACTGATGTTTGGTCTTTGTGAGTCTGTCAAAAGTAGATATTTTTTGGTAAATCAGTAGTGAGGTTGCAAACATTCAGTGTTTTGTGTTTAATACAATTCATTGGACATAACAATTAAAACATCCCATTATATTTATATCTTTAAAACTGCATTTATAACTTACTTTGACGTGGTTGCTCTCCTGACGCATGACTTCCTCGTTAATACACAACTGCTCTCTTGAGCCCAGCACACACACCTTTGGCCTGAATCAACAGAGACATTGGAGAACTGAATTACCATAAATAGTCAACAAAACCAGAACAGACAAGAGGTGCTGGACTCAGTAAGGCCTCAAAATGATTGTAGCATATGTAATAACCCTTTAAAGCCCCACTAATATTTGGTCAAATGCCACTTAGCAAGTTGCACCTTGATCATACACTTTTAGTAGCTTTCAACAAGCTTCAGGATAATTTTGTAACTTTGTGCAATGTACAATTTAAATGGATTTGGGTTTCGACCCATCTATGTAGGTAGCTGAAAATTGCAGATGAGCTTGAAAATGCTGATTTAAGAGCATATTGGTTGACAGCCTCAGTGCATGGTAATGTAAAAGTCGCTTCACTGAACAGTGAAGCTGATGCTGTAGAAGTTTCCAGGTTATGGTAGGCTCCAGCTTTTGTGGTTCCTGGGTTGTCCATCCTAACCAAGTTTCCTCTCATCGGAGGGTAACCGTTTTAACAGGGTCTTGCCAGCAGTGACAAATAACTTACTTATGTACAATTGTTTCAAGAACTGATGACCTTGAAATTTGCAGCTGTTTTGAATTCCTCCCCAAATTGTATAAAATAAAACTGTTTTATATTGTGAACAGCTCTAATTCAGACAATCATGCATAATCAAAAACTTATATCCAGTAGTTTTTAGAAATGCTTACCTGTATGAAGTGTTCTTTAATTCACTCATAACTTGTGCAAGCTGAGAATGTGTCCTCGATGCGTATACAATCTTGGGGACATCAGTGTAGTAAGCTTGAGAACAAGAAGAAAAGACAATTAGGGCTTTATACACTGCTGAAAAAACCTAATAGAACACCTATTAACATCGTATAGCATCAAGTCAAACTTCTGGGATATTAGGCATCATTTACTAACAGTGTGTATGCACAAATCGTGTGTATGAACATTTCACGCACTGATCTGATTTATCAGTATTTTCGTTTCTGAATTTCTTCATCCTACTGGGCAACGAGACCTGCAGGGGTGTTGCTGGAACAGCCTGCCGCATCTGAACTTAGACAGCATTTCGAGGAGACTGGGGACATTCAGTCCGAGTGGACCATGTTCAGCACCTCCATTGCGTTTAAATATTAAGAATATTTAAATGTCATGTCCTTGAGAAATGGGAAAGAAATCCATCAAAGACCTAGTACAGGACACAGCAGAACTGCATCTGGCCCTTCAGCTGTTCTATCAACTATTCATCAGAAGTGTCAATGATTAAACCATTAATTAAAACGCCATCACTTAACCCAGAGGTCTTAGCTAATTATGAGCCAATCTCTAACTTTCCTTTTATCTAAAACAAACAAACAAAAAAAACAAATAAAAAAACCAAACCAAAACAAACAATATTAGTGGTAAAACAGCTACCTGATCATCTGCAGAGGAATAGTTTATTTGAAGACTTTCAGTCAAATTTCTAAACTCATCACAGTACAACAATCACATTAGTGAAGGTTACAAATTATCTTCTTATGGCCTCTGACAGTGGACTCATCTCTGTGCTTGTCCTGCTAGACCTCAGTGCAGCTTTCGATACTGTCGACCATAATATCCTATTAGAGTGATTAGAGCACGCTGTAGGTATTACAGGTACTGTGCTGCAGTGGTTTATATCATATCTATTTAATAGACTCCAATTTGTGCATGTAAATGGAGAGTCTTCTTCACAAGCTGAGGTTAAGTATGGTGTTCCACAGGGTTCAGTGCTAGGACCAACTCTATCTCTCCGTGAAGCCAGATAACTATAGCGTTATTTTTGTGCCACTATTCTGAGTGCATGTAAAAAATATTTGCAGGTGCAAGTGTAGCATTTTGAGGAGAAATTTATTTTGAGCGAAGAAAAGCTAAATTTGAGTGAACAAAATTCATTGCTGCGTGCAAAAACTGTATTTCAGTGTTTGCTATTATCCACACACACACACACACACACACACACACACACACACACACACACACTAGCAGCCCCTCTCGCTCAGTTTTTGCATTTGCGCGCGCTCTCAACGTGTTGCTCGCGCTCTCAACGTGTTGCTCGCGCTCTCAACGTGTTGCTCGCGCTCTCAACGTGTTGCTCGCGCTCTCAACATTTCTGCCCGTGCGCGCTCAGCTCTTTCTGTACACCGTTATATTTGTGCCACACAACCAGCCAATCACAGACTTGGATGCAAAAAAAAATCTGACTGGCTGTTCTGGTCTCCAATCAGCTCAAAATGACGAAATGCAATATCCCAGAATCCATTTCGTCCAAAACTCAAACGAGGCAGTGGCGGAGGAACACAGAGTGGTGGAGTTTGAAATATTATTCTTACTGGGTCACAAAATAAACTTTTAAGATATTTTCATGCGAGAATGGTGCTGTGTAAACGTCAAATATCTGCTCAATTTATCAAGACATCACATATTTGCATAAGTGCTCTAATGTTTTCTGAGATGCCTGTTACCCACCAGCTGACCGGGTGGTCACTCGGGTTAAATGTAATATATAAGGCTGAACTGACAAAAATAAAAATAAAAAAATAAATCACAGACTACACCACCAGGTATTACAGGAAAAACCATAAAGCCTTTGAACTAAAACAAACGCTGTTGTGACAGTGATGTACACTGTCTTGTTGGTATATATGTATTTGTTTCCCTCTCACCACATATCCAAACCGATATCATGAGCAGCAGCTTTAACAGCTGTGGCTCCAGCAAACATCAGCTGATCCTAGAAAGTAATATAAAATAAATTCTAACAGCTTATCAAGCTTGAACGTGCTACTGTTGTTTAGCGCGACATCCGCTGATTTCGTCTTTCTGGCGCAAAGTGGGCGATAAACAAACAAGAGAGACGATCAGCTGATCATTAAGCAGTTTCATGATTGAAGTAGCAACAGGAGAGAGAGGGGAGAGAATGAGAGAAGAAGAAGCAGCTGACAGCGTAAAGACAGAATAACTCCAGCTTTGTGTCTTTTTCATTCTCGCTGAAGTACGTGACAAATCACGTTCCTTTTCCCCTCAATACAGATGTATTGTAATTGGTCCAGCCCAGAGCTGATCATGACCAATTGGCTAATCCACCACCTTTCATTGTTTATACCGTTAGAAAAACAAACAAACAAACATAAAAATGAAAAATCACCATCGGCCCACCGCCAAATGTCCACTATGCCCAATGGCCAGTCCAGCTATGCGATCAGCTGGTGGGTAACAGGCATCTCAGAAAACGTTAACTTATGCAAATATGTGATGTCTTGATAAATCAAGCAGATATTTGAAGTTTACACAGCACCATTCTCGCATGAAAATATCTTAAAAGTTTATTTTGTGACCCAGACAGAGTAATATTTCAAACTCCACCACTCTGTGTTCCTCCGCCACTGCCTCGTTTGATTTTTGGACGAAATGGATTCTGGGATATTGCATTTCATCATTTTGAGCTGATTGGAGACCAAAACAGCCAATCAGATTTTTTTGCATCCAAGTCTGTGATTGGCTGGTTTTGTGGCACAAATATAACGGTGTACAGAAAGAGTTGAACGCGCACAGGCAGAAATGTTGAGAGCGCGAGCAACACATTGCGAGCAAGCGCAAATGCAAAAACTGAGCGAGAGGGGCTGCTATTGTGTGTGTGTGCGGATAAATGCAACACTTGCACCTGCAATTTTTTTTTTACGTGCGCTCAGAATAGTGGCACAAAAATAACGCCACAGATAACACACACCAATTAGTTAACCTCTTGACCTCTAACTTTCTGCTTCTAAATTCAGATCAAATAGACTTCAGTGTACTCAGCTCTGAAAATATTAGGGCTGAACGATTATGGAAAATAATCTAATTGCGATTTTTTGCCCCAATATTGCGATTGCGATGCGATATGCGATTATTTTTTAAGGTCTTTGTCTTCTGTATTATTAAACAAAGACAAGCAATACATCATATAGTATGGCCAATACTATATTACATTAATTTTAAACTGTTCTTTCCTGGAAGACAGACCTCTGTTATGATGACATGAGGTGATGCATGAATTGATGACTGACATTTTTATTTAACTTCTTCAATCACAACAGTATATTTGAACATACACAATAGTTTATTTTTAGCTTACAAACATCTGAGCATAAAGTGCTGACAAGGAACCCTGGTGTAAACATTAAAATGAAAGTCAGTACAATGTGCAGATTGCAGAAATATACATAAAAAAATCAGTGGCTTTACCACACTCAGTTTTTCGACATCTGTGAACTACTAGACAGTCATTAAATTAAAAAATAATATTAAATAAATAAAACTAATAAATAAAAAATACACACATCTTACTGATCTCTGCAGTCAGTAACATTACACATAAAGTGCAAACATAATAGCAGTTGTATAAACACACACACACAAACACGCCTTTAAAATTTAAAGGCGTGAAATTGGACGGTCTAGCCTTCTGAATCAGAAGGCTAGTTCTGATTAGCGTCACCGCTGTCTCGGTGGAGTTTAATAAACTCGGCCGTCTGCTTCTTGCTATCTAAAATATAACCAGACACTGGTGTAAATTCTCGACTGTCTCATACTTCTGTTTAATAAGTTTTCTGTTTGACGTTTAGTCAGCTGTGTGAAAACCAAGGAGGAACCCACCCGGGGGATTAAGAAAGTTTTATTTTATCTAATCTAATAACTTTAATCTCAGCCAAACCGATTTACTCACGAACAAACAAAACACTGAAAAAAGCCCAACAATAACATTTTTAGGTTGTCTAAGTGACTTATATATTACGTTTAACCCGAGCAGCGAAACTCCGCGGTGATCTGAAAATGATGTGCGATATATCGTTCAGCCCTAGAAAATATGGGGTCTAACCAGATGCCATTATCTTCTTCTCCGGTAACACTGAGGAATCTTGGAGTCATTTTTGAACAAGATATGTACTTCAATGGGCAGATTAAACAAATATATTTCAGGATGCAGGATGTGGGAGAGAGAGATGGATAGGCTGTTATTTAGGAAGTTGCTGTGTGTGCCAAAGATGGGCCAATAAACTACCCTTGTTCTCTGTTAAGTCAGAGTGCTGTCTGCTGTTATCCTCACCAGACCTCTCTGCGTAACTGTGGTGTCAGAAGTGAATTAAAGAGGAAAACACACTAAATGAGAGCAGTAAGATGTGGAAAAACCCGTGGGACAAGGAAAAGTTCCCTTCCTGACATTGAAGAAAGAGAAGGTGGAAAAACATATAAGCTAGATCCACCAACAGAAGGAGCAATGGCTGACGAGGATGATTTTGAGCCAGTGGTAAAGAACTTTCTGAACCTGATATCTTTGATGAAATTAGAGAATTCATTCAATGACCAAAAGAACAAAAACAATACTGCTTGAACAGATTAAACAGCTGAGCAATAACATACCAAAGCTGCAACATGATGTCTATTCTGAACTTCTCTATCGACCTTCTGTCCAGAGTGACATTTTTACAACAGCTGCCTCAGCTATCAGCTGTGCAGCCACCTCATGGAGCCACTGAGCACCAAGCTGAGCTCCCTCCTCCATCTCAACCACTCCGTGCACAGCCTCAACAAGAATACCAGACTTTAAGGAAGGTGAGCATCCTGAAAGTTTCTTTGTACGATTTGAACGCATAGCTAAAACACAGGGATGGCAAAGCCCTTGAGGCTTATGCTGACATGGATTAACAACAGTCTGACTCTTATGATGCTATTAAAGCTGCAGTGTTATCTAATTTTAATGTGGCAGGGGAGACCTACAAATACCAGTTCCAGAGCACCAGAGGAACTGTGTGTTAGAGAAACCTTCAACTGGATAAAGGGGCTCTATAAGCGATGGACGCGACGTGACAGTCGGAGTAAAGAAGAGATTGCGGAAACCGTCATCTTAGAGCAGTTTCTTCACATGCTTCATCCAGATGTCTGCACATGGGTGAAGGAGAACAATCCAAAGACAGAAGAGGAAGCTGCAAATCTGGCTGAATGTTACCTAGCTCCCTATAGATACAGTGGGGCAAAAAAGTATTTAGTCAGCCACCGATTGTGCAAGTTCCCCCACTTAAAATGATGACAGAGGTCAGTAATTTGCACCAGAGGTACACTTCAACTGTGAGAGACAGAATGTGAAAAAAAAAAATCCATGAATCCACATGGTAGGATTTGTAAAGAATTTATTCGTAAATCAGGGTGGAAAATAAGTATTTGGTCAATAACAAAAATACAACTCAATACTTTGTAACATAACCTTTGTTGGCAATAACAGAGGTCAAACGTTTACTATAGGTCTTTACCAGGTTTGCACACACAGTAGCTGGTATTTTGGCCCATTCCTCCATGCAGATCTTCTCGAGAGCAGTGATGTTTTGGGGCTGTCGCCGAGCAACACGGACTTTCAACTCCCGCCACAGATTTTCTATGGGGTTGAGGTCTGGAGACTGGCTAGGCCACTCCAGGACTTTCAAATGCTTCTTACGGAGCCACTCCTTTGTTGCCCGGGCGGTGTGTTTTGGATCATTGTCATGTTGGAAGACCCAGCCTCGTTTCATCTTCAAAGTTCTCACTGATGGAAGGAGGTTTTGGCTCAAAATCTCACGATACATGGCCCCATTCATTCTGTCCTTAACACGGATCAGTCGTCCTGTCCCCTTGGCAGAAAAACAGCCCCATAGCATGATGTTTCCACCCCCATGCTTCACAGTAGGTATGGTGTTCTTGGGATGCAACTCAGTATTCTTCTTCCTCCAAACACGACGAGTTGAGTTTATACCAAAAAGTTCTACTTTGGTTTCATCTGACCACATGACATTCTCCCAATCCTCTGCTGTATCATCCATGTGCTCTCTGGCAAACTTCAGACGGGCCTGGACATGCACTGGCTTCAGCAGTGGAACACGTCTGGCACTGTGGGATTTGATTCCCTGCCGTTGTAGTGTGTTACTGATGGTGACCTTTGTTACTTTGGTCCCAGCTCTCTGCAGGTCATTCACCAGGTCCCCCCGTGTGGTTCTGGGATCTTTGCTCACCGTTCTCATGATCATTTTGACCCCACGGGATGAGATCTTGCGTGGAGCCCCAGATCGAGGGAGATTATCAGTGGTCTTGTATGTCTTCCATTTTCTGATGATTGCTCCCACAGTTGATTTTTTCACACCAAGCTGCTTGCCTATTGTAGATTCACTCTTCCCAGTCTGGTGCAGGTCTACAATACTTTTCCTGGTGTCCTTCGAAAGCTCTTTGGTCTTGGCCATGGCGGAGTTTGGAGTCTGACTGTTTGAGGCTGTGGACAGGTGTCTTTTATACAGATGATGAGTTCAAACAGGTGCCATTCATACAGGTAACGAGTGGGGGACAGAGAAGCTTCTTACAGAAGACGTTACAGGTCTGTGAGAGCCAGAGATTTTCCTTGTTTGAGGTGACCAAATACTTATTTTCCACCCTAATTTACGAATAAATTCTTTACAAATCCTACCATGTGGATTCATGGATTTTTTTTTCACATTCTGTCTCTCACAGTTGAAGTGTACCTCTGGTGCAAATTACTGACCTCTGTCATCATTTTAAGTGGGGGAACTTGCACAATCGGTGGCTGACTAAATACTTTTTTGCCCCACTGTAACTGTGGGGAGACCAAGGTTTGTGGAGGTAAAACCTCCATGGGCAACTAGTGCTGAAAGCTTGGACCCTAGGTGTGGTAAGAAACCTATACATTGCAGTCAAAGGTACAACCTCGATTGCTATTACTGTCAGCAGCCTGGTCACAAAGCTTCTCTACGACTGTAACAGAGTAATATAACAAATGTCTTTGTCCTGGGTGTAATTAAGTAAGGTACTGCATTACTTTTACGAAAAGTGTTGTGTAGTAACTTTTTTTAACTTTACTCTTTTGGAGTAATGACACCAACACTGATCACAGCAAAGAGAGCAAATATCTCCAACATGCACAAACATTTGACCATGCAGGATGTAACTGATTTGCATGAAGGCAAGGTCTTTGATATATTCCTCAAAGTAGAGCCATTGAGAATCGATAAGGAATCGAAACAATAAGTGATATCGATTATGGAACTGGAATTGCTAAATTCTTATCCATTTCCATCCCTACCAAAGTGTTTGCTCATAGGGGGTCATGTGATTGTTGGGGTTTTCTCCATTTCCTTGTATTATTGTAGGGTCTTTACAATAAAAAGCACTTTGAGGAACTGTTGTTGTAATTTGGTGCTATATGAATAAAACTGAACTGAATTACACTACATTCTGTGTACACATGATACAGAGAAAAGGACAAAGTATTCCAAATTACACAATCAATGACAATCAATGGTGACGGGTCTGATGAATCAAAATATCAAAGTTCTGGTTCAAATTATTGTCAATATGTTTGGAGGATGTCAGGAGAGAAGTACAACGTAAGAGTCTACAGTCATCTGTAAAGCACAGTCGAGGCTTTATGGCTTAGGACTGTATTTCAACAAGTGGTGTTGGACTTTTGTCAGAACTGGTGAACTTATGAATACAGACTAGGGCGGGGCCATATCATGCCATTCACGGTAACACCGGTATAATTTTGGGCAACGATAGCAAAATGAAATATCGCGATAGATTATGGGTAAAACGCGCATGCGCAGTGCCTTTGTTTTCATACGCACATGTCGGAAAAAGAAAATCGTTGAATGAAACAGATGAACCAGAATTGGTTTGTAAAAATGCTGCAACTTCAGTGTGGAACTGGTTTGGCTTTCGTCCGTCAGATACACAACAAAGCACTATTTTTGGTAGAGCATGCTAGTGGGCTGTCGTTATTACCGTGTTCTTTGGAAAATACGGCACACTTAAAATCAATCCTTTGATTTTTCTGAAAATCGACAGTGCCCCTTATAATCCAATGGGCCTTATGTATGAACTCTGGTTGTGTTTACTGACCTCGAAACGATTTTATGTACACGGCGCTCGAAAATCTGTCAAATGTTTTAGTACGACTTTGCTAAGCTACGAACCCGCACCGCTTGATGGATTGTCGGAGCATTACAGCTATCGTAGTCAGGAGCCTGGCGGAGTGATACGTACTGTGCTTCAACATAATATTACCGTATTGTGTGTGTATAACCTCTTTTTAAGTTTTGTGGATATTATACATGGTTATGCTGAGGATATGTTGGCCAATTTCCACTGGAAATGCCTTTTGGTTAAACTGTGAGCAAGGAATTTGCATTTGCACTGTTAAATTTTATATAACTTTAATGCACATTAAAAAAAAAAAAAACAGCTGCTTGTTTAAGTGAAAATACATAGATGTTTTTTTTCACTAATAAAGTTGTGGAGTTGTAAAGTATTTTATCTAGTGTCAGTTATATCGTTATCACAAATTTTCAAATGTATATTGTGATAAATATTTTTGGTCATATCGCCCTGCTCTAATACAGACTTTGCTCCAGCATGCAATCCCATCTTAAAGACATCTGGTTATGAAAATTTAAGCCATTCCCAATGATCCCAAACATACTGCCAATGCTTTAAAAGCATACTTGAATAGAAGAAAGTCACAATGGAAGACCATCAGTCATGGTTGACCTCCCAAGATCTCACCATAACTCAAAAGTGTGGGATCATATTGACAGGGAATGGAACACAAAGTAGCCGACAACCAAAGAACAGCTTTGGAACATCCACTGAAAGTCAAAAGGAACTATTCCTGAAGAAATCACAAAGAGGGAGTTTAGACGATGTTGAAGAATAATGGTCATCATACCAAATATTGACTTCCACCTTGTTAAACTTGTACAAATGCTGATTTTGCCTTATGTACAATATTTCTGTGTATGTTTGGACACATATACATGTTTCAGTAAATTGTTAAATCCTATTTTCCTAACAAAATATAAAGTGGTTTGAACACTCAAATAGAGTAGAAAAGCACTACATAGGAAACAGTCCATTTACCAAAATATAAAGAAATCAGTGCCAGCTCATTTTATTTTGCACAGTAATGTAGCACACAGCATGTCTGTATGTGTGCATATGCATCTGTTATTCTTTTCTGCCCGGTAAAATTAGAAATGACTCGTGATGTGCAGATGATACAAACATACTTGGTTTGTCACCGTCAGTGGCAGCTGTCCCCCAGGAAGACAGAGGTGTGTTTGGAAACATCTCCTTGCCCAGCCTCTCTGCTATCTTCCGAGCAGAGATGGTGTCCTTGAAGTTCTCCCTCCAGGCCAGGGTGGCACACAGTAGGCACAAAGTCTTACCTGTGCCTGTGGGGCTCTCCAGAACACCATTGACTTTCTGAAATAACCAGACAGATAAAGCTAAACAGAAAAACCCCACATTGTGATAGTGACAATATTGCAGTATTAGAGACTTCCAGGTATTAGACTATGCTTCTATGAGCAAACACTTGGCAGTGTGGAGGAAGATCTCCCTTTTAACAGGAAGAAATCTCTAGCAGAACCAGGTTCAGTTATCAGGGCAGTTATCTGCACAGATCAGCTGAACGGTAAGACATACACCTCGCCATGGCACAAAGCAAACTATCAGAGCAACTAGACAACCAGAATGTTCAGTGCAAAGATGGGACATTCCCCAGCAGCCTAATCTAAGGATGGTTCAGGGTCACCTGATCCAGTTCAAAGAGGATTGTTTGAAGCCCAATGTTAAAAGCAGGGAAGGCGTCTGGCTCCAGAACCCAAACTTAGAGGTAGTTCAATAATAGAAGAGCCTGGTAAATTTAGACTAAGAAGCACAAGTAAGCTTTCACTGTCAGAGCAAAATGCCCTGCTTGGGTAATATGTTATCATTCAAAAACATTCAAGATTGATTTTAAAATCAGTTCTCAACTTAACATGGGGGCTATTTCAGCTGTTTGTCAGCAGTCAAGAGCCAGAGTACACCCCAGACAGGTCACCAGAGTGCTATTTATTTTATTTATTTATTTATTCTTACATAGAAACTATACAGCAATTGTAAGGACAGACCCATGACATGAAGCCTCCTTTGTCATGTCTTTTTCCCCATCAAGTATTAAAACAGATCTGGACCATAAGCAAGTCAGTTTATCACCAATCTCTTTTATTATGGAGGCATGCTGAAAATTAGTGTCTGGTTTACGTGAAACAACACACTGAAACACATTATTGTGTGTGCTGCCTTTTGGTGCCACTGTTAAAAAGTCAGGTTCCTTTTTTGTCAGGGCTAGGTCACCCTCATACCTTTCTGATCTTTTAAACTGGTACATTCCTGCAAGATCACTGAAGTCTGCGGATCAATTGCTCCTGGCTGTCCCGAGGTCCAGATTAAAGCAAAGAGGAGATCGGGCCTTTGCTGTGACTGCTCCTAAACTGTGGAACGAACTGCCGCTTCACATCAGGACCTCCCCAACATTGGACACTTGGCTTTTAAATCAGAATGAGTTTGTATTACTTTTATTTATCTTCTTTCTCACTCAAATCTTCTAATTTCGTGATTCTCTTTCTTAACTCTTATCATATCTCCCTATGCTTTTATTTCTTTTAATTATCTTAATTGTACAACACCTTGGTCAACAGTTGTTGTTTTAAATGTGCTATATAAATAAATTTGACTTTTGACTTTAGGTCACGTGATCCTGAATCCACCCTTAGTTATGCTTCAATAGACTTAGGCTGCTGGAAGCTTCCCATGATGCACTGTGTTTCAGCATCTCTCACCCCTTTTGACTCACTGTGATGAGTGGTGTTAGGCACTCTGCTGTTAATTATGAATCATTATTAACCTCCGTCTCTCTTCCACAGCATGTCTTTATCCTGTCTTCCTTCTCTCACCCCAACCGGTCGCAGCAGATGGCCCCGCCCCTCCCTGAGCCTGGTTCTTCCGGAGGTTTCTTCCTGTTAAAAGGGAGTTTTTCCTTCCCACTGTCGCCAAAGTGCTTGCTGATAGGGGGTCATATGATTGTTGGGTTTTCTCTGTTGTATTATTGTAGGGTCTACCTTACGATATAAAGCACCTTGAGGTGACTGTTGTTGTGATTTAGTGCTGTATAAATAAAACTGAACTTGAATTAAAAACCAATATGATTGTACACTCATTTCTTCAACCAGCTGTAACTGTAGCAACACAATGGAAGAGGTTACAAAAATCCAGTGGTGCACATCACTGCAACACCAGCATTACATAGGAACGTATTCGATAAATCACACTTCATCCAGTATAGCACAGCGACATACTGCCAACATAATTTACCCCCATTTCACCAACGCTTTTTAACTCTCCGGGCAATCCATCCTGGTGATTTAGTGTGTCTTGAAAATAGAGTGTGGATTTTGAATGAAGCTAACAGTTTGAAAATAGAAGACACAGAAGATGAACAGTCATCTACATAAAATAATGTGAATTTTCATATCATATTAACGTGTTTGTCTGAAAAACTACAGAGAGCTTACTAACATTAGCTAATGGTAAATGGCCTGCATTTGTATAGCGCTTTTCTAGTCCCTAAGGACCCCAAAGCGCTTCACACTACATTCAGTCATCCACCCATTCACACACTGGTGCTGGCAAGCTACATTGTAGCCGCAGCCACCCTGGGGCGCACTGACAGAGGCGAGGCTGCCGGACACTGGCGCCACCGGGCCCTCTGACCACCACCTGTAGGCAACGGGTGAAGTGTCTTGCCCAAGCACACAACGACCGAGACTGTCCGAGCCATAGCTTAGCTGCTATGTTGGGCAGATAACACATTTCATGCCAGCGTTCCTCAAACATAAAAGTCAAAGTATATTAAAATTAATTATTTTCCAGCATTTTGTTTTTTACCAAAGGGTAACTCCATTAACACATTCACCTGGAGGAAACCTCTTTAGCTGAATGTTGTGGATTCTGATTACAATCAGTTCCTCTAATGGTTGCAATCTTAGGGGTAAAATTCATATCAAAACACACACACCTGAAGATGATGAAAAATCTTCTGCAAGAAGAAGATGTAAAGTCTTGCTTACTCTGGACCTGCTGAAATGTCTTTTCTTGGATAAAGCTGTTTAAAATGCATTCATTTTGTGTATTTGTACAGTCCTGAAAGATATCTGTGCATTCAGCTGCACTCGATTACTTTATTTTTAAATCTGCTGCATCAGAATCCTCTTCAGTCACAGTCTTGCTGTGCATGAATGTATATGTTGAAAATAAATCAAGATGCAAAACCATTACTTTCACCTTTATTAAGGATATGTTGTCTTTCTGTCATCTTCAATGTGTTTTGAGGTTTCAAAAAGAGGTCATACATGTGCCTGGATCACTTTTCATTCCTAAGCAGATGTTTGCAGTAGTCTACACTGAATTTTAGAAAGGAACTAAGTATCCACGTGCTTTTCTTTTTTGCTTAATTCATAATGTTATGTATGAGCCGAGGTATATTGTGTGTTATAAAAGCTATCGCCAGTAGTGGGCACCACGCCATGTTATGTGTGTGTGTGTAACTTCTTCAGGTATAGGATAATAAAGAGAAGAAGACGGAATGTAAACAGCTAACGTGTGTATCTGTCTGGCTCTGTTCTATCACTAAAGAATATAGGAATGCTTGCTGTATTTTAATGCACACATTACACCACGACCTGAGTGAGAAGATCAGCCTGTATGAGTATGGCACAGAGAGCAGGAGGAAGTCGCTAAAGCAATACGTAGATGCGACTGCCACCTGAAACGCAGGCAAAGCAGCACTAAACGACCTGTTCCCAAAGAGGAAACGGCGCCTATCCCGACAGACACAGCAGATATATGTCGGCAATACGCCGTTGTGCTTTCTGGGAAGCGGCGTTTTGCGCGAGCAGATGCGAGATCACTTCTGTCATGCGGCAAACGGTGAGCATGGTGGCCGCATAGCTGTGGCTACTCAGTACTGCCCTTTGCAGCTCGTTTCCATTAACAGACATACACATGTCAGTCGATTCTTACCTTCTGAAGACATTCGATCACTTTGTTCATGTATGCCTTCTGACATTCGTAGGGAGAAAAAGGGAAATTTACAGCCACTCCGCTAAGAGTCAGTGAAGGCATTCTGTCATCTGGCGTCAGTCGGCAGCAGCAAGAGTAGTTGTTCTTGTTTAGAGAGGTACTTCTTCTAGCGCTGTAGTCCCTTCTACTGTTTGACCCGTTAAAATGGCTGAACTGTGGTATAATGTACTTTTAACACTGGCTCATTTAGACTCAGTAGAAAGGAGTTCCCAACTCTTGTTGTTTCGCGCCAGCTTTCTGTTAACTTGCCCATGCGCACTGTGACGCTGACGACTGGTGCGTTCAAAGGGTCACGGAATCCTGAACACTCCAACAACAACCTTTAATTTTCTAAACCACTTTTCTCGCCTTCAATGGAAAAAGTCAGCAGGTCCGGGGAAAATGGGTAGGATAACTCATAAGGAGAAAAGCAGTGCACTGAGAATCGCAACGACTTTTTACAGTCTCCAAAGTATTGATGTCTGCCACGCTAAAACTACAACGTGCAGAAGATGGACTACAAAACGCGCGTCGATGCCGGTGTTGTACCTAAAAGTGCCGCAAAGGAAATGAGCGAGGCTTTAAAATAATCTGAAACTCATCTCCACAGTGACATCTACTGACCAATTTGGCTATCACTGCATCTTTCTGTGAAACAATGATGCAGACATGCCCTGCACAATTCCAAACAAAGCTACTTATTATATCAGACTGTCAGTAATTGTGATCAGCAGATGTTTTCATACAAACAAGGGGGAAAAAATAATGAGACTGTTAAAGACAGATCTGTGACTATAGTGATCGATGTGCTTCAGCAAATTTCTCCATCTGTTAATATTCCTGCTGCTCACAATAAATCAATTTATATAGTAAAACAAACAGAGAAAAGTCTGCGATGTTCACTGTAACGACCACACTGATTTACAGCTGTTTTTGGGCTCAGACGTTTTGTTTGTGCTCACAGCCCTGAAACTTTGAATGTGTTTGTTTGACTTTTAGGTTTTCTGGAAGTTCATGTCATCAGGTTGGTTTTACACTGTCAACCAAAGTGAGAAGCTGGCATAGCGTTAGCTTTGATTTTAATTAACTTAAAAATATACATTTAAATGAAAAGACTACATGTGTTTTCCTTCTTTATAAAAAAAAAAAGTTAACATTTTCATGGGATAATTCTGACCAATCGTAACAGTCCATTTCACGCACATCTTCATCCTCTGCTGAGCAGCCTCTGAACTATGCAGAAACTTTCCTGAACTTTATCTTGTGACACTGGCGTGATGTTTTACTGGGAGTCTGGAGTTTTGGTCATAGTGAACCTGCATAAGAAAAAGAAAAAGAACCCCACACATCTGTCATGAAAATTGTTAAGAAATAGATCGCCTGTAATTAATGAAAGAGTTTTATTGGCGTCTCTTTTTATAGTATAAACATATTCTTTAAGTAACGGATTGTAGTGAGGATGAAGTCACTTAATGCTGCAAATTACATTTTCTGTTGAAAGCAGACAAAACTATATTTTCTCCTTAAAGCAGGTGTTCTCACACCTTCTTCATCTTTCTGCTCTTCCAGTGTCTCACCAATCTGCTGAACTCTTCATCTTCTCTCAACAATCCCCCCAAAACTTGGCCAGCATTTTTTTTTTACTTAATTTCAGAATCCACTTTTAACTAACAGACTGATTTATTTATTTATTTATTTAGGACAGTGCATGTTAATGAACATAAATGTAAAAAAGAAAATTACATGAATGTAAACATACCAGATTATAGCCAAGGGCTAATTTCCATCTGTTGTCCTTAAGCATAAAAATAGACATAATAATTCATAAAAATTCATCATTCATTCATAATAAAAACTCCATCACCAAACTTACACATACACACCATTCTGTTCCCAAATAAAACATTAAAACTATACAACTCATACATCACACACTTGATTTGTCCATAACCAGTTTTTAACCTTTGCCTTAAACAAATTGAATGTCGAGCATTCTCTAATGGGTTGAGGAAGACTGTTCCACAGATGGCCACCCTGGACAGAGAGGACGTTCTGCCCAAATGCTGTCCGTCTGTGGGGTATAAACAAGTCTCCTCGAATTGTAGCTCGAGTGGTCCTGTCTGAGCTTTCTTTATGCCTAATGAACTGCTTGCGTGATGAAATTCACTATGATCAAAAACAAACCATAATACCAACGGCTCCGTGATGTGTGAGTGACGGCTACATAGCTACTATGTGTAAAGGTTTACCCGTGCTGTCAAATGTATTTATACAAAACATGGATTACACACTCAGTACTTACGTTTAAACAAAACGTGGGAGTGTTGGGCCGCCACAGTGGGGGAGTTTAGGGCCAGGTTAAAGGAGCGAGAGAATCGCTCTTCTGTAACAATGTTGAATGTTTGCTATTGCGTTGATTCACTTGTCTGTACTGAATATTGTTATGTGTTATACTATGTAGTGACTTCTGTTGCCCTCTTGGCAAAGACTTTTATACAAATCGTGTAACTCACTAGTACACCAAAGTGACTACAAAGTCATCATGGAAAGAGCTTTTCTTTCAAATCCTTAGTGTTTGGGGAAAACACAAAGGCTTGACATTGTTAGTTCACTCTGCATGTCTGTGGAGTGAACAAAGTGTATAAGATGCAGATTATGAAACTCTAGCTGTAAGTTCTAGTCTATTTCATGAATACAGTTTTATTTCAGGTCTTTCATTAATATTAATATAATTAACACTACTTGGTCCCAACAGTAACTATGACTTGTGTAATATGTGTAGTAGTGCGATTACTCTCATCAATGTGTTTTAGGATGAGTGGTTTGTTTGTAAAAATGTTTCAGAGTAGTTATTATATTCCCTCATTGTCTTTCATTTTCAGAATTATATCAGGCTAGGAGCTTTATACAAGTCATGTAACGTAGAAGTACCCAGTTATTATGGTTACATACTGATATGTGGTGTCTGAAGTTACAGTGTATTTTTTAAATAGAAGAGGCTGAGGGTTGACAGGTACGGTCAAACATATTCTATGTTTTTATTGGCTCGGATTAATATGTCTTACACCTCCTACTGTAAGATTTCTGTCACCATCTTACAATACTTACAGTACATAACAATCCCATTACAAAAAACAGAGGTGACGACTGGCTGACATCTAAATCGACATCCACGACACAAGCAGGGCTTTGAGTAAAATGCCACTGTACGTCATCACTGTCCACAAAAAATAACAACAAAATTCAACACACATATTTTATTTTAATCAGTGAAATACAATAATCAGGTATTACAGTGGACAGGTTACTGTCCTCCAGCTGTGGGAAGAATGATTTTGTTTGTGTCATAGTAGTTCTCCTCTATGAGAGGGCCACCATCGGCCTCGCGCTGCTGAATCAAATGTTCGGCCTCTCTTCTGGCCCACTGCCGCATGCTGGAACACAAAAATACACCAGATATGGACGGTGAGAAAATCAGAATGAAACCTATAATTAAACAATAATTAACTCAAGTTTAGGTGTAAACATTTCATTATTCCACGTAGACCCTCATGAATTCCAGAAAGAATATTCAATTGTGATGTTTTGTCAACAGGACAACTTTCATCCGTCCATGTTAAATCAGAGTTGATGGGTACATTTTTGGATCTTTTCTTTGCATGGTGTCTTGGATCCTCCCCCACCAACCCATCCAGCTCACCACCGGGCAGTCATCAAGTAAGAGCTCACCCTCTCTCTTTACGTGAGTGTCTAGAACACACGCCGCAGATCCAGTGATACAAAAATCAATCAATCAACCTGCGACATAAATGCACAAGTCTCCTGGACAACCTAAGAACACACTCAGATTCAGACATTGTGTTTGTTATGGACAAACTCTGACAACAACAGGAACAAGAACATTTACAAAATCTCCAGCAGAACAAAGACCGATGAGATTTGTCCAGACCGTCTGGATGTTTTAGTGATGTACCATAGACGAGGGCTGTGCCTATATCATATTGTCCACAATAATATCAGTCTATGTTTTTATGCAATATAAAAATGTCATAGTGATGTCATTACTATTGTAAGGTTTTGCATTATTGTTCTCTAGTGTAAAATAGAAACAAACCTGAGCATGTCAGAGAGTAAGAGCCATGTGCCAGCCTACGATGAGCTAGTACCTAAAAATGAAGCTGCCTCAGCTGCCTCCAACAAAGCAGCACTTTGTAAAATATGCAAGAAAACCGTTCACGCTAAAGATGGAAACAAACTTCTTTTTGAGAAAATTACAAAAAAAACAAAAACAAAAAGGCCATCCAGTACAACCCAGCTAAGGAGGAGAGCAGCTGCCGATGCAAACAGTGGGGGAAAATTACTGATCTGGTTACATACATGCTACTTTTAATTTATGCTGTTTGAATGGATATAATGCAAAATCACTAATGCACAATAATGCTGCTCGCACCTTGCTTCAGTAGAGCCACAGTTTAAATTACTGTGTTATTAATGACAATAACTGATTGGAAAAGGGACAATTTCCTTCATGAATTTACAATTACAAACGCTGCTGTCTGCAAGCCTCATGTTATACTTTAAATCCTCTATGTGAGGCAATTCTAAAGAGTTTCGCAAATACTTTCATTCTATTTACATTTTAAAAATATTCCAACTATAAAATTTAAGTTTCTTAATCTCAAGTCACTGTTTAAAAAAAAATAAAGTGTTATTAACTTGATATTCAGTTAGCGTCTGCTGTGCTCCCAAGTATTGCTTATTAATATATTGATAAGCGTTGGTCTTCCTTGGTCTCCTGTGTTCTGAGGGCCTCTGGATGTCTGGAGCCTGGATCTCCTCCATACCTGCTTCATGCCCTGGAGGACGGGGCTGTGGCCCCCCCACACCCTCTAGCAGTCATTACATGAAGGAACCTTTTGAATAAAAGCTAGCTCATGCTCACAGGTGTACACACGGGTGCTCACACACAAACTACGAGACAAGAACACAGATGATCTAAGCAGTTGTATTTTTAACCCAAAAAAATAAATAAAAAAAATACATGAGAACAAAATACTGAGTGTATGCAGGAGGGTGTGAAAAATAACATTTTCACAAAAAGGATGTAGAAAGTGTTTTCACTCACGCTATTCCTCTGCTGCTTTGTATTACACAAACGCGACAAAGATGATGTGAACTGTTAAAAACAGACGAGCCTCGAGTACGGACGCGCTCAAAGGGGCCAGAATGGAATCAGAAAGATTTCAAAGTCCTTTCATGTAACGTGTCAGTGGCAGCTACGCCTCTAACCACAGTCCTAAGAACACAGCTGATCAGGGAGGGGATTCAAAAACAAAAATAAAATCGGCCCTTCGTGATCGCTCAAACAATTACATTTAATGACAGGAAGTTCATTCAACTGGATGTAGTGTTTTCAGGGGGAGATAAACAGAATCAACATTGTGGGGATTTCTTTACCTGGATGATTAACTATGAATCAAGCCATCATGCAAACATAAGTTTATTTCATTTTGTTTGATTACTGAAAGTTTTCCTTTTTATTCGGGCTGGTACAGTTATTGCTTGGTTAGGACATCTTAGTTTCCTCAGCAGGGCAGCATGTGGGGATTAATTGCTACACTTTAGATACTGAGGGTGGCTCATGTTCAAAGCAGCCACTCATTTTGCCCGAATTGTCGATTTTCTTACGTGAATTCCACCTTCATCTTCCTCACTCTCTTATAGGGACTGCACTTCTTCAAGGCTGATGCTAGCAACAGCCTCCTGTGAAACCCACCACAGTGGCTTGTGCATTGTTCACATTTACACACCACTTCAGAAATTTACCCACATTTGGCCAGCGGCAGGTGCCAATTTCCACCCTGGTGAGAAAATGTAAGCGGCTGGCTTAACCACGGCTCAGAAACGACGGCTCACTTTGCAGCATTCATAGTGTTCTTAATCCCAAGGTACTCTGATGAGGCCAAAATGGGGACAATTTCAAGAACTGGTGACTAGTTTGTAGAGCTGGGCCATACCGTTCACGGTAATACTGGTATAATGTCGGGCAACGATAAGAAAATGACATAGATAAATATTTTTGGTCATATCGCCCTGCTCTACTAGTTTGGAGCGTCCTCTGACCATGACGCTTTACCAAAAATAAAAAAATAAAAACATGAAAAAAAGCCAAAACAAAACACACATTTCTCAGGATAATAACTAAAAGAATGTTGTTTAAAGTGTTTGCAGATCTGAGCAGACACCAGTGGACTTTCCAAGTAGGAACTGGTACAAACTGGTAAAGAATTGCACACCACTATACTGAAATATAATCACACTTAATATATCAGTAACATACAAGTGCATACAAATGAACTTGGATATAAGTCTTGGTGGTGCCGACAATTATTGATCATACCTTTACATTGAAAGGACACCTCGCTGCCTTTAGTCTTTTTCTTGGCCATTACTGGGTCAATGGTTCGATGGGCCACAATCAAATCAGGTGTTAAGCTGATTTTATTTTTACTCTAGTAAAACTGAATTATATCCCAAGTTCAACCTATGCTGAGAGGTCAGGGTCAGCAGGGGTTTTGAAATTGTGTGCTGGGAGCCCGCCGTTGTTGGTGGTATGGTGACAGAGAATCCGTGTACACACATAACGCACACACGCGTGGTTTTAGAACACCCACATTTATCCAGTTATTTATTGCAATTCAAGTCCAATAAATAGCTTGAAATGGTACAAAGCGGTGAACTGCCAGAGGTTAAAAAAAAGGGGAAATATCATGTACATTTCAGAATTATACAAAAACGGATTAAAAATTTAATCTGTTCTGCAACAATGGAGCTTGATCAAGCCTTGAAAGCTGGTGCTACTAATTTCTACAGCTGTTCCGACTTTTCTGGATTACTTCCCCCTGTGTCTGCATTAAAGAAGTGTTGCAACACACTGTGGTACCATATGCTCGTCAGCATCAGTTGAACAGTGTTGTACTGCAGAAAGCAGTGTGATGGTACACAAATGGTGAGAAAAAGGTGATTAACAATGGAAGAGAGACAGACCATCATAACACGTATAAATGTCGGTCTGTCCTACAGAGAAACTGAAAAGAAAGTCAAGGTGTCAGTGAGTCCAGTTTCCTTCACCATCCAAAGGCTCAGAAACTGTGACAGGAAGAGGTCTGCAGACCCAAAGACACGACTCAATCAGAGGCCAAGTTAACAGCTGTGTGATAGGCGGCTCACAGGACAACAGCTTCAAGCAGCTTAATAGTGGTCGTAGTATGAAAGTCTCAGTTTCAGCTGTGAAGAGAAGACTTTGAGCTGCAGGTTTGACAGGACGAGTTGCAGCAAGAAAGCCAGACGTCAGAATAAGACAAAGAGGCTTGGCTGGGACATGAAACACCACCATTGGACTACTGAAGAAGAAGGTATTATGGGCTGATGGATCAACATTTGAAATCTTGGGTTCATCACACAGGATCTTTGCGGTGGAGTAGGTGAAGGATGGTTCCACAGTGTGTGGCATCGTCTGTCAAACATGGAGGAGGAAGTGTGATGGTCTGGGGCTGTTTGCTGGATCCAGGGTCGGTGACTTGTACAGCGTGAGAGGCTCCCTGAACCAAAACAGCTACAACAGCATTCTGCAGTGCAATACATCCTACAGCAAGATAATGACCCAAAACACAAGTCCAAGCTGTGCCAGAACTATGTTGGGGAAAAAAGGAAGATGGGAATATGGGAAGAACTTTCTGGAGAATATTTGATTTCCATTGTAGAAAGAATGCAGCCGGTGTGTTCAGCTGTTATATCAGGTGCTACTTTGATGAGTAAAGGTTTAGAATTTTGGTCTATAAACTGATTCCATGACTTGTTTTTTTTTTTTTTAAACTCCAATTACTTATTTGTAGCATGCTTTCATTTCAGAGTGCAATGAGACATTAAACTGAATAATTTTCAATAAAAGAAAAAAGTTGTGGTGTTCTGAAACTTTTGACGAGTAGTGTATATAATCCTATTTTAACTTAGGACAAGACATCTGACATTTTCACTCTGTCCTTTGACAAAGAACCATAGCTAAGTCTAGCCACCATATAAATGAGCTGATATGAAAAGATAAATTGAGAACTCACCCATGGTCGGGTAAATAGTGGATAAAAGTTCCTCCAATGACGAGAACAACTGAAATGCCGAAGAAGAAGCCCACTTTCATATTCCACTCGTCCTCCACTGGATCGCTGGAGAAGCCATGGTATTCCGGATTCTGAAAAAACCCCACAAAAGGGGACCAGTTTAAGTATCCAACATGTTTTCAGTCAGTACTGGAAGGATGATACTGGCCTGTCTACACTTTCTGATATGATTTGTATGTTAACAGAACAACTAAAGTTCTTTGTTTTATTCAGGAGAATCTGACTTAAAACCGCCCTATCTGACTACATCTAGACAAGCCAGAGGAAAGTTGAACCTGAGGAATAAACTGAAGAATTTGCAAACGCTTAAATGTCCCACAGACATTTTCCTGCATTATCAGGTGACCTCTTCTGACAGGGAATAGCTTAAAGCAGCTTTTAAAATCAGTCTAATATTATGGACAGTTTTTGATATTTACACATTTGTGAAATATTAATTGTTTTTCTGATAGGCATATTCGTGTTTTATTTTAAATTAATAGCGGCCTTGTAAGATTCAATGGTTCTCACACAAAATACACTGCTTAAAACAAACAAACAAACAGAAACAAAACGAACACCTGATCAGATCTCACGGGCAGACAAATCATTTCAGAGAACCGACTGAGCCAGAGCAGGCTAGCTGTATGTCTGCGGTAAAAATAGTATTTTTTAATCAATGAATTTTCATTTTTAATCATTGCGATACTATTGTATATTCAGAACTGGTGCGCAATTTAAACTCTCAGCGCACTTGTTGCAAAATAAACCGATCTGACCAATCAGATCGGTTTATTTGGATCTGAAGAACCGCAAAAATCGAGCCTGGTTGGGAAAAAATAAATGCCGTAAATTCGTCCAGTGAAAATACGCGGTCGGCGTGAACGGCTGCATTAATGGGGGTGTCCGAGAATAATTTAAACCACAGAATTGAACGCGTCCGGTGTGTAAAGCCCTTTACTGTGTAAAAATAACATTAGCATGCTGTCCTCAAATCTGATCGAGCAGAACTCACCTTGACATACGGGCTGACCTCACCGTGACCAGAATGCTGGACCTCGGGGTGGAGCTCCGTCACCGCGGTTGAGCCTGTAGCACTGTTCGCTTTAGACTGGGAGACCAACCGGGCTGGTGGATTATAAAGTAACCGGGGCAAAGTCAGCCCAAACCGCGAAATTCGGGTCAACATTTTGCCACTTGTGAAGGATACTGTTAGCCCGGAACCGGAAACTACGGTTTCAACTCTTCTTCTTCTTCTTTTTTTGTTTACGGTTACCAAAAACCGAAACGCTGCATTACCGCCACCAACTGTGATGGAGTGTGGACCGAAATGACACTCGGAAAAAAATGTCAGGCAACATTTACGTGTGTATACACAGTTCCACACATCACTAACCACCTAGCATATCTGCAAGTTCATTAATCTGCTTTAACTATTTTGTTTGCTAAGATTAAAAGAGCGCTAACACAAACTGGCTGATCCATATCATACCCCTACACGCTCCACAGCTCTCCCTGTTCTCCTCTCAGCTCTTGGTTCTTCTCCAGCTTCTCGTGTTCCTTCTTCCTGACGCTGCTGACATTCAGTACAGCTACATCTGTCACTACAGCCTCGTCCTCTGCTTGTTTTTTTTTTTTTTTTTTTTTAATGTTCTTTGATAAATCCCAAGATTAAAACATTTCTTCAGCTTTGATTTTGTCATGTTTTCAACAGTTTTGCATTCATGTTGCTGGACGCAGATCATCTATTTTTCAGTAAAATGCTGACTGTGTGACACTGAAAGGGGAAGAGAGTTGAAATGTAAAAATAATCATAAATGATGAAAAATAAAGGATGGAAATAACAGACAGTAGCTGCAATGACCATTTTTTATTGTTTTAAAATTCCGTTTTACTTGAGCTGTTTGTAAGTTATAACTTTAATCTTCTCAGCAGTTTGCTGATGGACCGACAAAAACAATTACGAGTAGCCTAAAGACCAGATGTATTACGTTTTTATCAGTCTGTGAGTGCCGACAGGCTACCTTTGAACTATCCATGTTCAAGCATAAAATAAGTATTAAAGGTTTATGATCCTGCAAATCTGTCATTGTCATAGGGTCCATGTACATGTTTTCAACCACTGCAAATGTGCTCCTGTATAGTCCTCCACTTGATTTCACTTCAACTCTTTTGTAAGTTACAACTTTGCTCATGTCTACAATTGGCTACAACAACAGGAAGTGAAGCCCACAGACGCGGTGGGCTGATTATTTTGCACACTCCCTCCACTGACAACACTCTCTGCAGGTAGACAGCCAATCGTGATAGCCGACAAGCTACCCCTGCTCAAACATAACATGAGCAATATAAATGATGCTGTTGCCAAAATAATTCACACACCCATCCAAATCATTGAATTCAGGTTTTCCAATCACTTCATTGGCCACAGGTGTATAAAAGCAAGGACCTAAGTCTGCAGACTGCTCCTTGTGACAGAGCAGTACCCTGTTACACGGGATGCCACCTGTGTAACAATTCCAGATCTTAAATTTCCTCATTAAAAATTCCTTAGTCAACTGATACAGGTAATATAACAGTGAAGCAACTGGGAATGACAGCAACACGGAGCTTTTCTGTAGAGTAAATGGATACACACCTGCAAACTTCGCCTGGCCTTCAGATTAGCTCAGCACATACAGAGCTTTATGGAATGGATTTCCATGGCTGAGCAGCTGCATCCAAACCTTAATGCAAACTGTCAGATGCACCTTTGTTCCAGTCAAAGGAACTCTTAATGCGTCAGTATACCAAGGCATTTTGGACAATTTCATGCTCTCACCTTTGTAGGAACAGTTTGGAGATGGCCCCTCCTGTGCCAACATGACTGTGCATCAATGTACAAATCAAAGTCAAAGACATATATGAGGGAGTTTGTTCTGGCTAGTCAAGCTCTTCCACGCCAGAGTCCTGGCCTCAACTCGACAGAACACCTTTGGGATGAATAGGCCAGGCCTTCTGGTCCAATGTCAGTGTCCGATTTCATAAATGTGCTTTCGGAAGAATGGTCAGAATTGACATAATTAAACTCTTAAACGTTGTAGAAAGCCTTCCAAGAAGAGCTGATGCTGTTACAGCTGCAACGGATGTGCTGACATCGAATTCAACCCTACTGTGTCTACAACTCAACTTTGTCATCAGATGGTGGGTGTGAAGCAGAATTTATAATCAGGCGTGAACCTCATGTGTGCATCAGTTAGACTAACTTCTTAAAATGCTTAATTGCTTTAAATGAATTAACAAAGAAGTACTAGATCCACCCAAGTAAAATTAAAATTGAGGCAGTTTTGAGAACAGGATTGTATTTCAAATTCTACACTTGGACTTTTGTAGCCTTCATGAATCAGTTCAAAACAATCATCCTCCATGCAATCAGCTGCACTGAATATTTATTTGTGTCCAATATACAATCAGTAACATTGTGTTTTAACTTTTGTTTACATAGATAACTTGAGATAAATCTTTTTAAATAAATGTACATATTGCTAGCTCACAGTCCAGTGAGTACAGTTACTTCAGATTGGTTTATTTTGATATTAAATACTGACATACAAAAGGAGGCAAAACAGAACCCCAGAATCAGAACCATACGAGCTTCTCCAACGATATCAGTCACTTCAAATTCTGTTTAAACAGAAACAGTCCTCAGAAGGTAATTCTCAAATAAGCGTTACTTTTGCATGAGTACTGTGTTTGCAGAATACCTATCCCTTAAAAAGTAAGAATAGGTAAGGTAAACCATGCTAAGAAGAAGAATGTTTTAAGATCTACTCCCAAAATTTGTAGTTGTGCCTTCATATCCCTAACAGATGGCACACAACTGAGCTGAGGTCTGGAACGTCGAGCATGTGGTCTAAGGATGGATTCATGTGACCGGGGCCAAAACCCATCCAGAGTAAGCATTTCTCCAGCTGCCCAGCTTATTGACAGTGTCATGGCCTAAAACATAAATATGTATTTTGCTTCCCTTCACCTATGTTGACCTGGTAAAAAATAAGACCAGAATATCATCACCACCTTTTATAACCACAGCATGAGCATAACTGCTTTGACACAAACAATAACAGAAAATGATGAATGTAAGCTTTGTTAAAGTGGAGTTTATATCAGAGCTAGCACAATGCAAGCTTTGATTTCACAGGCACATATCTAATGTGATCAATAAATCTGTGAATCAACTCAAAAAAAACCAAAACAACAAAATAGGGCCAATCCTCCTGGGCGTGTCCTGACAGCTTTCAGCTGCTTTTTGATTGATTGCTGTTAGTCGCGTTCACTCTGTGAGATCTTAGTTTCCCTCCAAAAAGAAGATGCGAGCTGTACATTCATAAAACACTGTCTTTGGAAAAGAGCAATGAGCAAAGTGCTAAAATTAAACATTACTCAATAAACACATTTACAGTGTGCAGTACTTACTTTACTACTGATGTAGTTTTAATTTGTGACCCCAGCACAAGGTCTCTTAATAAAAAGGCATTTGTACAAAGTAGACTGAAACCACACTGATGTTCACAGCATGGCAGCCAGTTTTTGTCCTGGGCTAACATGTTTTAAAGAGACGTCACAGCTGTTTGTTTTAACAGCGGCTTAGCAGAGGTTGGATCAGAGACAGCGGCCCCATCTCAGTTTCAACATCAGAACCTACGCCTTCATACTGTCTGCTCCAGTATAGGGTAGGTTGTGGTTATGGTGAGCTAGTCTTACAACTCCAAGATGAATTAGAAAGAACTAGAAATTGACTGGAAAACGTCTAAAGAGCAGAGACTGGACCATACGCAGCAGCTATATGTTTGTAATAAGTAAACCAGTTCATCTGGACCATAGCTACTCTATGAGGAACTACTGGCCAATAAGTATGCAGCTATGGTCGTGTTATGTGTCAAATATTGCCAAGTATGTTTTCAATTCAATATTATTTGTATGGCACCAGTTCACAACTAGTTGCCTCAAGTGAGTGTTTTAGAGGACAACCTACTTTCAACAGGAAGCAATTTCAGGCAGAAATGAGTCCTGGATGGTGTACCATGTGCTCCCGAGCACAGTGAATGTCACTGCAAATGCCTTTCTGCATGTTTGCTTTGAAGATACAAAGAAATGAAACAACATGCCAACTAAATAGTCAGCGAGTGGCTCCTTGTTCACACACACACACACTTATTTAAAATATCCAAACTAAAAGAATTTAGATTATCGGATTAAATTATTGGGGTCACAGGGTCACATCCCTATCGAGCATGTTATTTTATGAGTAACAAGTCACACTTGAGGTTATTTTTTTTAAAAAAACAATAAACAAGCAAACAAACAAACAAACAAAAAACAAAACAAAACATACAAATTCTGCAATTATTCAGTGGTTCGTGCACTCGGGATGAGTGAAAGCAAAGACTTGACTCATGAGTTCAAGAAACCACCATCCCATTATGTTTTTAAATAATTGAACTCCCGTGTTTTAATTAACATACTTCCATGGCTTCCTGGAGAGGAAATCAGATTGTAAACAAACATGATAAAAGTGGCAACACGGGTTAAATGCACCAAGTGTATGATTCAGACAGGCTCAGGGTCAAATATCAGATCCCCAAATTACTGAGCTTCAAGAATCAGCAACCCCAATGGAAAAAAGGCTTCTTAGGTTCTTTATCCCGACTTCCAGAGAACAAGCAAGAAAAATGAAAAATATTACACTGACCTTAAGGAATATATGTATTTAATTAGAGACAGAATTGAAAGAGCTGAATCCACTAAGCAGTCCGGAAAAGGAGGCCAGTGATGTACAACAGAATCAGGAACTGGTGGAAAAGGAATTTTGAGCTATCAGAGAAGGAATGGTGTTTGCCAAATTATAGGTTGAGTTTGGAGATGACAACTGTGGAGATGCTAAAGGGCTGTAAATGGGCTTAGCAGAGATGGCTGAAGAAGGGGAGTGCTGAGTAGCAGTAGCTGTTGTTGGAGAGTCTGAGCTAACCTCATCCCCTTCTTCTGAGTCCCACACCTCACTTTGCAAGTACTCTGCAAACAGGGCCTTGGCTCTTTGCAGCACTCTGCTCAGGTTGTGGCGTCGCACAAGGCGATCAAAGTGCATGGCTAGCTCATTGTAATCCAAACTGTTCTTGATGATATGGTCTCTGTGCTCCAACAGGATGGACAAGCACAGGAACAGCATGAACGGGTTGCCTTTACCAAACTCTTGAGGAGGTGGCAAGGAGCACGGCTTGATGCCAGTGGTCTCGGCTTTTAGAGAACTGGGCGTATTAGCAGCGCTGCTGGGGGATTTGTTGCCAGGTGAGAGGAGACTGTTTGAGTACAACCTGGAACCAGACAAAGATGTTCCTCTTCCAAAGGACAAAATGGGTGAAGACAGCAGGGATCTGTTTTGAGCAGTAGAAAGAGAGCTGACGGATGTCCGTGCAGTGGGGGTTGTGGGTGAACTGATGCGTGTACTGCTGGGCAACTGAGTAGAAGAAGCTGACACGTTTAGGCCAGCTCTTGGTAAGGCCTCACTTTCGTTGCTCACGTATGGTGATGTGGACTTTGGAGGAGAGTCTGGAGAAACACCAGGCCAACTCGATGGTGACAATGAAGACATGGGAGAGACAGAGGAGCCAGTTTTCCAGACGGGTTGGCTGCTTGGGAAAAGAGGTGGAGAAACATCATTATCAAAATTTTTAAACAGTGGTGTTTGCTCTCCCGTGTCCTCCTCAGTGTCAGTTGTGGATTGGCGCCTCGGGATGCTCGTTATCGACTCTGAAACCACTGCACCCTGTTGACATGGAGGATGCTGTTCAACCTCCTCCATATCAAAGCTGTCTTCATTTCGGGCAGTATAATATTTAAACTCCCCAAAACTAGTCTGCCTCTCGAAGGGAGCACCTTTCAAATCTGTCTTTGCCATGGTTACCTGAGGGATATCACACTCGTCACCCACGTTTGCTTTGTCCGAGCTCACGCTTTGCCTGTCCATTTCATCAGCGATGGCATTTATGTTCATGTCTGCTTCTTCTCTTGAAGGTCGCAGCATGTGCCGTCGACGCTGCTTCTCTTTTTGTTCCTTATCTTGAAAGTAGTCCTCAACCGTCTTGTCCTCAAAGTTGCTGAACATTGTTTCGTCGGCTTCCAGAGGTGGCCCCAGAAGCTCCACTTCAGTTTCAGGAGGATCTGGGGGCAGAGAGCTCCAAGTAACTTCCAGCATCCTTAGAGCATCATCAAACGCAAACTCTCGTTTAAGCTCCAGAAGAAGCCAACGGTAGCAGAAGAAGAGGTCGTCAGCTCCTCGGGACACTAGGTAAGAGTAGAATTCAGGATCGGAGTACTGCAGGAGGAGCTTCAGATGCTGGAACTTAACAGACATGAGCTGCCCGTCTGGCCGGAAGTTTCCTTCTAAGCGTTTCATGATGCCACAAAAGCAAATGAAGGCGTGTGCCTCGTTGTCCATTACTGCAAGTATTGGGGAGGCAATGTCACTCATGCCTTGACAGTAAGAGATCTGGAAAAACAACACAATGGCAAAACGTTACAAAAGATGACAGTTTGCACAAAGAACACATTTCTATATCACGTTATATGTCATGTCACAATCATCAAATGTATCATTTAAGACTGTGGTCTTTCTTCCTTAAAACAGCCGACATTAAAATACTTTTAAAGGAATCAAAACTGGATTGCTTTGAGCAAACCATTAGAAAAGCTAAAGTCATGCAAATCAGTCTTTTCTTAAAGAAAAATATCAGCCTTGTTATTTTGTCTTGGTTTGTTCCTTTTCTTCTCATACGTGCCGTCACTATCAGACAGTAATCTCTGTAACGGGCAGAAAATTGTGATTTTCCTTTGATGAAAAACTTCTCTGAGGCATTGTAGGAGATGGAGTTATTTAGTTAATGAACTTTAACAGTGACAAAATAGGTTTTAGATGAAAAACAGCAAAGGTAAGACAAAATTCATGCTACTATTTTTCAAACTCGAAGCGTGGTCTGGTTTTCTTTTGCTGCTGGTTCAGTGAATTTTGGTCGGAGCGTGATGAAACTTGCAGTTTTGGAATCTGCGAGATGCCGGCTTTCAATGTTACATACTTGTCTGCGACTCTGCAAACAGGGAATCCGTGCTTTGTGTTTATGTCATTTGTGTTTACATGCTCTTCTATTTGTTTGTTGAGCTTTTAGCCAAGATTCTGGCGTTTCTGTGGATACAGAGGGTTAAGAGATTCAGACTGCAGGAGAAGATTTGCGTTCCAGATAATGCGCCAATACAAACCTGTGGATGAGTGATGGCAAATGTGGTGAGTAGATCTGTGAGGGCAGTCAAATGGGGACTATCCTCAGAGCCTGCATAGTATGGATGAGCTCGATCCGTCCTCAGGACGTCTTTGAGAACATTTCCACGGATAAATTCAAGGTCCTCATGACTAACCCGGGTTGTCCACTCTCTCTTTAGCTGGTCATACTCTCTCGTCTTCCTCTTCATGTAGTCCATTCTCTCCTGTCCGCTAAGTCCATCTGGATAGACATTCAGGAGGTAACGCCAAACCACCTAACCCAACAGAGGACAACAGAGGAGTTAATCCTTGAGAAATGTAAGTCATAAAATACAAATTCTATAATTGCACATATATGTTCTTAATTGTCCTTCAAGTTCCATCTTTTCATCCAAAAATCGCAAATGACTGAACGTATCAGTTCAAATCTGGTTGCAAGCTGGCTGACTGTTAAAACTCTCAGCCAAGAGGGAGAGCTAGGATAGCAGGATAGCTAGAATTAGCACGAGAATTTGTTCAGTTTAAATAATAACCAGAAATAATAACCAGATTATTTTGTTTAGAGCGTACAAGGTGCTCATATACAATATTAATCAAACACAGGTGCTAAACCTTCCGCAGCGACGGCTCCACACCCCCATGGTAGATTCGCAGTCTGAGTTCCTCAGGCCGGGTCAACTGTCCCTGTCCGTTAAGGTAACTGTGAAACTCAGCGTCACTTAGAGGGGGCTTGAAAGGCTTGATCTCCTCCCCATAAGACCAGCTGAAGGCCTGCTGGACCTTCGACAGGGTCCGGCCCACCTAAACAGAATAGAAACAGGTGCATCAGCAAAAACGTGGCTCAGAGAGTGTGGTTAGGTTAAACAGAGTGAGGAAAGGTAAAGGAACCTGGGACAGTAGAGACTGGGTGAAGGGAAGAGCTGCAGATGCCAAGGATCTAGTCTTCTCTGTGAGAAGCTGCTCAGAGCCAATCACGTCTTTGGGGCTTATGATGTCCCAGTCTTCCAAAACAGGGCCTGCAGTGAAATAATGACAAGCAGATTTAACAGCAACAGTGTTTTAGTCCTTCCTGTGTCACGTTTTGATGCCTGGTTTCAATCTGAAAGAGGTATTCTTTGTTGTAATCATTTCTCTTCTGCAAACAGACTTTTAAAAGTTTGGATGTGATGGGTAACAAAATGTTCTACCACAGACTGTCGTTTTGATCTTTAAAATTTATATTATTTACATCATAAATTAGAAATCTATAACATTTTTGCTTTCAGTCTTGATTTAAGTTGCTGGTGTTCTTACTGTCCTCAGAAGGTTTTATATCCATCTTGAGCTGCAGAAATGGTCTGGCTGCACTGACAAACGCAACATCCAAATCCCAGTCAGAGACCAGAGACATATACATTTCAGCCCCGCTGCGGTCGCGAGACAGGTAACCAACGCTGAAATTTCTCTTCCTAATTCAAGAAAGATATTTAAACAATGTTAGATAAATTCTTTGGGCACTTCTCTGTTTATAAGTCTGTTTGGCCATTCTGACTATTCTTACCCATTCAAATCAAAGGCTCTGATAAGTATGTGCTGCAAAACCTCCAGCGATGTTATTTGGGGATCAACAGCAAAGGAGCGAAACTCCACAGGAAGTGCCCCATCACATTTCTGGGAAAAAATAAATAAATAAATAAAAATCATATTACAATCTCATCACTGACAAACAAGTAAACATACAAACATTCTTGGTGTGGTTAAACCATGGTAGGAGAATAAGAGATACAAACCAAGTCAATGGGATACTATACCACCCTATAATAAAATAAAAAACAATGCATTGTTACTAGACCATAACTGTAAAATAATTATAAAACAAAAAACATAATAATTCGTCTATTTGAATGTAAAGCATACAAAACACATAAAATTAATGGAATAATGCTCCACATCATCCTCTGTTGTTGGGGGGTGGGGGGTTGCCTAGGGGGTGCTACAGTCTCTCAGGGCAAATTTGTCCTGGATGAGGGGCCAGACAAAGCACGATTAAGTCGACCCCTATGAAAAGAATAGAAATCAAGGGACTGTTTATTCTATCTGCAAAAGGGTTACTGGGGTCTCACCCTGAAACCAGGCCTGGAGAGGGAGCTCAAAGGTGAGCGTCTGGGGGGGTCGGGCCTTATGCCATCTGTGCTGGCAGGCACAGCCCAAAGAAGCGTCATGGGACCACACTCATGGAATGTAACCTCTGTGGTGAATAAGAAGCCTGAGGTTAACAGATACATAAAGCTACAGTAGCCTCACTTCAATGCACAGCTTGGGGCTGGACTCTGTTCCGGTCTCAGTGACAGGTGGTAGGCAGGTATGGGTATTCTTGTATTCTCTCACCTTGCTGCCAGTATGCTGGGGTTTTTGCTGGTGGATGAGATGATTGCTTCCCTGCACCTTTGGGTCGGGGAATGGGTCCTGACTGTCATCTGTGCTTATGCACCAATGGACAGTTCAGACTAGCCAGCCTTCTTGGGGTCACTGAGTGGGATGCTTTAGGGTGATCCATCTAGTGTTTCTGTCATTCTACTGGAAAACTTCAACGCTCACATGGGAAAAACAGTGTTTGCAGATGATGTGGCCTTGGTGGTTGCCTCCAGCTTGCACTAAAGCAGTTCGGAGCCAAGTGTAAAGCAGCGGGAATGAGAACAAGCACCTCCAAATCTGAGGTTGTGGTCCTCAGCTGGAAAAGGAGCACGACCAGTTGAGGTGGTTTGGGTATCTGATTAGGATGCCTCCTCGGCGCCTTCTGGGTGAGGTGTTCTGGGCACGGCCCACCAGACGGAGGCACCGAGGCAAACCCAAGACATGCTGGAGAGATTACATCAATCTCCTTACCATGTGTGGAGGGTTTCAACCCAAATCCACCACCTTGAGACTGTACACTAAGCGGAAGGAAGGAGGCAGAGGGCAAGTGAGTGTCTGAACCACCGTCCAGGATGAGACAACAAACATCCATGAGTACATCAGGAAGTTGGCCACAACTGACTGTGTGCTTAGTGAACAGCTCAGGCAGCAGAAACCTAAGAAAGAAGTGGAGCAAGAAGAACCATCATGAAGGAAAGGCCCCTGTATGTACCACCGGCAGATAGACGAAGTGGCTGGAAATCCTACCAGTGGCTGGACAAAGCTGGAGTGACAGCACATAGACACTAATCATGGCAGCACAGGAACAAGAACTGAGCACATAGAGGCTGGGGTCTGTCACACCAGACAAGACCCCAGGTGCAGGCTGTGTAAAGATGCCCCTGAGACAATCCAGCACATAACAGCAGGGTGTAAGATGCTAGCAGGCAGGGCATACATGGAACGCCATAACCAAGTGGCCGGCATAGTGTACAGAAACATCTGTATGTCCTGGACGTCACGAGGTCAAAATTGGATACGCCCCCTAGGGTGGTTGAGCATGACCGAGTTAAGATTCTGTGGGACTTTCAGATACAGGCGGATAAACTGGTGATGGCTGACCAACCGGATACAGTAGTGGTGTCCAGCAGAGCGCAGTACTAGGAACAGCAAAGATACCGTGCAGGACCCTTGAGCTCCCAAGACTCTGGTAGAGGACTCGAGCTTGAAGGATGAAGGGATTTTTTTTCTGGTTTTTATATCAATCAACATTATTATTTGGTTCAATATTTGAATACATTTTGTTCAAATGTGCATTCGAATATTAAACCTTTTTGATATCTGATAATGTGATAGAAATAATGTGTAGAAACTAGCTTTTTAGTTTCTACACATTCTACCCTACTTTTATTTATGCAACTATAACAGTATTATGAATTTCTTTTGTGTCACAAAAAGGCCATTAATTTAACAGTATAATTAAATGATGCAGGGTATACAGTGTACATTTCTTTCCTCTGCATGAAGTTTGTCATATTATGACCTTTAAACTTTGAAGTATTGTGCAACATACAGCAAAAAGGTTCGTAACATTATAAGCTGTTATGTCTTTGATGCAGATAACAATTGACACAACAAAAATGCTGGTGCACCTGTCCTGCCACGGCATCCCCGGCAGACTTCCCACTGGGCTCTCCAAATCACGGACAAAGAGTTTCCCTCATTCTTGATTTTTAGTTCACAAACACTTCTTCTAATGACCAGCTACTCCTGAAATTTTGGAGTTTTAGCTCTTTATGCAGTGAAGGTACAGGAGGATAAAAATGATTATCGGGCAAAAGGTCGTCGGTTTGTTAAAATAATCTCATAAAGTGAGAACAATAAATGTATCATTTTCTGTTTGTAACGACAGTCATCTTTCAGTTTTGCACTAAAGTAAACATCGCTACTTCCACGTCTCGCTGTTTGTAATGGAGGCGGAGTCAACCGGACGTGCTCCCGACGAAGGGGAAACAACACCGCCGGGGATACCTACAGGCACAATACGCACACATTTTCTGGGCAGGCAAGTGACGTCAGCTCACCTCTGTGACAGCCCGATGTTTGCATTGGATATTGTCAACGTGTTATGACCGATAACCGTGTCAGGTGTACATTACAGGTTTACTCAGTGTAAACTGACAGGGACAATGACTGATCGGCATCGAGAAGAAGCAAATAAATAGAAGAGGCCCCCTCTGTTATGGCACACTGCTAAACATCCAGTTTACGGAGTGCATATTTTCGATGTTTAACATTAACGCGGGAGCGTGTCTGTCTAAACAGCCAATTTAACCTATGAGATAATATGATTGCTCGCTGTTAGCAGTCTTTGGCAGCCTATGTGGAAGTCAAAGAAACCATCATTCTCCCACCTTGACTTTGACACGAACAACACCCCTCTCCTCCTCGCCTTCCATCGTAAAGACTCCGTTTCGGAAAAGGATGGTTCGACCGAGCTTTGTCTGCTGTTTGTTTGCTTTTCTATCCTGACATGATGGAAGTGGCTCCAGCCGAGTTCCTATGCTTGACGATATTCTGCTGATTCTTTTTCTTCTTCTTTGTATTCATTGGCTGTTGACAAACAACGAATTGGTGCATTACCGCCACCAACTGGTATGGAGTCTTCTTCTTCTTCTTTGTGTTTAACGGCGGTTGGCAACCAACGTAAAGGAGCATTACCGCCTCCTACTGTTCCGGAGTATGGGTCAGACAGTGAGTTTACAATTTGTATCAAAACAAAAACAAAAACAAAAAAACCCTACACTCTTTCATAAACACCTATATCCTTCAGAAACCCCACCAGTTCCCTCGCCTGTGCCCTACTACCCTCCAACACACTCTTTAGATTAAATTCCCCAATTCCTCGCTCCGTCAACCTATTCTGCAGAACTGTCCTCTCCACATCATAACCCTTGCACCGCAGTATTACATGCTCTACTGTCTCCACCTCCTCCTGGCACACTCCACAAAGCCCCGTCTCATGTTCTCCTATCATCTGTAGTGTTTTATTTAATGCACAATGTCCTAGTCTAAGCCTGGTAATGACCACCTCATCTCTCCTATTACCCCTATACAACCTACTCTCTGCCACCTCCTTCTTAAGATGATACAATTGTCTGCCCTTACTTCCCGAGTCCCACCGCGTCTGCCACTCCTTAACAACCTGCCTCCAAACAATAGCTTTTGCTTCAGATCCACTGCTTGTAATTGCCATCTCAGTCCTATTTTTAGTCAACGCTCTTTTTTTCCAACCTATCCACCTTTTCATTTCCACTGATCCCTACATGAGCTGGCACCCAAAGAAAGTGAATATTGCCACCACAACACCTTATCCTTCTTATAGTCTCCAGAATAGCATACAGCATGCCCTGCCTTGTCTTCGAACAAAATGATTGTAGACTTGAAAGAACAGCTGCCGAGTCAGAGCACACTACCACCTGCCTGATTTTTGAACACTCAAAACTGGTATGGAGTATGCACCGGAATATCATATAAATGCATTTGTCTAAGATAATAAAATATTGCTGATAACTTTTACTTCCTGAGTTATTTCTAAGTAAACCGATGTGGGGGGTTTCATGGCCAGAGAGGAACTTAGGGAGAGTAATGAAGTACACAGCGTGTGAAAAACGGTCAGTTGTGAGAACGACAGTGTTACCTGCAGATGGAGGCAGTCAGGTAGCAAAATCCAGTGCAATATGGGACCAGTGGCACTTCCAGGTATGATGCAGCAGACCAACTGGGAGAGTGGGAGAAGTTTTGTTTTGAAGACAGGTGGCAGACAGCCACTCAGACGTCTCTGAGACTTTTGTTTGTCTAAGGATTCACATTATGGGTAAATGTTGCTACAATGTTGTCTGTATATGACAACATTGTAGCAACTTGAACTTTGGCTGGATGACAGGTGAATTTTGACATGCGTGGCCAATGTATATTCTAAGACTGGACAACTGAAGCAACATAAAAGACATAGAGAAGCCGAGGCAGCGCTGAAGATGTTTTCAAGTGGTTAGCTCTGGCCAATCCAGAACTGCTTGGACCTTAGCTGGGTTGGCTCTGATTTGACTCTTCTCAGAGCTGTAGCCAAGGATGGAAACATTGTCAGCATGAAATTGACACATGCTACCTTTACGCATCTAACTTGTTTTCTAGGAACTGCTGGAGGACTCAACAAAGATGGGACTGAATAACACTGAAGAAGATGCTCAGTGTTATTCAGAAACACTGCTTTCAGCTCAGTTTCATTTTTATTTATACAGCACCAAATCACAACAACAGTCGCCAAAAGGTGCTTTGTATTGTAAGGTAGACCCTACAGTAATACAACAGAGAACCCAACAATCATATGACTTCCTGTTAGCAACTGCTTTGGTGACAGTCATATTTTTTTTTCATTCACTGCAATCTCCCCACATGAGTTTTATTAATTTATTCTGGTCTGTGTGTACATGCAACCTCAAGCCCAGTGCTTGTTTGCTCAGCAAATGCTGTGTGGAGCAGAGAAACAGGGACTCCTTAGTCATTGTTCTTGGTGATTTGACTCAGGGAAACCTCAGTCAGGAGTTCCCCAAATACAACTTATTAACTTCTTAAGTCCCTCTTGCCCCTGGGAACAGGTTTAGTATGATGTGACACAAAGTCTTTTTAAATACAGACATCAGTCGTAGCTTTAGAAACCTCAGAATCTCAGTCAAAAGCTCATGAAAACATTTTTGTATAACCCTGCAAAACAGCCGAACAACTAAAAGAGCAGGAAATTAAATTCTGCAAAATGACTGAGATGGCTTGGCCAAAGTGGCTGAAGAAGATCAGGAAACAGATGCTGTCCAATGTAGCAGGTGATTTATTTGCAAACATTGTGACAAAAAATATTTACAAGAATCAATAACTCAAAAGCTGCCTTGGACAAATAAACATAACTAAACTTAAACCAATCAAAATGAATCTCACATGCACACTGACCTGGTCCTCGTCTCTTGAACAACTAAGTTCTTCTGTTTAAATACTCTCAAGCTATACAAACAAAATTGCCTCCAATGTAGGCTAGTCCATACAAATAGAATACAGTCATCCATGTAAGACACATACATGAGACTAAATATTATAATCATCCTCTTACTCACTTTTCACCAGCAACAAAACACACACTTCTAAAGTGTACATTACATTTTACAATATTACATACAACACTAAAGCAAACAAAACCCTAAAATGCACTTCTATTAAATGACAACAGTTTTCTTCCCTCTCTTCATCTTGTCCCTTTCTGTGAAGTCAACAATAAACAGGAAGCTATAAATACAGGAAGTGAGTGAGAACTTCCTCTCACAGAGTAAAATGCACAAATTAACAGAAGAAACCTGCAGTGTGAGAGTGATGTGCTCTAATAGGGTGATGTGGTAATATGAGGCCATTAATGGGAAGCATGCATAATAATCTGATCATACATGCTTCCCCGAGGCAGTATAATGTAAACAGAATTGGTCCTAGCACTGAACCCTGTGGAACTCCATAATTAACGTCAGTGTGTGAAGAAGACTCTCCAACAAACTGGAGTCTATTAGATACAGTGGGGCAAAAAAGTATTTAGTCAGCCACCGATTGTGCAAGTTCCCCCACTTAAAATGATGACAGAGGTCAGTAATTTGCACCAGAGGTACACTTCAACTGTGAGAGACAGAATGTGAAAAAAAAAAAATCCATGAATCCACATGGTAGGATTTGTAAAGAATTTATTCGTAAGGGTGGAAAATAAGTATTTGGTCAATAACAAAAATACAACTCAATACTTTGTAACATAACCTTTGTTGGCAATAACAGAGGTCAAACGTTTACTATAGGTCTTTACCAGGTTTGCCCACACAGTAGCTGGTATTTTGGCCCATTCCTCCATGCAGATCTTCTCGAGAGCAGTGATGTTTTGGGGCTGTCGCCGAGCAACACGGACTTTCAACTCCCGCCACAGATTTTCTATGGGGTTGAGGTCTGGAGACTGGCTAGGCCACTCCAGGACTTTCAAATGCTTCTTACGGAGCCACTCCTTTGTTGCCCGGGCGGTGTGTTTTGGATCATTGTCATGTTGGAAGACCAAGCCTCGTTTCATCTTCAAAGTTCTCACTGATGGAAGGAGGTTTTGGCTCAAAATCTCACGATACATGGCCCCATTCATTCTGTCCTTAACACGGATCAGTCGTCCTGTCCCCTTGGCAGAAAAACAGCCCCATAGCATGATGTTTCCACCCCCATGCTTCACAGTAGGTATGGTGTTCTTGGGATGCAACTCAGTATTCTTCTTCCTCCAAACACGACGAGTTGAGTTTATACCAAAAAGTTCTACTTTGGTTTCATCTGACCACATGACATTCTCCCAATCCTCTGCTGTATCATCCATGTGCTCTCTGGCAAACTTCAGACGGGCCTGGACATGCACTGGCTTCAGCAGCGGAACACGTCTGGCACTGCGGGATTTGATTCCCTGCCGTTGTAGTGTGTTACTGATGGTGACCTTTGTTACTTTGGTCCCAGCTCTCTGCAGGTCATTCACCAGGTCCCCCCGTGTGGTTCTGGGATCTTTGCTCACCGTTCTCATGATCATTTTGACCCCACGGGATGAGATCTTGCGTGGAGCCCCAGATCGAGGGAGATTATCAGTGGTCTTGTATGTCTTCCATTTTCTGATGATTGCTCCCACAGTTGATTTTTTCACACCAAGCTGCTTGCCTATTGTAGATTCACTCTTCCCAGTCTGGTGCAGGTCTACAATACTTTTCCTGGTGTCCTTCGAAAGCTCTTTGGTCTTGGCCATGGCGGAGTTTGGAGTCTGACTGTTTGAGGCTGTGGACAGGTGTCTTTTATACAGATGATGAGTTCAAACAGGTGCCATTCATACAGGTAACGAGTGGGGGACAGAAAAGCTTCTTACAGAAGACGTTACAGGTCTGTGAGAGCCAGAGATTTTCCTTGTTTGAGGTGACCAAATACTTATTTTCCACCCTGATTTACGAATAAATTCTTTACAAATCCTACCATGTGGATTCATGGATTTTTTTTTCACATTCTGTCTCTCACAGTTGAAGTGTACCTCTGGTGCAAATTACTGACCTCTGTCATCATTTTGAGTGGGGGAACTTGCACAATCGGTGGCTGACTAAATACTTTTTTGCCCCACTGTAGATATGATACAAACCATTGCAGCGCAGTACCTGTAATACCTACAGCGTGCTCTAATGGCTCTAATAGGATATTATGGTCGACATTATCGAACGCTGTGCTTTCCCCTGCACGGTGGCCGTTATGCTCACCTGTCATTGATCCAGGAGTATCAACAGGCAGTATTTAAGACCAATGTCCACATCTGTTCCTCGCCAGTTTGTTATCTAACCCGTGTTAGTAACAGGCCACCTTTGCTTCACAAGTCACGTCTATAATTAACTTACCTTGTTCTCACATTGTGTGCAGTTTGCATCTCTACCCGGATGCTGGTCACCATTTTGGAAATTCTCAGGCTGCTTCAGGTTTTCTGGATCATGCTTCACCGCCTTCCTGCCTTTCACTGCTCTGGATCACTGTACAAACCAGGTTGGATTCACTTCACACTCCCATCTCTCTGGACACTCACCCGGTCAATATTACTTCTCCCAGGAGCTTCTTCCGCTCCTCCTGCCAAGTAAGCCACAAGATTCTCCCTAGTCTTCTCCTCCCAGCACATTAAGCAATCTCTCCTTGTGCCATTGTTTACTTTTACGTTTTGCACTAAAGCTTGTGTGAGAACTGTATCCTTGGTGTCTGTGATTGAATCTGTGTGTGGGTCCCGTTGTGACGCCATCCGCTCAACTGGTCCATCCTGGGCCCTGCACCCAGACCTGCGCAAGGGAGACCAGCCACCTGCCACCCCAGGCCCCACATCCCAAGACTACAAGGCAGCACTCCTCACAGCCACCCACCACCACCGACCAAAGCAGACATACGTATGCCACAAAACAGCAGCTGCAACCTTTAGGACCCCAGAAAACTGCCAGACTTCCTTAGACCTAGAGTTCACCCCCAGCCACCTGCAAGCCACACAGGGAAATGTGACTATAGCCGACCACCCCCAACTGAGTAAAGGAACTGATCAGTGCAGACCAATAAGAAATAAATTCATCCAGTAGTTTGTTTTTTTGTTTTTTTGTTTTTTCGAGGAGACAGACGTTTTTTCCAAACTAATGTGATCTAGAAGTAAAATTCTGCATTGAGTAATACACAAACTGTTTTTTTTTTCATTTGCAGTTATGAGGATAATTTTCTTAGCAATGCATAGGGCAGTAAGGACTATATGTGATGTTTTTGTTTCCCTATCTAATTCACTTACGTCAGCCAAGATGCTCAGCTTCAGTGAGGTTGGGATACAGCAACTAAACCATGTGGATAGTCTTCACATAACCTCTGCCAGAACCTCTGGACTTGTAGACCTCCTCTACCTGCTTTTCCCTGTGTAACCTTGTTCTCCTTGAATTTAGAGGTTGTTGTTTCTCACAGTTTGGTCTCACCTGGACATCTGCTTCACCTCCTTGTCTGCTTGCCTGCCCTCTGGCCTGCTATTATACCCCAGACATTCTGGAAACCTCCATGGACCTCCCCTCCTCAGAGCTTTCAAAGGACGCAGACCAGCAAGTTTCTGGCAGATGTCTGGATTGTTAAATAGATGTTAGTTTACATGGGATAAGTCAAGAATGAGCTATTTATTAAAAATTCCCACCAGGCTGTCAGAGAGGTGTTTATGTTAAGGCTTTTAAAGCAGTTATGATGCTTAATGCTTTCTAGGCTTATGAAAGGCAGACTAGAGATTTTCACTTTCCCACACAATGCTTCTTCTAGGTGCAGCCACAGGCGAGCTTGATTTGATCCATTTCGAAAGATAAAGCAATCTATTGGTCAAGAAGGAGTAATACAATTTTGGTAGTTGTAGACCACCATTGTTTGTTTTGGTTTTTTTGGCTTTAATAGAGTTTTCAAACTTATACGTGATGGTTTTTTTCTAGTGACTTAAACCAGGCAGTAAAGAGTTTATTCGAGATCAGCAAGAACCAGTTGTCTATTTGAAACAGAACCATCATTTTAAGTGGTGCGACTCTTCCCATGAGTGATATGAGTAAAGTATTCCAATGCGTGGGATCTTCTTCTTCTTCTTAGTGGGAGAATATGATTCAATTGTACCAAGTGTGAGAGCCTGGTCGAAAAATCTATACCTAATTATCTAATGTTACCTAATTGTAGTGGACTGGTGGAGGTGTTCTGAAATTCGCAGCTCAGATGTAGAACTGTTGATCTACTCCAGCTAATGGGGTAGTCTGATATGGATGAGAACTTATCTATGAATGTTATTGTCTTCAGAAGGAAAGGCAATACATCATCAGCATATAGGCTTATCTTATGGTCTGTATTTTCAGTTTAAATTCCTTTAATATCTACATTTTGCTGCTGCTAGTGGTTTGATGAAAATGGACCACTGTCTGGTGCACCTCTTTAGATTTAGACAGCTCTGGGATGTAACATAATTTGTCTTAACAGATGTATTTAGAGAGCTGTATAGTGTTTTGATCCAATTTATGAATAATGAATCAAAGCAATAATCTATTACCTTAATTAATTTCTGTGTATTATTGGCTGAGTGTCTGCCTTGATAAAACCTGTTTGATCAGCATGTATTTATGAATGGAGTGAGTTTTTCTAATCTTCTTGCAAGGGCTTTGCAAAGTATTTTAATGTCTACATTTATGAGTGAGATTGGACTATCTTTCTAATCATGCCTCCCTTATTTTTAGTATCTGGTAAGAGAGTAGGTGGCAGAGCAGCTTATGACGAGGCTAAAAAGCAGTGTCAGAAGCTGGTCTGTGGAAGAGGAGAGTGGGAGTGTGACAGCGCAAGCAGGACATGCTGTGCGAAGGAGAAACAAAGTGTGCAAAGCATACACATGGGTAGTGAATGTCATTTCACAGGCTTGTGCCGTGGAAAAGCTTGTGTAAATAAATGAGCAAATTTGAACATATTGACTGTGTCTAGGTGTGTCTTACAATTCTTATTATTGTTTATTTGTTTGTGTGCAGTGGGCAGTTTTGCTTTTAAGCTCACACTGCACACCAGGCCGAGATATGCCAAGTTCTTTTTGTAAATCAACTCGTTGGTGCAAAAATACCGTTTAACGCCTGTCAAACTGAAATACCAGAGATAACACCATTCAGCTAAAGAAAGTGGAACAACTATGTGTTGTTTGTCGTCAGTACCATAGTTACAAGTTCCAAAATTGGTTCTCTGCTAAGTTGTTTATATGTGTAAACACAACACTGCTTTATTGCTTGAGTTACGTTTAAAATAATCATAAGTCATTTTTTCCCATTGGTTAAAAGGACTATGGGACTTTTCCCGGTGTGGTACATTGTCGGATGTTATGTTATTAAAACTAATAAATAAAACATAGATAAGAAGGATAACTAGGAGTGCAGAAAGGTGAAGACACGCAGGAGTGGAGCAACATGGTGAGATAATGAAATACAGCCAGGTGTGTTTTAATGTTCTTTTCTTTTACTTTTTTTTTTTTAAAGAAAAGAACACAGGGGCTGCCTGTGTTTTTGTAAAATTCAGGACACTATTCGAGGCTTAAAAGGCTTTAGTGGCTTCTGAGCACGACAGTCTGAAAACACGCCCGTCCTACAACTACGCCAACTGCCACTTTAAAAGGTGTGGTGATAAACGTGACAGCGTACTGAACAGTTATCTGGCGTCCTGTACATTCTGGAGTGGAGATATTTATGTTAACTTTGCATTATTTGACAGAAAAATAAAGAAAGGTGAGTGTTTTTGTGATTTTGACATACATTCTGTATTGTTTCTGTATTCTCTGGCTGTAAAACGTTTATCAGACATGTGTCCGTCTCTTGATTATTAGTTTCCTGGTTTGAAAATGGCCACAGATGAGCTCTCGTCCAAACTCAGCCGTCGGCTGCAGATAGAAGAAGGATCCGAGGATCCTGTCGCCGTGGATGCTCCCGGACAGCACACTGGTTCGGAAGAGAAAGCGAATACGGCCAACGCAAACTCGGAGCTGGGCGCTAAACTGTTGCGGCGAGAAGAGCTGAACGAGGGGATTGGTGAACACTCCCTACCCAGCATGAAGGTCTTCAACCCCTACACTGAGTTTAAGGAGTTCTCTCGAAAGCAGATCAAAGATATGGAAACTTTGTTCAAAACGTGAGTGTTTCACAATATCCCCCTGTTAAATTGAGCTATAATTTGGAAATGCCTATAGACAGCGCTGCCTCCATTTTAATGTCATTTTACTGGGCACTGGTTTTCAAGGAAGTAGCATTGAGATTACGCACTGAGATTAAGGAAGTTGACTTGACAGTTTGCTGGTGTAGCTCAAATCGTAATTAAACAGGAAATAACTTGCCTTATCCATCTACTACAAATGACAGAATAAACAACTGTGTCTGTCTTCCTCCCTATGGATATAAATATGGATATAGATATATGCGCGCTGTTTCTTTGGCTGTCTGCATTATCCTTCATATGTGATTTCCAGGGTGAACAGTAATGCCTACACTCACACATTTGCAAAAGAACAATTAAAAAAATGTCACATCATCACTGTAAAGAAGAAACATGGAGGCAACTCAAGTCAGGTTAAGAAGTTCATTTTTAGTTGTTGTTGTCTGACATAGTGCTGACTGATAATTAGTTGTTATTTACAGTTAATGGTAATGTTGTTTTACAGAAGACTATAAATGGCTAAACCACAAACACAGCTTTGCATGAGTCTTGTTAATAACCTGTTACATGCAGGTCTGACCGTTATGAGGTGTATTAGGAGACCAGTCCTCATTTTATGAGTCTTTGCAAATAAGAGATTTACCTAAAATAAAAAGGAAGTTCTGCCTATGGAAGACCTCAGGAGCCCATGGCAGTCTCATGTGTGCTGGCCTGAACCCTCTTCCAGATGTTGCAAACATTTAATTTCAGTAAACTCAACTACTCTTTCTTCATGAAATGTACTTTGCAGCAGCCTCCTCTGAAATGTTAATCCTTGATGATTTTGATTGAGTTGCCCTGTTTTGGAAATGTAGTGTAGAACTGTCCGTCTTCTCTTAGATGTAATTAAACTAAATGCCATTTGCCTGCTGCAAATGCCAGAAATCACATTTAAAATTCTCAGCAGGAAGAATCTTGACATGGTCATTCCAACACCACATTCAAAGATTGTTTCAAGCTCATAACATTTATCAAGTTTTGTTTTTTGCTACTTTGTTTTAAAAGAACAAAGAAAACATAGTTTAAGAATTTTGTAGTACAGTAAAAATCAGATCGGGGTAGAAATGTTTGCATGTTCACAAGTCATGGCTGCTTCTTTGCAATGTCCAACCCAGATTCTTCAAGTTTCTATCTTGTCTCGGCCTGTCTAGGCCACTTAAGTGCTTTTTGCTTACGGCATAAACTCTTTACTGTTCCTGAGACATCAGGGCTTTACAGTTTGTTCTTGTAAATTTGTCTTGGGAGTTAAAAACATTTTTGTTTAAAGAGTGGTGCTCTCCTTAACTGGATGCAGTTACAATGAAGGTTAAAAATGACATGAAATGACCGGACGTACTGACGTAGAAACACGATGGGGGTGCTGTTCCGCTTTTTTGTGAGATGGTCACGTAATCAAATCACGTAATTTTGCAGAATGTCCAAACATTTTCATGCCATCAACATAAGGAAAATACATTCTCCTGAAACAAAATCACATTTGTATGTTGCAGGAAGAAAACTTGCACCCACTATACAAGTTGATAGAGGCTGGCGTGTACACGCAAGCGTTCTACTCTGACATTAACTGCAATTTAACAGTTAGTTTAAGATTTAACAGTTTAATTACATTTAACAGTGTATTTACCCTCTTAACACACTAAGGAACAACTACATGTTTGCAGGATTCTCTAAATTGATTAAAAAACTGAGAAGACGTTTCCCCATTCATGAGTATTTCTAGCTGTGAGAACTAATGGATTAGTTCTTATCAGTTCAAACATTCCAGTTTGAACTGATAAGCTGCTGTGTAAATGTGTTTAGTTTAAACCGTGTGTGCCACTTCCCCCTACTGCACATTTGTTACAGTTATCATCAACGGTGTTCCTTTTTGGAGACGGAGAAAGTTAAATTCTTTTGCAACTCAGGGTGAAGAAACATAATTCCATAGAAAACCTTTGTTTTAACAACATGTTTCATCTTGTTGCTTTTATGAGATCATTGTACAACAAATTAACAATGTAATTTTAACTTATTTAGGGGATATTTAGTAAGGTGCAGAGTAGGGCTGCAACTAAGGATTGTTTGGCAGTCAACTAATCTGTCAGGTTTTTTTTTTTTTTATTATTATTTTTAAACAAAGTCAATTAGTCACCAACTATTTCTGACACTCCTTCAGTTTCTGCTCCCTGTGGGCATACCTCCTATTCCAGGCTCCAGTGCATGTTTAACTTGCCCCCTAACTGTGCTCCCCTATGAATATCACCATGTCTCTTCTTACAGCAAATTAAAACACATTAGGGGTTCAGAACCACAGAACAAAGATCCATGAGTACATCAGAAAGATGGCTATAACTGATTATGTGCTTAGTGAATACTTTAGGCAGCTGAAACTGAGAAAGAAGAGGAGCAAGAACAGGAACCATCATAGGAGGACAAGCCCCTGCACGGCATGCAGCATCAGCAGATAGAAGAAGTGGCTGATATTGAGAAATCCTACCAATGGCTGGAATGAAAGATAGGAACAAGCCCTAAGCACAAGATTGATAGAGGCTGGGCTCTAGCACACCAGGCAAGAAACCAGGTGCAGGCTGTGTAACGATGTCCCTAGCAATGCCATAACCAAGTGGCTGGCACAGTATACAGCAGGGGTGGGCAACTCCAGGCCTCAAGGGCCGGTGTCCTGCAGGTTTTAGATGTGTCCTTGATCCAATACAGCTGATTGAAATGGCTAAATGATCTCCTCAACATGTCCTAAAGTTCTCCAGAGGCCTGGTAACGAACTAATCATGTGATTGAGGGGTGTTGACCCAGGGTGAGATCTAAAACCTGCAGGACACCGGCTCTCGAGGCCTCGAGTTGGACACCCCTGGTATACAGGAAGGTTAGGTATGGCCTGCAAGTCTCACCAGTCTGTCGCAGGGCTAACACGTAGACAGAGACAAACATTCCCGCTCACTCCTGCATTCACACCTATGGGCAATTTAGAGTTTCCAATTAACCTATCCCCTACTAAGTGCATGTCTTTGGACTGTGGGAGAACCCATGCAAACACAGGTAGAACATGCAAACTCCACACAAAAAGACCCCGGCCTGATGGTGGAATTGAACTCAGGACCTGCTGTGAGGCAACAGTGCTAACCACCGTGCCACCCTGCTGCCCCTGTCTTCTTCCCCTCACCCCTAATTGGTTGCGCCAAATGGCCCCGCCCCTCCCTGAGCCTGGTTGTTCTGGAGGTTTCTTCCTGTTAAAAAGGAGTTTTTCCTTCCCACCATCACCAAACCACTTGCTCATTGGGTGATGGATTAGCAATATGTCCAGCCTTCTCTGCATTTCACCAAATGTCGCCTCATTCCCTGCTGCTGCCCCTTGGACCTGACTCCAGATAAGCCCCTCATTTAAGTCACGGTGCGACAAAGTCATTACTGAAAAATGTGATAAATAGTTTTAAATACCTTTGGTTATTAGTTTGTTCATATGCTCTATTAGACGGTTCTCAAGTGCACCTTAATATCTGAGTGCCTCCTAGTTTTAGACGACTAAAACTTTTTTCTTTGTTTAGTTGACAAAGTGATTGATCACTAGGAACATCCCTAGCTTATCCACCACTCTGCATTTAATAATTATTTATTATTAATCTCTGGTTGTCTTCTTTTACCCTCAACCGGCTATGCCAGATGGCTGCCCCTCTTTGCTGGTAATCATAGAGGTCAGATTTTTTTTTTTTTTTTTCTTTGCACATATCTCAGGAGGGATTTTGTCCCACTCGTCTTTGCAGATCCTCTGCAAAGACATCAATGTTTCATGGCTGATGTTTGGCAACTCTAACCTTCAGCTCCCTCCACAGATTTTCTGTGGGATTGGAGACTGACTAGGCCACTCCGAGACCTTAATATTGACCTTAACATTCTTCTTGAGCCAATCCTTTGTTGCCTTGGTCGTGTGTTTTGGATCATTGTTATGCTGGAATAACCGCCCACGACCCATTATCATTACCCTGGCTAAAGGAAGGTGGTTCTCACCCCATCCATCCTCCCTTTGATGTGATGCAGTTGTTCTGTCCCCTTGGCAGAAAAACACCCCCAAAACACGTTTCTACCTCCATGTTTGATGGAGTTCCTTCCGAGTAGTTCTGAGCTGGTTCCTCACAGTTCTTATTATCATAAACTCCACGAGGTGAGATCTTGTGTGGAGCTCCAGACCGAGGGAGACTGGCAGTTATTATATGATTCTTCCATATGCGAATAATCGCACCAATTGTTGTCACCTTCTCACCCAACTGCTTGGCGATGGTCTTGTAGCCCATTCCAGCCTTGTGTAGGTCAACAATCTTGTCCCTGACATCCATGGAAAACTCTGGTCTTGGCCATGGTGCAGAGTTTGGAATCTGGATCGATTGATTGCTTCTATGGACAGCTGTCTTTTATACAGGTAACGAGCTGAAAAGGCTCCAAATGTCAGCTTGTTACCTGTATAAAATACACCTGGGAGCCAGAAAACTTGCAGATTGATGGGGGATCAAATACTTATTTCATTCATGAAAATTCAAATCAATTTATGACTTTTTTGCAATGCATTTTTCTGGATTTTTTTCTGTTCAAATAAACCTACCACTGAAATTGTAGACTGGTTAGTGGACAAACTTACAAAATCAGCAGGGGTTCAAATAATTTCCTCCCTGACTGTGATGCACTGCGTATTCTGTCATCTTTCTGTCAGAACCAGCATGAACTCTTTCAGCAAATGTAGCAACAGTTGTTCTTCTGTTTAATTCTGTCAAGGTATGATGCTGGTAAGGACAACTACATTGACCTAATGGAGCTGAAGCTGATGATGGAGAAGCTTGGAGCTCCGCAGACGCACATCGGCTTGAAGAATATGATCAAAGAGGTGGATGAAGACCTCGACAACAAGCTCAGCTTCAGAGAGGTGAAGCAAGAGAGTTGTTTTTTTTTAGTTTTTTTTTTTAAATTAAATTAAAAGTCAGAATCGAAGTTCCTGTTCTATCAGTATCTGTTTGTTGTTCTTGTCTTCCACAGTTCCTACTGATTTTCAGGAAGGCAGCAGCAGGAGAGCTGGCAGAGGACAGCGGCCTCTGTGCCCTTGCTCGCCTCTCTGAAATTGACGTCTCTACAGAGGGGGTCAAAGGAGCCAAGACCTTTTTTGAAGCTAAAGTAAGTTGAAATGGAATAGAGTAGGATTTATTCTATAGAATTTTCCTAGTCTTTCTGATCATTGCATGTCACCTCGTCATTGCACTTAACTTTCATCAACGTCTTTTGTCAATTTAGTTTATCACCAATTAACCTAGTATGTATTTCTTTAAACTATGGGAAGAATCCAGAGTACCTGGAGCAAACTCAGAGAGAAACTGTGCAAACTCTACACAGAAATTTGAACCAGATGATTCCCAACTTTCTAGTGAAAAACACATCATTTCATTAGTGGCACAGAGAAACAGGGATGCATTGCACCTCCTAAAAACATACAAATAATTGAAATCAAGACTAATTATTTGGCGAGAGCGTTATTTGTGGGCAATCTTGTTTCCACATTGAACACAAGAGACCCTTGGAAAATATTTAAAGTATTATTATATCCATGGTCCTCAGCTGAATAGGGTGGAGTGCCCACTCTGGGGCAGGAACTCATCCCTGACCAAGTGGAGGAGTTTAAGTATCTCCGAGTCTTGTTCACCGATTGAGGATCGGTTCTTGTGGTGAAGAGAGAGCTGAGTAAAAGCGAAGCTCTGGATTTACCAGTCGATCTATGCCCCTCACCTATGGTGACAAGCTTTGGGTAGTGACTGAGAGGATGAGATTGCAGATATGAGCTTTCTCCAAAGGGTGGCTGGCCTCTGCCTTATTATCCATCCTGGACATGTTTTGTCATCTGAATTCAGGAAGTTGGTCTCAGGCCGTTACCTCGTACCTCAGGTCGCTTAAAGCTGACAGACCTCGTGTAGATTAATCTTCCTGTAGTTGGTCATTTTAAGACATTTCTCCTTGTTTTATTTTTTTTTATCTTACTTTTAATGTGTTTATTTTTTGACCTTGTTGTTGATCTCTGCCTTAACATGCAACGTTGTGATTAGTGGCTGTGTGAGTTTGACTGTGTGAGTTCTACACACCAATATGAAAAACTGATCCTCTGCTACTGATTGGACTGTGCTTTGTAATAAATGGTAAATGGCCTGTATTTATATAGCGCTTTACTAGTCCCTGAGGACCCCAAAGCGCTTTACATATCCAGTCATCCACCCATTCACACACTGGTGTGTGGTAATAAGTGTTGGCAGTAATCCGAGATGTGCTGCAAAAGCATTTCAAGCAAGGAAGTAGAATATTTTCCAGTGGTTGAGTCTATCACCTCATCTTGACATGACTCAGCATTTATGTCACATGTGTATGCGTTTCACTCACTGATTAAAAACTAAAGGTACAAATTAATAGTAGATTGATGAAAACCCTGAAAGCTGTTGTTTAGAGGTCAGAGGATTCTCTTCTTTATTTTGTGATTCTCCCTTCTTTACTAAGGCAGCTTTGTGTTTTTCTGTTGAACAGGTCAAGGCCATCAATGAATCCAACCGATTTGAGTCAGAGATCCGCCAGGAACAAGAGGTCAAGAAAAAGCAAGCTGAGGAGCAGAAACAAAGACGAGCCGCATTCAAAGAACTGCAGTCAGCTTTCAAATAACTCCTTCAAGACCTTTAAATCACTAATGCTGTCAGTTTTCAAATTGGTAGATTGAAGACTCTTAGTCTTAATAATAATAATAGAAATCCTACAATATGAAATATCAGTATTGCCCTCTTAAAATCAGTCTCTTAAGCCTCTTAAACATCAAAATTTCAAGTTACTAAACACAGTTCTAACATTTGTCATAATTTCCACACTCAGTACTGCACAGTCTTAGAAGAGAGACACTCAATGTAATGCTCTACATTTTTTTTTTTTTTTACTGCACAAAGAGTCGTATGGTCCAATACCAGGGTTGTAACTTGGTCTTGAGAAGCCTCGGGACAGCTGTAGTGGTCATCATTCCTTAGTGTCATGCTTCGTGTACTACAGAGATTTAAAATGAAGTTATTTTAGAAATTAGGTAATATTTTTGTAGCACTATTTTTTTTTTTTTTCATTCAATCAGCCTTCTTTGTTTTATTCACCAACTTTGCTGCTAACCGCTGTGAATGATGTGACCTTACTGTATTCTGCTTTGATTTAACCACATGTGCCATCAGACTATCAAAATGATTTATCCTGAAGTGTAAATGAAAGGCATAAGAACAAAAACCAGGTTCATGATAAAGTGTGTATCATATAAATATCTTTCCTGGTTCATACTGCGACTCACCAAGTCGTAGTGAAACTTAAAAATGTGACGCAACCAAAAACTGATAAAAATTGTGCCTTAATGCTAAAACATGTTTCAAAGGTGCAGCTTCTGCTTTGAACGTCTGGTTCTAAGTTGTGTCACCCTTGTACAGTTTCACTGCTTCTTGGCAAGTAGTTTGCTTTTAGTAGACAGCTCTGTTTCTTCCAAGGTAACGATGTAAGACTGTAGAGACCTGTTAGTGACCAATCACAAGGAAGGTTTCAGTGCATCACCTTATCCACAGGTGATTGGTCAGAGCTCTGTAAATGTCATCATCAGATGGGGGCCAAGCAGACATCTGGGCACTTGCCAGATTTTTTTTGTGACCACACAGACTCGTCTGTGGAGAATTTAATGCACTAACATGCGCTCCAGGCAGCAGACTGTATAACAAGAATAAGTAATCAGTCATCGTCTCCGTCAGAGTCTAAAGCCTGTTGTGGAGACGGACAGCTGCAGACATCATGGCTGAGCTGTCTGGTTATACTTCTTTGAAGTCCACACTCGCCATATGATTCGCAAAGGATATGTTACTTGGAACCAAGTGGAGCCCAGTAAACTTATAATAATCAAGCCTTATACAAGGCTTTGTGACAAATCTAACTACTGCCAGCGACCACCCCAGACTGGTTGGGGAATACTGCGATCGCTGGTTTCTGGGTTGTCGAGCAGTCTCTAGGCCTGTGTGTTTGTGTTCTTAATTTTTATTTTATTTTTATAATTCTTGCGTTGCTAAATTAGTTGATTGCATTTTTTCTTTTCTTTTTTTTCTGTTAAACTTCCAATATGTGAAGTAAAGTTAAACTTGGTGCTACAGCCTAAGTTCACCTACTCAAATTACTCTTTAAATTGTTTTCTCAAATGAATTAGCATTCATTTATTCATACACATCCCTGGTATATTTTGATTAAAAAGACTTAATTTATCGTGTGACATTTGTTCACATGAATCATTTATGGTCTGAGGTGCGTATTCATGATGTTAGTATGGGTTTCTGCTCACATTTCCAAATTACTGTCCTACATGGCTTATAATGTGAACTGTGATTGCAAGATGTATGTAATTCTGATACAATGCCCTTTCTTCGTAAAGTATTTTTGGGGCGTCTAGTTAAGTGATTTGTTCATATACTTTTCTTATTCTTCATACGGGACTATTGAAACAGATTGGTTCTTAAATATTTTTTTCAATTGGAATGACATGTTTAACAGCTGGATTACTGTTGTGCTTTTGCAGCTCTTTTAGTGTAGTACAAGCATTAATACTTTTAAAGAGGCTGTTTTATACTGTATGAGGCACATTGTTGAAAAATAATCTAATGGAGCTACGCTGTGTTTCGTCCAACCTGCCATCCAGCTGGGAGAAAAAAAACCACCAAATCACTTCCCACAGGTGCTCTATGTGGTGCCTTTACCCAGCTGGAAGCAGCCATCATTTGGTATTAGGGGGCACAAAGTGAAAATTACCCAACAACCTAAACTGCTGAAAAAACCCAGCTTGGATACTTGCATGCACATTTTAAAAGAATAAGGTTTTGAAATCTCCAGTATGAGCAATTTTACCCTGTACTTTGGAAAATGTTTGTTTTTCAGCATCAGGAAGGACATGATAGACACACAGTTAATAAACTGAAATTAATGCTTTAGTTTATAAACGTGTTGAAATGACTCACCAGAGCCAAATACTACAGAGCAGGATTTTGGCTTATCCAGGCAACTTTGGACAAACCTTACGGGTTAACCACGTAAGGAAGATGGTTTACTTCTTACCAGGTAAACTGCCATGATAACGTCAGATTAAAGATGAACAGATAAGGAAATCATTGTTAAATGACCAATCAGTTGAAGTTAGTTCTTCCCAAATGTGCCAGCATCACTGCTTTTTCCTCCTCTATTTGTCTTATTAGTTTACTACACTCACCCCAATACCAATAAAATGTCATTTTAAGTCAACAATGTGTTCTTATATTTATCTAAATTTGAGAATTTGTCATATTAGCTGACTGCTGGGACAAATTTGTCTCAATTAGATTATGATTATACCCGTCTGAGTATTTCCTGTTCCCAGTAGGTGGCGCTCTCAGTATTGCATACAAACTGCATATCAGTCTGTTCAGGGCTGGACTCTCACCATGCCTGTGAAGTTTGGTGGAGATTGGACAAATGTGTCTTGGAGTTACAGCAGCTTTGTGCTTTAAGCTTAAAAAATTCATGTAACCTGTCACAGACCTCCAACTTGACGAAGGCTCTCATGTTATATGGTCATTTTCACTGAGTATTTCAAAATAAATCCACAGCTCCTCCTAGACAATTTCAAAACCGAAGCCCCTGCTTGATCTGTGAGTCTGAATTTTGGCACCCACATGTAAGCTATCAAGATGTACAAAAAAGTTTCTTGGAGCCATGTGCAACAGGAATTTGTTAACATTTTGTGCCATTTTCATGTGTGCGAGGGCCCACCCATCGCTGCTTGCAGCTTTTATTGTTATTATTATCATTTCTGCAAATGAATTGGCTTTTTGAGGGCCTAAACATGTTCAAAAACTCGTGAAATTTTGCACACGTGTCAGGTCTGGTGAAAATTTGGTTTCAGACATGCGGTTGGGCAAAAATGCTCAGTATAACCTCTAACAAACATGAAAGATATTGAGCCCCTGGGCTGGGTATGACGTAGTGAGATCATTGACAAGGCTGGCTACGGATACCAACTACGGAACGGAGCAGTTGTCAGTCACCTTCTCTACATGGATGACATCAAGAGTGAACGAGACATTGATTCACTGATCCACACCACCACCACGGTCCAGGATGAGACAACAAACATCCACGATTACATCACGAAGATGGCCCCAACTGACCACGTGCTCAGTGAATACCTCAGGCAGCAGAAACCCAAGAAAGAGGAGGAACCATCATGGAAGGACAGGCCCCTGCACGGTATGTACCACCAGCAGATAGAGGAAGTGGCTGACATCCAGAAATCCTACCAGTGGCTGAACAAAGCTGGACTGAAATACAGCACAGAGGCACTAATCATGGCAGCACAGGAACAAGCTCTGAGTACAAGATCCATAGAGGCTGGGGTCTATCACACCAGGCAAGACCCCAGGTGCAGGCTGTGTAAAGATGCCCCAGAGACAATCCAGCACATAACAGCAGGGTGCAAGATGCTAGCAGGCAAGGCATACATGGAACGCCATAACCAAGTGGCCGGCATAGTGTACAGGAACATCTGTGCCGAGTATAACCTGGAAGTCCCGAGGTCAAAATGGGAGATGCCCCCAAGGGTGATGGAGAATGACCGAGCTAAGATCCTGTGGGACTTCCAGATACAAACGGACAAAATGGTGGTGGCTAACCAACCGGACATAGTGGTGGACAAGCAGAAGAACGTGGCTGTAGTGATAGATGTAGCGGTTCCCAATGACAGCAACATCAGGAAGAAGGAACACGAGAAGCTGGAGAAATACAAAGGTAAAGTAAAGACTTAGCTAGCTGACCAGCATATACTGAAAATAGGATTTATGTAATGCTGAGCAGGTCATTTCTCTGAGTGTACTTCAAAACCAGCTCACCATAAAAAATCGGTTTCCTGCAGTTCAGAATTGTTGCCCACAGTTTTGTTTTGTTTTGCTTTTTCAAAAATAACCTCTGACAAGAGGTCTGCTCTGTTTCACTTCAGCATCAGGTAATGTTCAGATGTTGATTCATGGTTTTCTTCAGTTTTTGATCTCCTGCAGAATATTTTTAGGTTATCTGCTATAAAAAGCCAGGCCAGGAAAATCCTTCATGTTTTTCTGAGTTTTATCCTCAGTTACTTTGACACAAAGGCATCTGCTGTGACGCTCACACCTCTGATGAAGTCTCACAGTGTCAGCCTTGTTTTTATACATAGATATACAAATATGGATATGTACTGTAAATGATCAGAATTATAATATTTTTGACTGTCTAAGTAAAATTGAATTGACTTGAATCAGGACCCTGTGAATCAGAATCATAGATAGATAGATAGATAGATAGATAGATAGAACTTTATTAATCCCTCGGGTGGGTTCCTCTGGGAAATTCGATTTCCAAAAAAGCACAGCACCGACAGAAGTTACATAGTTACAGAATATTATATACACACACACACACACACACACACACACACACACACACACACACACACACATACAGAATATTATATACACACACACACACACACACACACACACACACACACACACACACACACATATAAATACAGAGACAATATAAATAAAATATACGAAGGGGATAAATAGAATAAATAGGAATAAAAAATAAAAATACAAGTGAATTGCACATTTCAAGTATTGAGTCTATTGCACCGTTGACTATTTACAAAAGTATTGCACAAAAGGTATTGCACAGTGAGGTGAAGAGGCACTACAGCTTAGTTGTCCCCTCCTTTGTCCTCCTGTTTCCCCTCCCTCTCCCCTCCAGAGAGGAGTTAAACAGTCTGATGGCGTGTGGGACAAAGGAGTTTTTAAGTCTGTTAGTTCTTGTCTTGGGGAGAAGCAACCTGTCACTGAACAGACTCTTCTGATTGTTTATGGCCGTGTGCAGAGGATGCCCAGCATTGTCCATAATGTCCATCAGTTTCTTTAATGTCCTTTTCTCTGCCACTGTCACCAGAGTGTCCAGCTTCATGCCGACCACAGAGCTAGCCCTCCTGATCAGTTTCTCTAGCCTGGATGAGTCCTTCTTTGCTGTGCTGCTCCCCCAGCACACCACAGCATAGAAAAGTACTCCAGCAACCACTGACTGGTAAAACATCCTCAGGAGCTTCCTGCAGATGTTAAAAGACCTCAGCCTCCTGAGGAAGTACAGTCGGCTTTGGGCTTTTTTATACAGGTGCTCTGTGTTGCATGACCAGTCCAGTTTATTGTCCACCCACAGCCCGAGGTACTTGTACTTGTTGACCACCTCCACCTCCTCCCCCTCTATCTGAACCGGCAGTGGACCTGCTCTGGACCTCCCGAAGTCCACAACCAGTTCCTTAGTCTTTGAGGTGTTGAGTTGCAGGTGGTTTGTGTGACTCCATGCGACAAAGTTCCTCACCAGACTTCTGTACTCCTCTTCCTGATCATCCCAGATACACCCCATGATGGCTGTGTCGTCTGCAAACTTCTGAATGTGGCATAATTCAGAGTTGTAGCCGAAGTCAGAGGTGTACAGGGTGAAGAGAAGAGGGGACAGCACAGTTCCCTGTGGTGCTCCTGTGCTGTTGACCACTGTGTCAGACGTGATGTCCTTCAGCCTGACGTACTGTGGTCTGTCGGTGAGGTAGTCGGAGATCCAAGCCACCAGGCAGGGGTCCACCTCCATCCTGTTCAGTTTTTCCTGAAGCATACAGGGCCGTATGGTATTAAAGGCACTGGAAAAGTCAAGAAACAGGATCCTGACCGTGCCTTTTCCCCCATCCAGGTGTGAGTGGGCTCTGTGTAGGAGGTACAGGATGGCATCCTCCACTCCGACACCCGCCTTGTATGCAAACTGTAGTGGGTCCTGGGCATGTTGTACCTGTGGTCGGAGGAGGTTGAGGAAGAGCCGCTCTAGAGTCTAGAGCCGCTCTAGAGTCTCAATCATATCAGTTAGTGAATACCCATCCCTTATATACATGAACACATTTACATGACTACAAACTTATTTAATGGAAAATTAAAATGCTCAAATTTGAAAGATTGTGAGTTATTTGGTTGATGTATTAGCTGTTTAGTCAATAAAAATTTCGTTTTTTTGAGTTGAGGAGAATAAAATAATGCCTAACATTAATTGTACCAATGTTGTTGTGTACTTGGCACAGATTAAATTAAGACGTTTTAGTTTAAGAAGTTTTGAGCAAATGATATATTAGGTAGCAATTATAGGAATGTATGGTTTAGGATATAAAAAAGTACATTTATTGATTTACAGTGAAAAAAAGTGCCTGAAATTGGTCTTGTACAACAGGATCACCTGTTGAGAAAGAAAAAAGTAAATACTAAATATTAAACATTATTGTGCAACATGCAAGATCGACAGCGCACAGTGTGCTTTGAGGTAGGAGCCAAAAAGGGTGTAGTTTGTGTGTGTGAGCACCCATGTGTACACCTGTGAGCATGAACGCACTTGTTTTTAAAAGGTTTCTTCATGTAATGATCTGCTAGAGGGTGTGGGGAGGCCACAGCCCCGTCCTCCAGGGCATGAAGCAGGTATGGAGGAGATCCAGGCTCCAGACATCCAGAGGCCCTCAGAACACAAGAGACCAAGGAAGACCAACAGAGGGGCAGCCGCGCCACCATCCCAGAAAGAGCTGAGGAGAGTCCCAGATGAGGGCTCACTCAGCAGCCACGGCGCAGAAGCCAGGGGGAGTTGCAGTGACGTGCTCGTGAGCTCCGCCGGCAGCCAGCTGTGCCTGAGTGACCGAGCCCCAGGCCGAGAGGCCGGGGGCACCCCACCTCCGAAGTGGCCCGAGCGAGCCCCAGGCTCCAGGCCCCGACAAGCGGCCGCCAAGGAGTGAGCCGGTGTGTACCTGGACGCCCATCCCTGGACACAAAGAACCACCAACACACCGATGTCTGAGGGCGTCCGCCACTGGCAGGGGAAGTGGTGGGTGGAGATAGGCCTCCAAACCTTGGAGGGCCTGAGATGTCCCCAGAGAGGTGGTGTCTGATACCCAACCTGACATATAGACACAGACAAACAGGCACACACAGATACAGACATCCATTCCCACCCTCTGCTCTCATATGCACTTACTCAACACTCACCCAACGTGGAGACAGACATAAAGAGACGCTGTACACACGATCACACTCCCCAAGCGTACTCTACAAACCGGGTCTAGGTACCCTTGCCCCTGGAGGGGAAAACTGCACCCAGACCCAGGTGGTGTTACCCTTTTTCCTGCGGTGGGGAGAAGCAGACCGCCCCGACTCCGCAGCAGCAGGGAGGCCCCACACTCCAGACCCCAGTCGGACGGCCAACTCCTCCACCTAGCCCCCCCCCCCCCGCTCCAACAGGCCGCAGAGAACGAGCGTGTGAGAAGACTCCAAGCCTCACTCTGCCCGCTCATATGTAGTGTTGATGCATGTGTGTTCTAAGGTGCCTTTAAAACCCAGGAGGGCATGGAGCTACCTGCCAGAGAGCAGCAGGGACGCGCATAGCCCCTCCTGCTAGCCCTCAATGTCTACGTGTATTTAAAATTGAGAGGTAGGCAACGACACCAGGGGTGAGGTTGTACACCCTGATGGTCTTTTGTATTCCGTGTAGCGTGCCCACCCCCAAGATCCTATATGTATGTGTAATGAGAGTGTGAGTAATGTGAATGTCTAAGTTGTGAGATAAAATTGAGGCACAGGCAGCCAGAAGGGGACAGACGGGGGGATGCCTCCCCTGCACCCTGGTGACACACCAGGCCCATCCGGACCGGGGCCCAGAACAGCAGCGCCGCCCGGCCCCACAGAGCCCGGGACAGCCCACCCGACCCCACCACTGAGAAAACTGCACCCACCCCGTCATCCACTCATCTTCCAGACTACACAAGACAATAGACGCCCAGACTAAGATCTTCCTCAGTCTGGGCGCCTCAGTCTATATATGCAAAATATCCATTAATAATACAGGAAATATGCTGTGAAAAAAAAAATGAATTTTCCATTTTAGAGTTGAAGGAACTGTTCCCTAAATAGAACAGAGAGTGTACTCTATATCTACAGGATTTTTTGTTTTACCATTTATGGAAAAGTCTGTTAACGTCTGGAAAAAAACAGAAAACGTCCTGGCAGAAAATTACCAGCACATTTTCTGTTTTTCCACGATGTAGTTACAGGTGATTTTGTGCTGAGAATCTGTACAGCTGGCTGTTTCCATTATCGCTCTCTGTGGAGGGGTGAATTTAACTGCTTCTGTTTCCCAAAGGCTCCCACCTTCGGCGTGGGCCAAAGGTAATTTTTTAAAAGTGATCTTGAGCAGTAGTTTTACAGGTTGTGTGTTTGTATCTTTAGTGTTTTATATTGGCTGCTTTTTCAGTCTATTTGAGTCCAAAGGATCAACCAATCTACACATAACAGTCAACTTAGCAAAGAACTCATTTGTACATGTAACTTCATATGTAGGCACTTTGTTACTAGCAGAAAGCTGCCTCAGAAAGTTGGCTGTGTTGAAGACTAAAGCTGCTCATACAAAATATTGACTTTCAAGGTCATTAGAATTGTGAAAAACTGTTTTTGTCTTGTATACCATATAATTTTAATATACACTATATACCTTACTATACCATGTTATTAAAATGTGCACCCATTTCCCTAGCAAAAGCAAATAAACAGGTGGTTCAAGACTTTTGCACAACAGTTTCCAAGACTAAACATGTTTTTAAAAATTCCATGCTAGCTTAATTATAACTATCTTAAACCTAACATTAAAGGGTGCTGGCTGCCGCCACTCTTGTTCTACTTGTCACACAAACTTGTTTTTGAGAGTTTGTGCATTAGATGACAGTTTGTGTCCATCAGAAAAAAAAATCAAAACATGTATATGAGCTCTGGTGGGTAACTTAAGTCCAAACAGCAGACCACCACAGCCGTGCAGTGCTAGCCGAGCCAGTGAGGACCACCACAGCTTAAATGAAGACACTTTTTTCCAACTGAATGTCTTCTGGCTGCACATCTCCTCTCTCACATGCAGCTCCATTCCCTGTTTTTCAGCCTCCATGTCTGTATCCTGTGTGATAAAAACATGAGTCACAAATGAATGAGCCTGATTTGTCCTGTAATATAGAATGCAGTTTTAATATCTTAGGCAATATAATTAATTTAAAAATTACATTGCAACAACACCATTCCCTTATGAACACACACTGCACAATTGAGTTATATTGTGATGATGGAAAGAAACTGTCCATCAGATAAATTAAGCCTGCAAACAGTTGTCTGATAACCCTCTTTTGTCTGATCGATCCCTAATGACATTTAAATTTACAATAATGGATTACACAGCAGTGGGGAGTAGATTTAATCGCAGTACATGTCTTTCTGAAAGTGCTGCAACAGGTTTAAGGACATAATTCATCTACTGTTATCAATTTCAGTGCCAACAGAGCAGAGCAGCTCACTGAACTCCACTCCTACAGATGTTGATTATATTGTTAATAATTTTAGGATTATTAACACAACTCTGGATACTCTTGGTCCTCTGAAAATGAAAGCCTCAAATCAGAAGTTCTTGCCTCTCCAGTGTAACTTTCAAACATGCACGTTAAAGCAGATCACTTGTAAGCTGTAGAGGAAATGGCATCTCACTAGAAGTTACCATTTAGCCTGGAAAAAGAATTCGCTGCTCTATAAAAAAAAAAGCCATTGGTAAAGCTAGAACATCTTGCTTTTGATGATTGATTGAAGAAAATAAGAACTACTATGGGTATGCTGTTGAAAAATCAATGATGGGATGGCATGTTGCTGCAGGATGCTGTGGTAGCCATGCTGGTTCAGTGTGCCTTCAATTTTGAATAAATCTCCAACAGTGTCACCAGCAAAGCCCCCTGACACCCTCACACCTCCTCCATGCTTCACAGTAAGAACCATGAATGTAGAGACCATCATTCACCTTTTCTGCGTCACACAAAGACAAAGACTTATCAGACTAAAGCACAGATGTCCACTGGTCTAATGTCCATTCCGTGTTTTTATTGGCCCAAACAAATCTCTTCTGCTTGTTGCTTTTCCTCAGTCGTGGTTTCTTAGCAGCTATTTGACCATAAAGGCCTGATTCACACAGTCTCCTCTGAACATGTAGAGATGTGTCTGCTACTGGAGCTCTGTCTAAAAGATGACATATTAAGAATTATTTATAATTTTTTTCTTTGCTACATAATTCCATATATCTTGCTTCATATATTTGATGTCTTCGGTATCTACAATGTAGAAAGTAGTCAAAATAAAGAAAACCCTTTAAATCAGAAAGTGTGTCCAAACGTTGGACTGGTTGTGATACCAGAGCGATAGAAGCCAGGTCAATAAACTACATGTTCTCCAATGAACCATCCCAGGTGTACTCTCAGTGGCAGGGGACGATATGAGAACAGCCCCACCAAGGCTGGAGATGCAGAAATACTGGAAGAGCATAATGGGCTGAAGGACACAACACATAACAACAATGTTCAAAACTCTCAAGCATGAAGAGTAGAAAAGTACATATAAGAACCAGAACAATTTGCCATTTAGTAACAGAAGGCAGACATTGAAGGTAGCTACATGTACCTTGGAATCCCACGAGCAAACAGGAGCCATGAACCATGAGGAATAGTGGTAGAAGTGGACAGGCAGAGGAAGATGGCTGTAGCTCAAGAATAACCAAGGGCTGAGACAGGAGCTTGAGAAGATGCGGAGGGTGAAGGCAACAGTAGTCCCTGTGGTAATCAGATTACTTGGGGCAGTGACCGCCAAACTGGGTGAGTGGTTCAAGCAGATTCAGGGAACGACATCCGAGATCTCTGTCCAGAAGAATGCAGTCCTATGAACAGCAAAATTATTGCACAAGACCCTCAAACTCCCAGGCCTCTAATACAGGACCCATGATCGAAGGATAAAGAGCGCCTTCAGGGGTGAGTTTGGATTATTCTTTTTTTTTTTTTTTTGTAATATTTGCAGTGCCACGTAAAATCAAAACTTTCTACAGGCCTATTTTCTGAAAGAAATGCAAAACTGAAGTAAGAAAATGTGACCCACAAAAATATTTACAAAATGGTTACATTGTGACTTGAGACACTGACACCATAACAGGTTGCATGCAATTTAATGTAAAAGCTGGATTTAACAACTACCATAAAATACAGTCAACATACACCTACCTATTTCCTAGATACGAACTTTTAACCTTAACATGAAATTCCACTGGATAAAAATATAAAATGTATGCCTCTTCTATATCATTCACAGTGGCCTGTCAAACTTGCATGTTCTGATATGTCCCAAAAGATGCCATTATGGCCAACACAATACGGGGCTTTTATTTCTTTCTTTCCTAGGATCAAAAATCATAATAAAAACACACGGAATTTTTATAAGGTTACATAAAACCAAATGCTAAATTCAGGTCACCATTTAACTAACTGATGAGAAGCTAGACAAGATTCAGTTACATTTTTAACACAAGTAAAATTTCATTACAACATTTGACAAAAAAAAAAATGCATATCTGTAATGCATTAAGAGAAAATATTAAGCTGGAAAGTGAACAACTGCATTAAAAACATAGTTTGCTGATTACACAGTACACATTTGCTTCTCTTGAGTACTGGCCTGTTCATGTCGTAGGAGATTTTAGGGTAGGCATACAGAAAAACAAAGGAAAATGTAAAATAGCAGAATTACAGATTGATGTTCCAGGTAACAGTACGCACTGAAATGATATTCAGCCTCCGATCTACTTCATCCTCGATATACTGCTATTACACATTTTCTAACTGAGCTTGCATTGGCCTGACATCAATGTCAATTAGTCATTTATCCTGATGAATTGCATCCAAAAAGATGATTCTGCATATCAACATTTGATGGTGAACACTAACATTAACATTACATGTCACTGCAAGAAATAGGGCCTACTTTGCAAAGTAGTAAAGTATAGTTTGGCGTGATGAAAGGGCATGTATATGTCAGACATTGATACATTCTTAGTCCTGTCTTACACTTGGATTTATTAAACATAACAAGTGGTTATAATTTTAGGGGCGGGGGGGCCACATGTGGTTTTCACAGGCACCCATCCATTATTAGTTTCATGTTACACTGTGAAAGCCTCCTACTAGAAGCATATAATTGTGCAACTTAAATTGTGGAGGATCAACATGCTTTACATCTTGCTATTATATTATTTTGGCTTCTACAGTGCTATTTTTTTACGCTTTATTTTCTGTTTGAAAGTTACCATACCTGTGACAACTGCTTTTTAAGGGATGGGATGAAATGAGATGTGATGTTATTTCAACACCTCCTGTAGCACTATTAGAGGAGACAAGTTTAACTACATGCTCATGTTGTATCCATAGAAGAGATTGCTCTTTATACCAATTCTAAAGCTAAAGCTAGATGAGAGATTTGTAACCAATCACAGACAATCACTGACTCTCTGTCACCCACATCACTTTGGTCTGGCATCTTGCTTCCTGCACCTACTGACGTGACTGCACATACTGGTGTGAATTTCCCTGCTGTTTTACAGATTTGTGTTTAGTGTCATTATAAAATTTATTCAACATCAGTCTTGCTTCATAATTAACACAGCAAGTAGGTACAGGGTGACAAAGGAACTGACACACTTTCAAATCCATACATATTAAGAACACCACAAAAGTCCATTTCTCACTGGAAATAATTGAACACATTAGAATTATTCTCTTACATTGTTTCCATAAACTGGCAGTGACTTTACAATTGAATTTGAATTCACAGCTGTTGGCAGACAGAATGTGTTAAAGAATGCCAGGCACAGTAAAGGTGACAGGGAAAGAGAAGCTTGATCCTTGCAAAAGTGTTCACAGAACATTCTCTCGTTGGGTATGCCAAACAATTCTACCTGGAAAAACCTGGGAAAAAAACCACAAAACAAGTCTAAAAATAAGTACATCTCCCACTGGGAGTAACTTGTGAGAATTAAGTGTTTCCTGCATTCAAAATAACTTCACCTTAAAACAGGATTGAACAGTATCTTTAGGTTAAAAGTTTTAAATGAGCTGAGCTAACATACCACAAACAAGAAATTGGTTAAATTCAATGCACTTGTTTGATTCCATCCTTGAAGAAAATGAACAATAATACCAACTTGTTTGCATCACCCCTTTGTTTTTGCCAACACAGTTCCATTTCTCTGTACATGCTATGGAAAGGGATGCCAAGTAGATAACATATGAACTTAGTTCTCAAATATTTAATGGGGTTGGCTGGAAGTTCTTCAGTTCCTTTCAGGCACCTTAAACAACAATCACATCTCACTCTACTCCCTACCACCTGGAGAATGTTTCTAAGATACAGAGTCTTTGTTACCCACTGCTGAGCTCCCTCCACTTGTGACCAAATTACGGAGCAGTTTGCGTCGACCAGCTTGGTAGTCCTCCTCATCAACATTGACTAACAGTTTTATAGCCTCGTGGCCTACAGCCTGTTTTAGGGAATCTGTGATAAAGACCCCTTTGAGGGCCTCTAACAATGATCCATTGATGTAGTCCCTCCAAAAGGCATCCAAGTAGGTGAGCTCAGAAAATTTGATGTCACAGATGATGGAGCCCAAGTCTCGCGATTTTAGGATAGTGTTGGCCTGGTTGAAGCGCTCAAATTGCCGCTCCACTGCCTCTTGCTTGTTGGAGAAGACGTTGCCCTGAAGTGCAGATTCATGCTGGCAGTACTCAGCACGAACTCGTAGACGAATATCTGAAAGGATTGAACAAAAACACAAAAAACAAGAGACTGTCAAAGTATTCTGGGCAACTTCTTTGTCATTAATTGTCTTGTAAATGTTGTACAAGATAATGATTATTTCAATCATTACAGTGTTAAAACAAACAAACAACAGAAGATATGCTTCAAACTCACACATCGCTTCTATACTATACCCTTCCTGATATTCCAAATAAAGCAACACTCCTAAAAGCAGCAGTGTTACACCCCGGCCTAGGCAACCGGGGTGCAACGCAGGAAAATAAAAATAAGGCAAAAAACACACGAGACAAAACTAATACGGGCTTCCACAAAAATCATCCCAAAACGAAAGTATTGACCACTATTTTCTTTAAAGCAAAATCTGATATTTATTTACATCACAACACAAGGCGCCAAACTATTTACAACGGGGGGGGAGAAGATCGCGACCATGACATACTGAAACACAAGGCTTAAATACATAGAAGGAGCAATCAGGGAATGGACCACAGGAGGGAAACACAGCTGGGGCAAATTAGAACTGACGAGACAAGGAAACGTAAACTGAACACACTAAGATAACAACAGACCTTCAAAGTAAAACAGGAAACACATGACAGTCACGCAAAAACAAAACACTGACAACACCGAAACGTAACATTTCCCCCCACCCAAAAATCAAACATGTAACCCCAAGTGAAATGTTTGATCAAAAGCGGATGAAGGCTGGTGGAGGCTGGAGCGGTCCCACGGACCCTCCAGCAGACGACGAAGGCTGGAGCGGTCCCCCGGACCCTCCAGCGAAGACGGATGAAGTCTGGAGCGGTCCCCCGGACCCTCCAGCGAAGGCAGACGAAGGCTGGAGCGGTGCCTCGGACCCTCCAGCGAAGACAAACGAAGACTGAAGCGGTGCCTCGGACCCTCCAGCGAAGGCAGACGAAGGCTGGAGCGGTGCCTCGGACCCTCCAGCGAAGGCGGACGAAGGCTGAAGCGGTCCCTCCAACGGACCCTCCAGCGAAGACGGACGAAGGCTGATGAAGGCTGGAGCGGTCCCTCGGACCCTCCAGCGAAGGCGGATGAAGGCTGGAGCGGTCCCTCGGACCCTCCAGCGAAGACAAACGAAGGCTGACGAAGGCTGGAGCGGTCCCACTGACCCTCCAGCAGACGAAGGCCGGAGCGGTCCCTCGGACTCTCCAGCGAAGGCAGATGAAGGCTGGAGCGGTCCCACGGACCCTCCAGCGAAGGCAATCCCGGACGAGTCCCCATATGTTACACCCCGGCCTAGGCAACCGGGGTGCAACGCAGGAAAATAAAAATAAGGCAAAAAACACACGAGACAAAACTAATACGGGCTTCCACAAAAATCATCCCAAAACGAAAGTATTGACCACTATTTTCTTTAAAGCAAAATCTGATATTTATTTACATCACAACACAAGGCGCCAAACTATTTACAACGGGGGGGGAGAAGATCGCGACCATGACATACTGAAACACAAGGCTTAAATACATAGAAGGAGCAATCAGGGAATGGACCACAGGAGGGAAACACAGCTGGGGCAAATTAGAACTGACGAGACAAGGAAACGTAAACTGAACACACTAAGATAACAACAGACCTTCAAAGTAAAACAGGAAACACATGACAGTCACGCAAAAACAAAACACTGACAACACCGAAACGTAACAAGCAGTCATATCAACTACAAATTACCACATGCTTTTTTCTGTTCAGTGCAATTTGTAGTAAATTGAGAGCTACAGAGCTCATAAACCACATGTGTAGTTTATTTAGGGGCAATCGTGGCTCAAGAGTTGGGAGTTCGCCTTGTAATCGGAAGGTTGCCGGTTTGAGCCCGGCTCGGACAGTCTCGGTCGTTGTGTCCTTGGGCAAGACACTTCACCCGTTGCCTACAGGTGGTGGTCAGAGGGCCCGGTGGCGCCAGTGTCCAGCAGCCTCGCCTCTGTCAGTGCGCCCCAGGTTGGCTGTGGCTACAATGTAGCTTGCCATCACCAGTGTGTGAATGTGTGTGTGAATGGGTGGATGACTGGATCTGTAAAGCGCTTTGGGGTCCTTAGGGACTAGTAAAGCACTATATAAATACAGGCCATTTACCATTTAAATATATCCCACCCAAAATGTTAAGTTCTGAAAGGCAATAATAAGCAACAAGGCTAGATTAAAAAACAAAAGGTAGTTCGAGACCATGACTTTCATTGCAAAACTAATTGCACTGCTTTAGTTAATACAAAAGACTGCTTTGTTTCTACTCTTTTATCTCTTTGAACTGCGTGTGGACATTAAAGGTGAATCTTTGGATTGATTTAAAGTCAAACTAACAGAAGTTTCTCTGTTAAAATTTGCCTTTGCCCTCTTGCGGTGTACCTCAAGGGTCCTCTATTTTGTGTACCTCTATTTTTTGCCCATTAGGTTTGCTTTGAGGAAACATAATCTGTCTTTTCATCGTTTTGCTGATGAGATCCAGATTTATAATCATATGATATTCACTGCGGTTCTTGTTAAACTGCCTTAAAAACCTAATGAATTGGTTAAAGCAATACTTTTCGTCATTTTCATTAATGAAAGCAAAACAGAAATTGTTATATTTGGTGTGCTAACCAGCTGATAGACTGTGCTGCCTCTTTTGGCTACTTGGGCTCACACATCCATGAATCTGATAAAAACTTGAGTGGGACTATTGACAGCTCTTTCAACTTTGGAGAATGAATATATATATATATATATATATATATATATTTGTAAAAAAAACCCAAAACAAAACGATGCAGGGCTGTGATTGGATATGTTTGGTGTATGTGTGCACACACACACACATAAGATAGTAGAATAGAAACACTGATATTTCACTTTGTGGGACTAATAAAGGTATAACAAATCAAATCAGATAACGCAGTATATGCAGTTTCTTCTTACCGCATGTTTGCTTCTCTCTGCAGTCAGCCGAAGAGTGAATTCTCTTCCGTTTGCGGTTTGGTACAGGAGGAGTTGGCTTTGTTTGTGCAGGACCCACGTGTGGTGCTGATGGGGAACAACAAATGACTGGCTGGGGACCTAGAAAACAACATTATTTTTATTATGTTTTTTAGTCATCTGAATCGTACTACAAAATGTGAATAGGAAGACATAAGCGTGCACTCAGATGTCAGAACCCACCTGTTCTTCTGTACGGTACAGTGTCTTTGTTCTGTACTCTTCCTCTTGGTAATATATATCGTACTGATGTCTCTTCCAGGTATTTATCAACAGGGTCTGGGCACACTGAAAAGAAATGATTTCTGATATTATTTTATTTCAAAAGCTAATGTGTGTGTGAATGTGTGTGTGAATGACTGGTTGTGTAAAGCGCTTTGGGGTCCTAGTAGTAGTAAAGCGCTATACAAATACAGGCCATTTACCATTTAATCCTCTTCAAACTACAGGAATCAGTCACACATAATGCAAAGATGACATGCAGCAATCAACATTTATGTAAAGAACGGATTAAATTAGCTTTATATGTATCATTTTAATGTTTGCATTAAGACAATACACAAATAAGGTGACGGTTCTAGAATGATGTCTTTACTCCAAGCAACATGGTTATAAACAAAGGCTTTGAATGAAAATGGAACAGAATTAAATTTAAAAAAAAAAAATCATGTTAAAAAAATGTAAAAAGTAAAAAGGCTTGAAATTCATGTTAGTGAGCCGGTGACACTGGATGATATTTCTGACTGCTGGATTGTTTTGTTTTTTAAAGCTAGAGCTTAAATTACAGCATTGGGTATTACTGTTTAACATTACTGCATTTACTGTATATTGTCTCCTTAACTTCTTCTCCCCATGGTGTCTATTGTGCTGGCAGAGGAAAGCAAAGAGAAAGATGATATTTGCAACAGAAAAAAAGAAAAAAAATAATCAGAAACTAGCATTATTAGTTAGTTCACATCCCATTTTATCTTAGGATGATATGGTATACCTCATAGTACCATATCACCCCAACAGGACGCGTCCTCAGACTGCTGGTTTACTTGTGTCACCGGGGTATTTAAAAGTAGAATGGGAGGCGGTGCCTTCAGCTTTCAGGGCCCTCTTCTGTGGTTTGGATTTGTGAAACAGACACCCTCTTCTACTTTTAAGGTTAGACTTAAAAATTTCCTTTTGATAAACTATATAGAGCTAGGGCTGTGCAATATTACCAAAAGTAATTTCTTATCCCGATAATGATGTATTATAACAAAATTCTGTGCATTTTCTGTAAATTCAGTGAACAGCTTATTTAATCACCACATCAAAAATACCATTTATTTTTTACACTTATATTAAACAATCAAAATGAAGTAAAGACTGGGCCTTAAGTAGCATTATCCCACAGTAAAACCCACTAGATGACGCACACAGTCACACAAGCGCTTCCCTGAGGCCTCTGGCTGTCATTACTGCTCCTGTGTGGTCGTCAGGCAAACATCCTGTCTCCAAACATCGACTGCAGTGTCAGTCTTGGATTAAGTGCACCGTTAAGCTAACACGGGGTGAGTTGCAGATGGCTGCCCCTACCGGAGCCTGGTTCTGCTAGCGGTTACTTCCTGTTTAGGGGGAGTTTTTCCTTGCTCATGGGAGGTCATCTAATTGTTGTGGTTTTTCTGTTTAATTGTATGGTCTTTACCTTACAATACAAACACTGTGAGGCAACTATTGTTGTGACTTGGTGCTATATAACTTACTGAAGTGAACTGGTCTGCAACAATGCTTAAGTTATATGTCAAAGTAACATCCAGAAAACCTAAAGTTTCCCAGCAGAACATTACCCAAACATCACACTGCCTCTGCCAGCTTGCCTTCTTACCATAGTGCATCCTGGTGCCAGGTGGTCCCCAGTTTAGTGATGGAGATGCACATGTGATGTAAAAAAAAATTGCAATTCATCAGACTAGGCACAGCTTTCCATTCCTCCATGGTCCAATGTTGACGCTTACTTGGCCACTGTTGGTACTTTTAGCAGTGGACGAGACCAGCATGGGCACCCTGACTGGCCTGCAGCTATGCAGCCCCATATGCAACAAGTTGTGATGTACTGTGTATTCTGACACATTTCTATCAAAACCAGCGTCCACTTTTTTTTTTTGTTTAGCTACAGTACCTTGTCTGTTGGATCTGACCACATGGGCAAGCCTTCATTTTCCACATGCATCAGTGAGCCTTGGCTGCCCATGACCCGGTCAATAGTTTACAACTGTTTCTTCCTTGGATCACTTTTGATAGATACTACCTACTGCAGACTGGGGCACTGAGATGCCCCAATCCAGTTGTCTACCTATGACAATTTGGCCCTCGTCAACCTAACTAAAATCCATTTTTCCAGTTTTTCCTGCTTCACACCACTCTAATGTAAATTCCTGCATGAATGTGCAACTTATTTTTGTAGTCATTTATAGGACAACATGGAGTTGGTTAGATTAACTCACCGGCCTGCCGTTTCCTGAGTGTGACATAAGGCAAAAGGTCATGGCGGGTGATAATCCTTAGAAGCTGCAGCACGTGTCTGAAGTTTGTCTCATCACAGCGACCCTGGCGCTCTAACGCCAGCAGAAAATCTCTTCCACTCCTGATGCCACCTCGCTCATACTCGTCAATCACATCAACAAACAGGAATGACAGTACCCTTACATCCCGATGTGTTAGCTGGGCTCCAACTATGTCAAACATACGGTGGAGTGAGTACAGCCCATGGGAGTTATCCACTGCTTCCTCGGGCCATGGTTCAAAGCCCCCATCTCTTCTGGTCAAGCTAGAGTTGGTGGAGGAAACAGAAACATTCCTGTTGACCAACTCCCCAGTAGTGGCTAAAGCACCAGGGCAGCCTGGCCTGCCTGTCAGAGGCCTATGTTCAAGAAGCCCAGCATTTGCACTGCTCTGACTCGACTCCAGCTGATTCGGGTGAATGTGAGGTCGGATCTGCTGAGCATTGGAGTTCTGAGCAAGCTGGGGAGGTATAAGAGCATTAGGGAGTTGAGGTTGTTGTGATGTCATCTCAGGGGCCAATGGTGACGAGGGATGCGAGAATCCCTGCAACTCCTCCTTCCAATCAATTGATGAACTACAAATAAGGAAAGGAACAAAGACATAAATTTTCAAGCACTTCTGATAAAGCTTACCGTTAGTGAACATAAACATGAATAACCAAACGTTAACATGATACAAACAAATAGGATCACTCACATCTTACTTTTGGGAAGGCATTTCATAATTACAGTCACGGGTGGAAATTAAAATTTATCAGCCACTCAAGCATTTAACCTGCCACTATCTTGCTTTTTTGTGTGTAAAAAAAAAAGAAAAAAAAAAAGAAGAAGCCTGATGCTTCGTGGACCACGCCGTTGCTTTTTTATAACCATTCCCTTGTTTCCGGGTTTCAAAAAATGGCGGTTTTAATTTTCACGAACGAGACCGAGTGACGCTACTGACCAGCAGCCGTCTCATACCGCTACCTGGGCTGCAGCAGATATCTTGCGCTTAAACTGTATAATATATAATCTACATTTATTTCCTCTCCTAATATTTTACACTACAGTTCATTCTTCATTTACAAAATATGTGCTTTGCTAACCCCTGTGATTGCATATTCTGTAAACATCAACTCTTTGTGGGTGCGGACAAGATAAGAAAGTTTAACTTTTATACTTTTACAAAAAGTTGAATTATTTAGATGCCAGATGTTGGGTTGTTTGTTCTTCCCTTTCTTTATTAGAGGTTTCATACATTTTTAATGTCACAGACGCCTTCATTTACATCTGATGTTCACTTTTCCTCACTTATACAATCAAGCAATCCACTAGGTGAGATAATGTGAGATGAGAATTTCTAAACCAAAGCAAGGAAAAGGGTTTCTGACAGAGTATATCATACCCTAAAAATACCTAAAATAAAAATACTTTAATGACAATTACATTCCATACTGCATTCTGGGAACATTCAGACTGAATGCAAGTAAAATATCAATATAAATGGCCGTTACATCACGGTCCCAATGCCTGCGAAAACAACAAGCATTATAAATCACTAGTCAAATACGAAAATGTCTGCTTATGTTGTGGCGACTGTAATTCAAAGTCTTGTTAGCATTTATATAAATTCACGAGCCCAACTCACTTGAATAGTTTCTAAAATAAAATAAACAAGAACCACTTCCATCTGAGCAGCAAACCACAAAACAGGTTAACAGCTAGCCACGTACCAAACGGAAGTTAGCTAGAAAGCTAACTACATTTAAATAGATTTAAAGAAACTGCAGTTTGTTTGTTTTTCGTATGATTGCCACATCCCTGTTATTGTTCTCTAGCTTAATAACCACTAATATGTAAAGATTACGCAATACAATGCTACACCGATCTTTATGAATTACGTTATTTGTTGTGACTCCTCATCGATTTAGTCATGATTTCATGTAAGCTGTAACGTCACCTACCTACAGTAATAAGATCAGTAAAAAAAATTACAACGAAACAAAAGATATACATAATTATCAAAGATACATTTATGTTACCTTTAATGTGTCCTGATGAGTCCGAAGCTATCAAACTTCAGTAGGCAGCTAACGGTAAGTTAGCTTCTCGGGATGTAATAGCAACGCTTCTTTGAAGGTAGAAACCAAGTTTAGCTACGTTTAATGTTTTGGTCAACTGCACGATATTTGTTAAAGACATAGGTTCCCACCCTATTAACATGCGGCACTGCTGCTTTCAGGGTGAGTTTCAGATACGAGTTCGTTTAATGGTTTTGGTCTTCAGCCTGACACCGTGGGAAAATAAGGAAACAATTTTCAGTCTTCAGCTAAAATGAAAGAACTTCCAGTTCAATGATCAGTTCAGTTCCGGTGTTCGGGGTACTCAAATTAGCCACTCGCTTTGTGAAAACCCCTTGGTAGTACACAGACGCGCTTGTGTCTGTAGTTCAATATAATATTATCTATGAGTTTTTGTGCAACCTCATGACTGGATAGCTTATTAAAATGTAACATGGACGGTCTGTGTCAGTGGTTAACCTTATTCTTGTACGGATTCTCCTGTGATATTTGGTGATACTAGTTCATATCACCAAATCTGCTTCTGTCAAGATACGTATATGTATATATATATATATATATATATATATATATATATATATATATATATATATATATGTGTGTGTGTGTGTGTGTGTGTGTGTGTGTGTGTGTGTGTGTGTTTATACGTGTTTATTTTCTTCTGCAAATTAGCAAATCTAAATATAGTTTTACTTGAACATGTGAAAATATTTTTTTGAGATGTATACGTTTTTGTTGTTCAAATTTAGATGATGAGGATGTAAACCTGGGGGGTAGGGCTAAATAAGTATATACTTCTGCCTACTCCTTTTCAAACAACTGTATGGAATGATTTTATGAAACGTTGGTGAATGTATATGTTTGAAATAAAAAAGAACAGAACTGAACATAAATATATTTATTAGTTTGTGTTGTCAAACAAAACCTAACATTCAACCGCTGAAATAACAGCAGGCAGTATTTTGTTCTTTATTAGAGAACAAAATCTGTTCTCTAATAAAGTTGGGATTCTAAGTGACATTTACTGTTTGTCGTGTGAGGGTTACTAAGTAAGATCAGATTTTTTTTTACCTGAGATGTCAGGTAACGTTGCCCACATGTGACCAAAAGTAATTTTTTCATGTTCTTCGATACTGGAATATTTGTGTCGCTAGTTTAGTAAATTAGGATAAAACTAGAGATGGGAAGCTCCAAGAAGACATTTCGACATCCCGAAGTGCAGATGTTTCGAAACACTGCTCCAAAACGTGGTCCACAACACCGAGATCACGTGACCACGACAAACCCAGGTTTTGGTACCCCAGTTTCGACTGGTGGCGTACCATACCCAGTCTTTTGGACTGAGGCTTGTAATTATTGACTTCATATTTTTGATACTACCGTTTCAATTATATGCGCAATAATACCGTCTCTGTCATTATTATTTTTGCTGTGGATTGTGAAGACTAGACTATCCAATCTCTTAAACACTGGAATCTAAAGGATAATGAAATAAACATTATATAGATCTATAAATAATATATAAATAGCTTATTTTAATGATTACTGGAGAGAAAGCGAGAGACAGAGGCTGGTGGGTGAGCTCCATTCACTCCTATCAGCAGAGAGAGAGAGAGAGAGAGAGAGAGCGAGCGGCACACTGGGCTGTAAAATCATTAAAAGATCTCAATAACAACAATACGCCTGCTTTAAGGAGAACATTTAGTTTTGTCTGCTTTCAACAGAAAATGTCATTTGCAGCATTAAGTGACTTCATCCTCACTACAATCCGCATACTTACACATGCGCCGCCATAAAGAATATGTTTATACTATAAAAAGAGGCGCCAATAAAACTAATCCATCAATTACAGGCGATCTATTTCTTAACAATTTTCATGACAGATGTGTGGGGTTTTTTTCTTTTTCTTATGCAGGTTCACTATGACCAAAACTCCAGACTCCCAGTAAAACATCACGCCAGTGTCACAAGATAAAGTTCAGGAAAGTTTCTGCATAGTTCAGAGGCTGCTCAGCAGAGGATGAAGATGTGCGTGAAATGGACTGTTACGATTGGTCAGAATTATCCCATGAAAATGTTAACTTTTTTTTTATAAAGAAGGAAAACACATGTAGTCTTTTCATTTAAATGTATATTTTTAAGTTAATTAAAATCAAAGCTAACGCTATGCCAGCTTCTCACTTTGGTTGACAGTGTAAAACCAACCTGATGACATGAACTTCCAGAAAACCTAAAAGTCAAACAAACACATTCAAAGTTTCAGGGCTGTGAGCACAAACAAAACGTCTGAGCCCCAAAACAGCTGTAAATCAGTGTGGTCGTTACAGTGAACATCGCAGACTTTTCTCTGTTTGTTTTACTATATAAATTGATTTATTGTGAGCAGCAGGAATATTAACAGATGGAGAAATTTGCTGAAGCACATCGATCACTATAGTCACAGATCTGTCTTTAACAGTCTCATTATTTTTTTCCCCTTGTTTGTATGAAAACATCTGCTGATCACAATTACTGACAGTCTGATATAATAAGTAGCTTTGCTTGAAATTGTGCAGGGCATGTCTGCGGGGATGGGGTTGGGTTTCGAAGCCTCAATAAAGTTTCGACACAACTGCTTTGTTTCAGAGTGTCATAAAGCCTCGCTTTGCCATTCACTAGATAAAACCCAGTAATCAATTTTAGAAATTTACTCTTGAGCCGTGCGCCATTATTTAGAAAATATTCCACCACCGCCGCGCTGTGAATCTTGGGATGGTTTGGGCCACGAAGGAAAAAGGAGGCTACACATCGAGGCTTTTGAATGCGCCCTTCGAAGGCTGCAGCCCCTGAATTGGGACACGGCTATGTATGATATATATATTTTAAATAAAGTTGAAGAAAAAAAAACGTTATCATAGTCATGAGACTGTCTTTATGGTGCATTCTGGGAACTGTATTTTGGCGAGTTTTCATTTCTCATTCATTCTCGCTGACAGTAAGTCTAGAATAAAACTCAACCTCCCAGAAACACCGCGTTCACTCACACATTATTCGATTGGCTTGGTACTTCGTTTCCACACTGTAGGAGACACAGAAGTGTCAGATTTATTTAGTTTGATAGAGAAATCCCCGGTCAGGTTCAGTTTGCAGGGAATGAAGAAAACTAATTACAAAAGAAGCTGTTTTGTAGCGAATGGTCTCCAACGCAGCGGATAATTACAATGCGTTTTGCCGATATAAGGAGTGGCAGTCGTGCTAAGTAACTGGTCTCTATTTTCAAGCTAGCAGAAGATGGAATGTACCTTAACTGTGTTTTATGCATGGAAATGATGCTAATACTTTAGCTTTAACCAGTACCAGCGAAGTCGATGTTCATATTTCGCCTCACTGTCACCGGATGCTTTGCTGTTATCCAGTTGGTTAGCTAGTTTAGCTTCTTTCAGAGAAGCTCCGGCCATGGAGGAAGTTGATAAAATTCTGATTCACGCCCTAAAACAGGTTGGGACGTAAGTATCAACAACAGGGTTTCATAAATGCCAAGCAGTGCACTGTGATCTTAAAAGTAAGCATAAGTTACCGAGCTGACATGTTTACAGGCTAATGGGAAGTTTTCCGCTCAGTCCTGTGTTGAACCAGCCCCAGTCATATGATCATGCTGTATGTGGGTTATTTGAAGCTTGTGTGGATACGACCAGCTTTGTAGCAGCTAAGAGTTATTTTTTTTTTGTCTTCGTGTCCCGCAGGGAAGTGCCTGAAGAAATTAATAGCGTGAAACAGTTCAGTAGTGAGCTGATAGTAGAGGCGGTGGTCAGATGTATTCGGGTGATCGATCCTGGTCTGAGCAGCACGCTGGCCACCTCCCTCCCTCCGGGTATGTCTGCCCGCTTCAGAGTGGGCATGAGCCTGGCACAGGCCTGTCAGGTAAGATATCTGAATGGAACTGTTGTCCCCTGTTATCACTGGCTGAATCCAGTCAGGCAATTGGCAGTGTTCAGACACAAACACTGTAAGCAGTTGTCTACTTAAAGAGTTTGTGCACAACTAGTTCTTCGCAACAGGAATCATTAACTGGTAGAGAAAGTACAATTAGGAACCCCACCTACACGTTGTTTCTCTTTTCACCATGGAAAGAAGAATGTGAAAAAAGCTGACAACCTAGTTTTTTCCAAAACAGTTCAATGTAAATAAAACGCAGTGATAGACCCTGATGGTTTTAATGCCATAGCTTATCTGCTGTTTGTATGAGAATTAAAAAGTGTGATAGCTCTGGGTCCCAATGATTTTCTGTCTCTTTGTTTTACAAGAGAGAAAGAGTCATCTTCTAGTAGTGATGTTTTTTTTTGTTCTGTAAAGATGCTGTGAGTAAGGGATTGATCAAAGTTATTCAAGATGACTTCTAACATCGTTAGTGTGCATCTTTCCACCACTTCCCCCAGTGTGTCCAGTCTGGCTCCAATTACAGAGCTAGTTTATTTTTAGGATGGGAGATGTTATCAGAACGAGAATGTGATCAGCTCTAAGCTGTGAGCGCAGTGCCATAACCTTGGCTCTGTCCTAAAACTCTTCGCTCATTTCTCATGCTGAGAGGTGAGGTGAGCCCCACTTACTGCAATTTAATGCCGCAGTTTTCATGAAACACTGCAGAAATGAACTGAAATGAGCTTTTTCTTGGCACTGTGCACACACTGAGCGGCTTCTCTCTGCTGAATCTGTAACAACAAAATGTGGCACAATAAGTGATCTGACGGTAAATACAGTTTTGGGTTCTTCTTTATATTGTACAATCCAGCTGTTCCACATAGATGTCAGGTTTGTAGGGAAAATCTCCTCCTTTAGATAAATCTTGCACCACACCTGAATCCTAATCCTCTGAACCCTGTGCTCAGTGCGGAATGATTTCTATCAGAAGCATATTGATTTTCCTTTATCTGAGCTGACGCACTGTTTTCAGAGAAAAACATTTGTGTGAAGTCTGAGCTTACACTGAATTATTTTGGTTAGCAGGCCTGCAGCGGCTCCCTCACACTCCCTCTAGATTTTTCACGCTGCTCCTGGGAGAATGTTGGTTTTTACTGAAGTGAACTGGCTGCATCTTTGTATGTAAACTACAGCACATTGTTTGTAGATCACCTTGCTAATTTTGGCCCACTTTGCCTCATAGGATATAGAATGAATCCTAAGGACTGCAGTACTTCAATGGACAGTACTGATGAACACTGATAATGCTTGAGCACACTTAGTTAATATTGATCATTATTATAGAGCTTATACGGCGGTCTGTGCTCTTTATGGAGCAACGACTCCATAATCCAGCTGTATGATGTTCAGCTGTGAGTTTAACAGGCTGTTTTTTTATTTTTTATATATATATAAATATATCAGGCAGTTATGACAGGAAATGAAAAAGGAATAACAATGAAAATGCTTATTTTGTTGATGTTTTTATGAATGGTCAGATGATCCTTTGCAGTGGGATGGAGCTTTCTCTCCCCCTTTCATAAAGGATTGTCCTTGAAGAATTAGAATTAGTTACTGTGTGGATCTTTTCGGGGTTTTTCTTGCATGGTTGAATTTGACCTTCCTTTCATGAATGGATCCTTAATAAAATAAATGATTAATTTTACAGTTTCCAAGTTACATGATCTTTTCTCACTTGAACCCACTGAGTTTGGTTTTGTCAGCATTGTCTGTTGTATACAGATATTTCTATTTTTCATTCTTCTCATTACTAAAATTTGTATCAATAAATATTTTTCTTAAATTGTGAAATTATTTCTTTCTGAGTGATGAACCTGTTCTGTCTTTACTTTTGAAAGATTCTACCTTCCTGGGATCCTCTTTTTACACCCAGTCATGAGTGCATTATTTATTTTTGGCTGAGCGTTACACAAATTTAATTCCCTTGTTGCTTGTACCTCAGTGTCTCCTGTGGTAGTTAACACATTATGAATGAAGACGTGAATCCTTGGAAGTGTTCCATCAGGAAGGACATGCGATGTAAATATTTACCAAATAAAAGATGAAAGAAGATGTTTTTCACCTCAGCTGTAAAACACTGATGTTTATGGGTATTGTCGACTCGTGACCCTGTTGGGCAGATGAGCGACGTGGTTATCCAAGTTTGTCAATGCAATAACTTGAGAATCAGGTGCCGTCTGAGTTGAAATTGATAACATCAGTGTATCTACTAAAAATCTCAGATGAATTTGAATTTGAGTGACCTCGACCTCAAGGACAAGGTCAGAGGTTAAAGTTTCTGAAAATCTTGTGAGTGCGATAACTTGAGTATGAGGTGACATAAGATTTTAAAAGTATACCACAGGTGAATCTACTCGGAGGCTGAGGGGTACTGCTGGCTGCTGCCAGTATTGTCTTTGTACTATTTTAAATTTAATATAGGCTTCAAATGATTTATTGCACAGCTTAACAAGTTATAGCCTGTACTGGAGTTTTGGCTTATCTTTCTCATCAGGTGAAATTTCTAAATTGCTAATGACAACTGAGAAATTCAGTGAGTGATGAAGCAAATAATGTTCACCGAAGATATAAGAGCAAAATTGCGTATTATTAGAAAAGTACAAAATTAGCTTTCTGTTGTCTCAAAGTAAATTCTTATTTTTCAGGACATTGGATACAAAGGAGAGCTAGGATACCAGACTTTTCTGTACAGCAGTGAACCAGAGATCCGCTCCCTGCTCATGTTTCTGGTGGAGAAGCTGCCCAGAGAAAGTGCTGAGACTTCAGACCAGCCGACAGGTGCACTGACACAGTTTATCTCTGGCATACACATAGTTTCATATAATATTGGAGATATAGACTATATTGTCTAGTAATTGTTGTTTTACTTTAGCCTCTAATGTTAGATGTAATTAGAGTATTATGAGATACAGCTACAGGTAAATTCAAAGGTCTTATTTTGTGAATTTTTTTTCTGTCAGTGCAAATCTTTTTGAGACACTCGAGTAGAAAATGTCTCTGACATTCAGCAGACATTAAAACAACCCACTGACCCAGGCAACCTGATGGACAGACAAAGGCTGTTGTTGTGTTAACTGCCTGAAAAGCACGAGGCCCTGATCAAATGGCTAAAAAGAGAACTGATAGAATAAGGTCTTGGCACTACAGGCTATATGAACAGGGGCAAGGCCATAAAAGGCTTTATATCTTATTAATAACATTTTCAAATTAATTCTACATTTCGCTGGAAGCCACAACAGAAGTGATTTGCCAATTCAGCCAAGTTGTTGAATGTTGTCATCCTGCCGGGCAGGCAGACAGGTGGCTGACATAAACAACCCAGTTTGTGATAACTTGAGATTAAAGCGATGTAGGAGTTTCAAATTGATGCCGTAGTTTTGTCTACTAATAGCTAGAACATACAACTTTGACAAGTATGAAGCTCAGTGACCTCCACCTCAAGGTCAGGGTTCAGAGGTCACGTTTTATGAAAATCTTGTGGATGCGATAACTCGAGAACTAAGTAACGGAGGAGTTTCAAATTGATACCATAGGTGCATCTTCTAGAAGGCTGAGGGGTACTGCTGGCTGCCACCAGTATTTTCCTTGCTGTTATATCTATAAACCACGTTTGTAGTGGCGATCCTGTGAGGACTAGGGATGGAAATTGAGAGCTGGTTCTCTACAAAAATAGATTCCCAGTAGTCCAATTCCTTGTAATTGTTAATATGCCTGCATATCAATCCCACTTATTGGTTCTTACAGTCAGCTGATTTCAGTCTGTGTGTCAGAGGAGAAAAATAGTGGCAACACAACTTCAGCTTTTGATGAGCAGACAGATTGCAGCCTGTGTTTCTACCTGGTCGTGTTTCTACAGTAGAATCACCTACTTTGAAGTGTCTTTGTTCTGGTTTTACATCTTTGATTTGTTAATTGATAAGTTATTGATAAATGATATTGATAATGGACTCAGAATCGCCAAATTCTTATCAATTCCCACCCGTAATGAAGAACAAATATGTGTGAAAAAAGCCAAACAAACAAAAAATGGTTGTTCTTGAGATCAAACATATCTTGGTTTTTAAAAAAAAATCATTTACATATATATGTATATACAGGTGCAGATAGGACCGCCTTACTGGAGGGTAAGTGGTATGACGCCCGATCTATAGGGAAGTTTTGGGTTCGGGAGACATGAGCAAAGGTAGCTATTTCCAGTGACAGGAAATAGCTAAATAGTTAACACTCTGTGGAATGCTAAGCTAGCTAGCCTAAGAAGGCTGAGATATGCCCTGAAGCGAGAAGAGGTCTTTGAATAACGGTTATGCAGAAAGACCATTTAGGGTTGGTTGCTCTGCCCTGTCGCCAAGTTTCTAAGTAAGTATATTTCTAAAGGTGACTTTGACATGGAATTCTCACCAGATGTTGGTAACAACCCATCCAATCACCACATGCAAGGAAATCAAACCTTAGATGTCCAACAATTAAGTTCTGTAATAATGAGAAATAACACAGGGACTGAATTTACTGAAACTTATTGAATACATCATAAAGTAGCATTTGTTGGTGCTGATAGCTTCAAGATGCCTCCTGATTGGAGAGGCTAGTTGCAGCATTGCTCAGGTGTGATTTTGGCCCAGTCTTCTATGAACTCTGAGCTTTAGTTCTTAAAATTTTCAGTAGATTCAGATGAGATGATTGTCTGGGCCATTCTATTAGCCGAGTTTTCCTCGGCTGTGTTTGGGATCATTATCTTACTGAAACGTTCACCTCGTTTCATTTCCATCATCCTGGTAGATGGCAGCAGATTTTTATCAAGAACGTCTTGGTACATTTTTCCATTCATCATTCCTTTAGTTATGTGAAATCCTGTAGCTGAAAAACAGCCCTCATGATGTTCCCACCTCCAAATATCACTGTTAGTATGGCATTTTGGGGTCATATGCAGTGTCGTTTGACCTCCAGACTTTATGGTATATTATGACATCCAAAGAGTTCTATTTTGGTCCCATCAACAGGGAATATGCTCCCAGTATTTCACAGGCTTGTTTAAATGTCTAAACTTTGAATGTGCTTCAACGTGCTCTTTCTTCAGCAGTGGAGTATTGCATGATGGAGCATGCATGCAGGTCATGGCGGTGGAGTGCATCACCTGTTGTCATCTTTGAAACGTTGTTTTTCTGTCCAGTGGTTCTTGTTTTAGCTCCTCTGTCTGAAATCTTGGGGGCGAGGGGGGTTGCCTGAGCCTTTGTGATTATTACTAGCATTATTACGTTGTGGTGGGATTGCTGTCATTCCTAATCGCTTCCACTTTATTAAAATACCACAAACAGTTGACTGTGGAATATTTATTTGTGCAGGCGGCATCCTGGAATTCAATGATTCGTTTGTGAAATGCTACATTTTCTTATTTTGAATATTGGATCAATTTGAAATTGATGACAGTAGCATGTATCAAAAGCTAGGACGGGGCCATGTTTACCCCTGTGTAGCATGCTCTCCTCTTTTAACAACAATTGGTTAATATAGACACAGGGACATATCTACGGTGGCCCCTAGAGACAAAGCACGTACAAACCCCAAAACACTTGCAAACCCCAAAACACTTGCAAACCCCAAAACACTTGCAAACCCCAAAACACTTGCAACTAGGGGCAGTGTTGAGCTCGATTTGCAAAATAAACGGCAAGTTTGTCTGTATGGGACGGTCTAGTCTCCGTCGCGCTTCCCAGGTTGCCTAGCAACCATGATACTAACCGCTAGAAACGTGTCATACAACTTGGTTTGACAGAAATGAAGGAGAACATATTTTGTTCATTTGTTTGTTTGTTTCTACAAGAGCTTTGTGTGATTTGATAAGTATCTGAGGCTGAGACCACAGGACAGTAAAACATGATTTTTGGGCTTCATTTCTGTACTGAACAGTCATTTAAGATTAGTTAGTAAATAAGAATTAGCTGATGTTGTTCATGAGACTAAAGTCATATCACTTTGGTAATGTAAATATAATATGGCCAATATTATAGTTATTATATTAATCATTATTAGCTATTACAGCAGTGAACATGAACTCTGTGCCAAATAGGGCTGCTCAATTAATCGAATTTTAATCACGATTACGATCTGGGCTTTCAACGATCATTAAAAATGACTGAGCCGATTATTAGCCCCTCCCTCATGCTTTACTCTCGCGCTGCTCCGTGTGGCAAATCAAGCGCACTGCTCTGCATTTCGAACACGCGTCACAACAATTAAGAGGACCCGAGGGAAGCTCGGAAAGCTAAGCAGAAGTTATTTGGAGAGGAGTGGACTGCCGTTGGTTGAAAAGAGAGGTAAAAAAAAAAAAAACTTCAGTGGTGTGGAAACATTATGGGTTCGCGGAGTCAGACGTGGATCAAGTAGACACAGTGTGTAAACTTTGCTATGGTGTCGTAGCTGCACCACAGAGCAACACTGCAAAGTTTACATTTTTCATTTATTTCTTTTATTGCAAACATTTGCACTGTTATCAGTATTTGCACACTATTTTATATTATTTTTTAAAGTCATTATTCAATACATTGTTATTGTTAACCCTTTAAAGCCGGTCAGAGCAGCATGCTCGTTTTGTATAACTATTTTTAAATCCCTGTAGAACCTGAACCGCTAAGCTAGCACAATAAATTTTTTTCCATATGAAACCAGAGGAGTTGTACTTACATCTTATGCCATCAGCTTGTCCTCGGTCACGGTTTCCTTCCACATATAGCTTTGCAAAAATTGCATAAAAAGCGCTTGCAGGAACAAAAACATAATATTCCAGAAACACGCTTTGCCGATCCTATCAGCTGTTCGTAACACTTCCCACATTGAAAAAGACGTCAGCGCGAACTATCGCAAGTGACGTCATTTTCGCGGAAAATGTAGTTTTTTACTTGTAGGCCTTAGAACTCGAATTGCACTGCTGGAAATAGTTTATTTTGATGCACATGCACATTCTTTGCAAATTTGCATCATAGGATTGTTTTTTTGTTTTTCCTGCAGTATATAAAAATTGCTGTATCTCCAAAAATAAAACTATGAAGACACTCAAAATAAATTTCCTGTTGTTGTAAACTATTTTTTGCAACTTTTTTGTATTTAAAGTTTTGAGGGATAAGCCTCTTAAATTTCTCCAAGTAGAAATATATGTAAAAAAAACAAAAACGATTTTCAATTTTTTTGTAGTTTATTGCACTTTTTTGCAATTAATGTAGTTACTATGGACTTAATACATACACATTTTTAAAATATGGGCTATAACAGTTGTATTGATGTATAGCAACTTGAAATGCTCCCACAAATGGCACTACAGCATGTAAAAAAAATATTATAAGCTCTGGCGGACTTGGTTCTATGGTAGATCTTAAAGGGTTAAATAAATATCGTCAAATAATCGTGATTATCATTTTTGCCATAATCGAGCAGCCCTAGTGCCAAATACTGAGCTTCAGTACAGATTCAAGTTGCAGTTATTTATATGTCTTATCACCTTAAATCTTCACTCAAAGACAAGTATCTTTGACAGTGTGTATATAGGTGTATCATATATAAGAGACAAATGTTGTTCCTTCAGTATGTTGGCATTACTAAATTTGGCTCATTGCTTACATATATTTATAAAAAGAAAATGTACGGGCTGTAATAACTGTTTCTGATAGAATGAAGAGTAAACTGATATATGAAATATTCCTTTATTGGGTGAGAAAATCATACCATGTCATAACTGCTTTAAGTCATACAGAATAGATATCAGAGCCTTAAACAGGCTGGCTTCTGCTAAATGGGTCAAACTGGGCAGAAAGTATACAAACACATAACATCCTTACAGAATATGATGTAACACTATAGATCAACTTACCTCAGAATATATAAAGCATATAAACAATTACAGCAATATGATGCAACAAACACAGGAGTGCTACTAATCCCAAATACTCAAAGCTTCATATAACTGAAACAAACATTTATTTTTAGGTCCATTCTGCTGCTGATACATACTTTAGGTTTCTGAATATTACACTTGTTGCTGCCTTTCATAGTGTGTAACTTGAAGGCCCTGAGTACTTTCTCCCACACTGAAAACACTGGAATGATATAATTATTTGAACATTACCTAATAAGACTGATTCAGGACAGACAATTAGTTATTTCAAACTTTTCTAGCAGTCCTTCACAAACAGGGAACAGTCTGTCTATTCTCTCCATCTGTCAGCTGGCTCTTCCTCCTCCTCTTCCTCACACACTGTTGAGTTTGTCCTGGTGGATCATCAGGGGTGCAAAGCCTCACAGATGATGTGCAGCAGTGGGTCCCTCAGTCTGTCCTCACTCTGGACACTTGCAGTTGTCACACATGGAAATCAAATGTGTGATAAGCTGCAGGATTCAAACACAAGTGTAACTTATAAATACATGTTCATACTTTTATTACACAATCAGAGAGAAAGAAAAAGAGAGAGAGAGTGCAGGACAGACAGACAGGTGACAGTCTCGGGTGTATACACTGCTACAAAACAGCACAAAAGAAGGAGGATTTAGTGTTTGTGTTATTACGAATCAAGAAGAGTTCCCAGATGGTACAGTGGACACATGTGTGACCTTAAAATGCGGCCTTCAAGGCTGCAGACCCCAAATCCGGTCATTGGTACTTCCTGGCTTGTGTAGTAGGTTGTTACTAGGTAACTTTGACTACGATGACCTGGATGACTGAGAACCTTCACAGACATGTTACTAGGTAACAAAAGCTCAACACTGCCCCTAGCGTCCTGGAGCACTTCCGTTGTTTTTTGGAATTTGCATGTGTTTTGGAGTTTGTACGTGCTTTGTCTCCAGGGGCCACCGTACATATCTGGTTTAATAGGCGTTTGCAGATCTATGTGATGGGACAATAACGTATTCATTAAAGGTTCAGAAAGGTCACAAATGACCTTGTGCTTAGTGAATACCTCAGGTAGCAGACACCAGAGAGAGAAGAGGAGCCATGATGGAAGGACAGGTCCCTGCACGACAAGCGGCAGGTAGAAGTGGCTGACATCCAGAAATCCTGCTAGTGGCTGGACAAAGCTGAAACATCTGTTCCTGTATACTGTTACATTTTTTATATTACACCTCTAACCATCCTCTCTGAGATTGATTTAAGTTGTTATTGGAGATATCATGTCCAAATGCTCCCTGACTGCTGATCTTTTTCGGTGGATTTATAGTGTGCTTACGATCTCCTTGCAAGCTCATAATAATCAGAATAACCTCAGGTCCAGTTCACACAAAAAAAACAATGTCAGCGTCTTTTCAAAAGCTTGTATCACTTAACAAGGCAGTCATGTCATTTCAGAGAATCAGGACCTTGTTTATCTTTGATCATATAATATTCTGAAGAATGATTCGGGCCTTGACACGGGCTTTATTTGGACACGCCCCCTTTACTCAGGACAGACCTCGGGCTTCAGTGTCAAAGATAATATCTCTACTTGGTTTAACACACACAAAATTAAAGCAGGACCAGGAGCAGGAAAGATAACCAGCAACAACGCTTGCAGGTGGATCTGTGGCCTGTATAATGTCTGACGGCTAATTATTGAGTGAGCCAAGGTGCCAACTGTGGGTAACTGGTGGCAGCTGAGTCCTGGAGTGAGAGTGGAAGTTTGTCCAGTCAGTTGAACTCCAGATCTAGAAGGAACATTCTGGTCCTGGAGTGCTAGACCAGCTATTTATTCTCTTGACGATATTCGAGGATGTGTTTTAGAGTTTATCTAACCAGTCTACCTGTTTTGTGAACCTGGGACCAAATCCCCCTGAGATACCCTCTGAGGGGTATTTGGCATGTTGTTACAGACCATTTGGTCCTGGTACAGAGCTTGGTCTGCGTTGTCAGCCATAAGTTGGAGTTGTTCTCAGTGGGTGTTGCACTCTGCCAGGGATTTGTTTATAATAAATTTTATGGACAGAATTTTTAGGCGTAGCCAAGTGGGAGAAGACTTCCACTCAGAATCTCTGCTTTTTGCAGATAATGTGGAAGTGCTGGCTTCATCAGGTGGTCCCCTCCAGCTCGTACTGGAGTGGTCCGTAGTCGAGTGGGAAGTGGCAGTAATGAGAATTAGAACCTAAAATAACACTCTTAGGGTGCCCCTAAAGGGTGCCCCTCCCACTCTTGGATGGGGACAGGTTAAGTGGAGAACTGTGTTTAATCTTGTAAACTTGTCTTGTTCATGTGAGAAGAGAGGGGAGATTGGCAGGTGGATCGGGGCAAAATTCAACACGAGTAAAATCATAAACTACCTACCTCCTATTACCAGTTTTATTTCACTTTTTTATGCCAGTTAGTTTGTATAGATACATAACTGTACGTACTAGTGAGTAATTTTAAAGTGAATTTCTGCGACCCACCTGTAGTAACTTTGTGGCCCAACAAGGGCCCTGGCTCACACTTTGGGAACCACAGCTGTAGAAGACGACACATTTTTCTGCTGTGGATTGTTTAAAAAAAGTGATGTGATCATGATGTGGACATGACCGGGGCACTTTTCATCAAGGACGATGCATTTAAGTCACCCAAAGCTTTGGTTTTTGTCTTCCTTTAGGGAAATCAGTGGTACTGGAGAGAACCATAGCTGCTGCGATCAAAGCCCATCTTGCTGTACCTTGGCTGCCTCCAAAATGCAGACTACCACTAAACTGTGAAACACAGGTTAACTAATGCCCCATTCTGCTCGTTGTTATATGCTATAGTTTTAATTTTGTTTTTGAATGTATGTGTATAATTATGACTGGCAGTGAGTGAGACTTTTGAATTACATTTTTTGTGTCTTCATGGCATCAGTACAACGTATAAACTATGAAATAATTTATAATATTCTTATAAATAATAATAAAGTGGAGCTAAACATAGCTATGTTTCCTGAGTTAACAGACAGCCAGGTAAAGATCAGTTTTGTTTATAAAATGTTTTACTTCTATTTTCACATGTATAGAGACAAGGAGTCATGCACAGCTTCCACGTCCAGCCCCTCAGCCTAACAAACTGCACTAAAGGCTCAAGCAAGAGGCACACAAAAGGTAGTCCTCTTACTGTACACACACACACACACACACACACACACACACACACACACACACACACACACACACACAGTGTGTTTTTTCCTACTAATTATGAATAATGAAAATGTTCAGTTTGCCATCACACTTGCAGTGAAATCACTTCTGAAAAGTTTTTACAAAAGAGAAAGTGTGAGTGAAATGTAAGGTGTGCTGTGTTTGCAGAAGTGAAGGACTACCAGCGGGACGTTCTCTCCCCTGTCACCGCCCAGATTTCCAGTCAAGCTTCTGTGGTGGCGTCCATACTGGAGCAGCACACAGCTGAAATAAGTGCTGCTCAGGAGTGGGACAACGAGTGGAACAATCAGGGACTGTTGTCCCGCTTTACTCCACAGGCAAATATTCACACAGTCCTATTTGAATCTTAGAGTTATTTGCTTCCTATTAACCTAATGTTACTAATGCCAGTACAAAAAAATGTCCAAAAGTTCATTATTTTGTAATTTAAATCAAAAAAGTTAACTTGGATATATTGTATCAACATTTAAAAATATTCATGCCCTTTTTGTTTCATTATTGGCTTGTAGTAAGTCAGTAAGTAATGTCTTTTTGAATGAAACTATGAAGGTTTTTCACAGATTTCTAATCTTTTGAATCACACGAGTCGATATAGTATTAACTATACCCTGTTGAGTATGCTCTGTCTAAATGCACCAAATTTGAAAGTGTTAACTCCTTGTACACCTCTGTATGAACATGTTTATTGGATGTTGTGTAACAGGAATATTGCTTACGGAAATTCACCCGGTTGCATAAACGGATCGAGGACCAACTGCGTTCTGCTGCCCTGCCCTCTTCTCATAGTGCCTTTGGTGTTTCTCGCTCCACCTCTGACCTGTGTGAGCTCCTGCAGGCCTTCAAAGGCTCCGTTCAACCCGGCCACATCCTGACCAAGGGCACACACTTCACCCACACACAGAAGTTCAACTTCACACAGGTAGAGACCTCAGCATTGTTTAAAACAACTGCATACATACAGTTTGATCCTCACAAAACTCTTAACCAGTGAAAACATTTTTTTCAGCCTAATTTACACTTTGTCCAACAAATGAATGCATTCTGATTGAAGTTTGACCACCTCAGCAAACCTAAAACAACCTGCTTGACAGTTTGAATTCTTTTTTTGTGGGGCATTTAACACATCCTGTCTTTGAATCTGTAAGTTTGGTCCTGAATGTATCGCTCAGGTCTCACAAAGCCTACATCACATCCTTCAGCCTGTGTAAGAAATTTCACTGAAAAAAGAAACTTAAAAGTTGAATGATTGTGTGGTTTACTTCTACCACACAGCCTCTCTTTCCACTACTAAATTAGATACAGATAACAATAAACTTACCTTTACACGTCATTACTTTGGGCTCAGTAAATTGAAATGAAGTTTTATTTCAGTAATGCTGCAAACTAAGTGCCTGAAAACTCTTTAGAATTGCTTTTGTTTCTTATAACAAGAAAGATTTTCACTGTAGTTCTAATAGCTCCTGAGTTGAGCAACTTCCTGATGGATCCTGTCTGTGACTCCGTATGTTTACAGATTCAAACAGGAAATTTTAATGCAAAGTTTGTTCTGTGAAAGTACGCATTGTTACAACAAATAGACTTGGCCTTTGCTCTGTAGAGTTTACATGTTCTCCCCGTGCCTCCAGGTACCCTAGTTTTTTCTAAAGACATGCACCAACTACATGTTTTTGTTAATTAGTAGTTGTTAATTAACTGGAGATTTTAAATTGCCCATAGCTGTCAGTAGTTGTTTGTCTCTGTGTTAGCATGGGCAACCTGTCCAGGGTGTAACCTACTTCCCCCTTAAAGTGCGTGTGTGTGTGTGTGTGTGTGTGTGTTCTACAGGAATTGCCTCCAGTAGCAAAAACCATCCCGACTAATCATCAGTCAGAGGGGGATGTACAGCTGGGTCAGCAGGAGGAGTTGGCTTACCTTCAGCAGCAATTCCAGCAGCTTTGCAGTGAGGTTGACCATCTAGCAGCAGACATGAAGCACATGAGTGTTACCAGCGCTCAGGTAAGCTCACCTAAGATGAACCTGATGGACTGGTGGCAGTCAATAGTTACTTTTTTCTCTTTCTCCCGTTTTCATTCATAAATAAGAACTGAATACACTGCAAAGATGTCATTTACTCTAGTCTCTTTCTCCTGAGAGGAAACTGGAGTGTATAGCTGTTTTTCCTACTTATCTGAAATGGAGAAGTCATTATTGACTAAGTTGATTGAATTGTTCATGTTACAAATGTGTCTTTCATATCTTACTTCATTTTTTCACTTAAGTATTGCTACTAATGATAGAAAACATTTGGTGAAAGGTTTCAATTAGAGGAACGAGGGACAGAAGGCAAAACTTGTAAGTGATTTTTAAAGAGTTGCTCCAAAGAGCTCGTTTGTCACCCTTTATTTTGAATTATGTAATGCCCACTTAGACATTTAAGCGTTTTAATTTATTTTTGTTTTTGTTTTTTACTTTATTCTAAGTTGTTTTTCATGTACCTCAGTGCTGTCCCAGCATTTTGGAATAAAAGAAGTGTTTTTCTCAGGTTGTCTTCAGTAGGCTTTAAAAGCTGGTGACGTGGGTGATGTAATCACGAGGGCTAAATGCCCCTAAGCAGCATCTAGGAACGTCGACGGTAATGTCTTGTGTATCCACCAGGGGGAGCAGCATGGACGTACATTCATTTGCAGGCTTGCTACACTATATGCTTAGACCTTTTAAATTTGTTCAAGGATTCTGTAATTATATAATCATATTTACATTTTATATTATAATTATAATAGAATCATAACGTTGAGCCTTTCTATAAAGCATACGTATTTGATTGCAGCAATTAAAATAGAGCTTGTCCACACCGAACGAGCAAGACAGAAGACGGGAAGTGACGCTTGCACTCTGTGATTGTTGCTGATTTATATTTCTGAACATGAAAGCGTAGAACAGTTATTTACCTCCACTGCTAATGTTCTTATATAAAATGCAAAATCAAAACGTAACGTGAATTCGTTAATTGATGGATGTTGCAACACCCAGCAAGTAATGCTATACAGATGGGCAGGCAGAGAGCACTGCTCTGGCACTGTGCATGTAAAAGCAACTTCACATTCTCCATTTGCATTTGTTTCATATGGCAAGTCGCCTGTACGTAACTTAACAATCACCAAAATGTTATGGCAGTGGACTTTTGTTCAACTCAACACTAAGTATGGAATGAAGAATTTGAAAAATATGACACTTCCCAGTTTGTCTTGTTTCAGCTCGAGCATATCCAAACATTCAGTTACCTCCAAGAACAAAACCCTCACTGTTGGAACAGACGTTGATGAGTCCTGCGAGTTGCAAGGGCCAAATGATGTCATCTTACATTAAAGAGAGAGAGAGAGTGTAGAGGGTTTTTTTTAACACGACGTCAGATGTAAAGCTTGTAGAGAGATGATTCCTGTATTTAAGGATTACAATTTGAGTCATTATGAGATGTAACATGCATCAGAGTGTTTGGTGGCTGAAAAGCTGGACAAACTGCATGAGCTATACTTCCCATTGATCTCAACTGGTTCAGTCAGACATAACCAAAGGGCTGAATGTGGCCGTACAATGCCCAGGTTTGCTCTAGATTTATAAAGTAAGACGAAGATCAACAAGGATGACAAAATCCATCTGTCGTTCTCTCTATAATCTTTTGCTTATCTGGAGTCAGGTTGCAGTAGCAGAAGGCTAAATAGGATATTTCATATTTCCTTTGTTCCCAGCAACATCTCAATGGGAAGTCTACACCAGTCTAGAGGTCAGGGGAGTTAAACAGATCTGTCTTGGCGGTTTGAGGTCTGTAATCCATAACATGGTGAGAGTTATGGGTTGCAACATGCGTAGGAGTGGTAAATTCTTCGTTACCACTTCTTGTTCTGCTTCCTTTTCTTTACTCCTGACACTGTCAGTCTGTTCATCTCACAGACAGAAGTGACAGTATACTGAAAGGTGCTGACAGAAATGTAAGAACCTGTGGAGGATATGAATTGTCACAATCTCTGAAAAGAGCAAAATGAGCACAAATGATTGTTTCCTGATTCAAGATTCACAAATATGCACGGCGACGTGGCTAATGATGTAACAGAATAACCTGTAGATGCATATAATAATATCATTTTTATTTATTTGTGGTGTGGTGCAGGTGTTGGATGAGCTGAAACAGAGAGAACTGAGAAACTCTGAAAAAGAAGAGAAAATCCAAGTGAAGAAGAAAACAATTGATCTTCTGCCAGATGCAGATAATAACCTGCTGAAACTTCAGGTAGGAGCTGATGCTTGATGTCACCCAGCCAAGCAGGTCTCACAGATCCACTATATATATGTGCCTTCCTCTCTGCAGGCTCTGGTAGAGGCCAGTGCCAAGCGAGTCGTGAACCTGGCATCTCAGTGGGAGAAACACCGTGCTCCACTCGTTGATGAATATCGCAGACTCAAAAACATCTGCAGCAGCAAAGATGTATGTCGTGTAACAGGCCTTTTGCTTTTCTTTAACAATAAATGTACAGTTTGATCATTTTTGTGTATTTTCCGCAGGTGGAATCATCCAAGAAGCTGTCCGAAATCAAGTCTTTGCATGAAAAGATCCGTGTTTCTACAGAGGAGGCCAAGAAGAAGGAAGATGCATACAAACAGCTGGTATTGAAGATACTAATTACATTTTTATTGGGGTTGACATAGACAAATTTAAAAACATTAAAAATGATTTTAATTTGTAACGTTGAGTGGTTGATATACCTTTAAATAACGTGAAAATTGTATTTTCTAAGCCTGAAAAAAATGTCATGAGAAAAGGCAAGGAAATTTGCTCCACAGATCCCTTTTCTAAAGTAGTGCATCTCCAATACATCAAATTAGGTCATTCATTCTTTGAAGCTTGTTTCGTAATATAAGGTTTATAATGGTTATGGCAAGTAGTTGGAAGGATTAGTTTGCAAAATATGTGTTTTGGCTGCTGAGTGTAATAAATGTGCTGGTCTTTTGTCCCCGTTTGCTTCTAACGTAGGTAACAGAGTTAGAAAATCTTCCTCAAGATGCGTCTCGCTCAGCGTACACTCAGAGAATTCTAGAGATTGTCAGCAACATCAAGAAACAGAAGGAGGAAATTACAAAGGTATGTTTAAAACCAAGAACTGAAGGAATCTTAATTAGTGATTTTTACATGTCCTATGACCAGACCAGCAGTCTGCATACCTAGGTTCCTGATTTTTATACACCTGTGGCCATAGAAATTATTGAGCTGCATGAATTCGATTATTTGGATGGTGCGTGAATAATTTTGGCAATATAGTGTATTTCTCCCAGCTTCTGTTTATTGGCTCCCTGGGATATCTAGGATTTAAAGTCCTTTGCACATAATACAAATGGTAAATGGTAAATGGCCTGCATTTGTATAGCGCTTTTCTAGTCCCTAAGCGCTTCACACTACATTCAGTCATTCACCCATTCACACACACATTCACACACTGGCGATGGCAAGCTACATTGTAGCCACAGCTGCCCTGGGGCGCACTGACAGAGGCGAGGCTGCCGGACACTGGCGCCACCGGGCCCTCTGACCACCACCAGTAGGCAAACATGGGGTTAGTATCTTGCCCAAGGATATTTGGCATGCAGCCAGGAGGCAGCCTGGGATCGAACCACCGACCTTCTGATTAGTGGCTGACCTGCTCTGCCACCTGAGCTACAGCCACCCTATAATACAAGATCTTGAATAAACAGGCCCGATCTTAACTTAATGTCCTCAGATATCACCCCATATCTTATCACCCTAACAGAGTACTTGTTAGGGCTGGATCAGGTAACCCTGAAGCAGTACGCCTGGGCTGCTGCAGGCTCACTCACCATTTCTTCTTCACTCATCTAGTTATAATAGTGTGAATGCCTCAAGGCATTCACACTATTGAGATCCTGTTTCTCTTTAAACTTTGTTCTTCTACCTTATTGTGTGAATGCTTCACAGGCATTCACACTATTGAGTTCCTGTTTCTCTTTATACTTTATTCTTCTACCTTACTATTCTAGTTGCTCAGACCTTTGCTGGTTAACTACTCCCTTAGTTTTCAGCTGATTTTCACCATTCAAACTTTAAACTGTTCAGCTCTTTCCGCTGAAGCGTGCTATATCTTTTGGCGCTCATACCTTTTATACTTTTTGAGATATTAAGCTTTTTATGCCATTTTGCTGAATGGGACCACATTATCAGTGTGATCACCAGCTTAGCTCGCCGAGCTGAGCCATGTTTTAGCTCAGTGAGATGAGCAGCCGCTCTCAGAGCAGGCGGGCCGGGTTCGAATCCCGCTTATGGCAACATTTTCTTCAGTTAACATTTCAACAGTTTTAACTCTTTTCCATGCAAATTTCAGCTTTTTCACCTCTTTTTAGCAGAATTTTCAGTTTTTCACTACTTTTCAGCACAAATTCCAGCTTCTTCAGCTGTTTTTAGCACAAACTTCAGCTTCTTTACCTCTTTTCAGCAGAAATTCTGCTAATTCACCTGTTTTCAGCGCAAAGTTCTACTTCTTAACCTCTTTTCAGCAAAAGAATTCTGCTGATTCACCTCTTTTGAGTACAATTTTCAGCTTTTTCACCTCTTTTCGGCACAACTTTTAGCCTCTTCTGCTCTTTTCAGCACAATTTTCAGCTTTTTCACCTCTTTTCGGCACAATTTTTAGCCTCTTCTGCTCTTTTCAGCACAATTTTCAGCTTTTTCACCTCTTTTCGGCACAATTTTTAGCCTCTTCTGCTCTTTTCAGCACAATTTTCAGCTTTTTCACCTCTTTTCGGCACAATTTTTAGCCTCTTCTGCTCTTTTCAGCACAATTTTCAGCTTTTTCACCTCTTTTCAGCGCAATTTTCAGGTTCCTTATCTTTTTTTGTTTGCTGAACCTTCAGCATTTTCACCTCTTTTCAGCACCATTTAGCTTCTTCTGCACAGTGAACATTTTTTCTCTCATCATATCTTTGTTTGAGATCAGAGCTGGTTTGGCTCAATAGGAAGAGCAGCCGCTGTGAGATCTAGTGGCGCAGGTTCAAATCCTACATGTGACATTTGCTGCACATCTTCCCTGCTTGCATGTACTCTGCTTTATTGACACGGCTTAGTGTACTCTTATATTCCAGTACAAGGCATTCACACTGCATTTTCGCAGGAAATGCAACTTTTTCTAGTTCTAGTTGCTCCGACCTTTGCTGGTTAACTACTTCTTCAGTTTTCAGCCGATTTTCACCATTCAAATTTTCAACTGTTCTGCTCTTTCTGCTAATGCCAGCTATATCTTTTGGTACTCATAACTTTTATACTTTTTGAGATATTAAGCTTTTTATGCCATTCTTTTGGCCCATTTTACTGAATGGGACCACATTATCAGTGTGATCACCAACTTAGCTCGCTGAGCTGAGCCTTGTTTTAGCTCAGTAAGATGAGCAGCCGTTCTCAGAGCGGGAGGCCCGGGTTCAAATCCCGCTTAGGACAAAAAAAAAAAAATTCAGTAAACAGTTCAACTTTTTTTTAAACTCTTTTCAACACAAATTTCAGCTTCTTCACCCCTCTTCAGCAGAATATTCAGTTTTTCAACTCTTTCCAGCAGAAAGTTGAGCTTTTTCACTATTTTCAACACAATTTTCTGTTTCTTCTGCTGTTTTCAGCACAAAGTTCAAAAGTTCACCTCTTTTCAGCACAATTTTTGTTTCTTCTGCTCTTATCAGTGCAAATTGATTTTTTCATTATATCTTTGGTTGGCATCAGAACTGGTTTGGCTCAGTAGTATGAGCAGCCGCCGTGGCGAAGGTTTGAATCCTACCTGTGGCGATTGCCACACATGTTAGCCTGCTTGCATACACTCAGCTTTCTCGACACTCTTCACTGTACCCTTTCAAATACAGCCATCTTTAGCAAGCAGTTCAGCTTTTACAACTCTTTTCAGCAGAAAGTTCTGCTTCCTCTGCTGTTTTTAGCAGTTTCTACTACAAGACATTCACACTGCATTTTCGCAGGAAATACAACTTTTTGTAGTTAAATTCTGTCTTGCTTCCATAGTGTACTTTTTGTCCTCTGCTCTCTTCTTTTCCCCTCACCCACAACAAGTAATGGCAAATGTTTGCTTCTCTCTGAGCCCGGTTTGTAGGAGTCACCGTGTCCTCATGAGGTCTTTTGATTGTTTGGGTTTTCTCTCTGTTTTTACCCCTCAGCCATAAAAGGTTGATGAGGTCTGGTGTACAGGCTGGCAGGTGGCGTGAACACTCAAGTTTGTGAATGCGATAACTCTAGAATGAGGCGACGCAGAAATTTTGAAACGTGTACCAAAATCCTAGAGTGAAGGTTTTCAGTCATCCAGGTCATCGCAGTCTAAGGAGTTTGGAAAGAGAAGCGTCTGGACTTTAAGTTTCTTGAAGACGTTTCACCTCTTATCCGAGAAACTTCTTCATTTCTAAGAGCAGTTGGTAGAAAGAGCAATCACACACGAGCCAAGGTTTAAAAACGGGTGTGGGTATACACCCTGGCTCGTGTGACTAGGCAGAGGATCAGTAAGGACACTCCCATAGGGCTTAAAAATCTGAGACTCTCCACCAGTTGCTCTTAGAACTGAAGAAGCTTCTCGGATGAGAGGTGAAACATCTTCAAGAAACTTAAAGAAGTCCAGACTCTTTTCTTTCCAAGCTCCTTAGACAGACCATATGTGCATCTACTAAAAATCTCATACGTTTGAATTTCAGTCGAGGTCAAGTTTTCTGAAAATCTTCTGAATGCAAGATCTCAAGAAGGGAAGTCATGTAGGACTTTCACATTCGCACCATGTGTGCATCTGCTAAAATCTCAGACAAGTTCAAATCCTGGTGATTTGAAAATCTTGCACCTTAAAAATTCAGATTTAACACTGTTCACTTTCCTTTCAGATTTTATCAGACACTAAGGAGCTCCAGAAAGAGATCAATAATCTGACTGGAAAACTAGACAGGACATTTGCTGTGACTGATGAGCTGGTCTTTAAGGTAGTAGAGAATTTTTATTTTCACAGGATTGGAACTCTTCTGTCTCATTGTTCAGAAATGTTATGCATAATTATGAGGATGATTTCTTTTTAGCATTTTACCATTTCTCAGCAAATTTTTTTTCTTCATTGAACAAATGTTTAGTAAAAAGAGGTTTGAGTTCTTCCCAGCGATGGGATAGATGCTCTTTAATCTTGTCATTCCCTGACTTGATTGTTTTCTTTTTTTCCAGAGAAATCAGTTGCTCCTGTGTTTATTTTGTCAATAAATATTTGTCATGTATGATTTGTGTAGGATGCCAAAAAAGACGAAACCGTCCGCAAATCCTACAAGTACCTGGCAGCCTTGCATGAAGTATGTCACTGTTTGTCTGTGTATCATATATTACTATACCCTTGATGACTATCAACAACAAATGCTTTCATCATCTTTGATTCTTCTGTAGAACTGTAATCAGCTAATCCAAACCATTGAAGACACCGGTACAATCCTGAGAGAGATTCGAGATCTCGAGGAGCAGGTAGGATTTATAGTTCGACTGCTGCAGTGTTGATTGCTGTGTTACATTGGAATAGAATCAAAAGTCAAAGTTGTCCAGCCTGGAAAGAGCTGCGGGATGTAGTTAACTGTGACCCGATGAGCAGGATGTTGAAGGCCGTGGTAGAAAGGATAGGTGAGGTTGAGCAACCCATTGCAATGCCTTTTCCAAGCTGATGCCAGCTGGTTGTGGCCTCTTGAAGTGTAAAGGTGGCGACTGCTTGGCTGTACTCTGAGGGGATGGCTTGGGACTTCCAGGCTATTCTCATCAGTTTCCAGAGGAGCTTCAGCACCATGGGACAGTTCTTGTACACCTTATGAGGCATGCCATTTGGTCCTGGTGCCAAGGCAGCTTTATTTACCACAAGATTAATTTCAGACCATTTGGGAGGCGCAGTATCAAACCTGAAGACTGGCTCAGTGAGACGAGGCACATGCTTGTGCGAAGTGGGGTGTTCTCAGGGTCACATAATTGAGTCTTGGTGTGCTCTTCAAGGTCCTGCTGGGTGGCAGCTTTCTGTTATTTTTCTCCTCCAGTAGACTTTTACACGTATTAAAAAGTGTCCTGAAAGAACCTCATCTGCTCCTTTCTCTTTCTTGTTTCCGTGCTTGTGGATCCGCTCTGCCCTCCTCAAGGTTAAAACCTGCTCTTGATTTGGACCCAAAGTAGCTGCCTCTCCTTTATAAACTTAGAAATCTCCTGCTCAGGTCACCCTTTTCCCCGAGGATGTTCTTCCTGTGGGTTATTGCCTCAAACCTCTACCCACCAATCCCCACAGACAATGCTGTCAAAGAGGTTTACAGATTTTTCTCTTTAGTTTAAATATTTAGTCTTAGCTGAGAGTTTTATTCAATACTGTATTTATGAAAACAAACCAACAAGGAAAAAGTATTAGACTTGAAATTTGAGGGCTATTAGTTGACCAGCAACAGTCACAGATTGCTGAGGTCTTTTTGTTTGTTGTTGTATTTGCTAAGCTACATTATACCTGTAGCAGGTCCATAGTAGGCACACAGTAATTATATTTTTATCCATGTTTGTCTTTAGTCACCACAGGCAACATGTCTTTTAAAAAAATCTTTGGTCTTTTGGTCATTTTGTGTTATTCTCTGTTAGATTGAGACAGAAAACGGAAACAAAACTGTGGCTAACCTGGAGAGGATTCTGGAAGACTACAAAGCGATTCGACAGGAGAACGCTTCACTCGCTGCCAAAGTGAGAGAAGGATGAAAGTACAGCTCTGCTTTATGAGGCTAAAGTGAAAACATGAATGGGACTGAAACAGCACTTCAGCTGTCACACTTAGATGTTTGTCCATTAATGTGGAGACCCGCTTTTCTTTGAAAAAGACAAAGTGTGTTTTGGACCACAGGAACTCTGTAATTGAAATGCATGCCATGGATGGACAAATAGGTCAGTAGATGGAAAATGTTGAATTTGTACTTGGTGTGCCTGGGGGATGATTGTTATGCATTCAACTGAAACACGACACTGGGCAGCAGCAGGTGCTGTCATTTATAACGATACATGAGACATCATAAGATGTTGTGATTGAAATTTAATGTTTTCCTTTGACATTTTAAAACACAAGTAACTTTTCCATTTTCAGACCTTCAGTCTATAAGTTGTCATGATTTCATGTGAGCTTAAGTTGAGCGAATGGCATTTGAATGTAGTTAATCTGTCGTCCATCAGCAAATTATTGTATATATGGTACCAGCCTAAATAAAGATGCCTTACATGCTTGAAGATACTGTGATTTTTATTTATTTATTTTTTAAACAAGTAGCAATGATCCAATAATACCCCAAAGCAGAGATTCTTAATGATATATATGCTTTCAAACATAGTGCTGAACAGCTATTTGAAGATAAATAAAACAACACGAAAAGAAAACTACACTTTAAAAAAAAGATAAAACAAAAGGGAATAGCAATAAGAACCAGTAAAAACTTTAGGCATACAATTAAGACACATAGGATAGGGTGAACATGTGGGTCTTTAACTTAGCTTTGAAACCCCCCCACAGAGCATGCCTGCCCCAAAGATGGGGCACGAGAAGAAAATGGTTTTTCTTCTCGCTTTAGGAACCCTTAGAAGGCCAATATCCTGAGACCAGAGCGCACAGGATGGAATATAGGGGTGCAAAAAGGCAGAGAGATATGAAAGTGCAAAACTATTTTAAAGCCTTGTAGGTGAGCAACAGGACCTTAAAAATTCTAATTCAAATTCAAATTTTATTTGTCACGTACACAGTCATACACAGTACGATATGTAGTGAAATGCTTGGACAACTACTCGTGACCTAAAGAAAACAAAAAAAGGAAAGGCTATGAATAAGATAGGAAATAAATATGCAAAATTAAAAAGGGTAAATTTAACTAGGAAGGAATAAAATATAAATTAAGGTTAAAAATGAAATAACTGTACAACACAAATTAGAATGAAGGGTAAATTTAACTGGGAAGAATAAGATAAAATATATAAATTAAAGTTGAAAATAAAATAACTGTACAACAAAATACACAATACACAATATAGAACTATATAAGAATGTATGAAGAAATCTAAATATAAATAAATATATACACAATAACAGCAGCTGTACAAGTATTAACTGGAAATGAAGAATATAGTGACCAGTGTTGTGCAAAAACAATGTCCAGAAAGTCCAGTGTGTGTGTAAGAACCATATGTGTGGGTCAGTACTGTGTGGTGGTGTGATTGAGAGACCGTATCGCCTGCGGGAAGAAGCTCCTCCTCAGTCTCTCTGTGTTGGTCTTCAGGGAGCGGAATCGCTTTCCTGACCTCAACAGAGAGAACAGTCTGTTGTTGGGATGGCTGAGGTCCTTCACGATCTTCCTGGCCTTGGTCCAGCACCGCCTGCTGTAGATTGAGTGCAGGTCAGGGAGCTCGGAGCGGATGGTGCGCTCAGCTGACCGCACAACCCTCTGTAGAGCTCGTCTGTCCTGCATGGTGCTATTCCCGAACCAGGTTAAGATGTTTCCCGTCAGGATGCTCTCTATGGTGCACGAGTAAAAGTTCCTAAGCACCTTGGAGGGCAGTTGGAAGTCTCTCAAGCGTCTGAGGTGATAGAGACGCTGTCGGGCCTTTTTCACCACGGTGTTGATGTGACAGGACCATGACAGGTCCTGCGTGATGTGAACTCCGAGGTATTTGAAGCTGTCCACTCTCTCCACTGGGCACTCGTTGATGACGGGGGTCTGGTAGTTCCTCTCCTGCTTAGTGCTGAAGTCCACTATCAGCTCCTTTGTCTTACTGACGTTTAGAAGGAGGTTGTTCCTCTGGCACCAGTTCTCCAGATTCCTAATCTCCTTCAGGTAGGCCGTCTCGTTGTTATCAGAGATCAGGCCCACCACGACGGTGTCGTCAGCAAACTTGATGATGGTGGTGGAGCTGGTAGTGGCCACACAGTCATATGTGTACAAAGAGTACAGCAGGGGGCTCAGAACACACCCCTGGGGGGCTCCAGTGCTGAGAGTGGTGGAGGCTGAGACATGTCCGCCCATCCTTACTGTTAGGAAGTTGGAGATCCACTGACACATAGATGAGCTGAGTCCCAGATGCTCCAGCTTGGTGGTGAGTGTGGAGGGAATTATGGTGTTAAATGCAGAGCTGTAGTCTATGAAGAGCATTTTAACATAATTCCCCCTTCTAGTGTCCAAGTGAGTGAGTGATGTGTGGAGGAGATGAGAGATGGCATCGTCTGTGGAACGATTTGGACGGTAAGCGAACTGTAGTGGGTCCAGTGTGTCTGGTAGTGAAGAAATGATGAAGTCTCTGACCAGGCGTTCAAAGCACTTCATCACTACTGAGGTGAGGGCTACAGGGCGATAGTCATTGAGAGAAGCAGGGTGGGGTTTCTTCGGGACAGGAACAATGATGGACTCTTTGAAGCATGTGGGGATCACCGACTGAGATAAAGAGATGTTGAATATCTCAGTGAACACAGGAGCTAGCTGGTATGCGCAGTCTCTTAGGATACGACCTGGGATGCCGTCTGGTCCTGCTGCTTTCCTGGTGTTCACTCTCTTGAAGGCTCTCCTTACTTCATGCTCGGAGATGACGAGCACATTTCCGGTGCTGGCAGTATCTTCCTGTCTGCAGCCGTTAGCGCCGCTAACACTAGCATTGTTGGAGACCTTAGCTGCAGCCTCGAAGCGAGCATAGAAAGTGTTCAGCTCGTCTGCCAGAGTCACGGCCGCGTTCGTCATACCGGTTGTTGGTGCTTTATAGTCCGTTATTGTCCTTAGTCCCCGCCACAGGCTCCTAGAGTCACTCTGTTGGAGTTGTGACTCTAGTTTCCTCCCGTAGCGCTGCTTCGCCTCTTTCACCGCCCTCCGCACGTTATATGACGCGGCTTTGTACGGGTCCATGTCCCCCGTCATGAGTCCCGTGTTGTAGGCAGCGGTGCGGGATCTCAGAGCGTCGCGGATGGTTTTATCCACCCACGGCTTCTGGTTGGGAAACGTTGTGATAGTCTTTGTCTCCACGGTATCATCCGCTAGTTTCCCGATGAATCCCACAACCGCTTCCGTAAACACGTTGACGTCATCGTCGGAGCTGTTTCTGAACATGCCCCAGTCTGCGTCATCGAGTGCGTCCTGTAACGCGGCCACCGATTGATCCGTCCAGCGCGCGACCTTCCTCTGAACCGGAACTTCCTGTTTCAGCCTTTGTTTGTATTTTGGCATGAGGAAGATGGCGGCGTGATCAGATTTGCCAAACGGGGGGCGGGATTGTGCCTTGTAGCCGTCCTTGACCGTAGTGTAGCAGTGGTCCAGTGTCCTTTCACCCCTGGTGGGGCAGGTGATGTGTTGATAAAAGTTCGGCGCTGCGCGTTTGAGGTTGGCGCTATTAAAGTCCCCCGTCACAATAAGCGCAGCGTCCCGGTGTTGTGTCTGGTGCTGTGTGAGTGCCTCATGCAGCTCGCATAAGGCGGTGACCGTGTCCGCTTGTGGTGGAATATAAACGGCACTTACAATGACCGATGTAAATTCCCGAGGTAGATAAAAAGGACGACACATGATGGACAGTAGTTCCAGATTTGATGTGCAGGAGCGTGTGAGAGGAACAACGTTCGCACTGTTGCACCAGTTGTTGTTCACCATTAAACACACACCGCCTCCCCTTGACTTCCCCGAGTCCCGTGTCCTGTCCATGCGGTGAACCGAGAAGAACTCGGCCGGCTGGATGGCGTGGTCCGGCACCGCTGGGTTCAGCCATGTCTCGGTGAAGCAGAGGAGATTGCAGTCCCGAATGTCTCTCTGGAACTTTATCCTGGCCCTGAGGTCGTCAAGCTTGTTCTCCAGTGACTGGACGTTGGCGAGCAGGATGCTAGGCAGAGGTGTGCGGTGTGCACGAGCTCTCAGCCTGTTCCTGACGCCGGCTCGCTTCCCTCTAGGCCGCCGCCGCTTCCCTTTGTTCTCCCTCGAGATCTCACTCGGCCAGCTCGGATCCGGAGTTAAAAACTTCGAATTGTGAGTACATTGTATACCAATAGAAACAAGAGTGTCACTGTCATACCTAATGTACCCAATGGTGATGATTTTGCCGATTTAGAAACGCTGAAAACTAACTTAAAAAACAAAGACAAAGAAAAAGTGGTCGGAGCAGTCGTGACGGCAGCCGACCTCACCGGCGCCATCTTTAAATCGGCTCAAACCTGACAAGGCAACCAGTGAAGAGACTTCAGTGCTGGAGTAATGTGCTCACATTTCTCACTTTTGGTTTAAGTGCAAGCAGCTGCATTTTCTACCATCTGTAAACCTCTAAAACTTTTCTTTGGTAACCCAGAACGAAGAGTGTTACAATAAGCAAAGTGCAAAGACACAAATGCATGGACAAGAACCTCTGCAGCATCAAGTGATAAAACGTGTCTGATTTTAGCTGTAGGTGATAAAAGGCAGTCCTTGTAGTAGTAGTAGTAATATAATTTTTGTGGTCCAATGGCTGTCAAATCTGTCTTATCAGCATTAAGAAGCAGGGAATGCAGATAGACAAGCTTCTACTTTGGACAAGTCTTAACTTCTTTACAGGAGCAACAGAGTCCAATAATTCAAGAAGTACGTTATTAAAGTTCACAGTCAAAGTTTCCACACACAATTCATGGGTAAAAATGTGATCCAACACATGATTTAAAGCAATGCTTCAGGGCTAATATGACGAGAGAACCCGAGGGGCGATTTTCCCCTCTCAGAAGATGGAGATTTAGGAATTAAATAAAATAAAATTGCTAAATGGTCTAAAATAGGGTAAAACACAATTTTTAGTCACTGATACTTTCAGTCCATAACCCGAGAGAGAGAGAGATCTGTTCCAGAACAGCAGGGACGCTGAGAGACCAGGACTATATGTTTCAAACTAACAATGTGAGGTACTCTGCAGTAACTGAAATAACTGACAGAAGGACCTGAGGCACCGCATTTTCTCGGTAAGTGAAATGTGTGCTTGTAAGCTGATTAGTAACTCCTTGGCCACCTTACTAAGATGAGCAGTTAGCTGTCTGTGCAAGGTGTGATAGGTAGCTAATCAGTGCACATGAGTGAATATACCCTGACTGAAGCAATCACTCTGTGCTTGAATGTTCATTAAAGTCAGTGCTGTAGTTCAGACATGAACTCTGCTGCTCTGACTGAACTGAAGGATGTTCAGACTCACAGCTGAAGATGAGGCAGTGAAACGGTTAACATGAACAATGGAGAAAATCCCCAGGCTGCTTACTCACTCACTACCAATCATTATTGTGCTTTTATTATAATACTGCAAGAATAACAGGCTGGACTTATCTTCAGCTCCTGTGCAGAGCTAATTATTAAATATGTACAAACAGCAGCATGTTTCTGTCTCCACATCTGTAAGGACAGAAACACTTCAGTAACCCCTCGTTAATCATTAACAGCAGATTTAATGGAGTTTTAATTGAAGGTGAAAATGTTCTCACAGGATTCTTTTTTTTTTTTTTTTTTGCCTGTCCCGTTTGGCTCTTTTGCCATCAGAATTGTTGTCTAAAGGCAAAGAAAGATGCCCATTGGATTTACTTTACCAAATTGACCATCCCAGCCTTGCCGTAATGGTCCATTTGATTCACCTTTTATTGTTTATTTTATTTTCACTTACTGAATACGGGACAGACTTGACTGGGGGAAAGAAGGGGAGAAAGAAAGAGGGAAAGAGAAACAGCTGAGAAGAGGGATGGGAGAGAAGGGCAAAAGACAAAAACCAACAGAATGAGCAGAAAAAAAAGAGAAAAAAATGCATATATCAATCACCTGGATCACCTGCTGAGAAAGAAAAAAGAAAACAAGCAGAAGAGAACAAGAGTAATAGAATAAACAGCATCACAATGATATATGGGAATATGACAGTAAATACTAAATATTAAACATTATTGTGCAGCACATAAGATCAACAGAGCACAGTGTGCTTTGAGGTAGGAGCCAAAAAGGGTGTAGTTTGTGGGTGTGATCACCCGTGTGTACACGTGTGAGCATGGACGCGCTTGTTTTTTGTTTTTTTTTAAAAGGTTCCTCCATGTAATGATCTGCTAGAGGGTGTGGGGGGGCCACAGCCCCGTCCTCCAGGGCATGAAACGGGTATGGAGGAGATCAAAACTCCAGACATCCAGAGGCCCCCAGAACACAAGAGACCAAGGAAGACCAACAGAGGGGCAGCCGCGCCACTGTCCCAGAAAGAGCTGAGGAGAGTCCCAGATGAGGGCTCACTCAGCAGCCGCGGAGCAGAAGCCAGGGGGAGTTGCAGTGACGCGCCCGTGAGCTCCGCCGGCAGCCAGCCGTGCCCGAGTGACCGAGCCCGAGGCCGGGGGGCACCCCACCTCCGAAGTGGCCCGAGCGAGCCCCAGGCTCCAGGCCCCAATAAGCGGCCGCCAAGGAGTGAGCCGGTGTGTACCTGGACGCCCATCCCCGGACACAAAGAACCACCAATGCACCGATGTCTGAGGGAGTCCGCCACTGGATTCTTCACTCGCAGACTGTTTCAGTTTCAGGTTCAAGTCAGTGTCTCAGTTTGTTACAAATACATTTTCTGTACTGAGTTCAGGTAAAAAGAAACATTATTCTCAACTAGAAAAATTTGCATTTCCTGCGAAAATGCTGTGTGAATGCTGTAAAGCTGAAGCTGTCTGCTGAAAACAGCTGAAAATAGCTGAAGAAGCTGAAGTCAGTATTTGAAAAGTAGTTGAACTTGTAATCATTTTGCTTAAGCATAACAACTTAGCAAAAATGTAATCACTTGGCAGAAATAGTACAACATAGCAGAAGTATTGTAATCAAGCAGAAATGTTAATATTTAGCACACATATAACAACTTGGAAGAAGTGGTGTAACAGTATAACTTAATATACAGTAGTATAATAGTATAACGTAGTAGAAATGTCAGTCAATAGGGATGGGTATCGTTAAGGTTTTATCCGATACCAGTACCAAACTGGTACTTTTGAAACGGTGCCGGTGCTTAAACGGTGCTCAAACCGGTGCTTAGAGAATGGAGAACACAAAATTGGTCCAAAAACCTCTCACGTTCAGCTGGGTTTTTTTTGTAAAATAATAACAATGTTAGCCTTTTCTGCAGCTATAGGGCATATATGGTATCACTCTTAAGGTGTTCATATTATACAAGTATTGATAAAATGCATGATAAACTTTCTTGGCTTTCTGTACAAGCTAAATTATACTATGGCTTACTTGTATTTTTAAAGAAAGCAATACTGGTAAACACACCACACTTTTTTTATGCTCAGTTGCAGTATCCAGATGAAATACATAATCATGCCACACGATTTTCAACTAACCACAATTTAGTAACTCCTCGAGTTAAAAGTAACTTTTTGAAAAACACTGTTATATTTAGAGCACCTTTTCACCTTTGCATAAGGCAACTGGAATAAGTTGCCTTATGCAATTAGAGAATTGGCTTCTATTCATAATTTTAAAAATCACCTAAAAGCCTATTTAGGCAGTTTTTAATTTATTTGTAAAAATTGTAGAGGGTAATGTCACTTGTAATGGAAATTGTGTATTTTGTTCGAGTGTTTTGTTTTGGGGTTTTTTTTTTGGTTTGTTTTAATATAATTTTTAATATTCACATGTTTACATTTTCAGAATTGTAAAACCTTATTGTGGATGTAAGAGCCAAATTATGTGGACAATTTGCATCCAACTCATTGTGTATCATTTTATTTGGTGGTATTTGATGGTTTGGGCCCCAGGAAGACTAGCAACCACTGTTGTGGAAGCTAATGGGGTTCCTTATAAATAAACAAATAAACAAATAAACTCTTGGCTGGAAGCAGTGCTTAAACAGTGGAAAAAACACAAACTTTGTCCAAAAACCTCTCATGTTTAGCTGTTTTCCACTTTTTCTTTGGTCATTTTAGCCTTTTTGGCCAGGGTGAAGGGAGTATCTGCCATCAAACAAGAAGACAGCCGCATGTAACTACGACGGTGTTTGCTAGTTCACCTTACAGGCGTTAATTTAATAACGTGTTTAGCCTTATCAATGTAAATTACATACAAACAACATTAAGCTACTCACGCAGAGAAGAACAGCAGCTGCTGCATCATCATCTGTCATCATTTCTGCTACACTGGCAGGGCTAGGGGCCAGGACTCTACTCTTCGTGTTTTTGGGGGATGTTGCTAACTCTGGTCCGATAACAGGCAACACACCCGCAGTAGATGCGCTCGGTGTGAGGTCTCGCAGCAAGCTATCAAATACGGCTCATTTTTCGGCTTTTAAAAAAAACGCTTTTATCGGATTTGAGGTGTTACTTCCTTTGACTGTATCACAGTATCAGCTTAAAGCACTTGTTGCAGGCTGCTGAGTTTGCATATTTTGCTGTGAAGTACAGCCAGACTTTGACCGCTTTGCCTTGGACATTTTTAATCTGTAGCTCTGCTCTAAAAGAACGTACGTACCTGGACCCGCCTACTATCCTCGGAAACGTAAAATGATTGGCTAGAATCTAAAGTGTATCACAGCTCAGGAAAAAACGCACCGAAATAAAGCACCGAAATGTGCGCTACTTTTTGGTCTGGTTACTACCGTTTATGTTTATGTCAGAACCGGTACCCATCCCTACCAGTCAATGAGTCTGAACTCTGAATCCACCAAACAGAGAGGCTGTGTACTTTTTCCTGCCCAAACAGCTGCACCTGCTGCAGCCCTTACACACTCAGACAAAGAGAGACACAAGCTTTCTGCAGTGTATTTCTGCAGAGGATTCCCCTCGAACAAATGGCAGATACACAAGGGTAAGGCAAAAATGACATGCCTAACAATGTTTACAAATATGGACACACCCACACAGAAATGCAGTGACACATAACCTACATCCAGAATGCAATGTTTACAAACATGGATGCAAACATAAACACAGACGTACAAACATACACAGACAGGGGCACAAAGAGACACACACAGAGCATGGAGTGTCCTGCGTGTGTCTATGCCAGTCAACCAGTCTGAAAATGCTCAATTTGAATCCACCAATGAAATGCTGCCCCCGAAGAATAAAAATTGGATCTCTCTCTCACTCACACACACACACACACACACACACACACACACACACACACACACACACAGCAGATATTCTGAAAATATTCTGTTTTTTTCATTTGAGATTGTTGAGTTTAGACATTTAAAATACATAATTCCACTCTTCCAGTGATTTAAAGAATATGAGCTATTAATATTCATTCAGATGTATTCTAGTTCTAGATTTTCTTTTGCCATTAGACAGTTTTTCTTATGTACATTTTCAAGCTGTTCAGCTAGTTTCCAAGTTCTTCTGTGTGAATTTCAGTTCTGTGCTTTGGCTGTCAGGTGAATGTTTCGCTGTATTTCAGCCCATTGAACATGTTTTTTACCAAAGATATCAGCAATTATCAAAATTCAACTCAAACTATTCAGCTATTAGCATTCACACTGCATTTTCTACAGGAAATGCATTTTATATACCAGTTTCAGTTACTGTTGTTCATATGTTAACAGAATAAGTTCAAATTGTATTAAAAATAATACCATCAATATGTTATGTTTACCCGACTACACCTACTGGACTATAAATATTTTGAGAACCATAAGAGACTCTTACAAAAGTTTGAAAGAAAAAAATCTTTAATATAGATGAAGACTCATGTAGAAATATGAATGAGTTTATAAAGTTTGATTTCTGTCATGGTGTGTTGTGACAGGTATAGTCGGACCCAAACATAGGACTCTTATGTGGAATGAAACTTAAATTGGCAGCTTTTATTGCGGAAAAATATTTTCATTAGGGATAAATGTCACACACACACACACCCATTCTCTGCGGCCCATTCTCTCACCCCCGTTCTCTGCGGCCTGCTGGAGCGGGAGGGCTAGGAGGAGGAGTTGGCCGTCCGACTGCGTTCTGGAGTGTGGGGCCTCCCTGCTGCTGCGGAGTCGGGGCGGTCTGCCTCTCCCCACCGCAGGGAAAGAGTAACACCACCTGGGTCTGGGTGCAGTTCCCCCCTCCAGGGGCAAGGGTACCTAGACCCGGTTCGTAGAGTACGCTTGGGGAGTGTGATCGTGTGTACAGCGTCTCTTTATGTCTGTCTCCACGTTGGTTGAGTGTGGAGTAAGTGCATATGAGAGCATGAGGGTGGGAATGGATGTTTGTGTCTGTGTGTGCCTGTATGTCTGTGTCTATATGTCAGGTTGGGTATCAGACGCCACCTCTCTGGGGACATCTCAGGCCCTCCAAGGTTTGGAGGCCTATCTCCACCCACCACCACTTCCCCTGCCAGTGGCGGACTCCCTCAGGTGTCGGTGCGTTGGTGGTTCTTTGTGTCTGGGGGTGGGCGTCCGGGTACACACCGGCTCACTCCTTGGCGGCCGCTTATCGGGGCCTGGAGCCTGGGGCTCGCTCGGGCCACTTCGGGGGTGGGGTGCCCCCGGCCTCTCGGCCTGGGGCTCGGTCACTCAGGCGCAGCTGGCTGCCGGCGGAGCTCACGGGCGCGTCACTGCAACTCCCCCTGGCTTCTGCTCCGCGGCTGCTGAGTGAGCCCTCATCTGGGACTCTCCTCAGCTCTTACTGGGACAGTGGCGCGGCTGCCCCTCTGTTGGTCTTCCATGGTCTCTTGTGTTCTGGGGGCCTCTGGATGTCTGGAGTTTTGATCTCCTCCATACCTGCTTCATACCCTGGAGGACGGGGCTGTGGCCCCCCCACACTCCCTAGCAGATCGTTACATGGAGAAACCTTTGGAATGCAAGCATGCTGATCCACACAGGTATGCACACAGGTGTACACACGGGTATTCACAGACGCGGACTACAGCTTTCTTGGCTGCTGCCTCAAAGCACATTCTGCACTGTCTATCTTGCGTGCTGCACAATATCGTTTATTATTTAGTATCTACTGATATCTACTGCTAGCTAGTTTATTGTGATGGTGCCGTTTTTTTTTTTTATTATGTTGCTCTTTGTTGTTTGCTTTCTCTTCTGTTTTTTTTCTCCATACAGGTGACCCAGGTGTTTGTTTGTTTTTTTCTTTCTTCCCCCCCTTCTCACCGTCTCTTCTCCCCTTTGGTTTTCTTTCTCTCCCTCTCTTTCTTTCATTCTTTCTCCCTGTCCTATCCCCCAGTCATGTCTGTCCCGTTTGTAGCAACTGTAAATAAAATAAATTCATAATTATAATAAAGGTCAATCAAATGGACCAATATGGCAAGGCCATGATGATCCACTTGGTAAAATAAATCCGCTTGGCATCTTTCTTGGCCTTAAGACAACAATTCTGATGGCTAAAGATCCAAACGGGACATAAAAAAAAAAAAAAAAAAAGGGATAAATGTCACAAAAAACAAACCAAAAACTCAAAACTCATATAGAAACTCAACTGGAATCAAGAACTAAGAAACAAGAACTAGGAAAACAAATCAGGAACTATGAACAAAAATTAAGTAAAGAACACGAAGGGGAAAAAAACACCCAGCCCACTGAAAACTAAAGAAACCCCCAAAACATGAACAACAATCATCAAGGAACATACTATTTACATATTTACAGTTACTGGAACACCAATACTGGGCCGCAGACTCAGTACGGTGACAATTTCAGTTTCAATGTCAGTCAGTGTCTTTTGGTCTGCAACAACAGCAGAACAGACTTTTAAGTCTTTTGAAGAAGCCCTTCTTCTTCTTCTTCTTCTTCTTCTTGATCTGAAGGTCTTTGGACTTCATACTGGATTCAGGTTCAGGAAAAGGTTCTTCACAGGGAACATCAGGAACTGGCCCAATTTCCGAACGAGATCCTTTGATCTTATGATCTTCGCCTTCAACACTGGATTTGGACTCAGCATAGGGTTCCTCACAGGGAATGTCAGCCACTGGCACACTTTCTGAAAGAGCTCCTTCGGCTGGTGGAACATTTGCCATTGAAAGACCGTCAGAGGAGCGTTCTTCATTTGTGCTCTGTAGAAAAACATTATAAGAGTTATCTTTTAAACATATTCAAAGCATCATTTAAATATTGAAACACTGTAGCTGGACTGTTAACCCTATAACCGCCTTTGTATCATACATGAGTTTCTGGGAGCTCTATCTCATCAACATGATCAATACTTTCCATAATTTCTAAATGTTATGGACAAAACTCTTCTTTTTTTTGTCTAAAATTAACATTGTTGTTAACAAAAAGTTGCCAAAACACCCAATGTATCAAATGCGATACAAAAAAATATAATAAATACATAATAAAAGTATATCATACACAACATGACGTTTGTTGTCGTGTTGTTTTGTTGTCAAAAAACAAATTTGTGGATTTTGTTTAAAGGGTTAATAAACATCTCAGTTCCAAAAAAATCTGAATTTTCTGGCTATTTTTTGATGGGTTGGGTCTTACAGGGTTAATAACTGTATATTACACGTGACTCACTGAAATTTAGGAGGTATGGCCTCTGGGAACTGAAGAAGCATTCTGGCTTGAAATTCAACATCCCTCATTTTATTGATATCGTTCACTGCCCATACCTGAAACGGAAAGCACATTTATAGTGCACTTATGTTTAAAGGTTATGTGAACATAATGAAAAAAAAAAGTCCAAATTACTACAAGTCTTGTGAGTTTTCTAGTCTTACCAGCCTTAGAAGAGGTTTGGCTTCCTCTTCTTCAAAATCCTCTAATTCAAACTCCCATAGCCTTCAAAAGAAAGCAAAACAGAGGTTTTCTCTCAGCATTTACATGTCATCACAAACAGACTTTCAGGTGTGACAGCAACGCACTGCTCTCTGAGTGTCTCCCTGTTTTTCTCCACCAAAAGATCTCTCAGATCTTCAGCAGTGAGGTTAGGTGGAATTCGATCTTCCTGCTGAAGTCTGAGAAACTCCGTCATAATCGCAATCTAAAAATAAAAGGAGACATCTAATCACCACCACTCTCAGGTCCTCAGAAATTACCTGATATTTTCTGTCAGCTTTGGTTTGCATGAGTCCTGTAGCCTGGAAGATGCCAGCAGATCTTTGAAGCTGTTTCATAAATCGGTGTGTTGAACAACACCTGTCAAAGAAATAGCAATTTAGTCATTGTTACTTAAAATGATTCTCAGTTTGTCAACTTTTAAAACTAAAACAAATTCTTCAAATTATTGAATGCAGTAAAAACAAAAATGGTCACATACCCTGATTGGTTTATAGATTCCTTGACTTGATTCCATTTAGACGTTTTTAAATCACAGTCAGGAAGAAAAACTTTTAAATGCTCTCCAACGATGGCGTACGGGGAGATCTCGACCTGAAAATGCTCTCAGCTCGGTGGTCTCGCACAGATGAGCTCTTTTGACAGTCTGATATTTATTTATGAATGCAGAATTTCTTGAACAGTCACCATGGAAACTTGATGCAGCTTCATGTTATTAAATTAAAAGTGTATTTTGCACTACATTGCACTAAACTTAATTTATCATATAAGTAAATAAAGTGTGGGTTAGGTCACTCCTGTGAAAAGAGCCACACAAACTGATGAATCAGAAAAGACAAAGTCAACCTACAACCTTTTCATATTATGTGCCTGCTTATCTCCATTACTGTAGATGGGAACTTATGCAGTAAAACAATGGCTTACAAAACAGTGGACATGTTTTCTTAGTTACTCATATTTGCAAAGGCCACATTCGTCATGTTTCACAGGAGTTCGGGAGTGACCGATGAAAGTGATGCTACATTAAAGTCTGTCCCTGGGCTGGTTGTTTGCTGCTCTATGAGTTCAGCAGGAGGAGGTGAACCCACAGCTGGGAGCAGTTCCCTAGTGGGTGGGATGATCATACTTCAGGTTCAATATTGTACTTATGTTCATCCTGGTCTGAAACTGGTCAGAAGAACTGACTTCAGTTTTGAAAATTCAATACTAGTCCCACATTATAAAAGGTAACCCCAAACAGTCTACAATGGTTGTTTTCTGTCCACCAAAGCAAATTTGATTGAAGAGGTTTTTGTAACTTCACTCCTCCAAAAAGCAAACAAAAAGATTAAGATTTATTGAACGATCATCAGAATTACCAGAGCTAAAGTAGATCGGTTTATGCACTTGAATTAGGAGGGATAAGAAAAGTGACTGAATTGACTGCAATCTGCAATCTACTGACATCTAATGGTGAGATTTATACACGTGATAACTGATAGGTTATCACGTGTACAAATGAACCTATTCGTTGGAATGTTCAAGACAATTTAACCACACAGCAAAGCAAGACACGAGTAGGCAAAGTTCTTTATGTTTCTCATGCACGGGAGAGAACTGGACAAACGCTGTTCCTTCGCTTGACCCCAGTTGCTCTCGTCCGCTCCCCCCGCAACACTACTCTTTATTGAGGTTACATGAGTATGCATAGGTTCATTAACATATGACGTATACATACAAACAAAGAGTACCTTGTCTGTGCGTTGTATAAGTGTGTGTGTGTGTGTGTGTGTGTGTGTGTGTGTGTGTGTGTGTGTGTGTGTGTGTGTGTGTGTGTGTGTGTGGGGTCAGAATGTGAACCCATAAACGACTTCCCTAAACCTGCTGGTCTGGAAGTCCAGCAGTTCATCTAAACAAAAGGCACTTATACTAAAACAGATATAGATGTGTTTGCTATACCATATATCAGTAAGAGAAGATATAACCTCTCTCATGACATTAAGCTGTGTGTGTGCATGCCAGAACACTCTGGAATGCACACAAATTCTTTGCAGACTACTAAGGATCAAACCCCTATCAATATGCCATTGATTATAAACTCTAAGCATATATGAGTAAATATTTCTAAGCATAAATGACAATCAACAATATAATTCTGACAATAATCCATCCATCCATTCGCTTCTGCTTATCCTTTTCAGGGTCGCGGGGGGCGCTGGAGCCTATCCCACCTGACAATAATTTTAATGATAACTGAAAATAGGCCAGGAACTGCACTGCTTCAGCACAAACAGTCTGTGTAATATGTGAATAATACTAAATATGACTTTTCCTTCCTTTTCCATAAAAAGGGATGTCTCCTGTGCTCACTGCAGTTAAAGTAGTGTTACTAGAAATATTAAGACAAAAATGGCAGTAATACTTTTTAAAAGCCCTATTGACTAAAATCAGGTAACTTAGGTACATTTGCTCAACTGCTCATTAAGACAAATAGCTAATCAGCCAGTCACATGACTGGAAATCGATGCATTTACAGTAGGCATGCAGACCTAATCATAATGACCCTCCAAAGGTCAAACTTACTACCTTTAGGTGACTGAATGACATAAGACAGCAACATTCAGGTATTTGTAATGTTTCTGTGACCTCTATCTCTGTGTTTGATCATCAGTCTGCAAAGGCAATGTGTTTTTTGGTACTCTGAAAAATTTACACATGTACTCTGCATACTGCAACAGAGCACTGATCTTTCCTGCCATTTCACATTTGTTGTGCTCAGAATGCAATATAAGATTTTCCATTTATAACATTCCTGATAACATTTACATTTACAATAATTGTTTACACAGCAGTGGAGAGTAGACTTTATCAAAGTAGATGTCTTTCTGAAAGTGCTGTAACTAAGTTTAAGAATATAATCCACCCACTGTTATCATCTTCAATGCCCTGTACCAACATACAGCAGAGCAGCTATCTGAATACTACTCCAACAGAGTCAAAGGAGCTTGCAAAGAAAAGCGTCTGGACTTCTTTAAGTTGCTTGAAGACGTTTCACCTCTCATCCGAGAAGCTTCTTCAGTTCTAAGGTCAAATGGTGGAGAGTCCCAGATATAAACCTAGTGGGAGTGACCTCCCACTAGGTTTTTCTGGATGACTGAGAACCTTCACAGACATACTCCAACAGAGGTCGATTATCTTGTTAATAATTTTACCTCCTCACTACGTACGACTCTGGATACTGTAGCTCCGATGAAAACTAAGGTCTCAAATCAGAAGTACCTGACTCTGTGGTATAATTCTCAAACACGTAGCCTAAAGCAGAGGACTCTTAAGCTGGAGAGGAAATGGCGTGTCACAAATTTGGAAGACCATAATATCCTATTAGAGCGATTAGAACATGCTCAATCAATCAATCAATCAATCAATCAATCAATCAATCAATCAATCAATGAATCAAAGCTTTATTCGCCACATGCAGGTTGCCCTGCAGTGAAATGGGAACCCCCCCCCGACCTTACAGACACAACACAGACATTACATGGGGATACAAGTCGGAGATCGGTAGCGTTACAGAAAAACACTGAAATATACACAACAATGGGAAAGTACAAGAGGAAAAAAAGAGACCTCTACTCATGCTGTGCTTCTATGGTAGGACAGCATGAGAACAGGAAACAAAAAAACTCCCCTGCACAAAAAGCACATAAATGTCCACAGCACAACTTTGTGAAAGACATGACAAGCCACAGGATTGGGTAGGGGGGTGAGGAGTAATACAAAGCGAACACAGCAGCCGCCCTGCACAGCGCGGCACACAGACCCACCATGTTCCCCCGCAGGAAACAAGCATCGAAGGCATTTGTGTGTGCGTGTCCAGAGTTCAGCTGAGACAGTGTCCTCCCCCCTATCAGGCTAAGTAAACAGTCTGCCAGCCAACCCAGGTGGCCTTGCATGGGGTGGGAAGAATAGTCAACACACAGTCGTTATCTGGGAGTTTTTGTTCGGCTCCAGCCTTGGGCCCGCAGCTGGCGCCTAGGTATCCGCGTGTTGATGTTGTTGATTTTTCTTTTATGCGAGCAGCTCAGGAGAATTTCAAAGCTGTTCTTTAACACTCCGACACTGGTCTCTATATCTCCCGTTGGAGAACCGCGAGCCTCCCCATGATGGTATCAAACTTCCGTTCCGTGGTGTTGTCATTCTTTTAATTCTGAGACCCCACAACTGCAGTGAGCCGTTCTGCGATGTGATCCAACTTTCGCTCAAGGGTGTCATTTTGAGCAGGCCTCTCTTTGATGTATCCCAATATACGCTCAATGGTGTTATTTTGAGTCTTCATGGCAGCTGTAAGCGTCTCCAAGGTGTTAGCCATGCTGCTTTCGTTGTGAGAAGTCGCGCCTCGTCCCATCGTTTCAATCCCAGCGGGCAGCCTTGGGGGGGTTTGAACAGCCGGTTCCGCTCTCTTAATTCTCCGATAAGCCAGGGCCAAGACAGCTCCGATCAGCAAGAACCCTGTTATCATGGTTCCGAATAGGTAGATATCTTCAGCGTCCTTGATCGACAGTCCCACCAGGCACATGATCCTCCATTTCTGCCACCCGTCCATCGTGTATCCGGCAGGGAAAGTCCCTCCAGGGCACTCGGGCTCTCCCGAGCCCAGACTTCTCGTTGAGAAAAGGGTGTCAATAGCATTCAGAGACCAGTTGATCAAATCCATAATTCTCTTTTAGGTTTTAGAGAACGACAGTGAGAGACTGTTCGAGGGAAAGTAATACACACGAGACAGGACAAGGACACAAGAGGCTAAGCAGGGAAGATAAGCGGAAGGAGGAGAGGAGAAAAAGTGCGACCGCCTTCGACGAGAGCCAAACATGCTGTAGGTATTACAGGTACCGTGCTGCAGTGGTTTGTATCATATCTATCTAATAGACTCCAATTTCAAGGTTCAAGGTTCTTTATTTGTCACATGCATAGTTATACAAGCATAACACACAGTGAACTGAGGTTAATTATGGAGTTCCACAGGGTTCAGTGCTAGGACCAATTCTGTTTACACTATACATGCCTCCCCTATGCAGCATCATTAGAAGACACAGCATGAATTTTCACTGCTATGCAGATGACACCCAGCTCTATCTATTAAGCCAGATAACACACACCAATTAGTTAAACTGCAGGAATGTCTTAAAGACATAAAGACCTGGATGGCTGCTAACTTTCTGCTTCTTAATTCAGATAAAACTGAGGTTATTGTACTCGGCCATGAAATATGGTATCTAATATGGTATCTGGTATCCTGCGCGGACCAACTGTGTGGGGTGATGGAGCACCTCTTCAACCTGAGCCTGAGGTTGGGAAGAGTCCCACAGCTCTGGAAAACCTCCTGTGTTGTACCAGTGCCAAAGACTTCACGCCCCAAGGACCTCAACAGCTACAGGCCGGTGGCTCTGACATCCCACCTGATGAAGACCCTGGAGCGGTTGGTCCTGGCTCAGCTTCGGCGCCTAACAAGCTCATCACTGGACCCACTTCAGTTTGCCTACCAGCCTGGCATTGGAGCGGATGATGCCGTCATTCACCTCCTACATCGTTCCCTCGCTCACCTGGAGACCGCTGGAAGCACTGTGAGAATCATGTTCTTTGATTTCTCCAGTGCCTTCAACACTATTCTTCCCTCGGTTCTGAAGGACAAGCTGGAGAACTCTGGAGTGGACCATCACCTCACTACCTGGATTTTGGACTATACCTCACCGACCGACCACAGTATGTGAGGACTCAGGGCTGTGTGTCGGACAGGGTCGTCTGCAGTACGGGGGCCCCACAGGGAACGGTTCTGGCTCCGTTCCTCTTCACCATCTACACTGCAGACTTCTCCCACAATTCCACCCAGTGCTTCCTGCAGAAGTTCTCTGATGACTCTGCAATAGTCGGCCTCATCACTGATGGGGACGACAAGGAGTACAGAGGACTGACTCAAGACTTTGTGGACTGGTGCCAGCTGAACTACCTCCAGATCAACGCCAGTAAAACCAAGGAGCTGGTGGTAGACTTCCGCAGGCACAAGCATTCTCCACTGCAACCACTGAACATCCAGGGTATGGACATTGAGGCTGTGGACAGCTACAGGTACCTTGGTGTTCATCTGAACAACAGACTGGACTGGACTCATAACTCAGACGCCCTCTACAGGAAAGGGCAGAGCAGGTTGTACCTGCTGCGGAGACTCAGGTCGTTTGGGGTGGAGGGCCCACTCCTGAAGACCTTCTATGACTCTGTGGTGGCTTCTGCTATCTTTTATGGTGTGGTCTGCTGGGGCGGCAGCATCTCTGCTGGGGACAGGAAGAGACTGAACAGGGTGATCCGAAGGGCCAGCTCTGTTCTAGGATGCCCTCTGGACCCAGTGGAGGTGGTGAGTGACAGGAGAATGGCGGCTAAGCTGTCATCCCTGTTGGACAACATATCCCACCCCATGCAGCAGACTGTGACAGCACTGAGCAGCTCCTTCAGTGGGAGACTGCGGCACCCACGGTGTGGGACGGAGAGATTTCGCAGGTCTTTCCTCCCCACTGCTGTCAGACTCCACAACAAAGACTTTAACTGAACAAACACACACATCCACACATGTGCAATAACACTAAGTGCAATAATCTTTTCTGGCATCGTTGTATTTTTACTCAGTTGTATATAGCATTCGTATTCTATTTTTATCTTATTGTATATTTTTATTCTATTTTATTCTACTGTATATAGTATATTATTTTATTCTATTCTGTACAGCTGTGTACTGTATTTATTCTTATTGTATTCTAATTTTTGCGTCATAACTTTTGCACTGTCCACTTCCTGCTGTGACAAAACAAATTTCCCACGTGTGGGACTAATAAAGGTTATCTTATCTTATCTTATCTTAACCAGATTCTTACTCTGGATGGCATTACCTTGGCCTCCAGTAATGCTGTGAGGAACCTTGGAGTCATTTTTGACCAGGACATGTCCTTCAACGCACATATTAAACAAATATGTAAGACTGCGTTCTTCCATATGCGCAACATCTCTAAAGTTAGAAATATCCTGTCTCAGAGTGACGCTGAAAAACTAGTTCATGCATTTATTACTTCCAGGTTGGACTACTGCAATTCATTATTATCAGGATGTCCTGAAAACTCCCCGAAAAGCCTTCAGTTAATCCAAAATGCTGCAGCAAGAGTACTGACAGGGACTAGAAAGAGAGAGCATATTTTTCTTGTCTTCATTGGCTCCCTGTTAATTTGAATCAAGAAAATCCTACTTATTACATGTGAGTGCTCAAATGATCAGGCCCCATTTTATAATAAAGACCTATTAGTACTGCATAGAGATGGACCGATCCGATATTACGTATCGGTATCGGTCCGATACTGACCTAAATTACTGGATCAGATATCGGAGAAAAATAAAAAATGTAATCCGATCCATTAAATATCACGAAAGCACCTCACAAAACTTGCAACACGCCGTAACTCACCTCAGAACGTTAGCATGTCGGAGCAGTATGCATCACGTGACAGAGCGGCTGTGGCATGTCGGTGGTCTGGATAGCATGTGGAGCTTCGCTAGCAACCCGGCATTTCATCTCCGACAAAGTTATCCCCGAGAGAAGTAAAGCAAGTGTGTAAGTCCATCTCTGAATGTTTGTAAAGCATTCCTGCGTTAAGCTTACCAAATGATATATGGAGCGACTGCCTCTTCTGGCTGCTACTTCAATCATGAAACTGCTTAATGATCAGCTGATCGGCTTTTCTGTCGCGAGTCCGTGTCTCTGGTTTGTTTTTGGCCCACTTTGCACCAGAAAGAGGAAACCAGCGGCTGAACAACAGCAGCACGTTTAAGCTTGATCAGCTGTTGTTAGAATTTATTTATTATTACTTTCTACTCCAGGATCTTTTTCTAACGTAGCTGACGGCTGGTAACTGTGCAGGGGCGGATCTAGCAAAGTTGAGCCAGGGGGGCCGATAGGGCATTAACAGGGAAAAGGGGGCACAAAGACATACTTTTCTTTCTTATTCTCATTTAAAATGTCTAGCTTTTAATAAATAATTATCTGACACCCAAAGTTTTAATTTGATGCAAAATGAATAGAAGTCAATTACTGTATATAGTAACTATTAAGTCTAATATATATACCCTAGTAAGCTATAGTACTTTTTCCTTTGGGAAGGTACCATCTGTGCAGTCTGCAATTTTGTTGAAGAAAGATGTTGAATCTATTTAATATTTCTTGAAAAATAATTGATTTCTGTGCATTTTTTTTCCACACTTCATCAAATTAAGGTTGATTACGTTGATTAAGCATTATGAGGTGGAGTGTGAGGGGTGGTTCCCTATTTTTTATTTATTTATTTTTGTTGTTGCTGGGAGTTGGAACCCTATTAGTTAGGTTGCTTAATATTTACGCTAAGTACTCTTTAAAATACCAGAATAGGGAGGATGGTGTAGGTTTAAGTTTATTAGATTGATCAGTATTGCTGAACTATGAAATTTTTTTTTTTTGCATATAGGTATAACAGAATAGCTTTAGTGTAGTTGTTGTTTTATACTTGAGTATGAACTTATACAAAATGCAGCAAGATATTAAAAAAAAACAGTTTTGTTGATTAAAAAACACTATATCGGATTCATATCGGTATCGGCAGATATCCAAATTTATGATATCGGTATCGGACATAAAAAAGTGGTATCGTGCCATCTCTAGTACTGCATCAGCCCAACAGAGAACTTTGCTCTCACACTGCTGGATTACTTGTGGTGATAGGGTATTTAGAAGTAGAATGGGAGGCAGAGCCTTCAGCTTTCAGACACCCCTCTACTTTTACAATTGGTCTTAAAATAGTTAGGGCTGGATCAGCTTTCTGGGAATCCTCCTTTACTTATGTTGCATTAGGCTGCTTGGGGCTTCCATGATGCACTGAGTGTTTTTTTTTTTTCACTAACCCATTTTACTCGCTATGTGTTTAGATACCATGCTGCATTTAATCATTAGTTATTATTAGTCTCTGTCTCTCTTCCACTGTGTCTTTTGTCCTGTCTTCCTCCCATCACTTCCAACCAGTACCTCCCTGAGACTAGTTCTGCCAGAGATTTCTTCCTGATAAAACAGAGTTTTTCCTTTTTCTCCTTCATCTGATTGTTGGTGTTTTCTCTGTATTATAGTGGAGTCTTTACCTTATAACATAAAGGGTCTTGAGGTGGCAGTTGTTGTGATTTGGAGCTATATGGATAATATAGAATTGAACCAAAATGAAGGAGAACTCCAACCATGGTGTGTTGTTCAGCAGTTTGTCCACCAGATGGCTCTCTGCAACCTCCCAGCAGACATCCATACTTTCCAACTCTACAACAGGTTTTTGGGACGCCACAGACATAACAAGCAGCTGATGAGAGCACAACTACATCCAACAAATGTTAGTGGGTGGCTGTAGCTCAGGTGGTGGAGCAGGTCACCTACTAACCAGAAGGTTGGTGGTTTGATCCCAGTCTGCATGTCAAATATCCTTGGGTAACAGAATGAATGTGTGTGAGTGTTAGACAGAAAGCACTTAGTAACAACCTAGAGAAAAGTGCTTTAAATGTGTGAATTAGGCAAGTTGTGTAGAGTGCTCAGAGTACAAATGCACTAAATAAGAACCAGTCCATTTAAGGAAAGTTATTTAATATTTGTTTTTGTATGTAGAAGAAAAGAAAATCAGTTAATATTTCACAGATTGTAGTAAAACATTAACATGTGTTAATAGACCTCTCTGCATTGAATCGTACTTGTTATTAACCTCTGTCTCTCTTCCACAGCATGTCTTTATCCTGTTTTCCTTCTCTCACCCCAACCGGTCACAGCAGATGGCCCCGCCCCTCCCTGAACCTGGTTCTGCCGGAGGTTTCTTCCTGTTAAAAGGGAGTTTTTCCTTCCCACTGTCGCCAAAGTGCTTGCTGATAGGGGGTCATATGGTTGTTGGGTTTTTTCTCAGAATGTATTATAGTAGGATCTTCCTTACAATATAAAGCGCCTTGAGGCGACTGTTGTTGTAATTTGGCACTGTATAAGTAAAATTGAATTGAATTGAATTGATTTTTAGTATATGCACATAATCAGTCAAAAGCCAAGCTGAGGCAGTAAGTTTTAAGTTTGTTTAAACATTTCAGCACTTCTGGCTGCTCTCAGGGCCTCCAGCAGACAGTTCTAGAAGCTCAGGATAAAAGCTTAAAGCTGCCTCTAAGGCTTTTTCTTCTTTATGTTGGAATGTGGAGCAGATTTGTGCTAGAGCCAAACAGGTTCAGATGTGAGCAAAATGTATTTTGGTGATAGACCCCACATAACAGGTTTAACGGTTGATCGGTCAAGTCCAAAACAAAGTTAACGATATGAATTTAAGAAGAAGAATAGAGAGCGACAAACACGTCAGTTGTTTGCTCTCTTTTTTAACCTTGACAGTATGTTGTGTCCAGGTGTGGATGACTTTTGAGGACATCATGGCGATCGGGGCGGGGCGATCGTGGCTCAAGAGTTGGGAGTTCGCCTTGTAATTGGAAGGTTGCCGGTTCGAGCCCCGGCTTGGACAGTCTCGGTCGTTGTGTCCTTGGGCAAGACACTTCACCCATTGCCTACTGGTGGTGGTCAGAGGGCCCGGTGGCGCCAGTGTCCAGCAGCCTCGCCTCTGTCAGTGCGCCCCAGGGTGGCTGTGGCTACAATGTAGCTTGCCAGCACCAGTGTGTGAATGGGTAGATGACTGGATGTGTAAAGTGCTTTGGGGTCCTTAGGGACTAGTAAAGCGCTATACAAATACAGGCCATTTACCATTCAGAGACCCGATCATCTCGGCTCCAAAAGCTGGAGCTGCAGTGAGTTTGAGCGTTATGATGACCCGTGTGACTGTGAGGCTGCTCCTCCAACCCACAGCAGCAGCAAGATAAGTCATTACAAAAAAACTATCAATATGCTTACTCTGAAAACCGCATGTGAAGTCATTTAAAAAGTCTTCACTAAAGAAATAAAGTAGATTTAATATATTTTGGATCACAGAAGGCGCTGTAAAAACAGCATTCATGTTTTATTGTGGTTGGAGTTAAGAATATTTTACAAGTGCAAAATGATGAACTGAAAGAGAGAAACTGCAGAGTTGGTCATAATTCTCTTTATTTTTTTCATTATAGGCAGATTCAACCTTTGTGGAAAAAGTCCAGCAGTGTCAGGATTAGCTTTAAACGATTCATAGTTTTTCAGCCCAAAAATCACTTTGCTAAGGAATAACTACATCTGTTTTAAACTTCTGTGTGAATCAACCCGAGAATGATGAAAAGAGGAAGTGATTTATTTCTGGCAGTCCCTCACCATGTCAGCACTTCTGTCTTCTGCTTTTGTCACCATGTGCTGTAACTTGCTGTTGGACTTTCGCCGCTCAGTGTTTTGAAAAGGGTAAAATGTAACTTGAGTAATTTGACTTGGTTAGTGGGGAGAATTTGTAAAGTTCGGAATATTGAATAAGGAGTTCATCAGCTGGGTCAACACAACACGGAATCTCTTTACTTTGGATAAATAAAGTGGTTTGTGTGAACAGAAGGTAGGTGTCTTAAAACTATATACAAAGGAAATATGAACAATTGCTAGAGACAGATATTATGATTAACTTTGTCTTAGAGAATATATGCAACAATAAATCTTAATGTTATGCTTTTTTATTAGATTTGTCAGTCCATGTTTTAAGATGTTAAAGTTCATGTGTGTCTGTAGTTTCTTGCCAAGCCAAGTTTAGATCTCAGTTTCACATACATTTCCTTCATTGTAAATGTGTTTCTTTAGAGTGATGGCCCTCTACCCTCACATTAAAGTCACTTTCATATAGTTAGATATAACAGTTTCCCACATGAACCACAGTCATTTATCTGCCAAATGGAAGGTTTGTGATTTGATCCCTAAAACAAAGTGTTGAAAACATACAAAATAATGCATCATCACTGTGTGTGTGATCCATCGACTGTCTGAATGTGGCTTCTAATATTAAAGAAAATCCCAAATAAATTCAAACTTGTACATTCGCTCAGGATGAATGTATGTAAACTTCTGACAACTACTGTATGTGCAGAAGTATTGATCAGATGTGTATAAAACTTTGCAAAAACATCAATATTGTTAAGTTTATTTAACAAAGACCTAGGCAGCGGTTCATTTTCTGGGTATGTGGGAAACCTACTAACATGTGTCTTTAACTGAACTTCTTGTCGTATTGTGTTGTGTTTATTGATATGAGTTGTCAGGCGTGTCAAAGTTAAACTAATGCTGTGTCTCTGCCTCCTGATGTTCAACTGTCAGCTGCCTGCAGATGTGCCGGGGCTCAAAGACCTTTGTGCTGTCACCAGGAGAGAGCTGGCTTTGTGTATCAGTATGCCTCTTTTTGCCCACATCAGACAGACCTGTGACACTAAGGTAGTGCTAGTCACTTCAGCTGTTTGTCTCTTCCATCTTTGAACAAACTACTTTTTACTCTGACTGTTAATCAGATAATCTTAAATGACTTCAGATAGATATGGTTTTATTTTGCTTTTGCCAGAAATGAAATAAACCCCAATAGTATTTTGATACAATACAAGTGGTTTAATTTTTTCAGATTTGAATTTGAAGTAACCATGGTTACACATCTGTTCTTGTATTCCAGGTTCAGTAATTGATGAAAGCAGCAAGAAACGGTACCAAGGAGGGTTTAGGAAGGAGAAAGTTAGCAATGATTCGCAAAGTGTCATTCCTACAGAGAAAAGACTCTACAGGTATAGAATTGGAGCTGGGATTAATCCTTAAATAATTCATTAATAATTAAAAATGAAAATTATAACGTTCTTTAAAAAGTTTTTGGCCTGAGTTGCAAGTTTTCCAAGATTCAAGTCTATGATGTTCATTTTGTAAATAATGGGCCTATTTGAGTCATGATTTAGAGTGTTGCTACCTTGTAACTGATAACTTGCTACCTTATGTACAAACGTCCTCTGTCACAGCCAGCCCATTACCAGTCACTTTTGGATCCAACACCAAGGGTGCCAAACCGAGGGTGCAAACAATAGTTAAAAAAACAGCTGATGTCACCATTACTATTTTTACTTTTGTACAGGGTACGGCAGAAACCTGTCAACATTCTTTTTAACATTTAGCATATAAAATAATAAAAATTATAATTACATGCCTTTGGAAATTCATGTCCGGGGTTCAATTCCCAACCAGGGCTTCTGCATCCGGTAAGGATTCCTAGGCTAGACCCCTCATGCTAATGTACCCTATCTCAGATATGAGTGGGAAAGAGATAGCTGAAGCCAGACAAGAAGCTGACTGCACTCCATGAGCCTCTGACAGCACCAACGAACCAGGTGCTGAAAGGTGAGAGACACCCGGATTGGCTTACTGAAGGTTGGACAGTTCTGATCCCCAGAAGGAACAGCTCCCATCAAATTACCGGCAGAAAACCTGCCTCAATACCACATGGAACCATTGTGGAAGAACAGGCCACTGCACGGTATGTACCCGTGGCAGGAGGTGGCTGACATCCAGAAATCCTACCAGTGGCTGAACAAAGCTGGACTGAAAGACAGCACAGAGGCACTAATCATGGCAGCGCAGGAACAAGCTCTGAGCACAAGATCCATAGAGGTTGGGGTCTATCACACCAGGCAAGACCCCAGGTGCAGGCTGTGTAAAGATGCGCCTGACACAATCCAGCACATAACAGCAGGGTGCAAGATACAAGCAGGCAGGGCTAGTGGCTGGCATACCAAGTGCTAGCAACATCAGAACGGAGGAACATGAAAAGCTGGGGAAGTACCAAGGACTCAGAGAAGAACTTAAGATTTGAAGGATGAAGGCAACAGTGATCCCAGTGGTAATTGGAGCACTTTGTGCAGTGACCAAGTGCAAGTGGCTCCAGCAGATCCCAGGAACAGCATCTGAGATCTCTGTCCAGAGCGCAGTCCTAGGAACAGCTAAGATACTGAGCAGGACCCTCCAGCTTCCAGGCCTCTCGTTAAAGATCCGAGTTTGAAGGATAAAGACCGCCTGCAGGGGCGAGGGGGGAATTTAGAAAAGTGACTACACATGTGTGTATGTAAGTGTGTGAGATTTATAATAATAAAATGCTCTTTATATGAATAACATATTCAGTTACAGTGATGGAAAAGAAGACAGTAGTTAATAAATGAGCCAGGAAAGGCAGTAAATGACTTGTGATGCAAACACTCTCTGGTTGTTTGATTTTGCAGGTGATGGAAAAGATGATGCCGGTTACATAGATGTGTTTTTGTGTGAGGTAAAACACCCTCCACCACAACTCTGCCCCATGCCAGAGGGACTCAGCAGTCAGCAGGTGTGCATGTCAGCATATGTTCACTAATCTGTATTTCTGCTGACTTATTAAAGGCTGCACTGATGAAATTGGATTTTCCTGTGATGCTCTGATGTCAGTTCTCCATATATTGATCACTTTATTAGTTGAATGAACACAACCTAAAATCACCCACATAGGAACATTGTTACTGTTTTCTGTCTTTCACATGAAGTCTGTATTTGATCTTATGGTGGCTGACTATTGTCTACAGCTGAGGACAGAATTAAAACACAACAAGGATTTTTTGGGGAAAATTCCTATGTATTGTGTAGGGGCATTTCTTCACCAGGAGTGATGTATGTTTTAGGCTGCTGTCCATGACACCAACCTAAAACAACTTGGAAGACAAAGCGATGAAACAGTTTTGCTGCTGACTGGTTGATGTTTTCTCTCAAAATCTTCACGTACCCTTCTTTCTTCACGATTCCTTTCACCTTGATGAGATTCATGTCCAGATGCACCAAAACATCTCCACAAATACCCATCACTGTGCTTCATCTTTCCCCAAACATAAGCAGCATCTTTGTGGCCAAAGAGCTCTAGTTCTGTCTTATCTGACTAAAGGATGCACTTCCAGTATGCATAATCTTTCTCCAGGTTGTCCTTGGCATACTTGAGTCTGGCTTGACAGTGTCTCTTCTGCAGAAGTAGAGTTTTTCTTGGCCTGAAATCATGCAGCCCATGTTTATGCAGAATTTAGTGTTTACCTTCTTTTCTTCTGTAAGAATACGCCTCACGTTCAGGGGTCTTTGGACACATCTCTCACTAGTTTTCTTCCCAGAGTCTTTCAAGTCTTTCGCTTCCTACCTCTACCAGGCTGGTTCTGTACTGTAGGGCTATCTTTGACATTTTTGATACTTCACACTTGGAGACGCTGAGATGATTTTGCATATCCATCTCCTGCTTTGTGAGCATCAACAATTGTTTTTCTCAAGTCTAAGCAGAGTTCTTTTGTTTTTGCCATGAGGCTTTCTCAGGTGACAGCTCAAACCCTGCTGATTTTTTTTTCTAAAATAATTGTTATTGAGTGCAAAAAAACATTTTTTGCTTTAAAAAAAACCTAGTAGATTTAGAAATGCTATGTTGAAAATCCCTTGCTCTCTTTAAACACATAGGGGTCTAGTAATTTAGTCCTCATCCTTTAGTCGTCACCCTGCCAGGTGGGATCAAGACGACGTAGGAGCTCCAAATTAATACCATAGGTGTATCTATTAAAAATCTCAGGCGAGTTTGAATGTCAATGACCTCGATCTTAAGGTCACAATAAGTTTTCTGCTAATCGTATGAATGAAATAATAAGGCATGGTAGATATCATAGATGTGTCATACATGTGTTTAGTTGGAGGCTGAGTTTCAGTGCCAGGTGCTTCTGTGTTATTCCATGACATATTCAACACATAAAAGGAATTCATGCCAAGTAGTGAACTTGTGGTAGCTACTTACAGTAAAACGTTATTATTCTATCAACAACAGATGATTATCCTCAAAAAGACTTTGAAAAAGACCTGATTTCACAACTGTGACCCTAACCTAATGGAGATTTGTGTATGGACTGGTAAATGTATGGCACTTTTCTGCTCTAACTGAGCACTTAAAGTGTTTTTTTTTACTACAGGTCACATTCATAGTTTTCTAGTTTTCACACACACACACACACAGTTGCACAGTTACTGATTGATGCATCAGTAACTGTCACTTGCCCAAGGACATTGCAATAGTGTATTGAGGCAGCTTGGCATATAGTTACCAACTACTCTATGCTACTGAGCCACAGCCACCTACACTTACTGCAAGGTCAAAGTTATTTAAGCATTCTTAACATGATCATGTTTTCTAGGATGTTTAAAACAAATAATTTAACATGAACTACTTCAAATAAATATCAAACAACTGTGGCTGAAGTTTAAGAAATTTTGTCCTCCCTGTTGTTCCATATTTCTGCATTCGTCTTGACTCATCATCTACAACTTTTCTAAAACTGAAACTGTTTGCGCATGTTTTTATTGTTAATATTTACGGTCATTGGTTTGCTGGATCCATTTCACTTATTGGTGCTTCGTTCAGGTTGTCAGACGTCTCATCCTCAGATCCATTGTGCAAAGTGAGAGCAGCTACTTGGACTCTCTCAAACGAATCCTTCAGGTGAGACACGTTTCTCTTCAGGTGTTGTCAGTGTGGAACTCAGTCACGAATTTTATATTTTTTATATTATATCCAAATTTTGCATTTTAATATAAAGGTTAATTATAAATGTTCAGTGTTCATCTGAGCACTTTGGGGAACTCACTCTAAAACTTTAATTACTTTATACTTAAGCAGAAAAAACTTCAGCCATCAGAAATATGACATCCCAATTTCTAATATTTAACATTGTGGGTCATTATTTAGCAGATGAATTCATCATGGATATCAAAATGCAAAGTATACAGTTTAAGCACTGTTTGGGTAACCTAACAGAACCATAACCACAGATATGCAGTATACCAGACTGGTCTGTCTTTGTCCTTCAGGAGTACCAGAAGCCTTTGCTGGAGACACAGTCTGTGATTTTAAACCCAAAGAAGGTGCGTCAGATCTTTCACCGCCTGCACGAGATCTATCAGTGTCACTGCATGTTCCAGATTGCCCTTGCATCCCGCGTGGCCGAGTGGGATCAAAGTGAAAAGATAGGAGACTTGTTTGTGGCTTCGGTCAGTTGACATTTTCTTCCTAATTTCTCTTTTTAATTTCTGTCATCCTTCACCTTTAAGTGAAGTGTCCATCATCACACTACTAAAGTCTCTTTCAAGTCATTTAAACTCCACACAACCTGCTCATAACATCGTTTTTGTAAAGCTGAAGTCTCTGATTCTAAGCCGAGGTAATCTCAGTGATGTATTAGGCATAGGGGTTGTCAGACCATCATGGCTGTGCTATTTCCTGATTTTAGTGACATAATATTATTATCTGATAGATGCCTCTCTGCCTGACAGGCATACTGAAATATAGAAGGTGAAAGCATTTATGGAGCAAGATTGTGGTCAAAAGTTTAATTAATTTGAAAAAGTTATTTGAAAGTGAAATTCTACGTTTTCATGTTTTAAAAGAAAGTGAAAAAAACATAAACTGTTTTATTTTAAATAAACTATTCGTTTTAATGCAAGTATTTTTTTCCAATTTATTTTTAGCTTTAAATTCACTTTTCTTTGTTTCAAATCTCATTTGATCTCATCCAGTTTCAGACCCTTTTTTCAGTTTCCCTAATTTTGTGCTGTGAGCGTGTATCAAAAGGGAGAAGCAGAATGTAGACTAATGACTGACATCTCCTGTTGTCATGGTTAGCACTGTGTGACAGGCAGAGGTCGGACCCAAATGCAGGACGTGTAACACAAAGTGATGAATGAAAGGAGGCAGCTTTACTGCTGTAAAGTTAGAAAAATTGAACATAATGAACACAAGATGATAGACTGTCAAAATAAAACAGGAAACACTCTGAGACACAGACTAAGACACACAGGCTTGACACTGGCGACCAGGGGAGAAACAGACATGAGAAAATAGTCGACTAGGGAGACAGAAAAGGAAGACCTAACACGGACATAGCAGATAAACGAACATGAAGACAAGGGTGACTAAATGAGAAACATGGAACACAGGGGAAGCACAGTAACATACAACTACACACAAAAAAATAAATATAACACAAGGCGAAAACTAAGAGAACCAGAAATACCAGTGATTAAACTAGTAACCTAAACAATGCCAGATAAAGCCTAAGGAACATAGAAACACTGGGTCACAGACCAGGACCATGACAGCTGTGACACTAAAACTAAAAGTCAGTTTAAGGGGATCACTTTTATGCTGTCCCTGGATGCAGCAGTGAGTTTTATGTTAAGAAACTGAGGCTATGCTGTCCACTTTTACTGTCTGACTCTTTAGCAGTAAGTGGCTGTTTGCCTAACTGCACTCAAATGGGGAAAATCCACCCGTTAGCCGTAATGTTCTGTTTTGTAAAGCACTTTATAAATAAGAACAGTCATTTTCAAATAACTTTTTCAAATGAATAAAACTTTTGACCCTGACTTAGCTCCATAGTGAGTCAGTCTGTTAGAGTGGGAGCTCCGTGTTTCAGAGGGCAGTCAGAATAACCTATGATGGCTAATGGTTTGACAAAAATATTGACTCGTCAACCATTTATTTACTTTGTAGTTCCACATGTTGAATTACTGTGAATCTTATCATACAAATATTGTGGCGAAGCAGAGTCCTTATGTCACAATGTTTCCTTCACAGTTTTCAAAGTCCATGGTTCTGAACGTGTATAGTGACTACATCAATAACTTCACCAGCGCCATGGCTCTTATCAAGAAGGCCTGCTTGTCAAAACCTGCTTTCTTGGACTTTCTTAAGGTGCTCACACTGCACATTTACACCACATTGTCAAATGTGACAAATGACAAACGGAACCGATTACATGTTCCCTCCCTTCAGGGGAGAACTAAGAAGAGTAGGATTGTTAACTGGATTTAAAATCAAATTATACCAAATGATAAACAAGTGTGACCTTTTTAAAAGTGCAGTTTAAATGAAAATAATGTGAAAAGCTGTAAAGTGAAAAGGGTGGCATGGTGGTGGATGGTTGGTGCATTTGTCACCTTGCAGCTAAATGTTTCCTGGTTTGAATTCGAGATGAGGCCTTTCTGTGAGGAGTTTGAAGGTTATCCATGTGCTTGTGTGGGTTTTTGCCAGGTATTCCCATTTCCTTCCGCAGTGCAAAGACATAGACTTAAGGTTAACTGGTGATCATGAATTGGCCATGAGAGTGAGACAGATGAATAAAGTCTTACAGGAATAGCTAAAATGTGACTTGGAGTGGAATCAGCTATGAGTGAGTATAATATCAGAACAGGCTGTGCTGATATGAGGAATTATGGAAATTCTAATGTTTTGTTAAGTTCCCATATCCTGAGAATACATGGTTTATAAGGTTATGAGATTTTTTATGAACTTAGAAGTGTAAAGTTTGAGCTGTGAGCACCTGAAGCCTCTTACTCTCAGCACTGTTCCAGCCTTTTGGCAAGAAGATGGGCTCCCTTACAAGCCAGCAGCAATTTCCCCTTCTTTCTATGTTGAAAGCAAGTAGCTGAAGACCATGACCGCCCACATCCAGAAGTGTAACCCAATATTCATTTTATCCATTGACATTTTAAAAAGTACTTGCATAGTTTTAATATTTGAACCGTCGCCGGGGCTCCAGCACCCTGCCACGGTCCTGGAGGAACATACCACATTCTGGTAAGGTGTCATGCAGACCCTGGTTCTCCCCGTGGCATTGTTGGAGGCAGAGTGGGTGGAGGTTAGATGTGTTCATGGGGATATTCACAATTACCCCACTTGTGCTGCTGCTATTGGAATACAAGGGCAACATGCATAGAGTAAAGGCAGCAGTTTGCTCGCACCTGTCGCATCCCCTAATTCTGGGAACCGATTGGCTGCGATTCACCCCACGGAAGATTTTCCACTGGACTAATCTTGTGATGACACCCTACACTCAACCTTTGACCAAGTGATAGAAATTGATGGTCACTCGGCGCGCCCTGATGATGCGCGGACCGCACTTTGTATTGTTAAATGATAGGCTTTATCGAGTGAGTCGTGACACTTGTACAGAGGAGGAACACACCTAGTTGTTAGTGACTAAGAGCCACCGGGAAATGATTTTCAAGACAGCTCATTATAACCCCATGGCAGGGCATATGAGATATGACAAAACTCTGGAAAGAAGAATGGCCAAATGGCAAAAATAATAAAGGAAGTGAAAAAAGGAAAATGTGCAGATAAATAATAAATGGGAAAGGAACTACTCATTCCAAGATGGCTGCGCACACGGACATGAAAAACATGAAAAACAAACTGGACCAGAAGCTGCAGCTTACCTTTGACTGCTCCTGAGTGGGGAGCATGCTCCCTTACTGCTTGGGTGTTTGATATGCAAAGGCCACTACTGAGAACAGGAGGGGTAACAAAAGAATCAGTGGCTGCCCTCTGCCGAGGCCATCACCAGCTCCTTCTGTCTCAGGAAATCTAGGGCACTCACAGGTGACCCCAATCCAGGGCACTCACAGGTGACCCCAATCCTGCCCACTGACCCACCAATCTGAGCCATGGTTGGAGTAACCCTCATCACTCAGGCCACACTCACACACAGACTTTACTCAGACCAAGTCCTCTTGCACTACTTCCAAACACTTTGGAACCTGTCCTCTAATGTTTGCCTTTTCTATTGAATGCCTTTCTCTTGTTTTGCATATATTTGCATATGGAGCTTGCAAAGAAAAGCGTCTGGACTTCTTTAAGTTGCTTGAAGACGTTTCACCTCTCATCCGAGAAGCTTCTTCAGTTCTAAGGTCAAATGGTGGAGAGTCCCAGATTTAAACCTAGTGGGAGTATCCCCCCACAGAGGGACAAAAGGACCCCCTGATGATCCTCTAATCGCCTGAGCCAAGGTGTGAAACTGGGTGTGGGTCCCAATCAGCCAGGGTTTCGGGTGAGCTCATTGTGAAACCTGGCCCCACCTTATCATGCGAGGTCAGATGGCCCAGGATGTGAGTGGGCATTAAGGCATCTGGGGAGGGAACTCAAAACTGGATTATAGATGGCAGAGAGTTGGTGTCGTAAACCACCGCCTCTGTTCAAAGATGGTCGCTCACAGTGGACATAGATGGCTTCTTTCACTCCTCTTTCAAACCATCTGTCCTCTCTGTCCAAAATGTGAACATTGGCATCCTCAAAAGAGTGTCCTTTATCCTTAAGATGCAGATGGACAGCTGAGTCTTGTCCTGTGGAAGTGGCTCTTCTGTGTTGTGCCATGCGCTTGTGAAGTGGCTGTTTGGTCTCTCCAATGTAGAGGTCTGGGCATTCCTCGCTGCACTGCACAGCATACCCCACATTGTTAAGTCTGTGTTTTGGAGTTTTGTCTTTCGGGTGAACCAGTCTTTGTCTGAGCATGTTGCTGGGTCTGAAATGCACCGGGATGTCATGCTTGGAGAAAACTCTCCTGAGTTTTTCTGATACACCGGCTGGGCCATCTGACCTCAGGAATTCGCATGATAAGGTGGGGCCAGGTTTCACAATGAGCTCACCCGAAACCCTGGCTGATTGGGACCCACACCCAGTTTCACACCTTGGCTCAGGCGATTAGAGGATCATCAGGGGGTCCTTTTGTCCCTCTGTGGGGGGATACTCCCACTAGGTTTATATCTGGGACTCCTGACCATTTGAGAGGTGAAACGTCTTCAAGCAACTTAAAGAAGTCCAGACGGTTTTCTTTGCAAGCTCCTTTGACTACAATGACCTGGATGACTGAGAACCTTCACAGATATATTTGCATATATATACCTGTGTGTGTATAATATATATACTCAGGACTAGGGATGGGTATCGTTTAGGTTTTATCCGATACCAGTACCAAACTGGTACTTTTGAAACGGTGCCGGTGCTTAAACGGTGCTCAAACCGGTGCTTAAAGAATGGAGAACACAAAATTGGTCCAAAAACCTCACGTTCAGCTGTTTTTTTTGTAAAAAGATAACAATGTTAGCCTTTTCTGCAGCTATAGGGCATATATGGTATCACTCTTGGCTGGAAGCAGTGCTTAAACAATGGAAAAAACACAAACTTTGTCCAAAAACCTCTCATGTTTGACTGTTTTACACTTTTTTTTTGTCATTTAAGCCTTTTTGGCCAGGGTGAAGGGAGTATCTGCCATCAAACAAGAAGACAGCCGCATGTAACTACGACGGTGTTTGCTAGTTCACCTTACAGGCGTTAATTTAATAACGTGTTTAGCCTTATTGGGCCGGGTTTAAAAGAGAGACATCATCCACCTGTTCGCCGCTCAGAACTGGTGCCGTTTATGTCAGAACTGGTGCCGTTTATGTCAGAACCGGTGCCGTTTATGTCAGAACCGATACCGGTACCCATCCCAACTCAGGACCTTACTGCGAAGTAACAGTGCTAGACACTTCACCACTATGCCACACTGAAAGAAAGAAAAATACATAGAAGTAAAATTCCCGAACATATAATCTGTAGTTATTTAATAGTGTTGTCAGTGTTACAGACTATAGAACACTTATGAACTTCAACTGAAACATTCAACTACAGCATCTGCATGAATACCATGACATCTTTATTGAAACACATATGCACATTATTCTCCGTCTTTTCAGACAAACAATACAAACAGTATAATGTGCCACAGCCACTGTTTGGCCACCTGTGCTATTTAACTTTAATATTTAATATGAAATCATTTTAAAATGCAGCAGCACAAAATGCAGTCAATTTGAGAGAAGAGAATCCTCTATATGCCTAAGAAACAGTCTGCTTTGATGATCAACTTTTTCTGCTTTCCTGAGGAACATCATCTGTGGTTCTTTTACCCACACTTGGAAATCTCAGAATAAGGAAGGGGGAAACTGTGAATCAGCCACTGAGATCAGCAGCAGACTTTCAATATCAAGAGTTAATACATATTTGAAAATGACTCAGCTCTGTAGTGTTGTACAGCAACCGTGGAAGACGAGGAAATCCTCCCCATTCTTCCCAGCATGCTACATACAGGCATAGGGCAATATTCCATGTGGACCATAATCAAGTGGTTGTAGGATCTCTAACTGTTAGTTACAACCATTTACCTCAAGTGATCAAGTGATCTTGGAAAATACAATACTTTGTTTTGAAACATGAAGCACTTCCTATTTTAAGCTCAGTGGAAAAAAAAACTCTTTTCTTTCGACCTTTAGAGGAAGCAGGCATCAAGCCCAGACAGAATCACCCTATATGGCTTGATGGTTAAACCTATTCAGCGCTTCCCACAATTCATTCTGCTGCTACAGGTGAGTGACTGATGACACACCAGTGACTGCATCACTCTGATCCCTTGTTAGCATGTCTCAACCTCTGCACTCGTGGGTCATGACCATGGAACGCAAGCTGAAGGTTCAGGTTACAGTTATTACTTATTTATCCAAATCTTACAAGGCAAGCGAAGCAACCAGTTGATGAAATGCAGTTTAAACAGATGACTTGCATGCTAAATAGGAAATGCTGACTTTTAGAAAAGGTGTGTGGTCAAGTGTACATGTCAATTCATACTGAAACTTACCGACTCTTCTGGAATACTGTAAGGCTGAAAAAGTTACACTGAAACTTTCTGATGAAAGGAAGTGAAAGGCAGTTCTCGCCACTGTCTACTCCAGTGCACTGTGCATTCAGCAAGTAGTACTGTACCAGAAAGCTGGTTTTTCAAAACCCCATTCAAAAAAGTGAAACGAATTGCATGAATATTTAATATTACACTCAGTTAGAGTACACGTCAGTACATAGTTAATCTGCATGACATAAAAAAGTTAGCCTATTGTTTGTGAATATAAGTGACAGTAACAGCTAAATAGGTAACAATGCAACAATTGTTGTTCTAAATAGTCTCCAGCTCCCCTATAAACTGGTCGAAATCCACTATTTTACCACTCTGTATGGATGAGGAGGATGTGGCAGATCTTGTTTCGCCCCATCACCTTCAAACAGACAATATTAGATATTTAGGTATTAAAGTTTCCTCCAAGCTGACAGAATGAATGATGAATTTCACTCCCTTGTTTAAATTTATCCCAGAGGATTTAAACCCCTGGATCAACCTACCTATATCACTTAGTGGAAGGATAGCAACAGTTAAAATCTCAGTCCTTCCAAAATTCTATTATGTATTGTCAGTGATCCCTGTATCTCCTAAAACCTCCTTGTTCAAGTCTATTAAGTCATCTCTGTCAAAATTTTGTTGGAAAAATAAAACTCCCCATATCAAATTGTGCAAAAACAAAAATCTCCAGGAGGTCTAGAAGCAGCAAATATAGAATTATATTATTTAGCTAATCAGCTAAAATATCTTATTAAATGGTTTAATCCTCAATCCAAATTGTTCTGGTTACAAACTGATCGAGCATTATGCCGAGACATACTTTTATTGAATCTCCCATTCATCAGACAAACTTTTCACAGCATATCCATAGAGTCATCTCTGTCAGCCTGGTGGGAAATATTACCAACTCTACAGCCTCACCATCTCCTTACTCTCCTATTTGGAATAACCCAGATAATCAACCAAAAAAAAAAAAAAACATTAAACTTCACCTCTTCGAAAATCAGAGGAATTACACATCTTTGTCACTTTACCCAAAATAAGACTTTTATTAATTTTTACAATTTAATTCAGGTCTTTGGCAATGGCAATTCAGTTTCTTGAGTACTTTTAATTAAAATCAGGGTAACTTTAAAAAACAATGGCTTCAAGGAGGAAGTGTTACAAACCCTTGGTTCAGAGAGAGGATGAACTGAGGGGCTGCACTAAACGTGATATAAGACGAACAAAGACTATTTGTCTGTCAGTCATTCTGCTCTAGTCCAAAAATAAAATAAGGACTCAAGAGAATGGGCAGACTTTAAATGATTAAATAATATTTAATCTTTCCTTTTTTAACCCACTCACTTAAATGTAAGGTTGTATTTGGTAAAATACTATTGTCAAGTGAAAGGTTTTCTATATTTTCTGTCTTTATAATGAGTTCTCTCTATGGACTATTAAATTCTCTGTCACCATAAGACATGTTATATGAACAGTCTCTGCTGTGTTGCATCAGGACATGTTGAAGAACACTCCAAGGTCCCACAGTGACCGGCTGCCCCTGCAGCTGGCTCTGACTGAGCTTGAGACCCTGGCCGAGAAACTCAATGAGCAGAAACGTCTGGCTGATCAGGAGGCTGAGATCCAGCACTTAGCTCACAGCACTGGGGAACGCAATCTCAACAAGGTGACAACTATGCATTTATTTATGCAAACATAAGCTGTTCATGAAACTTGCGGGTAAATTTGAGATAATGGCATGACCACATATATTCAGAAGTCACCAGAAAGTCCATTCACTTTCCTTTGTCCAATCAATCTTTAAAAGCAAAGCTCCAGTTGTATGGATGCAAAGAACAAGCTTCTCTTACATTTTTGAAAATGGTGTAAGGAGATTCCACAATCTGTGGGAGAATCTCATCTGATAGACTTTATTTGCATTACCCAGCATGAATTTGCATAGATGTTTGATTTTTGAGTCCTCTTTCATTTTTCTAGCTGGACGTTGAAAGTACATGGCTGGGTGGGTTCATCCTCCAGCATGTGTTCAGCTAAATTAATTTGTATTGCTCATGGTACCTCTGGGCAGCTGACGGAAGATCACCAAAGTTCTCTATTCAAGCTGAATTTAACACTAGTCTAGTAACCAATGGGTTACCTTAATATGGGATAAAATAAATGAGAAAATTTGTTTCTCAAGGAATTTGATATCTTCAGCTAATCAGCACCATGCCAAACTGTCTGCAGATATGAAGGTGTACTTTGTCAGCTCTTAGCTTGTGACATGAATCTTACCTGGGATAAAACTACTCTGAAACTTGATTTCAGTGAAGACATTTCTTGATTTCTGTAGTTTCAAACATTATGTAAGAATACTTTGTAATCAGTGACCTGCATTGTTTTTAGCTGCTGAACTCAGAACAGAGGCAGCTGATTCATTGTGAACTTCTTACTGAGATAGTTTTTGGGGATAAAGGTCAAGTTATCAAGTCAAAGGAGCGGAAGGTCTTTCTCATCAACGACACCCTCATTTGTGCCAATGTGAACCTGAAGTAAGTACCAAACCTCTTTAATCCCAAACTTTACTCCTAGGTGTTTCTGAATATCCTGACTGGTGCGATACGTATAGTGACCAAAGTCATCTTGTGGTGATTGTTGTTGTGAATTGGCACTATATGAATAAAATAGAATTCAATTAAAATTAACTGAATGGTTGGAGTGAATTTGCAATTACCCAGCTGTTATTATTTGGGATATTATACAAGTTCGTCTCGTAGGGTTCTCAGAGCTTGAAAGCCATGTCAACTACAAATATTGGTGTTATTATTGGTTTTATCTCCCCATTATTATTATTATTATTAATATTATTATTATTATTATTAATTAATTAATTTATTATTTACCAGGGGAAACTGGACTTGTATTCTGCTTTGGCTCTGCTGCCACAGGGACAAATACTTTTTGGCCAAAGTGTATTTAAGATACTAAATATGGAATTTGCCCTGATACATCAATTGGTGTAGGACTGTGTGTGCAATAGTCCTTAGGCATCGATAAACGCTCTTTATGAGAATGCTTGTGACTGGGTGAATGAGATTTGCAGTAGAAAGTGGTTTTAGTGCAGGGTTGAGTGGAAATAATGTATGTATTGGTATCAGTCTGTTTACCTGCATACGTAGATATACTTCCAACACAACCCCTCGGTTGACTTATTGAGTTAATAACCATCTTTACATATGTTACTAAGTGTCAGTGAATCTAGATAAGAAAAACATTTCCTAGACAAGCTGCAGTTACGCCATAGCTGTTGTGTCCTGCTGAGACCCCCAGTCCCTTGTTGTAAATGTTTGCAATGTATTTGTCCACCAGGGGTCCCCCTGACATCAACACCCTGGTTCCTGTTGGTCCTAAGTACACAGTGAAGTGGAGTGCTTCTCTGCTGCAGACTCAGGTGGTGGAGGTGGGGCAAGATAGTCTGCAGGGCAAAGACGGTGTCATCACAGCCAGATGTCACAGCTCTACTGCCAGCATCACTGGTATCATATCCACATCTCATTATCTGAGCTACCACACAGATTGCTGTGCAGTATACTAAAAGCAAGCAAATATTAAGAATTTGATTGGGAATTATTCCAAGCTATCTGTTTTAAAGTACTGTGTAAAGGTCTTGAGCCAGGAGTCATAATTATGACAGAATCACAACAGTGTGCCTTTCTATAGAATACTGATATGAATATATTAGTGCTGTCCGTGTTATGGTGCTATGGTGTTAATGTCATTTTAACAAGATTAACGCTGACAGCACTAATTGAATATATGTTTGCAGAAAATATAAACACAGGCTGTGCACACTGAACAACCACACAGAAAGTGATGCTTGTGTTCTATGATTATTGCTGACTTTTATTTCTGAATATGAACGCATAAAACAATTATTTCACTGCACTGCTAATGTTCTTATATAAAATGGAAAATCGAAATTTATATGCGCTCTGAGTGCAAAGCAATATATACACTACCAGAGTGAGAGGCACCCTGAACCCAAACAACTACCACAGCATTCTGCAGCACCATGCTGTACCCTCTGGTATGAGCTTAGTTGGTCAGGGGTTCATCCTACAGCAAGATAATGACCCAAAACATAGATCCAAGCTGTGCCAGAACTACCTCAGGAACAAAGAACAAGGTGGTGAGCTTGAAAACACGGAGTGTCCAGACTTAAACCCCATCAAGCTGGTTTGGGATGAACTGGACAGAAGAGTGAAGCAAAGCAACCTACAAGGTCCACATTTATGGGAACTTCTGCTACAGATATGGGAGAATATTTGATTTCTATTGTAGAAAGAAGCCACGGCTGTGTTCAGCTGTTATATCAGGTGCTACTTTGATGAGTCAAAAGTTTAGAATACATTTTGGTCTATAAATTGATTCCATGATTTCTTTTACTCCAATTGCGTATTTGTACTATGCTTTCATTTCAGAGTGCAATGAGACATTAAACTGCATAACTTTCATGAGCCACACCCATTTTCACACCTTGGCTCATGTGATTAGGTAGAGGATCATCAGGGGGTCCTTTGTCCCTCCTTGGGGGATACCCCCATGGGGTTTAAATCTGGGACTCTCCACCATTTGACCCTAGAACTGAAGAAGCTTCTCGGATGAGAGGTGAAACGTCTTCAAGCAGCCTAAAGAAGTCCAGATGCTTTTCTTTCCAAGCTCCTTAGACTACGATGCATGTGCTTGTTGGTTCTGGGGCGTGTGGCTAGATGTTCTGGCCTCCCTCGGGGTGGTGCTCTGCAGTGGCTTGGGAATCTTTGGCATTGGAGGGGGACTTCCCCAAGCACCCACCAGAGGTCCCCTCTGATACTGAAGATGCCTGGTACAAAGCTGTCATAGATGCTAAATGTGACCACGTATGTGTTTCAGGTAAAGTATTGCTTGGCCCTCCAAGATTGTATCAGGAATTGGAAGAGCTGCAGCATGACCTGGCTGTAGTGGAGGAGGTCTCACTGTTGGTTGGCACGCTCCACGGAATCTACCAGGTAACAATATTTATTATTATTTTCACTTTGCTTTATGAATTCAATTCAATTCAGTTCAATTCAGTTTTATTTATATAGCGCCAAATCACAACAACAGTCACCTCAAGGCGCTTTATATTATAAGGTAGACCCTACAATAATACATACAGAAAAAACCCAACAATCAAATGACCCCCTATGAGCAAGCACTTTGGCAACAGTGGGAAAGAAAAACTCCCTTTTAACAGTAAGAAACCTCCGGCAGAACCAGGCTGAGGGTGGGGCGGGGCCATCTGCTGCGACCGGTTGGGGTGAGAGAAGGAAGACAGGATAAAGACATGGTGTGGAAGAGAGACAGAGATTAACCCTTTAGAGCCGATTGGAGCGGGAACGCTCTGTTATGCGTAACTATTTTTAAATCCCAGTAGCACTGCAACCACGTAAGCTAGCGCAAAAATTTTTTTTGCATATGAAACCGGAGGAGTTGTACTTACATCTTATGCCATCAGCTTGTCCTAGGTCACGGTTTCCTTCCACATAAAGCTTTGCAAAAACTGCATAAAAAGCGCTTGCAGGAACAAAAACATAATATTCCAGAAACACGCTTTACCGATCCGATCAGCTGTCCATAACACTTCCTACGTTGGAATAGACGTCAGCGCGAACTTTTGCATTTCCGCCATTACCTGCCCGAAACCGGAAGTGACGTCATTTTCGCGGAAATGTAGTCTTTTTTGCGATCAGGGCCTCAAGGCCTATACTGCTCTTTTTAAAAGTTATCTTTGACTTTATGACTTTCTGTGTCTTTTCTGGGATGCTTAGGACTCATATTGCACTGCTGGAAATAGTTTATTTTGATGCATATGCTGCTTTTTTGCAAATTTGCAGTATAATATTTATTTTCGTTTTTCCTGCAGTGTATAAAAATTGGTGTATTTCAAAAATAAAACTATGAAGACACTCAAAATACATTTCCTGTGGTGGGAAACTATTTTGTGCAACTTTTTTGTATTTACAGTTTTGAGGGATAAGCCTCTTAAATTTCTCTAACTACAAATATATGTTAAAAAATCAAAAACGATTTTAAATTTTTTTGTAGTTTATTGCACTTTTTTGCAATTTATGTAATTACTATGCACTTAATGAATACATATTATTAAAATCTGGGCTATAATGTTTGTATTGATGTATAGCAACTTGAAATGCTCCCAAAAATGGCTCCACAGCATGTAAAAATATAATATAAGCTCTGGCGGACTTGGTTCTATGGTAGGTCTTAAAGGGTTAATAACAAGTGTGATTCAATGCAGAGAGGTCTATTAACACATAGAGAGTGAGAAAGGTGACTGAAAAGGAAAAACTCAATGAATCAGGGTAGTCCCCCAGCAGCCTACGTCTATTGCAGCATAACTAAGGGAGGATTCAGGGTCACCTGGTCCAGCCCTAACTATATGCTTTAGGAAAAAGGAAAGTTTTAAGCCTAATCTTGAAAGTAGAGATAGTGTCTGTCTCCCGAATCCAAACTGGAAGCTGGTTCCACAGAAGAGGGGCCTGAAACCTGCTGCTTTATGCAGCAGGTATGTCTTCCTAAAAGTGTTCTGAAAGCATGTGAGATATAGAGATTGGTTGATCACAGCTTTTCTGCTGTTCCATCGATAAATCGACAGATATATTGATGTGTTCCTTCTGAAATTTCACTCTTAAATTTTATGGAAACACTGTCACACTATGTAAAATCACACCTTTTAGTTTTGGTGTCATATTTGGCAAGTGTTAGCACTTTGTAAAAGAGATTTGTTCTGATTTCATTTTACAGTTTTCCTCGATTGCTTACAGATTTTCTCGATTGCTTAAACACATTTCTTGAAACTATGCCTTGTATCCCCAAAACAGTAAGCACAAATCCATAATGTCTCACCCAATTTCCCAAACATCGTATTGTCAGGTCAAAATGAAGCTCTACACTCAAAATCATTCACTCTTGCTGAAAAACCAAACTTTGCCCACAGACATCACACACAAGACCTCAAAAACACACACACGACAACATAGTTGTACACACTGGTGCAATAAATGTAAAACAAGTTACGTTGCTTTTGGTTCTTACCCTCAAAAACCTTTTCACATGATGAACACAAAAGACGCAACCAATGTATATACACGGGCATACGGTTCTCTGTCATACACTTTCCACTGCCATGCCGAAAATAACTCCTCGGGATTAGAAAGGGAGAGTATGCAGGCAGAAAGATGTTAGAAAACCTTGGGTTATTGGTAAACCAGTCTCGAACCAGAGCAGCGTGATGGAAGCTGACAACAAGAACGTAGTGAGGCTGCTCTGGCTGCTGGTTCCCCTCAGTCCCACTGGAACATATGTTGTCTCAGACCACCAAGAAAAGCAAGGAGAAGCATAGTGTTATAGTAGGGTGACCAACCATCCTCTTTTTTTGCACTTGACTTGTAAAAGCCTATGTGATATTTTTTATTTCACCATTCATTAACCGCACATAGAAGGCATCATTTAAATATGTTAACGTTTTCTTTAAGCAACCAGAATACAGTTTTTCTGAATTGCTAAAACACATTTCCTAAAATCTCATCTCTTTGTCTCAAAACACTAAACACAAACTGTAAAATTCAAACTACACACACAAAACCTTTGATTTGTCTTGCAAAACCAAACATTTGACCCCAAACTATTTAAACTTTTCTCAAAATCAAGCACTACTGTCAAAAACCACACAAAACCAGCCAACGTGCAAACACAACTTAGCAACTATTACACACTACAGAAATAAATACAAAACACTGTGAGAAAGCGGGAAAAGAATGTGTATTTATTCATTCATTTATACTTGTACTCACATTTTAACAAAAAAAAAGAAAAAAGAACTGCAATAAAAAAAGTTACATATACATAAAAAAAAATATTTTACAGCATATTCAGATAATTTAATCTGCTTGAAGTAGATTTTCCTGTGTTTAAGAATTTCGGTCGTATACTTTCCATCTCCATGCTAAGAAAAACTCCTTGACAGGGTTCAAAAGGGAGAGTATGGTGGAAGAAACACATTGATAAAATGCTGCTCATTGTGAAACCAGTTGCATATTTTTGGACCTCGGTGAAAGCTCACATTGTCCCAAATGATATGGGATGCTCTGCCTGCTCGTGATGTCTCTGCTCAAGCAAAGCATCCTGTAGACCATCCAGGAATGTTGCTAGAAGTTCGGTGTTGTATGGCCCAACAGTAACATGACAGCGGAGAACCCCATAGCTGCTGATGGCAGCACAGTTACATTTCCACCACGCTGGCCAGGCAGTTCAATAATGGTACGTTGACCTATGACATTGCGACCTTTTCTTCTCCTTTTTGCTAGATTCAACATGTATGTTGTTATCTATAATCCACTGCTGTGTTCCATGCAGTCGAATTCCATTATTCTGATTGACCATATCCACAATAAGTGTCTCCTGGTGTTGTGAGCGCATTCATGTCCTTCCACCCTCATGTGGCCATCCTTCAATTCTAAGCAAAAAACAATTTAGTTATAAGTATACTTGTATACACAGCACATGTATACATCATACTATTCATTTACAGAACTAAAATTAGTTTGTTGTGTACTTGACTCAATGGTTAGGCCTCATGAATACATCTTCGTGGATGAAGCTGTATTCAATCTAGCAAAAAACAAAAGAAGAGGTTGCAACATGTGTTTTCCATTTTGAGTGGTAGAGAGTTAATGATGAAAACAGTGTATTAGTTGTGTTTAACTTCTGTTGCCTGTGTGCACCATTCTGGATACAAGTGCACCACACTGCTAAATGTGTTTTGTATTTGAGAATGTGTTTAGAGAGTTTTGGTAAACGGGAGATTCAGATTTGCCAACGGTCTCCTAACCACATAAATAGTGTTTAAGATTTTGGCAACTGTGAGATTGATTTGATGAAAGAGTTTTCATAGTTGACAATTTAGTTTTTACAATGGGGTTTAGTGTTTTAGCAATTCAGAAAAACTGTAAATAAAGTTTTTCATGACTGGGCCAAGTGTCCTCCTTTTGGAAATCAAAATATGGTCCCCTTATTTATAGGGTCCTAGAATGGCATGAGAGTGGTGTACCCCTCGTTGGCTGATGCCGGCACAGGGAGCAACATTCCCTCCACGCTGACCAGGGGGCATTTACAATAGCCCAATGGCCAATTATGTTCCTCCACCTCCTCCTCCCTGGTGTCCTAGACCTCCTTCTCCTCCTCCTCCTTGAAATGTCTTTGGATCCATTGTTTCAAACCTGAATGAGCTGACTTTGCCGCTTTTGTCTATCTATCAAAGTTTCTGATTGGTGTGTGATACATTTTGACTTTTAGTGTTTCCACTTCGTTAATTGTGTGCTAATTGAGCTAAAACTGTGCTGATGTGAGTTAGCATTATTGACTGCTAGTGCTTTCTAAGTGACCACATGGTGTCAGCACTGACAAATGTAGGGATTTGTGTGTAGAGTTTTGCAGTAACAGTTCACCACATCTGACTCATGTGGTAAAGCAGGGGCATAGTGTTTATAGCTCAGGGTAATGGGTGTGCTTTTTGGAAAGTGGCATTATGGTTTTGAAATTTGGGTTCACAAGATTGGTTATAGTGATTAAGCAATCAAGAAAAACTGTAATACTTCATTGTCCTCTTGATTAATAATAATTGTTTTGTTTAACCAGTTAAATATAAATATATCATAATAGCAAGCTGTTTTGGACAGACAGCTATAACTGCATTAATGCCTACTATCTCAAACCAGGCATACATATGAAGAAGAATAGTACAGGACAGATTTTTAAGAACATGGGTGATGTGCAGAGTAGTAGGTAGATGATTAAAGCTCTCACTTTCAATTCAATTCACGTTTTACAAAATTCACATCAAGGTGCTATATACTGTAGGACCCTACAGTAGTATTGAGAAAATGGTATGGCTCAACAGCTTTTAATGACCATAAAATTATATGAAAGAATTGTAGGTTAAGAAAAGGTGATCATCAGTGAGCAGCAGTATGTCTAAGCACATTATTGATTAAAACTCTGAATGTGTATGTAAAAGACTGCAACCCAACACACTGTTGTTGCGGTTGTGTTAGGGGTTCTTATTGATTTTGCACTTATATAACTCTTCCCAGTTCGGTACACTCTTCCTCTCCTCTTGTCTCTGATCTTATTATAAAAAGGGAAAAACCTTGTTAGATAAATTATCTCCACCCGTCTCTCCAACCTCCCTGGGACCGACCCTTGAGTTCACTGCAGCACCTGCAGTTGAGCAAGCGACCACACCTCTGCCGTATTTGTTTATAAATAAAAACAAAACAAAACACAACCCCACCCCAAGCAAGTGAGGTCCATCCTTTATTTCCCCCTTTTTTTTAATCTCCCTGCCAGAATCTGAATACCACAGTGTCTCAGGACTGGTGTCTGGCTCTGCAGAGGCTCATCCGTCTAAAGGAGGAGGAGATCCAGAACGCCAACAAGTGTCGCCTACGCCTATCTGTTCCAGGCAAACCTGACAAGTAAGTGTCAAGAGGTCCATATCCAAAGCAGACTTAGAGAAGGGGCAGTGAGGTTTTACCAGGCAGAGGTGTGTGAAAGTGTTTGAATATTATGTGGTCATATCTTCTATGCCTGACAGGTCTGGTCGTCCAGTGAGCATCGTGGTGGTCTTCAACACTCCCAACCCCTTCAGTAAGATCTCCTGGGTGAACCGTCTTCACCTCGCCAAGATAGCCCAGAGTAAGTTTAATTGTGTGTGTGGAGTGTGGAAATGGACTGCTGCGTGCATAGCATTTTGATACTCTGAGCACTCAGATTCACAATCTTTTTAGATTTGTGCTTCACCTAAAAACTACCAACCAGTTAGCAGTGCTGATAAATGCTGTAAAACAATAAAAGCCAATTTTAGGTTAAATTGAAATTTGCAGCCTATTCATGCTGAGACATGAGTTTGACATTAATTCACCAATAAATCATCAAATTAATTTTACATTTAATTTTAATCATAAGTTGTATTTGTCTTCAACTTTAAAGTTACTACATACATGCAACCGTGGTTCAGGGGGTTGGGAAGCTCATCTTGTAACCATAAGGTTGCCGATTCGATCCCCAGCGTTGTCTGTCTCGGTCATTGGGTCCTTGGGCAAGACACTTCATCTACCGCCTACTGGTGTTGGCCAGAGGGGCTGATGGTGCGATATGGCAGCCTCACTTCTGTCAGTCTGCCCCAGGGCAGCTGTGGCTACAACTGTAGCTGCCTCCACCAGTGTGTGAATGTGAGAGTGAATGAATAGTGGAATTGTAAAGTGCTTTGAGGATCTATGAGCGCTATATAAATGCAATCCATCATTATTATTATTATTATTATTATTATTATTATTATTATTATTATTATTATTATTATCATTATCATCATCATCATTATCATACAGCAAAGTCTGCATTTTGACAGTTTAAGAAAGTTGTTAGTTTTTGTCTTTAATGTTTGTGTGTGCGTGCGTGTCTGTTGTTTGGTCAGGAAAGGAAAACACATCAGGTTGGGAATGTGCTGAAGAAGATGGGAAGACGAAAGCTCTGTTAAGCTGCCCACTGCTTACCTGTAAACTTTCGGTTTTCTCCTCCAGAACACACACTCTGAAGGTGAGAGAGCTGTTGCTGATGACAAATACAGTTGTCCAAAAATGTTTCACTTAGAGTCTGTGTTTGATTAGTCTTTAATTAAATGAAGGAAATTTGTGGTGACTCAATCTCAGCTGGACTATCCTGACCTCCTGCTTTCAGCTTCACCAGCTCTTCCCCTGCGTTGCTGCATGTCCACACATTCCTCATAGCCTGAACAGTTTCCTCCCATGTAGTATTTTCACTGGCCTTCTTACAAGTGGGTAACCGCAGTCCAAAAGACACATAGCAACAAACTACTCATCAATGGTTTGTTGCTATGTGTGGACCAGGGCCGTGCAGAGATGTTTGAAGGGGTGGGTGCTCAAAGTTAAAAAGGGGCACATGCAGGGAGTGCAGAATTATTAGGCAAGTTGTATTTTTGAGGAATAATTTTATTATTGAACAACAACCATGTTCTCAATGAACCCAAAAAACTCATTAATATCAAAGCTGAATGTTTTTGGAAGTAGTTTTTAGTTTGTTTTTAGTTTTAGCTATTTTAGGGGGATATCTGTGTGTGCAGGTGACTATTACTGTGCATAATTATTAGGCAACTTAACAAAAAACAAATATATACCCATTTCAATTATTTATTTTTACCAGTGACACCAATATAACATCTCCACATTCACAAATATACATTTCTGAGATTCAAAAACAAAACAAAAACAAATCAGCGACCAATATAGCCACCTTTCTTTGCAAGGACACTCAAAAGCCTGCCATCCATGGATTCTGTCAGTGTTTTGATCTGTTCACCATCAACATTGCGTGCAGCAGCAACCACAGCCTCCCAGACACTGTTCAGAGAGGTGTACTGTTTTCCTTCCTTGTAAATCTCACATTTGATGATGGACCACAGGTTCTCAATGGGGTTCAGATCAGGTGAACAAGGAGGCCATGTCATTAGTTTTTCTTCTTTTATACCCTTTCTTGCCAGCCACTCTGTGGAGTACTTGGACGTGTGTGATGGAGCATTGTCCTGCATGAAAATCATGTTTTTCTTGAAGGATGCAGACTTCTTCCTGTACCACTGCTTGAAGAAGGTGTCTTCCAGAAACTGGCAGTAGGACTGGGAGTTGAGCTTGACTCCATCCTCAACCCGAAAAGGCCCCACAAGCTCATCTTTGATGATACCAGCCCAAACCAGTACTCCACCTCCACCTTGCTGGCGTCTGAGTCGGACTGGAGCTCTCTGCCCTTTACCAATCCAGCCACGGGCCCATCCATCTGGCCCATCAAGACTCACTCTCATTTCATCAGTCCATAAAACCTTAGAAAAACCAGTCTTGAGATATTTCTTGGCCCAGTCTTGACGTTTCAGCTTGTGTGTCTTGTTCAGTGGTGGTCGTCTTTCAGCCTTTCTTACCTTGGCCATGTCTCTGAGTATTGCACACCTTGTGCTTTTGGGCACTCCAGTGATGTTGCAGCTCTGAAATATGGCCAAACTGGTGGCAAGTGGCATCTTGGCAGCTGCACGCTTGACTTTTCTCAGTTCATGGGCAGTTATTTTGCGCCTTGGTTTTTCCACACGCTTCTTGCGACCCTGTTGACTATTTTGAATGAAACGCTTGATTGTTCGATGATCACGCTTCAGAAGCTTTGCAATTTTGAGACTGCTGCATCCCTCTGCAAGATATCTCACTATTTTTGACTTTTCTGAGCCTGTCAAGTCCTTCTTTTGACCCATTTTGCCAAAGGAAAGGAAGTTGCCTAATAATTATGCACACCTGATATAGGGTGTTGATGTCATTAGACCACACCCCTTCTCATTACAGAGATGCACATCACCTAATATGCTTAATTGGTAGTAGGCTTTCGAGCCTATACAGCTTGGAGTAAGACAACATGCATGAAGAGGATGATGTGGACAAAATACTCATTTGCCTAATAATTCTGCACTCCCTGTAGAACCAGGCTGAATAAAAACAACACACATTCATCAAGAATCTAATGTGGAAGCGCATCATACACTATCACTGTCATTAGGTGGGGACAATGCAAAGCAAACATAGTTTATGTTTTACCTGATAGGTGCAATGTTGCTGTTGAGGGGTTGCTGCTGCTCCTGCTGCTGATAGTGCTGGAGGGCACGGCTGTGTTGATCTGAGACTGTAGACATTAAAGAGTCCATAGGAGAGATTGTAGCTGATTAAACAAGTGTTATGAGATAATAAAATGCACAGATTGGTGATAGCACTTGGAACCGTAGGGCAACAGATAAAAAAAAACTGTAGGAAATAAAGCAGGCTCTGCCTACGACTCTGTCAAGTGAAGGCTGTGTGCAGGCAGGCTAGGAGAAATGATGGACTCGAAACAAACAATTATTACTAAATGAGAAAGATGGATGGATGGATGGATCACACAGCACGGGATGATGAAGATCACGACACAGACAAGGGAAGACACAGGACTTAAATATACAGAGGACGCAATCAGAGAAAGGGAAACAGCAGAGAAACACAGCTGGGACAAATCAGGGCTAACGAGACAAAGGAAGCAAAACTAGACACATTAACATAAGACATGGACCTTCAAAGTAAAACGGGGAACACAGACTGAACTCACAGACACAGACTCACAAGCAGACACTTCAACAGAGTGAGCAGAGACGTGAGATGAGGGCAGACCGACTGGACACAGAACAGAGGGAGTATGGGATTAAACTTAGGAACTACAAAATCACACACAGAAGAACTGGGGAAAAGAGAAATGCAAAATGCAAAACAGAAACCAAAACCTTCACAGTAATAAAACAAAATAAGAACTGAAAACACTGGGTCAATGACCCAGGTACCCTAATAGACTCACTGTGGTAGAACTTGACTTAAGCGGTCAAAGAAGTGCAGGAGACTGATGCTGTCCAGTGTAGCAAGTGATTTATTCACCATTTTGAAAAGGTAGTTTACAAGCAATTAATGTCCTTCCTAGAAGAACAGGGTATTTTAGAAGTTTTCCAATCTGGTTTTAAAGCTTTACATAGTACCGAATCTGCCCTTTTAAGAGTTTTTAATGATGTGTTTTTGGCAAATGACTCAGGTGACTGTGTTATCATTGTGCTGTTAGATTTAACTGCTGCTTTTGATACAGTGGATGATAATATTTTAATTTCCCGTTTAGAGCAGTTGGTGGGTATGCGGAGTACCGCACTGCAGTAGCTCAGATCCTATTTGGCAGAGCGAACTTTCTCTGTGAAACTAGGGGAGTTTGTATCCTCTGCTGCTTCTCTTCAATGTGGGGTCCCACAGGGTTCAGTTTTAGGCCCGCTTCTTTTCTCTCTATATCTCCTACCCCTTGGGTCTATTTTCAGGAAACATGGGATTTCTTTCCACTGCTACGCCGATGACTCCCAGATTTATTTCCCACTTAAAAAGATAAATGGCTTCTCAGTAGACCTGCTGCTCAGATGCCTTGATGAAATAAGGGCCTGGATGGCTTTGAACTTTTTACATTTTAATGAACAGAAAACAGAAGTGATGGTTTTTGGTGGCGCTTCTGAGGCCACTATTATAGATCTTGGTTCACTGGCACAGTATGTTAAACCAGTCATCACTAATCTGGGAGTTAAAATAGAGGCAAATCTTAAACTTGAAAGCCAGGTCAGAGCTGTTGTAAGATGTAGCTTTTTTCATTTGAGGGAATTAGCCAAAATAAAGCCTATCTTATCGAAACAGCATTTTCAGACAGTAATCCATGCCTTTGTTACTTCTAGGCTGGATTATTGTAACGCACTTTATTTTGGGGTTAGTGATGCGTCCATTAGGCGCCTGCAGGTTGTGCAAAATGCTGCAGCACGTCTTTTAACTGGAACAAAAAAGTTTGAGCACATTACCCCAATTTTAATTTCACTCCACTGGCTACATGTACATTCTAGGATTGTTTTTAAAATTCTCTTATTTGCTTTTAAATCTCTTAATGGCCTGGCCCCCCCCACCCTACCTCTCGGAGCTACTACAACCATATACACCTGCCCGTTCCCTTAGGTCCGCCAATCAGCAGCTCCTTAAGGTACCGAAAACTAAGTATAAATTTAAAGGTGATCGTGCTTTTGCTGTAGTTGCTCCAAAGTTGTGGAATGATCTACCCTTGCATGTTAGGCAGGCCTCTTCTCTCTCTGAATTTAAAAGTCTTCTTAAAACATATTTATTCGCTGAAGCCTTTGGCATTGATTAGAGGGGTTGACTCAATTTGTTTTAACATGTTTCAATTTATTTTAGTTTTTTAGTTATTTATTTTATCTTATCTCATTTTAATTTTCTTTACTTATGCTATTAGCATGTACAGCACTTTGTGAACTCTGGTTTTTATGTTAAAGTGCTTCATAAATAAAGGTGGTATGGTATGGTATGGTATGGTATGGTATTTTGTGACCCAAAAAATATTTACAAAGAAACAAATAAACTCAACTCCAAATTAACTCAGTTCAAATAAACATAACTGAACTTAAATCAACGGAAATTAAGGTCAAACTGCACACAGCTACACTGACCTGAACCTTTCTTCCCGAAACACCTGAGTTCTTCTGCTTAAATAGTCCACTTAACCAAACAATTTCTCCTCTGGACTATTCCATTCAGTAAGTAGGTAAGATGAACATTATTATATTCAAACCTCTACTACTCCTCCTTACTGGCAACAAACTCTGTGGTGTAATCAATACATATCACAACAATAAATCTATTTCTTTATAAACCCTCTAAAATCAACTTTATTAAATTATAAGAGTTCTTCCCCTTCTGCACTTGGTCTCTTCCTGTGACCTCAGATGAACTCAGAAGGTATAAAGCAGGAAGTAAAACTACATTTCCTCCTTTTGTTTCTAGAAGACAGGTACGTAAGGAAAGTTCTAAACAATACAAATTAACAGTTGAAATATAGAACATGTTAACTTAACAAACTTGTAGGAATTGATTTAAACCAAGATGTTATATTATATAATCTGTAAAAGTGCAAAACATAAACAAACCCGGGATAGTAGATGTTTGCCTATTGCAGATTACATGTGAAATATGGTTAAATCAAAACAAGAATGTTAACTAAGAATATAGACAAATGGTCTTCTCACCCACTTTGTCACACTCACTCTTTGCCTCTCTTCCTCCTTCCATCTCCTCATCTCATCTATCACTCTCTACTTGCTGTCTATCTAAGTACAAGGCACAATATGATGTTGTATTAAACTATTATTTAATTATTCACACTAAACAACTCTTACACCTAATCTCTAATAAAGTAATGATAGAATAAAGGTTACAGAACCAAAACATTGCAGCTGTGTTTATTATTGTTTTTATACTTGAGTAATAATTTTAAAAAATCTACACACACACACACACACACACACACACACACACACACACACACACACACACACACACACACACAGTAACATTTGACACCTTCTCCAGAATACTGTATATACTATGGCCACTCGCCTAGCTTGGGAGTCACCGCACCTAGTGCTCCGATTAACACGGGGACCACCGTCACCTTCACCCTCCACATCCTCTCGAGCTCTTCTTTGAGCCCTTGGTATTTCTCCAGCTTCTCGTGTTCTTTCTTCCTGATATTGCTGTCATTCGGAACCGCTACATCGATCACTACGGCCGTCTTCTTATGTTTGTCTACCACCACCACGGTTGGTTAGCCACCACCATTTTGTCCGTCTGTATCTGGAAGTCCCACAGGATCTTAGCTCGGTCATTCTCCACCACCCTTGGGGGCGTCTCCCATTTTGACCTTGGGACTTCCAGGTTATACTCAGCATAGATGTTTCTGTACACTATGCCAACCACTTGGTTATGGCGTTCCATGTATGCCTTGCCTGCTAGCATCTTGCACCCTGCTGTTATGTGCTGGATTGTCTCTGGGGCATCTTTACACAGCCTGCACCTGGGGTCTTGCCTGGTGTGATAGACCCCAGCCTCTATGGATCTTGTACTCAGAGCTTGTTCTTGTGCTGCCATGATTAGCGCCTCTGTGCTGTCTTTCAGTCCAGCTTTGTCCAGCCACTGGTAGGATTTCTGGATATCAGCCACCTCCTCTATCTGCCGGTGGTACATACCGTGCAGGGGCCTGTCCTTCCATGATGGTTCCTCGTCTCCCTCCTCTTTCTTGGGTTTCTGCTGCCTGAGGTATTCACTGAGCACTCGGTCAGTTGGGGCCATCTTCCTAATGTATTCTTGGATGTTCGTTGTCTCATCCTGGACTGTGGTGCTGACACTCACCAGTCCCCGGCCCCCTTCCTTCCACTTAGCGTACAGCCTCAGGGTGCTGGACTTGGGGTGAAACCCTCCATGCATGGTAAGGAGCTTTCTTGTCTTTATGTCAGTGGCTTCTATCTCCTCCGTTGGCCAGCCTATTACCCCAGCAGGGTACCTGATCACGGGCAGGGCGTAGGTGTTGATGGCCCGGATCTTGTTCTTACCATTCAGCTGACTCCTCAGGACTTGCCTGACCCTCTGCAGGTACTTGGTGGTTGCAGCCTTTCTAGCGGCCTCTTCATGGTTCCCATTTGCCTGCGGGATCCCCAGGTACTTGTAACTGTCCTCTATGTCTGCAATGTTGCCTTCTGGTAGTTCAGTCCCCTCAGTTCTGACTACCTTCCCTCTCTTTGTTACCATTCGACTACACTTCTCCAGTCTGAACGACATTCCAATGTCATTGCTGTATAGCCTGGTAGTGTGGATCAGTGAATCGATGTCTCGTTCACTCTTGGCATACAGCTTGATGTCATCCATGTACAGGAGGTGGCTGACAACTGCTCCATTCTGTAGTCGGTATCCGTAGCCAGTCTTGTTAATGATCTCACTGAGGGGGTTCAGGCCTATGCAGAACAGCAGTGGGGACAGAGCATCTCCTTGGTAGATCCCACACTTGATGGTGACTTGTGCTATGGGCTTGGAGTTGGCCTCTAGTGTTGTACGCCACATCCCCCTTGCAGTCTCGGCTGATTGTTCTGTCTACCAGTAGCTGGTATTTTGCGCCTCTGGTATTCTTGCCAATCCCTTTCTGTGCCCCACTCATGTATTGACCCATGTGCCTGTTCATCTTAGCCGATATGATGCCTGACAGGAGCTTCCATGTAGTACTGAGGCAGGTTATTGGTCGATAGTTGGATGGGACCGGTCCCTTCTTGGGGATCAGGACCGTTCGACCTTCGGTTAGCCATTCCAGGTGTCTCTCGTTAACTAGCAGCTGGTTCATTTGTGCTGCCAGACGCTCGTGGAGTGCAGTCAGCTTCTTCAGCCAGTAGGCGTGAACCATGTCGGGCCCTGGTGCTGTCCAGTTCTTCATACTGGAGACCCTTTCTTGGATATCTGCCACTGTGATGGTTACTGGACCCTGTTCAGGGAGGTTGCTATGGTCTGCCCTCACATCCACTAGCCACTGAGCATTGCCGTTATGGGTTGCTTCCTTCTCCCATATGCTCTTCCAGTATTGCTCTGTCTCCAGCCTTGGTGGTGCTGTTCTCTTATTGTTCCCTTGCCACTGAGAGTACACCTTTGCTGGTTCCGTGGAGAACAGCTGGTTTATTCTCCTGCCTTCTATCTCTCTGGTGTACCTCCTCAAGTGGCTGGCCAAGGCTGTGAGTCTTTGCTTGGCAGTTTCCAAGGCCTCAGGTAAGGACAGTTTGATGTATTTCTTATGCACCTTCTTTGCCGCACCTTTCTGCAACTCCGTTAGTTGGCTAACCTCCCTCCGTGCTACTTTGATCTTGCTCTCTAGCCTCCTTCTCCATGGAGGGTACTGCCCCTTGTGGCTGTTCAACTTGTAGCCAAGCATCTCACTGATCACTGCTGCCGTATTGTAGATCAGCTTGTTAGTGTCAGTAATCGTGGTTGTAGGTATCGTCCGTAGTGCTGCATTAACATCATCTAGCAGACCTTCTGAGGGTACTTCACGTAATCTTGGTAACCGGCTACGGGGGATCCAGGTTTCAAGCTTGGCCATGATCCTATTTTTCAGGTCAGTTCCTCTCGCACTCAACGATCCTTCTCCTATCGCACTTGGGGCTATGTACCCAATCTCGGGTGGGGGTGATGATATCTCCCCCCTGACCTGGAGTCCTGACTCCTCCTTGCCGTAGCATTTATGTTGTACCTCGTCAATCTCTAGTTGTGATAGCAGTCCCTTCTTTCGAATGTTGGAACACATCCCTCATCCTATTCATGTAGCCCCTTCCGCCAGGGTTACTTGCGTAGTAGCATTCCAACAACGCCCTGTTTTCGTCTCTTGCCCACCAATGCCTTCTTGTTCCAGTAGCCCACTTGTCGTCATGGTGCCCTGGTTCCTCAACACCTGACGCGGACCTTGTTGATCCGGGCAACATCCGAGCCGGCATGCCTTCGTATTTATCTGTCTCACTCATGTCTGCGGTAGGCTCACTTAGCATAGGGGGTCTAGCCTTAGGACCCTTACTGGATACAGACGCCCCAGGCAGGAATCGAATAAGGATTGCTAAGGTATATATATATATATATATATATATATATGAGTGATACTGAGTAGTTTTAGTTGTATGAGATGAGAAAGCATTTCACTAATTAAATATGTTAATTTATTAACACATTATTGTTTTAATAACTGAACTGACCTTTGAATAATTTGTTTATCTGTTCTGTTTCATTAATTAATTATTTGTTTAGAGATGATTTATAACGTTATTAATGTTTCAAACATGTCTGCTATGTTTGGCCAGCTGGAGGCAGCTCTTCACAGCCCATCTCAGTCCAGACTGCTTGGTTTCTGCACTGCCAGCACATCCTTGCCACAGGGTTACCTTTGGGTGAGTTTAAGCTTCCACTGTTCAGAAAACATCTTTTTTATTCAGTATTCACCTGCTCCTATGTGGATCTGTATGTTTGAATGCATTATTCAGTGCGGTTTCTGTTTTATGTCTGTATAACCACTACCACGGTGTTAGCTCTGCTGCTGGGGTAAGCTTGTCCCCCTGCTGTAAGAACTTATGTATAAAACCTTGGCTGTTCAAATCTGTGCTTTCGAGACACACTGTTATTGGTACATTACGGATCCATGGCATAATTGCTTTGACTGTTGGGTTTTTTTTTGTTTTGTTTTGTGATAAGCAAAGCTACTTTTCTCCTGTCATGGTCTTCAGGTTGCTGGTGGAGGTGGCAACTCCAACCATGGGCAAGTAGAGATTTTCTCTCTGAACCGAGCCAGTGCCCGCTTGGTCAAAACCCTCCCACTGAGAGCCCCAGTCCTTTGCCTGGAGTATGTGAAGGAGCCGTGCCCCAGTACAGTGCTCCAGGAGGGGACTGAGAAAGGCCCAAGGGCAGCCAAGACAGGAAACATAATCTGTGTTGGCCTGCAGGACGGCAGGTCAGTCTTTTCCAACACAGGACATTATTTAGTTTTATAGCTGTCGGAACATTAAGTATTGTTTGGACCACAGTTTTGTTATATTTGACTAACAATTGTAAGTTTAGAAAAAAAAAAGAAGAAGACAATTCCTCAAAATATTGAACCATTTTTTTTAATATCATCAATTTTCTTTCACTTCATCGACCAGTTTTAAGGCCAGGATGAACCCTCTTTTGTCACTGCTGCTAAAAACAATTATTTTTGCTGCTGACATATGTTTTTGTGGGAGTTTACAGTTGCTCATTCATGCCGAGGTTTGCACCAGGCAGTTTTTACGCTGATTATGCCATTATTTTTTTTTTCCCCAGAAAAAGGATGTCTAAACCCATTTTGTAATTTTATGTTGCTATAAACTGAAAGAATGTGGTACTCTGCTGTTATTTGATTTGGATTGCACAAAAAAGGCTTAAGAAAACAAGTTGATTGCAAAATACATTATTCTAAAAAATATATATATAAATAAATAATCAAAGACAACCTTAAAACTTACATGAAAAGCATGAAATCAGGTAATGACATTCAATTTTCTTATGTATCTCTTTGAGCAGATTGTACTATGAGATTTTGAAAGACTAATGTAGAGCTATGTTATTTTGTTACAGCAGCAACAGCAACAATCTGGCCCCATGTGTAATATGTGACTTTTCTGTCTGCTTGTCTTTCCAGTATCCATGTTCAGAGCAGTGTGGACACAGCTGTTCAGTGCCTGCTGACCTTGGTAAACCCTGACAACTGTCCAGTGCTCTGCCTCAAACATTTACTGTCGTTCCTTTTTGCTGGACTGGCTAATGGCAAAGTAGCTATATACCACAGAAAAACTGGAGGTGAGCTGTCACAGATACCACTCTCACATGATGCGAGTTTGCATGTCAGACTAATGAGGTCATGCACTAGCGTAGTAGGAGCTAAATCACAGAGCTCAAATTAGGTTCTAAACCACCAACTAATTCTTCCTGTCAGAGCGACTGTGGGATGTGGATTCATGCAAGCTAGTGTCTCTTGGCTCCAAGCCGGTCTACTGTCTGCTGACACTTGAAGACACTATGTGGGCCAGCTGTGAAAACCAAGTCACTGTCATACAAGGAGACAGCCTCTGCATGCAGGTATATTGACTGTTCAGTATGCACACTGAGAACACTTTTACACTTACACTTTACTTTACACTTTACACTTTCCCTTGTGCTCTGCAATGGATGTGTATACTGTTACAGTGGTGGATCCATGTCAAAATGACCCAATAATGAGGCTGGCATTTTTACAAGTGATTCCTGTGAACCAACGGCTCAAGCTTCAGAGTCCTCTAACTATTGCATTTCAGACATTTTTTATATTCTTGGATGTATAATCCACCACAAATGCAAAACTAAATTATCAGACCAGCTCAACAGTCCCACCTACCTGCTGTTCAAAGCTGCTTTTTAAGGCAAATAAGACAAAAGGGCTTGTTTCAGAGAGACAGTGAACTGACAGGCTATGTCAAGGCCCAAAGTAAGCTCAATAAGTATTACCAGTTCTACAAGAGAAGAATAAAACTGTAAGTGTTTGATGGGTCAGCATCAACAGTAAACCACATTTAGGAAAATACTGCCTGGATTGGATTCCAACTCTGATTCCCAAAAAGCTGTGATACTCTGTGAAATGTATATAAAACAGAATGAAATGATTTGTTCTCATAAATCCATATTTTATTCACAGTAGAGCATCAAATATCAAATGGTTGTCAAAGGTCTGCCCAATTTTGACCAGGGATATTATTTTTGTTTCTCTGTTTTGAATTGAAATGCAGTTTAAATGCTTCATTTTTTTCCCAAAAAATGAAAAGAGCTCGAGTTTACAATACTCACATCCATGTGTATTATTTGATTCTGTCGCCCGCTAAAACCCTTTTAAATGAAAAAAAAAAATTGCACTTTGGGGCGAGGTTTCTTGTGTGATTAAATGCAATTAATCGTAATTAATTAATTACAAAGCCTCTAATTAATTAGATTATTTTTTAATCGAGTCCCACCCCTAGTAAATATGTATTCTCAGCATACACACTTACCCGAATACTACAGATGACTACAGATGACAGTCACAACTAGGCAAGAGCTTTATTTACTGAACAACCAGCAGATTATTGTTTACATGAATTAAAATATTCTTCAGAACATTCATGTACCGTGTCTTCCTAAAAAAATATTTTCCACAAAATGAGTCATATGACACATTTTGTGAAACCAACTGACATATTTTTTTTGACAGATAAGCCACAGATTAACCCTTTCTCTCTGTGTTTCAGAGCTTCGAAGCCCACTCAGATCCAGACTTCCATGTTAGCCATATGGTCCATTCAGGTGGAGGTGTTTGGATGGCCTTCACCAAAGGATCCTCCATTCATCTGTTCCACACAGAGACCTTGCAACAACTGCAGGAAATCAACATCTCCACCCGTACCAACTATCTGTCACCAGGCAAGGCCAAAAACGATACTGTCACCGAGACAGACGGGCATACCAAGAATACAGCATAGCTGCTTTTAGACCTGTGTTTAGCATTTCTAGAATATTGTTGTCACTGCCTGAATGCTCAGATGTCATGTTGAATGGGTCTCCTTTCTGTCCCTTGCACCAACCTTATTAATACCTTTGGGGACAGAGCCTTCAGTGTGGCAGCCCCCACCCTCTGGAACTCTCTCCCATATGACACTCACGATGGCACAACACTGGAGTCCTTCAGGAAACTTCTCAAAACTCGCCTCTTCAACAAATCCCACAACCTATAGCTATTTTAAGCTCTAGTTACTGTTGTGTAAAGCAAAGTTGGGTTTCTTGAAAGACACTATACAAATCTAAGTTATTATTATTATTGAACCCAACTGCATGGCAGGGCAACCTTGTTCCTTCAGGGAACAGAAGTTAGCAGAAGTTGTTATTAAATGATGCATTTCTGTTCTATACAACTTGCTCCCATTCTTACGAACAATATGTAATGCTGTCTATCTAACATTCAGACATTCAGTTACATAGTGTCATCACAGGTTATCTGCCTTAAAGGCATGAATAGAGATGTCTTCAGCCAAGACACACAGGGGTGTGATATCCCATACTACAATACGTTTACAGTTTACTGGAAACTTTCCCTTCCTGTTCACTTTTTCCTTAAGATCTCCACGCTGTAAATTGAACTGAGCTGCTCAGTGACAGAGCTCAGCCCGAGTTCAAATTTTGGCAGACTACACACACACACAGTGTTGTCAGGGCTGGGCAGGAATAAAACATGTACAGTTAGACTATGACCAATGTAATGGTTAAATGTTTGTTTTCCAGGTCACGTTTGTGTATCCAGCTTACTGATCTCTCAGGGTATGTTGTGGGTGGGGACTAGCCAGGGCGTCATCATCACTTTCTCTGTACCGACTCTTGAGGGTATCCCGAAGATCACAGGTCAGAACATGCATCAGCGCTCCTGCTCTCTGATGTTTTTGTGACTGAAGTTGAATGTACACACAGCATGTGCTCATTACTGGTTGAACATCTCAAGATCTCTTGTGATATACAATATATCCATGTAGCATGATGGCCTGATAATGCACACGTACTCATGAAGGCTCTGGCACGCACCAAAACAAAGTTAACTCAATAAACTGGAAACTGAACCTTGAAAGCAACAAAGAAACAGGAGATATGCTCTATTTAACAAAAAATGACATTAATTCCCTCAAAAGAAGTGTAGCCATTATTTTTTTTTATATATAAATCTATGAAAAAACGACTATTTCAATTCTATTTGCTTCCTAATTTATACTATTTGTTCCCCTATTAATTTACTTTATTATTTAGTTTTCTATTTTAGTTTATTGATGTGCGATATATATCAAATAGTCCTGTGCATATGCTTTGCTTTGGAAACACTCTACCTCTGTGGGTCTCAGTGCAAGTTTTTTAAAACTTCTTCCCCTTTTAACTCAAACTCCACTAAAACTGTGGTCCTGAAATGTTGATGATTCTCTGCAGGGTTGCATTTAAAAACACTCTTTTTAGTTCTATTGTATACTTAATGTTTGTTCAGTTTTAGTTTTTTTTTGTCTTTTGGAACACATTTACTTCTTTCACGTGTTACTCTGGTAAAATGAGACAAAGTGAGCAGATGCACAACTTTTATATCCTCAGGTAAAGCGATGACATCTCTGAATGCTCACTGTGGTGCTGTAGATTTCCTGGTGTCAGCCTCCAGCACCCTGGCCTCTGATTTGCTTCGACGGGATTCCATCTTCAACATTAGCAAAGAGAGTGCTAATGGAGAGGGAGGAGGAGGTGGAGGTAATGTTGAAGGAGAAAGAGGAGAGCAGAAGCTGGAAAATAGCCACCATAGGGAGAACTTAGAAACTTCTCCATGGAAGCAGGACAAACCTAAGCATCTCCTATTGCAGTACCACCTCCATTCCACCTCCCAGCTTCCTGGGAAGCTGCTGACAGCTCAGCCAGAACAAGCGAACCCAAGGGCCTCCCCAGATCTCCAGATGGAGGACGGTTCCATCTATGAAGTAAATGAGGACCCCGATGTTTGGTTGAGAGGGCGGCCACTGGAGTTGGGGAAGGAGGGAGAGGCCAAACGTAACAAAGTCACTTCAACAGCCATCTTCTCTGGTGGAAGAGGATACCGCAGGATAGGCCTGTCAGCATCAGAAGAAACCTGCTCAGACTCCAGTGAAAACACGCTGCTCGTGTGGCAGCTCCCTCTCACGCTTAGCCAGTGACAGCTTTCTTTGTCCTCAGTTACTCTAATTCTAGTCATGTGTGATTACTCTTAGACCAGGCACGTTTAAACATTTAAGGTTGATTCTAAAGTCAAGGACATATCACCTTTGACAGTTGACAGTTAAAATAAAAGTAACATTACTTAAGCCTACAGATGACGACCGTCATCACAGTGGATACTAGGTGACAGCTTTATTTACTACAGTGAGCAGTAGTAATGTTGCATATCACAAAGATAGCAGCACCTGGCATCAGCAGGAAGCAATCCCCCAAAGAACCTGGCTTATATAGTATACTAATTTTAAAATCAGCAATGTGTTTCAAATGAAGCTGTACAATGTGATACTTGGTGGAACATTTCTGTATGGAAACAGGTTGTATGTGTATGTCAGATGAGTGTCAAGCCTCAGTGTCTGCATTTGGACCTTAAACGTTTTGATTTGGACACATATCTCAGTGTTAGGCTAAACAAAATAGTGGCATATTATGAAAAGAACTTAATGAAAACCTAAATCTTTACATAATAAAGGAAAAAAATGTAAGAAAATTGCATCACAATGAAAGTTTCAATGGTGTTTGTGTGTGTGTGTGTGTGTGTGTGTGTGTGTGTGTGTGTGTGTGTGTGTGTGTGTGTGTGTGTGTGTGAGAGAGAGAGCGCGTGTGTGCAGCTACACCATAAATACAACATAAATACACAGACCCAGACAGTTAATGGAATCAAGTGATGTCTTTACTGTGAGCTGTTAAGATTCACTGCTGGAAATGTTCCACCTCCTAATACTTCTATTACCACTAGGATGACGACTTCCTACATCTGCCACAGCTGTTCCTTCAGTCTCGCCACTTCTCAGATGTCTAATGCTCCATCTGTCTGATGTTACTGTCAGCTGGCATAGCCACGTCTTTCACAGCTGTGGTCTTCTGCTCCTTGTCAACTATATCTGTTTGGTTGGCCAGAGGCTGCTTTTCTATCCGGAACTTGAAAGTCCCACAGGACCTTAATCCACTGTTGTTTCAACCACCTTTAGACGCAATGGGAACTTGGTGATGTCTAATCCATATGCAGCAAAGATGTTCTACAAGAGTCAGAGGCTTTCATGTAGTGAATCCAGGTGGTGCTGAGTTTGGTCTGCCTGTTCCTCGAATCTTCATGAACTGCTCAACCAGGAGCTGGTGCTTTGTAAACTGTTATTTCTAATGTCCTTCTGTGCTGTGCTCAATGGTTGACTCACGTGTCTACTTGTAACTAGCTTGGTTGCTGTGATGCGTTATTTATGGTCGTGCAGAGAGACCGCATCATCTGTCCAGGGATTGTGTGTCTGATTGCACTGAACTCTGTTGTCAGCCAGCTGCAAAGAAGAACAAAGTTGTAACATACAAAGAGTTGAAGTAAAACCAGGTGTTAAAAACAATATCTGTGCTTTACATGCTGTATTTTTTGAGCTCCCCAGGGAACTCATTATTACTCACTGCTCTATTCCAGCCCACTTGGACAGTGCGTCTTGTGTGATTGAAAATCCCTTTCCCCTCCTGGTCTGTACATGCAGACATTTGCGGGACTATAAATCCAACTTTAGTGGAGCTTCCATGTTGTGGGGATATTTCATGATTGTGGATTTTCTGCCCTGTATTGGCAAGTCCAGACAGGTACCTGCTGTTAGCAGCCCACTTATTTATGCTACCAGGCCTTCAATTAGCTTCTTCAGCCAAATGAAGAGTAGAGCGCCTCTTCAACCTGAGCCTGAGGCTGGGAAGAGTCCCACAGCTCTGGAAAACCTCCTGTGTTGTACCAGTGCCAAAGACTTCACGCCCCAAGGACCTCAACAGCTACAGGCCGGTGGCTCTGACATCCCACCTGATGAAGACCCTGGAGCGGTTGGTCCTGGCTCAGCTTCGGCGCCTAACAAGCTCATCACTGGACCCACTTCAGTTTGCCTACCAGCCTGGCATTGGAGCGGATGATGCCGTCATTCACCTCCTACATTGTTCCCTCGCTCACCTGGAGACCGCTGGAAGCACTGTGAGAATCATGTTCTTTGATTTCTCCAGTGCCTTCAACACTATTCTTCCCTTGGTTCTGAAGGACAAGCTGGAGAACTCTGGAGTGGACCATCACCTCACTACCTGGATTTTGGACTACCTCACCGACCGACCACAGTATGTGAGAACTCAGGGCTGTGTGTCGGACAGGGTCGTCTACAGTACGGGGGCCCCACAGGGAACGGTTCTGGCTCCGTTCCTCTTCACCATCTACACTGCAGACTTCTCCCACAACTCCACCCAGTGCTTCCTGCAGAAGTTCTCTGATGACTCTGCAATAGTCGGCCTCATCACTGATGGGGATGACAAGGAGTACAGAAGACTGACTCAAGACTTTGTGGACTGGTGCCAGCTGAACTACCTCCAGATCAACGCCAGTAAAACCAAGGAGCTGGTGGTAGACTTCCGCAGGCACAAGCATCCTCCACTGCAACCACTGAACATCCAAGGTATGGACATTGAGGCTGTGGACAGCTACAGGTACCTTGGTGTTCATCTGAACAACAGACTGGACTGGACTCATAACTCAGACGCCCTCTACAGGAAAGGGCAGAGCAGGCTGTACCTGCTGCGGAGACTCAGGTCGTTTGGAGTGGAGGGCCCACTCCTGAAGACCTTCTATGACTCTGTGGTGGCTTCTGCTATCTTCTATGGTGTGGTCTGCTGGGGCGGCAGCATCTCTGCTGGGGACAGGAAGAGACCGAACAGGCTGATCCGAAGGGCCAGCTCTGTTCTAGGATGCCCTCTGGACCCAGTGGAGGTGGTGAGTGACAGGAGAACGGCGGCTAAGCTGTCATCCCTGTTGGACAACATATCCCACCCCATGCAGCAGACTGTGACAGCACTGAGCAGCTCCTTCAGTGGGAGACTGCGGCACCCACGGTGTGGGACGGAGAGATTTCGCAGGTCTTTCCTCCCCACTGCTGTCACACTCCACAATAAAGACTTTAACTGAACAAACACACACATCCACACATGTGCAATAACACTAAGTGCAATAATCTTTTCCGGCATCGTTGTATTTTTACTCAGTTGTATATAGCATTTGTATTCTATTTTTATCTTATTGTATATTTTATTCTATTTTATTCTACTGTATATAGTATTTTATTTTATTCTATTCTGTACAGTTGTGTACTATATTTATTCTTATTGTATTCTAATTTTTGATTCATAACTTTTGCACTGTCCACTTCCTGCTGTGACAAAACAAATTTCCCACGTGTGGGACTAATAAAGGTTATCTTATCTTATCTTAGATCTATGTTCACATCTGCAAGCATCTCCTCTGATTGGACTTTGCCAGTTAGCTGGAGGAGTTGTACCCTTGGTTGTGTGGATGCTGTGACAAAGTGGGTGAGAACACCATTTGTCCAGAGTTGAAGTTTGCTATTCTTAGTTAACGTTTGTGTTTTGATTTAGCCATACCTTATTTTAATTCTGTAGTTTGCAAACATTTACTATCCCGGTTTTGTTTATGTTTTGTACTTTTACAGATTATATAATATAGCATCTTGGCTTAAATCAACATTGACAAGTTTGTTAAGTTAACATTTTATTTAATTCAACTGTTAATTTGTCTAGTTTACTTGGTTTGAACTCACCTGACTTACCTGTGTTCCAGGAGCAAAAGGAGGAAGTGATGCCTCACTTCCTGTATTTATAGCTTCTTTTTTGGTTTGGATGTCACAGGAAGAGACCAGGTGAAGAGGGGGAGAATTGGTGTAATTGAATAAAGCCGATTTTAGGATTGTGTTTGTTAGAGAGATATGTATTGATGTAACATGTATTGACTACACCTTTGAGTGTTTTATTGCTAATAAAGAGTAGCATCATACGTTTATTAGAATGGTAATGTTTATCTTACCTATTGAATGGAATAGTCCAGAGGAGGATATCGTTTGGAGTATTTAAGCAGAAGAACTCAGATGTTCAAGGGGAGAGGGCCAGGTCAGTAGTGATGGGCAGATGAAGCTTCATGAAGCACTGAAGCTTTTCATCCAATTGGTTCACCCCAGCGCAAAGCGTCTTGAAGCTTCATTTGCTCTAGTAGGACACCTACTGGACGTAAAAATATTAGTTGGCATGAATTTGAAGAGTGTGGCATTTTGCACACAGCCTGTAAATGTCAACAACAAAAGGAGTGTGTAAAACATGTATATTGTAGTGGTGGCAGTATACTGTGTATATTTATACTGGCAGTATGGAAAATGATTATTTGGAAATGCTTAAAATGGAAATGATCATTTACTGTGAGGTGAGGTGTGGACAGTGGTTGTGCTTTTGTAACGTTGAGGTATGGACAGCTACACCAGTCCAGCCTGTTCACATTTTATTCAGTAAAAACTAAATTTTCACTGCTTTTATTGCCTTTTTAGTGGGGAGAACATAGCTAGGATTTAATGATTTAACAAATCTTTTAAATCCTTTGTCCTCCACAATGCTAAATGGCTGGGAGTCCTCAATCACCATGCTGACCAGGTCTTCATCTATTTGAGATTGTTCTCCTGAGGAAAGACAATAAAAGCAAAGCACAAATATAAATATCACACACGTAACTTATTACAGTTGTATAATATTGTTATATCATTTAGTAACATTACTGCATGCTATATTATCATGGCATTTGATGGCTCACCTGGTCTTGCTCCACAAACGGTGTTCTCCTTGTTCTCATGCAAAGCTCTGTAGTGCCTAAGCATGGATGAGGTGTTGTTGTTATATCCCAGCTCCCTGGCACATAGCAAACACTTCACCTTGTACAAAAGTAAAGACAGCTCAACATAAATTGTATTGCACCATCAGTATCATGAAAATACATCTTCTGTAGAAATTTACATACCTTGTTGGGAGGAATAAGATCAAATGTTCCCACACAGGGGAGGACATCCTCCTCTTCGTAGCTGGCTTCATTCTCTCCTGTCTTTCTCTCCTCACTCTCATAAACCTCCAAACTCTCACTAACCGCAACTCTCCATCAAACACCCACATTTTGAATGAAGTCTGAGGGATTTGTGATTATCGTTTCACAACCAGAGTTGGTTGCTTTAACAGATGATCACAGACGGGTATATGTCAAAGTTAATTTAGGAAGCGGTTTTTAAACTACTTCAAGTAGTGGCAGCAAATACTCACATCTGTTGTCCTTTGGGCTCAAAAATGACCCCGTCTGGTTTGAATATTTATAAAGCAATAAGTATAAAATATCATTCATCTCTGTGTTTCAAGGTTTTATTCATCTTTATTCCAACTCATTACCTGACATTTTTCTATATTTTGGCATGGTAGGACACCAGGGCATGGGTCTGAGTGAAGGCAAACTTTCATGAGGACAAAGCCGTGTCCATATTTCACACAAGTGCAGGAGGAAGCTCAGGTTTATTCCTCTGTACTGGGCCCTATTTCAGGAAGCCGGTTTAGAAAACTCAGAGTGAAAAACGATACGCAGGGTTGAGTAACCCCGAACTGTCCAACTCGGAATATTCGGTTTCAGAAAGGCTGATAACAATTAGTTCAATCAACGCGGAGTTGCTTTAACCCCAAGTTAAGCGCGCGCACGAGGATACATAAAGCCCTGATTAGTGGAGCACAGATTAAGCGAGTCACTATGGAGACGGAGGGAAAGAAGGCGCGGTCAATGTATTTTACAGCACTTGAGGCCGAAATTCTGATGGCAGCATATGCCGATAACATGCAAATTTTGCGGAAAAAAAGTAACACAGCCTCAGCTGCAAAAGAAAGGGTGCATGCATGGCAAAACATAGCTGACAGAGTCAATGCGTGAGTGTTAATTTAAACATTGATTTAGGGATTTCCACCCATTTAACACGTTTTTTTATTATATTTTATTTTATTTTTTATTTTATACATTTGATTTTGTGATGTGATTTGAGCGCAGGTGCAACCCAACAGGCCCCAAACGTTCCTGGCAGCAAGTAAAAATGAAATATAAAAATATAGTCCAAACAGGTGAGGTGTAATTGTATTATGAGCCATAGTGCTCGGTCTGTTTGTGCGATGTAAATCAATTGCAGTTAGAGGCTACATTAATTTTCTGTCTGTAAGCACTTATTGAAATTATCTGAGCACATTACAAGTACATATTTGCTTACTCTGTATGCTCAAATGTGACCCGTTATAGCCAACAGAAAAAAAAGCGGAGGCCCGAAAAACAGGTGGGGGTCCTCCACCACCACCACTCACAGAGGCTGAGCAGTTGGCTTCCATATTTGTGATAATGTTGGCAGCATCATATATGATCTTCACAGTGCAGAGAACACAAATTAGCATCCATTACTATAATGAAATAATTTGTTAGTTTGAAATGCTACAGGGAACTATGTACCTGTACATTAATGCTGTGGAAAGACTTCCTGTTCACATAGTCTCCTTCATTTACTGAAGGAGCAATGATTGGAATGTGAGTGCCATCTATACAGCCAATCACGCCTGGGAACCGTGAGAATAAATGTAAAATTTAAGTAGTAGTTCAAATATCAGCACATCATGAATTAAGTTTCGTTCATCCTGCTACCTGCAATTTTGTGGCATCCCTCTTTGATAAATCGTGTGGGTCTATGACCGGGGAACACCACAAACGAGTACAGGAGACGTTTCAGTGCAACTGTAACATTCCTGACTGCCCGACAGACGGTAGCCTTGGAAACGTGCTCAGCGTCACCAATATTATACAGAAAGCTCCCGTTTGCAAAAAACCGAAGTGCAATACAAATAATATGTACAGAACTGAGAGAATGTCCGCGATGTGTCACATGAGCAATATTAGGCCTGAGGATGTTATTCAAATAAATTATAGATTGTGCTGAAAAACGGTAACGTTCACACAGAAAATCATCAGGAAATGATAAAATGTCCAAACGCGCTCTAATCACTCTCTCCCGGCGGAGAGCTCTGCGGAGAATTTGGGCTTCAACATCTACTGGCTCTTCAGGGAAGGGACACGCCATGTCTGACACTTCCTACAGTCAGGTTTCTGACAAAGAGGCGGAGAAGGTCAGGGTTAGTTGAAGTAAACCTGCTAGGGGGCAGGTTAGCTTCACGGAGTGTGTCGTCATAGTAACTCACTCAGAATTAATCTAAACTCGCTTTGTGAAACCGAAAACCCAGAGTTTTCGTTAACTCAGGGTATACTTACTCAGAGTTTGCACTAAACCGGCTTCCTGAAATAGGGCCCTGGTCCCATCATGGACAGCCTTCTTTTCTGCAGTTGCAGGCCAAGGGTCATATACAGTAAACAAATTGTTACTGGTGATTGTTTTCTTTTGGAAACCTTCTGCAATGTTAGGGACAACTTGCATGCCCTGACTGCAGGCCAGATGGTTTGCCATCATACACTAGCATGTTCCATGTACAGCTGGACCTGGCATCACATACTGCCCACGTTTTTATCTCAAAGTTCCCCGGTTTACTTGGGATGTTGTGTTGGAATGGACAGAGTCCTCTCCAAGTGCAAAGTCCTCCAGTGCAATGGAGGCTTGTGAGCATACTTTCTGTGTATGTATTATTGTAGGGTCTACCTTGCAATATGAAGCACCGTGATGCAACTGTTGTTGTGATTTGGCGCTGTATAAATACAATTGAACTGGATGTAGAGCACCTGCCTCCTCATTGTGCTGCCTGTTGTTGTTGTTGTTGTTATGGTTATGACCTTTGCTTGACCCCACACATCAGTGATCCAAGATCAAAGATGTTTGAAAGAAGTATGGTGTGAAAATATGTCCCTTTGCAACACTTTGTACTTTGGGGACATTTTTGGCCCCGAGGACAACAGGTGTTATAAAATCCAATAAAAACCCCCATAAATAAATCAGATTACTTAAAACTTCTTCCAATCATACATAGCATAGTACTGAATAACTTTTGTTATTTTCAGACCATTTGATGAAAATAAACACATTTTTGATAGAAAAAAAGATTTCTTTAGAAGACAAAAATGACCCAAGGACAAAACAAGGGTTTTAACAGTGACTGAAGCTGGTGAAGCTAAGCGACCGGCAGCTTTTCTTCAGGTGATTTCCACATATATATATATATATTGTGGATAAATCACTGGTCTTAGTTCAGCTAAGAACTGCGCTTTGTGTGGCAACACAGCTAACGTTAGCAAGTAAACAAGTTTTAGTCATTTAGTCAGATGTGTTTCATCTTGCTAACCACATCAACCAACATTATTATTGTAGGGTCTACCTTACAATATAAAGCGCCTTGAGGTGACTGTTGTTGTCATTTAGCGCTAGATAAATAAAACTGAATTCAATTGAACTGAATGTGATGTAAAAACAGAGTTTTTAAAAATTGTTAATAGCCCAAGGAAAGCTGATGATGATGGAGATGGGACGGCAACTCTCCCAAAGTTATCTGGCTTTAAAAATGAATGAAACAGGCATAACAGAAAAACTTTACACAGTTGCCATTGTTTTTGTTCACCCAATCTAGGATGAAAACATTGCTGTTAATTTTATGAGACATTAAACTGCATAATTTTCAATAAATACCTGGAAAAACTGGGATGTTCTGAAATGTTTGACTGGTAGTGGATGATAATCAGAGAAATTTGAGTAACATATAATGCTAAAACACAGAAAATGCTTTCTACATTTTATACATCCCACAGCCAGAGTAGCTCTCTCTCCCGAGCATCCCTGTATGATACTAAACCTTTAGGCTGTTGGAACAGTCAACCATGAACTATTTTTAGTAGCCAACCACACACATACTGCATAAATCACACGTAGTATTAATATACTGCTTGTATATTTTTTGCCCCGCCAAAAACCCTCCATGAGAAATAATATAAAATATATACATGTTTTAATGTTTTAATTGGCATCACATGAAACACACGAAAGCTTAATTACATGGGATTTCTTTTAGCACATTTTTGTGCTTTTTCACATAAACCTATCCAGAGAAAAAAACAAAAACAAATGCTGGATTGTGATAAGCAGCATACATTAAGCCACAGCAGAGAGAGAGCTTGTTCAACTTGAACAAGGAAACAGAAAATAGGACAGAATGTTAAATATTCTGGCAGACAAAACAGGGAAGCAGACATGGAGATGCACTGAGAGTGAGGTGTAGAAACAAAAACAAGAGAGAGAGAGAGAGAGAGATGCTGTAATCCTCCGAGTTTAAACCCGAGCTGCTGAGCAAAGCTGCCTCAGAGTGAAGTATGGGAGATGAAATGCTGCTGTCATCCTCCGCTCTTATAACAGATGGAGCATCCTCAGCTGTGAGCAGCAGCACCCAGCAGGATGACTGCTTCTCTTGTCCTCTGCCTCCTCCTTCTGCTTCACATTTTCAGTCTTACAACAGGTAAGTACATAGGGGTGTGCTTTGTGATTCCTTGTTGATATTATTGATTTTGCCTTTGTGTGGTCTTTTCAGTAGTCAAAAAAGTCAGTTTCTAAGAGTAGTTATAGGTAGTAGTAGCAGTTATAAGTGTTTTTTAAATCATTTGTTTCAGGGAACATGATGGTTTCACATAAACTTACTTGTGATGAAGTTAATCACCTGAGAGAGAACAATGCACTTTTTATACTGATACTCAAGAGAGTAAGTGTGTGTGTGTGTGTGTGTGTGTGTGTGTGTGTGTGTGTGTGTGTGTGTGTGTGTGTGTGTGTGTGTGTGTGTGTGTGTGTGTGTGTGTGTGTGCATAGTGAAAGGATCATGCCATCATGCCAGTATTTTTACACATTTGGAACAGTAGTTTGACAGGACACATCACTACATGACAATTGTTTTGTGTTAACTCTGCAATTAATAATTTGCTTAATTAAAGTATTTATTTTCTTCCAAATCCTTAGAAATCCATCTATTTTATTCTGCTTATCCTATTTAGAGTCACCGACAGGGCTGGGTCACAGGGCATGGCTGTCTAAGGTCGATGTCAACAGTCTTGACATCGACCTTAGTCATCAAGCGTCATAGTACTCCTTGAACAAATTACTAAAAATCTCCATGCAAATAATGATGTTTTCTGTATTGTGAAATGATCTTCATGAGAACTTTAGGACAACATGCCAATGGTCAGCCCAGCCTTACTTTGGACTGTGTACACAGATGACTTTGCATATCATAAGTTATATGTTATATCTATTTTTTTGTATTTTGGCTGAGGTGAATTGACTGGAAACCAGAGGTTGTCTGGAAGCTATTAAATGTTTAAAAACCTCAAAAACTTTATCAGCTTTTTAAAATTTGCAGCTATGTGAGGATTATGTAAACATAGATTTAATGTTACAAATTCAGCAGCTGCAGTCTTTCTCATGGATCTTGTTGAAATCCATTTTTATGAAAGGAAATTTGGATGTTTATTAAGCCTTTTGTTAAAGCTTCAGAGTAGGAAAGCTGTCCTTTAGTAAGTTACTTAATCCTGCTCAGAGATTTTTGCCCTTAGGGATAAAAAAAGCCCATTGTCTAACCATGACCCATATTGCTCAAGGTAATCTGTACTTTAAAATGATTAAATGTTAGCAGCTGCTCAAACCACAGAGTGCATGAATGCTAATCCCAAAGCAGAAGTCAGAGATTTGCGATCTATGATCTTCAAAATGTCCGTCTAGATTTTGGTTCATGAATTATTTTCTCCGGGAGAACAAGCTCCTTCACTAACGTGATGTGGAGCCCAAAGACAACATCATGGAGGTGCAATGGGAATTACACATGACAATTCCATATGAGGGGAAAAAGGAAAGAATTCATTCATGCAATTTGAAACTTACATTTAAAGAAATTATGAAACATGAATAACATAAAATAAAATGCAAAGGAATATTTGATTTCTAATTCATAGTTTAATAGAAACAATTTAGATGCTGTCATTACATCATAGGCTTTGGAGGGGTCCTGCTCATCGCTTTATCTCATTTAAACTGCAGTTTAACTCATAAATCTACATTAACCCACTTTACTTGCTCCAGTTAATTTTCAGTTCAGGATTTTGAGTGGACTATTAGGGCAACTGTGCGATGCAGGAGGGGTTTAAAATGTTCTTCTGTGAAAGACTTTTGTGATTAGTTTTTCAATTTGGCATAATTCTTACAGCAGATTGAAATTATAATTATTCCTAACGCAGTTCTCAAAACAGTTGCTAAAAATACTAAAACACACATGTCAAAACACACAAAATCAGTCAATCACTTCATCCCTGACATTACCATTTTGAGACTTAGGCACCAAATGTTTTTTTTACTTTTATCAAAACATTTTTTGATAAAAGTAAGGCCAGACAGTCCTGATCCCCAAAGATCCTCAGCAAGGATCAGCCCCATCAAACTACCAGCCAATAACCTACCTCAGCACCACATGGAAGCTCCATCATAGCAACTAAGATGAACTAGCACATGGCTCAATATCTGAGCGGGACCCAGAAAGGAATGGGCAGAAACACTGGAGGAGCAAATCACCAACTACCTGCAGACAGAGCAGTCACTTGATACTGTAAGACCAGACTGACCAACCTGTGCACTGCCTGGATTGACTACAAGAAAGCCTCATGACTCAATGCCTCACACATGGATACTAGAATGCGTAGAACTGTACAAGATGGTCCTGATTAAGGCTCTACAACTGTAGAGCCTTAATCAGGAATTCAGTGCGGATGTGGCATACAACAGCACAGCACAAGTCACCATCAAATGTGGGATCTACCAAGGAGATGCTCTGTTCCCACTGCTGTTCTGCATAGGCCTGAACCGCCTCAGTGAGATCATTGACAAGACTGGCTACAGATGCCTAATATGGACTGGAGTAAACCTTATTCACCTACTCTGCATAAATGACATCAAGCTGTATTCCAGGACACTACATGTCCACCACCACTATTAATCCCTTACATTTAACCAAATTATATGCTATATTTATAAGAATAAAAAAATATATAAGTAGACCTCATGCCCTTCAATGAGGCCAGGAGAGAGCCCATTTTAATAGCTACTACTTACACTTATTACCTGTTATTTCAACAGCAAGAAGTAAAAACCTGATAAGAGATGGAGATGTGTTACAGTTTTTCTCCATTGGTTTGGCTCATTTCTTGAAACAGAAATTACATTCTCAAAATAACATGGACAAACCTCCAAACCTCTTGGCAAATGTTCATAACAGAATGGCATTTCTCATTCATTTTATCAAATGGCAAATACCTTAGTACATGTCTCAATTGTCTCAGTGCATCTTTGCAAATGATTAAGTACACGTAGCCTACAGTTATACAGTTAGCCCACATTTAGCACATTTTCCAAATGAATAGATCTTGTAGATCTAAACTGATTAGTTGATTCTCAGTCTAATGATCATTCTCTCCAAAACATGTCAGCATGATTTCATTGTATAAGTACTCGCATGCACAACTGTCTGTTCAATTGTCAAAATTGGTCAAGAACATAATACCATGAATACCATATATGAATTTCTTTGAATATTTGATAAATTGATGACAGTCGTTGACAGTCAGGTGAAACTAGACTAATGAAGGGGTAGTGTCACACACAGGTGTGTTCCATGATTGTGTGCTGCCAAACACGGATATATAGAGCTTGACCAGAGCCAGTCTGATCTCTGAACAAGGATAGACAAGGCCAAGCAAACGGACAAGAGGAAGTTCTTCCTCAAGGAAGAGGAGGAAGAAGAAGAAGAAGAGGAGGACTGAGAATGCGTGGTGGAGGAATAAGGGGAAGAGGCCGCAAATAATGCCATCACATTGAGACAGATCCGTGATGCCATCCTTCAGGACAATCATATATTCCAGAATATAAACACATTAAGCATCTCCACAATAGACCGGGTTTTGAAGAAGCATCAGATGACAATGAAACAAATCTACAGGGTACCATTTGAGAGGAACTCTGACAGAGTGAAGGAGCTGCGCTACCAGTATATAAATGTAAGTCAGTTACTGGTTGTCTCTCATTATAACCTTACCCGTAATCACAGTAAGCAGTAGTTCACTTATTTGGTTTCAATACCTCCTTTACCTGATTTCAGAATCAGTATTTGCTTCATCTGACTTCAACAATTTCAACAGAAAACTGCAGTTTACTGTATGATACGATTCTCATTATAATCCTTATTTTATTGTCTCCCAATCAAATCTATCTAATACTGTAGGTTTTACTGTAACATCTCAGTAAGTCATCAGTATTTCCCACTCCCCTTTCTATCAAATACCCCTGCAGTACTTCCACATAGGGCTATCACTAGTTTAGAACCACTGGAGTAGTGGCCTGTAGTATATTGAACCTGTGGGGGAGAACATGTCATTGTCTAACTGTAGTATATGACTCTTCTGTATGACTGAGTTTATGTTCTTTACTCTATTTTAGAGAATAATGTCATTGGAAGGACATGAGATCCCTCACATCCTGGTGTTCGTGGATGAAGCTGGCTTCAACCTGGCCAAGGGCCGAAGATGTGGCCGTAATATTATTGGCCACCGGGTCACAGTGGATGTCCCAGGTTTTTTTTACATATGTATGAAACTTTCTTTGCGTGTGAATAAAAAATGGTTATAATTTCCTTGGTAGTGTGAGTGCAATCTGTGATGTCAAACCTTGGAAGCTACTCTTTTCTGTTGTATATTGTTGGTCCTCTGCCATAGTGACAAAACATCTAAACATTTTGTATGGCAGCACTCACACAATGCCAAAGGGACGATATATTTTGGGGGCACTGACTATTCAGATTAGAAAGAAATGTAGTTTTGACACATGAGGGAACTGTTTTAGGAGAGATATGAGCTTTTGCAGGTGGACCATGTTGTTGTGATCAACCATCCAGGTTTATTTTTGACAAAAGCACCAAGAATGATGAGAATGTCCGATCTGTGTCGAGAAATGAGCCAAAGCTATTGAGAAGGATCTTTGCCATTTTGGAGACACTGACTGTTTAAATGCGAAAGGGATTTAGATTGAAGCCCGAGTGAACAGTTTTGGAAGAGATATGAGCTTTTGCAGGTGAGCTATAGTGTTGTGCTAAACTGTAAGAGTGTTTTGCCAAATGATCTTAGAGTTTTGAGAATGTAATTTCTGTTTCAAGAAATGAGCCAAACCAATGGAGAAAAACTGTAAAAGAAATTAAATACATATTCAACACATATTCACTTAGTCATGGTGCACTTTTCAAAATTTCTGACTGTGAGGACAAGAATGGACAAAATTGTGAGAGAGAAGGCCACCGTGTCACAATCTATCAATCAGTCAAGTATCAATCAAGGACTGATACCAACCTGTTGCAGCAGATGGCTACCCCTCACGGGTTCACCAGTATCCGATATTCATTTTCAGTCTTGTCCTTTTCCAGATTCTTGGAATTTTTTGATGATACTTTCTGATAAAAGTCGTCACAATTTTATATTTAGGAATATCAATCTATTTTCTTCTGCTTATCCAATTCAGGGTGTTCTAAAACATTACTGTGAAATTGTTCCACAATTTGTAGAAATAGTTCTTTGCAGATTGGTGCACCTCTGCTCATCTTTACTTTTTAAAAGCGCTTCCTTTCCAATGCACTCTTTTTTATACCTAATCATGTTACTGATCTTTTGACAGTCAACCCAATTAGTTGCAAAATGTTCCTCCAGGTGTTACATTTCCAGCCTTTCTTGCCCTCTCCCAGCTTTTTTGTGATGAGTTATTGCCATCAAATCAAACTACAACTATTACTATTACTACAACAATTTTTCTTAAAATGATACACTATCACACTTTAAACCTTTGACAGGTTTTCTATGTTCCATTGTGAATAAAAGATTGGATAATGAGGTTTGTAAATCAGTGTTGTATGATATTAAATGAATGATACTTAGAATGAAACTGCAAGACAGAAGACAACCAGTCCCAATTAAAATCTTCAACCAGTAAAATTTCATTGGTTATTAATGGAGGTAAAATGGCTTACAAGGTACATTTCCAAATAAAGGAACACAGAGAAATAATTAAATGTGTCCATCACAGTGATATGGCCATGGTATTTGCTCTGGAAGGAACTGAACAGCTATTCGAGAAGATGAAAGATATTTCATACACCAGTTCTCTTTTTGTGAGGATTTTGGGCTCAGGTTAAGCAGCTAGATAACAGACGTGGTGGTTTTAAATAAAGATCTGAGCTCTGTGAGCAAAGAAGGGCATTAATGTGAGGTGAGTCTCATTATTTTCCATTTTAAAGCAGCTTTTGTTTTGTCTCATTAAAGTTCACCATTCCTAATGTCTAGAGAAGCAACATGAATTGCAGATTTGTAGTTGTGTTTTTTCAGTTTGGTGTTCATGTGTTTGGATGTTGGAGTCTATTTTCTGACAGGAGGGCAGACTGTCTTGCATCCTATAATGGGAGAATAGAGGGGCTTGTCCTAACTTTATCCCCCAGCAAACACAAGACATGGTCTATGTCTATGTCATGAACTTAGTTTTACAATTCACACACACTGTCCTGACAGGGAAGAATCATATCACTTCTCTATATCTCATTTGACTAACATTAATCTCATTACAAAATATGTTCTCTCTGGCTTTTTTGTTGTCTGTTTTGTTTAGGGTTTTTTTTTTTTGACATTTCAGTATTATTATTCTTTTATGTGTTAATCTCTTTGCCACATTGCGTGTGTGTGTGTGCGTGCGTGTGTGTGTGTTGGGGGAGACAGAGTTTGGCAAATGGCTGGCTCTGTGGATAAAAAGCTGCAGGGAGGATTAAAAGAGAAAACATGGGGAAAAATAATCTGAGGCAGGATGACATCATGCAGCACAGATCAGCCTCATGAAGGTGAGCCTCACTGTAATGGCAGAGGACATGATGAGTGGTCTTCAGTTCAATTCAAGCTGCCCTCGAATTGAACTGAATGTTAAATTCAAGTAAATACTATTATTATTTATTATATTATGCAGTGCTAAATCACTACAGTGATTTCCTCAATGTGCTTTATATTGTAAATTAAAAACCCTACAATAATACAGACAAAACAGAGAAAACAAGAACAAATCAATCAGACGAGGGACAGTGGGAGAACTCTTACAGGGAACAAACCTTCAGCAGAAGCAGCCTGTGGGAGGCACAGCAACAGGGAAAGAGAAAGAAAACGGAAAGAGAAGCTGGGAAGGGAGTTAACAGAAGGAGAGGGAAAAAATAGAGGAGAAACAATAGACTGAAAATCTGCTTGATCACCTGCTGAAAAGAAAACAACACAGTAAGGAAACCACAGCAAGAACCAACATAAGCATAAGCAACAGTAAATAATAAATATTCAGTGTTACTGAGCAGCATACAGTATTAATAGTGCATGATATGCTTAGATGTAGCAGCCAACCAAGATACTGTCTGTCTCTGAGTACCTGTTTGCACACCTTTGTGCACATCTGTGTTGTGAGCGCGCTTTTATTCATTAGGTTTCTCCATGTAAGTGTCTAACAGTGGGGGGCCAAAGCCCTCCCCCCAGGACATGAAGCAGGCATGGCAGATAGATCGATATAAATATATATGATCCCCAGAACATGAGAGCACAAGGAGGAATCGCACCACCCACCTAGAAAAGAGCTGGGAGGTTACCCAGTAGCCACAGTGCAGAAGCCACAGAGGGCAGCTGCGACAAGCCCGCAGGCTCCGCTGCCACTCAATCCAAGCCCACCGCAGAGGAGAAACAGCCAGCCCAACAATTAGTCAACTCCCAGACTACATAAGACAATAGACACCCAGGTTGAGTTTATCCTCCACGTCTGTCAGATCCCCTGCCCTCCACATCTTTACGAGCAGAGACCACATGCAAAGGATGGTAACAACCTCTTGCCAGCTAAATAGCTCCCCCCAGTTCCACTGATGCACTAGAGGCCTCCTGCCCCTAGGCAGGGCCCCCGTGCATGCACCCACTCACAATCCTGTCGACACACTAATCAGGACCCAGGCCCAACCAGAACCCCAGCCTAGAGGCAGAGCACCCCCAGAACTCCAAGTCCATAAGCCTGCCCCAGACCCACCTAGGAGCAGCATGGCTACTGGTAGATTAATATGATCTATCAGACGGTCTCTATATTGGTTAGAATTATCATTATTTTAATTTTTCCAGTTCATGAGGACGGTCTTCTTGGCAAGCATAGGGCAGTGAGAGCCTTGTGGGCTGTATTCATCTCTGTAGTGACATCATCTAAGTCGACCAACAAGCAAACTGAAGTGGAGACTGGAATGTTACATTTCAAACACTTTGATAAGTCTTCACATATCCAGCACCAGAACCTCTGAACAGGTGGACAGAACCCAAGAGCTTGGACAAAACTGCAAGGTGTTTTCCCTTGACAGTGTGAGCAGTCCTTAGAAGACATAAAACCCATACTGAACATCCATTGACCTGTATACTGTACATTATGTAGTATTTTGCATTGTATTAACTGTAGACTGAGATTTCTAATCAATTTCAAGTCTAAGGAGCCTGGAAAGAAAAACATCTGGACTTCTTTAAGTTGCTTGAAGATGTTTCACGTCTCATCCGAGAAGCTTCTTCAGTTCTAGGGTCATATGATGATCATTTGACCCTTCCAAGGGCCCAAAGGCTCATCCTGTCACTAGCAGCAGTAAGCTCTACTGCTGCTGCTGTTGTGGCCCACAAGCCACAATACTCACTTAAGCAGCTACTCTCCCCACTGCTTCCACATCACAGCCCGGACAATCTCGCAATGGGACCTTTCTATGACCCAAAACACATTGTAGAGCCACAGAAACACCACCCCACATCATACAATTCTTCCCCAGCATATATAACCTCAGAGAGGGGATTGCTGACTGGGTCCAGATGCCAAACGAGGCCAATGAACAGCAGGTGCGTCCTGGAGAGAGGGCAGATTGAAAGCAAGAGAGAGGGGTGGGAGGAGCAAGAGAGGAGGAGGCAAAGAGAGAACACCACACCCACACAAGGGCAATTTCAAGAGGAGGCCCTGCTAGGGCTGTAACAAGCATTAATTAATGGCAGGACTTCTTTGAGCAGTTTTGTAGGAATGGGGTCTAAAAGACACGTTGATAGTTTGGAGGAAGTAATTGTTGAAGTTAACTCAGCTGCAGAGAAAGATTCTAAATGAATATCACTGGTACTTAAAGTATCTGTAGATAATGTTATGTCTGTGAGATGATTATGAGTAATTTTTTCTGTAATGGTTAAAATTTCATTTGTGAAGAAATTGATTAACTGATTGCTAGTTAACGTTAAAGGAATAGTTGGGTCAACAGAGCTCTGACTTTTTGTCAGCCTGGCTACAGTGCTGAAGAGAAACCTAGGGTTGTTCTTATTTTCTTCAGTTTTCTTCTGTTTTAGCTTTACGGTGGGCAGCAAACTATTTTCCAGCCAGGGTAAAGAATGATGTTCCAAATTAATGAGCCATTTCCTCCCTAGCTTACATGTTATCTGCTTTAAGGTGCGCTCATTTAAATAAACACTTAAGTGAGCATCGAGGGAAACAGGCAAATCCTTTGTGGCTAATTATTTTTGGCTAAATTCATTATTAATATTCTGCAATAACACTCCCCGAAATGTCTTTTCAATAAAGATGGCGTCAGTGTGCACAGCAAGCTGGGTTCTATCTGCAGGATGTTGTTATTTTTCTTTTTTCATATTGCCCTGATGGCTCTGCTCCACTCATCTATGAAAGCCAAACACTTTGAGCTTTTAGCCAGTTAAACTGCCAACATTTGATCTGAGAAATCAGCCAGGAAGCCTTCCTCCACTACTGGCGGACATACTTGATTGACTATGCTGCCTACCATTCACTTTTCCTCCTTGGAAGCACTAAAAAAGATGAGTCATGTAAGTATCCAGATGTCATCGCTGGATAAATCCTTTTTGTCTTCCTGTTCCTTCAGACCTGCCAGCGAAGCCTCCAGTGGCAGTGGTTGTCGTCCTACAGAAGTGGCCCAAATTATAGACACCTTCGCCTTCTGAGATGCACTTCGGTTAGCACCAGTTTGATCATGTTTTGGATAGCGCTGTTATACACTGGCCGTGATTTATGAAAGCACTTGTTGGCCCAACTTGGCAGAAAGTTTCTGTTGGCGCAACTTGGGCCAACAGAAACTTGGCTTCAACCTGGTGAAATGGTAAATGGCCTGCATTTGTATAGCGCTTTTCTAGTCCCTAAGGACCCCAAAGCGCTTTACACTACATTCAGTCATTCACCCATTCACACACACATTCACACACTGGCAATGGCAAGCTACATTGTAGCCACAGCTGCCCTGGGGCACACTGACGGAGGCGAGGCTGCTGGACACTGGTGCCACCAGGCCCTCTGACCACCACCAGTAGGCAAACATGGGGTTAGTATCTTGCCCAGGGATATTTGGCATGCAGCCAGGAGGGATCGAACCACCGACCTTCTGATTAGTGGATGACCTGCGCTGCCACCTGAGCTACAGCCACCCACAAAGGAGTTCTTGCTTGGAATTTCTTCCCCCCCAATGTTCATTTCTCAGCTCTCCCCGGACCACTGGTAAAGGTAGAGGGCTAGCTTCTGTATTTAAATCCCAAATTCAGTGTCGACAACTGTTACCCGTTTTCTACCCCAGCTTTAAAGTGCAGCTTCTGGAACTGAACTCCTTCAATTGTCTACACTGTGGTGTATGGTCCACTGAAATGGGTTAAGGATTTTTGTGTTAATTCTTTTGACTTACTTGTGCTAGGTTATGATCATGTTTTAATTGTTGATTATTTTAACATATATGTTTTTTCTGAGACTGGACCACTAGTAAAGGAACCTTATCAACTCTTATTTTCACTCAGTGGGTGAGTGATCCAACTCATGGAAATGGTCACACACTTGATCTGGTGCTGTCATGTAATGAACTTTTGTATATAAATAAATAAATACAATTTTATTTATATAGCACTTTTCTAGACAGAATCACAAAGTGCTGCACATAAGATAACAAATAATAAAAGGGTAAAACAGACAAAATAAAACAGGCAAAAAATTAACCAAAAACAGTTTTAAAAAGGTGAGTTTTGAGTTGTTTTTTAAAAACAACTACCGAGTCCACAATTCTTAATGTATGAGGGAGAGAGTTCCACAATCTTGGAGTCACAGTGGCAAAAGCTCTGTCACCCTTTGTTCTCATCTTAGTCTGTTTTATAGCAAGTAAGCCCCGATCAGATGACCTCAGGGACCTGCTGGGGACATAGGGCTGTAGCAGGTCGGAGATGTAGGATGGTTCCAGCCTATGCAAGGCTCTAAATGTCAAGACCAGGATCTTAAAATGTACTCTAAATTCAACAGGAAGCCAGTGTAGCTGAAATAGCAATGGTGTCACATGTGAATACCTGGAGAATTTTGTCAACAGCCTAGCTGCAGCATTTAGCACAACCTGCAGACAATCCAGAGAACCTTTGCTTAGACACATAAACAAAGAGTTGCAATAGTCCAAGCGTGAGGAAATAAATGCAAGTATAGCTATCTCTGTCACGGTTTGGCATGGCAGACTGTGGGGATGTGGGGAAGGAGGACTCAGGCGCGGTGCTCTGTGTATAAACAGTGCGTTTATTTACAGTGTGTGGAAACAATAACAGTAAATCCCCGTGCTCTCCCGTGTCATGTTCTCCACTCTCGTGTGTCCACACACACCCTGTGCCTGCTGCCCTCCGATGTTCCTCCTGAGGGGAAAATAACAGAGGCAGCCATCAAGACACTTAATTCCAGTAAGCATACACTCACAGACTTAACTAAGCAGAAGACTAACATGAAATCTCAAGGAATGATCCCACGTCAGTGGGAGCTCCAAGACTCTCCTAAGTAACTCCCCTGATGAGCCCTGATCAGCGGCAGCTGTGTAGCTTCGGGTGTGGCCAGTCCCCTAGCAGGGCCACACCCACCAGGCCTGAAGGCACCTGTAAACCAGTGTACATACACACCTGCACCCACACACACACACACACACACACACACCTACAAGCATGGAAAAGAGCAGCAGCAACACCAAAAATACATATAATATCATTAGTCCATGACTGCCCAGGGATCCTGGGTCGCTCAGACCCAGGACCCTGACAATCTCCAGTTTAGGGCGAGATAAAATAGGGCTGAACTTAGCCACATTTCTTAAATGATAAAAACAAGACCGAACCAGAGATTTCACATGCCCATCCAATGTGAGAGTCGCGTCAAAAGTGACACCTAAAAGTGACACCTGATAGAGGATTTAACATACACAGAAAGAGGACCAAGGGTTTTCACTATCTGGGATACAAATCTGTCCGGAGCATATATGAGGCCTTCAGTTTTCCCATCGTTGAGTTGGAGGAAATTTGCAGCCATCCAACGTTTGATGGAATCTAAGCAGTCATTTAGAAGCTGAAGCTTAGATAAATCCTGGAGCTTAAAAGAAATGTACAACTGAATATCATCAGCATAACAGTGATAAGAAATGTCCTAAAAGAGCCCATTATATGCTGGAGGGGGAGAAGATATATTAAGAACAATAAAGGCCCCAAAACCGAACCCTGAGGGACACCACAAGTAAGGGAGGTAGAGGATGACCTAAAATCAGAGACCACCACAGAAAAAGATTGGTTATGTAGATTAGAGATGGACCGATCCGATATTACGTATCGGTATCGGTCTGATACTGACGTAAATTACTGGATCGGATATCAGAGAGAAATAAAAAAATGTAATCAGATCCATTAAATATCAAAAAAGCACCTCACAAAACTTGCGACACGGTGTAACTCGGCTCATAACCGTAGCACGTCGGAGCAGTATGCATCATGTGATAGAGCGGCTGTGTGTATTTATAGCCTCGCTACCAAACCAGCATTTCATCTCCGAGGAAGTGATCCCAGAGAGAAGTAAAGCAAGTGTGTAAGTTCATCTCTGAATGTTTGTAAAGCATTCCATCGTTAAGTTTAACAACCGATATATGGAGCGACTGCCTCTTCTCTCCCCCTCCCTCTCCTGCTGCTTCTTCAATCATGAAACTGATCAATGATCAGCTGATCGGCTTTTCTGTTGCGAGTCCGTCTCTCTTGTTTGTTTTTGGCTCACTTTGCACCAGAAAGAGGAAACCAGTGGCTGAATAACAGCAGCACGTTTAACCTCGATAAGCTGTTGTTAGAATTTATTTAATATTACTTTCTACACCAGGATCCTTTTCTACGCAGCTAACGGCTGGTAACTGTGCAGGGGCGGATCTAGCAAAGTTTAGCCAGGGGGGAGGATAGGGCATTAACAGGGAAAAGGGGGGCACAAAGACATACTTTTCTTTCTTATTCTCATTTAAAATGTCTAGCTTTTAATAAATAATTATCTGAATCTTACACCCAAAGTTTTAATCTGACATAAAATATATAGAAGTCCATTACTGTATATAGTAACTATTAAGTCTAATATACCCTAGTAAACTATAGTACTTTTTCCTTTGGGAAGATACCATCTGTGCAGTCTACAGTTCTGTTGAAGAAAGATGTTGAATGTATTTAATTATTCTTGAAAAATAATTTATTTCTGTGCATTTTTTTTCCAACCTGCATCAAATTAAAGTTGATTACGTCGATTAAGAATCATGAGGTGGAGGGTGGGTGGTTCCCTTTTTTTTTTTTTGCTTGCTATTAGTTAGGTTGTTTAATATTTCTGCTAAGTACTCTTTAAAATACCAGAATAGGGAGGATGGTGCAGGTTTAAGTTTATTAGATTGATCAGTATTGCTGAACTATGAACTATTTTGGGTGCAGTGTATTTTTTACATACAGGTATAACAGAATAGCTTTAGTGTTGTTGTTTATTTAAACTTGACTATGAACTTATACAAAATGCAGCAAGATATAAAAAAAAAACAGTGTTATTGATTTAAAAAAAACACTGTATCGGATTCATATCGGTATCGGCAGCTATCCAAATTTATGATATCGGTATCGGACATAAAAAAGTGGTATCGTGCCATCTCTAATGTAGATATGAGGAGAACCACTCCAAGGCAGTACCAGATACACCAACCCAATGTTTAAGCCTTTCAAGGAGGATGTGGTGGTCAACAGTGTCAAAAGCTGATGTTAGGTCCAACATAAGTAGGACCAAACATTTTCCTGCATCATTACTCATCAAAATGTCACTTGAGACCCTAAGAAGGGCTGATTCTGTGGAGTGAGCTCTGCGAAAGCCGGACTGAAACTTATCGCAAATGCTATGTTTGTCCAGAGCCGCTATAAGTTGCTTAGCCACAACCTTTTCTAGAAGCTTAGCAATTAACGGTAATTTAGAGATAGGTCTGTAGCTGCTCCAAAGAGAGGGGGTCTAACTGAGGTTTTTTTAAAAGTGAGAGAATAGTAGAATTTTTTAAAATAAACCAGAACTATACCAGACACCAGTTCAGGGTTGATTAGAGTGAGCACAGATGGACCAATAACCTGGAAGACATTTTTTCATAATGATGCAGGTACAATGCCAAGTGGACAAGAGGATGCTTTCACTGAATTCACTAGTTTTGCTAGCTCAGGTAGTGAAACAGGAGAGAAAGTGTCCAAAATGACAGGGTGTGATGAGGTGGAGATAGACATAACAGGTGCTGAATGAGAAAAGTTCATTCTTACATTCTTCATCTTTGCAAGCATAAAAGAAAGAAAACGGGGCCGCGGGAAGAGCAGGAGTAACAAAGCCACTAATGGTGTTAAATAGCACCTTAGGATTACCTCTGCTATTTGCAACCAAGTGTAAGAAATAGGCAGCCCTCGCACCTCTGATAGCATTATTAAAAGAAGCTAAAAGGTCCTTTAGGTAGAGGAGATGAACATTTAGGTGAGTTTTCCTCCACCTGGGTTCCACTTTGCGACAATCACATTTTAGACAAATACTGTATTACTAAAGTCAAATCATGTAGAAAAAGTTTAAGCAACTTCAGACCATTTTGGATGTTGATTGTGTTTGTGAAGTGGTCTGGTTTTAAATCCCATGACAGTACTGAGAGTTTTTAATTATCTTTTAACTGTTGACTCAGGATGTTCTGCTGTTTTAGCTCTTATAGATTTAGCCGCTGCCTTTGACACGGTCCATCACTACATGTTGGTCGGAAAGACACCATTTTATGGTAATTTAAATAATATTTGTGAAAGAGGTCTTTTTCTGTTGCCAGTAGTGAATATTCTTCTTGTTCTGCCCTGTGTGGTATACCACAGGGGCCTGTTTTGGGTTCTGCTCTGTTCTCATTATACATGCTACCTTTGGGATTCATTATCAAGAAATATAATATTTTCTTACACTTTTGTATTGATGACATCCCAGTTTACTTCCCATTGAAATTGGATGTCTCTGTCCCACTGCAGCCTCTTGCTGTCAAAGACTGGTTAACACTCAATTTTCGTATTTATTTTATTATCACCTCTTGATGGGACTACTGCAATTTTCCCTATTTGCGTTGCTGTGTTCCTCTCATAGTCCATGAGTTTGAATAATTCACTACTCAGTCTTTGTTCTCCTCATTTTAGACAATGCATGATCAACCACACAATCTGGAGAGGTCCAGATTTATTGTAAATATCAGAATTATCTAGAAATTAAATGTTGCATTTGAGATTTTAGCATAAACTTTTAGCATAAACCTAAGCATGATATAAACAAACTGATTAAAACTGTTTTACATCCATCTACAGAAAAATTAGCAGCCTGGTAACATGGTGAGAGAAAACTGTACATGAAATGTTAGATTTTAAAAAATACACCAGTAAAAGGTTTTACAGAAGTGTAATTTGTTCTTTTCAGAGTCCAGGGCACTGGCTCTGCCCAGGCAGTGACAGCAGGGTGCAGTCCTCAGCTGGCCGAATGAGCTCACTCGAGCTTCCAGCAGAGGACTGAGGCAGCTGAGTTAACTCACCCATGCTCTCAGCAGAGAGTGATTGCTGAGACGGCCCAGTAGAGCTCCGAGGTGAAACAGGTTGCGCTGTCTCCAGGGGTCCAGAGTAAGCTGATTCAACACACGAATGGCCTGAGGATAAAAACTCCTCTTGAGCCTCTCTGTTTTTGTTCAGATGGTGCGGAACCTTCTGCCTGATTTCAGAAGCTGGAACAGTTCGTTGCTGGGATGGGACAGGTCCTTCAAAATCTGAGTTGCTCTAGTCCAGTATCTCCTGACATAAATGTCCTGAAGGGAAGGGAGAGCTGTCCTGCAGCAGTGTTCTGCTATACAGATCACTCTCTGAAGAGCTTTTTTATCCTTGACACAGCTGTTTCCATACAATGATGTGATGTTCTGTGTGAGGATGCTCTCCACAGTGTCTGTATATAAGAGAGACCCTGAACTTCCTCAGTTGTCGGAGGTAATACAGGCGCTGCCTAGCCTTTTTGGTCTGGACCTGAATGTGGGCAGACCATGTCAGGTCTGAGGAGATGTGGACACCGAGATACTGAGGACTGCACACTCTCCACTGGAGCTCTATTAATGATAATGGGCTTGTAGTCTCTTTGCTGACTCCTTCTGAAGTCCACCACCCCCTCCTTGGTCTTGCCGACGCTCAGCTGGAGGTGGTTGTCCCGGCACTACGATGCCAGATTCTTCACTTCATCCATGTAGGCCGCCTCATCGTTGTTGGAGATGGCGTCCAACACCAGCCTTGGGTGACCACACAGACTGAAGTGTAGAGGGAGTAGAGAGGAGAGGACACACTCCTGTGGCGCTCACGTGCTGATGTTGATGCTGTTGGAGATGCAGCTACCCACCCTCACCACCTGAGTACCGCCAGTGAGGAAGTCCAACACCCATAGGGTCAGTGCAACTGGACGGTAGTCATTCAGGCATGAGGGCTGCTTGTTCTTTGGGACAGGGATGATGGTAGATCTCTTGAAGCATGTGGGGACCACAGACTTAGCCAGGGACACGTTGAAAATTGAAGTGAACACACCTGCTAGCTGGTTAGCACAGCACCGCAGCAGAGGGTCGGTGATGCCGTCTGGCCCCGCCGCTTACCTTGTGCTCAGAGCTGAGGAGCCTGAGCTGGCGACAGAACTGGTGACCAGAGATGGGCAGTAACGCGTTCTGATTACTTTTTTCAAGTAACGAGTAAAGTAAGGGATTACTATTGCAAAAACGGTAATTAGATTACCGTTACTTTCCCGTAGGAACGCTGCGTTACTGCGTTACTAAAACCGTGATTTTTTTGCGAGAATGTCTCACAACAGTGACGTAAGCGAGTGCGCCGTTAGTGACAACAGCTGTGTGCAGATCAACAATGGATCACATATCGATTGTGGGAGAGAGTATGAGCGTGCAGCGTTTAAAGCGTGGAAGTACTGACCTTACTTTGAGTTTGATTCCATAAAAAGTGACAAAAACATTAGTGTCCGTTGTGCGTGGGAAGAAAACTTCTTTTGACAGCGAAAAAAAACCCCTAAACTTCCAAGCAAGCACCGAGTGCGCTACCACGTAATGGGAAATTCACAGAGAAACTCGCGGATTCTTCAACTGACCGCGGCACACCTGCACCAGGGTAAACCCCCGCCTACTGCAGTCCTGCTTTACAGGTAAAAATAGAGCAACAGGACCGCTGAGTCTTTGACTTTATTTATTTTCTGCTGTGTTTTACTTGCATCTATTTGAAAGAGTGAGTGTAAACACAAAAAATATTTTATTTTATGTGCTGGAATGTGTAGAAAATAGGTTTAAATGTTAAACTAATTTCTTCAAGTCAGAGAATGGTGCATATAATTAAATTTTTTGCTTGATGCATAAAGTTAAAAGATTAAAACTAATAAAACAAGTTTTAAAAAGGGACCTTTCCATTTGATTACATTTTGTATGATGGATTATGTAGAAAAAGTAGAATTGGGCTGAAAGATCTATCGCTTTATCACCTCTTCAGGTTGTAAATCGTGTTTTTAAAAAGTAACTAAGTAACTAAGTAACTAAGTAATTAATTACTTTTGAAAATAAGTAATCAGTAAAGTAACGGGATTACTTTTTTGGGGAAGTAATCAGTAATTAGTTACTGATTACTTTTTTCAAGTAACTTGACCAACACTGCTGGTGACAACACTGGAAACTGAGCTGGTGACCAAAGTGATGGTTGTGGTGGGAGTGGAGCGGGTAGTGGAGTAGATGACTGAGCTGACGGCTGGGCAGCTGACAATAGTAGTGGTGGTTGTAGTGGAAGTTGAGTGGGCTCACCGTCTTTCAAACTGTTTAGTCACAGGACGGCCAGTCTTTAATATTCCACTCACAGGTTAAATACGGAAACTACTCTTGTAGTTTCTAAACTGGGGAAAACTAAGAACTAAACAACAATCCTGAACACGAGGCGACAGCGAGAACATGAAGAAGGATAATCAGGGAGAACTGTCGGAGGAACACAGACGGACCAGTAACAATCAGGAGAAAACACAGGGCTTATATACACACAGGAGCAACCAGGGAATGAGAAACAGGAGGGAGACACAGCTGGGGTTAATTATACATAACGAGACAAGGGGAAGCAAAACTAGACTCACTGCACGTAGGACTGGGAGAATCAAAATAAAACAGGAAACAAGACACAATTCACAAATACGCGGACAACAAACAACAAATGAATAACCAATAATCAGGAAATAGAAATCAAACATAAAACACTGGGAAACACCCAGGACCATGACAAAAAACATCCGAGTTTTTTTCAAACCGCAATCAAGGTCTGAACAGAACTTGAAACTCAGCCTTAAGGCTGATGGACAGTTCTCTGTACAGCACTGCCAAAGCCAACATGAGGAAGCATGTCAAGGAAGGTAGTGTGCTTCTTGGCAGATGACTACCCCCACCAGGTGTGGAGAGACATCCAAGCCCTCTCCAACATCAAAGGCCAGAGCCACCCAGCCCCTGACGGCAGCCTCACACTTGGAGAGGAGCTTAACACCTTCTTTGCCCAGTTTGAGATGACCCCTCTCCCACACCCCTGCCCTCCTTCTCTCCCGCACCAGGCACACACCCCTGTCCCTCCAGGAACATGAGGTTAAGAGGAGACTGAGAGTGGTGAACCCCAGGAGAGCTGCTGGCCCAGACAGCATCCCAGGGGCTGCGAGGACCAACTGGTAGGGGATCATCACCAGGCTGTTCAACCTCTCCCTGACTTATGCCAGGTGGGAACGGTGTCATTCCCATCCCCACAAACCTGGAATAGACAGCCTTAATGACTACAAACCTATAACCCTCACATCTGTAGTCATGAAGTGTTTTGAACAGATAGTGTTTTCGCACCTTAGAGACTGCATACGGCCCTGTCCTGACTCCTACCATTTTGCTTACAAATCAAATCAGAATCAGAATCAGAATCAAAGTACTTTATTGTGATCCCAAGGGGAAATTATGTATTGGGGATATGAATTGGGAGGAGACCTTCACCATCACACTTCAGAGAGCACTGAGCCATCTGGAGAACAGTAAGAGTTATGTGAGGATGCTCTTTGTGGACTACAGCTCAGCATTCAACACTACAATCCCAGACATCCTTGCCACCAAAGTGGACCACCTTCAGATGTCAAGTATGCCGATGACACCACCATAAGCTGCTGCTGGCCTTCTACTGTGAGGAGTGGTAGAAGTGGAGCAGCTCTCCTACTGCCTGGGTATTTGAAATGCAGAGGCCACGACTGACAACAGGAAGGCTGCACAAAGGGTAAATAACACTGCCCAAAAAATCATTGGCTCCCCTCTGCCGTCCCTGGAGGCCATCACCAGCACCTCCTGTTTCAGGAAAACCAGGGCCATCACAGGTAACCCCTTGCATACTGCCCACTACCTGTTTCACCTGTTTGGCCTGGTTCTCCTGGAATTTCTTCCTGTTAAAAGCGAGTTTTTTCTTCCCACTGTCATTAATTTTATCTTGTGCTTTTGTTTTATTGTCCTTCATTGTGTCATTGTTCTATTATGTGTTTTATCCTATTGTACAGTGTCCTTGGGTGTCTTGAAAGGCGCTTTATAAATAAAATTTATTATTATTATATGATTTTTGGGGTTTTCTCTTCTTTCTCTTTCTCTTCTTTCTTCTTAATTGTACTTAATTTTCTATCTGTGTACTCTTTTCAATGAACTCTCACTTCTTCCAATTTTCTTTTCAGCAGAAAAGAAAAATAACCAGCTGTTCTCCACAGAACCAGCAAAGGTGTACTCTCAGTGGCAAGGGAACAATAAGAGAACAGCACCACCAAGGCTGGAGACGGAGCAATACTGGAAGAGCATATGGGAGAAGGACCCATAACGGCAATGCTCAGTGACTAGTGGATCTGAGGGCAGACCATAGCAACCTCCATGAACAGGGTCCAGTAACCATCACGGTGGCAGACATCCAAGCAAGGGTCTCTAGTATGAAGAGTTGGACAGCACCAGGCCCCGACATGGTTCACGCCTACTGGCTGAAGCTGACTACACTCCACGAGCGTCTGGCAGCACAAATGAACCAGCTGCTAGTGGACGAGAGACACCTGGAATGGCTAACCGAAGGTCGGACGGTCCTGATCCCCAAGGACCCCAAGAAGGGACCGGTCCCATCCAACTACCGACCAGTAACCTGCCTCAGTACTACATGGAAGCTCCTGTCAGGCATCATATCGGCTAAGATGAAAAGGCACATGGGTCAATACATGAGCGGGGCACAGAAAGGGATTGGCAAGAATACCAGAGGTGCAAAACACCAGCTACTGGTAGACAGAACAGTCAGCCGAGACTGCAAGACCAGGCTGACCAACCAGTGCACTGCCTGGATTGATTACAAGAAGGCCTATGACTCAATGCCCCACAGCTGGATACTGGAATGCCTAGAATTGTACAAGATCAACAGGACCCTAAGAGCCTTCATCAGGAATTCAATGGGGATGTGACGTACAACACTAGAGGCCAACTCCAAGCCCATAGCACAAGTCACCATCAAGTGTGGGATCTACCAAGGAGATGCTCTGTCCCCACTGCTGTTCTGCATAGGCCTGAACCCCCTCAGTGAGATCATTGACAAGACTGGCTACAGATACCGACTACGGAACGGAGCAGTTGTCAGCCACCTCCTGTACATGGATGACATCAAGCTGTATGCCAAGAGTGAACGAGACATCGATTCACTGATCCACACTACGCAATGACATCGGGATGTCATTCGGGCTGGAGAAGTGTAGTCGGATGATAACAAAGAGAGGGAAGGTAGTCAGAACTGAGGGGATCGAGCTACCAGAAGGCAACATTGCAGACATAGAGGACAGTTACAAGTACTTGGGGTTCCTGCAGGCGAATGGGAACCATGAAGAGGCAGCTAGGAAAGCTGGCTTTCCTGGAAGATGGCCCCAACTGACCGAGTGCTCGGTGAATACCTCAGGCAGCAGAAACCCAAGAAAGAGGAGGGATACAAGGAACCATGATGGAAGGACAGGCCCCTGCATGGTATGTACCACCGGCAGATAGAGGAGGTGGCTGATATCCAGAAATCCTACCAGTGGCTGGACAAAGCTGGACTGAAAGACAGCACAGAGGCACTAATCATGGCAGCACAAGATGCTAGCAGGCAGGGCATACATGGAACGCAATAACCAAGTGGCCGGCATAGTATACAGAAACATCTGTGCCGAATATGGCCTGGAAGTTCCGAGGTCAAAATGGGAGACACCCCCAAGGGTGGTGGAGAATGACCGAGCTAAGATCCTGTGGGACTTCCAGATACAGACGGACTCTGTATCAAAGTGCAAAGCCTCACAGATGATGTGCAGCAGTGGGTCCCTCAGTCTGTCCTCACTCTGGACACTTGCAGTTGTCACACATGGAAATCAAATGTGTGATAAGCTGCAGGATTCAAACACAAGTGTAACTTATAAACACATGTTCATACTTTTATTCCACAATCAGAGAGAAAGAAAGAGAGAAAGAATGCAGGACAGACAGACAGGTGACAGTCTCAGGTGTATACACTGCTACAAAACAGCACAAGAGAAGGAGGATTTAGTGTTTGTGTTATTACGAGTGCTAAACAAGAAGAGTTTCCAGATGGTACAGTGGACACATGTGTGACTCCTGTGATCAAAGCATCTTTCTTTCAGCTTAACGAGTGAACCGTCAGCTCGTTCAAACACACGTTAAAATCCGTTTGGCTCGACACCACCGAACAGAGGCAGCAATATAACATAGCTAACATTAACAGTGCAGTGAATCCTGCTTGTGCCGTGATATTCAGGACTACAAACCGAGCAGCATCACTGAGTTTCAGCTTGTTGTGTTTGTGGATATATGACTGACTTTAATTATCCATAAAATCATCACATTCTCTGTAAGATTATGGTCAACTATTGAACGGTGTATATTTTAAAGTAAAGGCTCTAAAACCAAGTTAGTACAAACATCACTAATGTCACATAACTCTGCCGACATGTGGCCAACAGGAATGTCTTCATTATTAAACATTCGCACATAAATAAGTGACATAATATTCAGTACTTTTGACAGTTCACTCTTCGGCCGCTCTGCTTCTGCCGTATTTTGCGGCAAAATTATCCACACCCACCGCCGCGCTATGAATTCTGGGATATATGGGACCACGAAGCGTGCACCGGACGACGCTTGACATTTGGGAAATCGACAGCATATTTGGAGTATGCATTTGAAGTACCCTTCGGATTGGGACAGCCGTCATTGCGTCGCGGTGACGTAATAATTCAATTCAATTCAATTTTATTTATATAGCGCCAAATCACAACATAAGTCGCCTCAAGGTGCTTCATAGATACAGAGAAAAACCCAACAATCATATGACCCCCTGTGAGCAAGCACTTTGGCAACAGTGGGAAGGAAAAACTCCCTTTTAACAGGAAGAAACCTCCGGCAGAACCAGGCTCAGGGAGGGGCGGCCATCTGCTGCGACCGGTTGGGGTGAGAGAAGGAAGACAGGATAAAAGACATGCTGTGGAAGAGAGACAGAGGTTAATAACAGATGTGATTCAATGCAGAGAGGTCTGTTAATACATAGTGAGTGAGAAAGGTGACTGGAAAGGAAAAACTCAATGCATCATGGGAATCCCCCGGCAGCCTATGTCTATTGCAGCATAACTAAGGGAGGATTCAGGGTCACCTGGTCCAGCCCTAACTATATGCTTTAGCAAAAAGGAAAGTTTTAAGCCTAATCTTGAAAGTAGAGATAGTGTCTGTCTCCTGAATCCAAACTGGAAGCTGGTTCCACAGAAGAGGGGCCTGAAAACTGAAGGCTCTCCCTGTCACGGCTCCCGAGGCAAGCTGTGTGGAATAAATGAGGATCCAATCGCAGGCAGTCGTGGAGAAGTGAAGGTGATTTATTGAACACAAAAAGAATGTGGACAAACAGCAAAACGGGGCTCGAACTAAACTAAACTGGGAAACAACTAAACTACAGAGCACAAACCTGAATGAAAACGAGCAGAGGAGGATGACGATGAACAGCAGGGAGAAGACACGGTGGATACACAGACTGACACTGAGTAATACAGACGAACCGGCAACAGGCAGGAGAACACACAGGGCTTAAATACACACACCAGTAATCAGGGGATGAGAGACAGGAGGGCAACACAGCTGGGAAGAATCTGGGCTGACGGGACAGGGGAAACGTAAACTGATCACACTCACATACGACACGGACCTTCACAATAAAACAGGAAACTCAGACACATGGAACCAGACAAGACATTGAACTAAACAGACAGATTCACAAACAGATGGGGTGACACCATAGACAGACAGATACAGACGCAGACTCAGAGGCAGACCGAATATAACACAGAACTTAAACAATCATCATCTAGAAAATGATAACAAACTAAAAGCGCAGGGTCACCGACCCAGGACCATGACAGTACCCCCCCCCCTCAAGGGCTGGCTCCAGACAGCCCAGCAGAAACACAAAAACCGACCAAAACAAAACAGAAAAGGACCCGACCAGGGCGGGCGGAGGGGGCCCAGGACGGAGGGACAGAGTCCAAAAAGGCTCAGATGGCCAAGTTCAGGAGGCCGACCATGCGAATGGCAGCGGGGCAGGTCCGGATGCCGGCCACGCAGTAGGCAGTGGCGCGGAAACAGTTCTGGGGGCCGACCGTGCGGACGGCAACAGCGGCGTGGAAACAAGTCCGGAGGCCGGCCACGCGGAAGGCAGTGGCGGCGTTCAGGAGGGCGTCCACGGTGGCGGAGATGCCCAACAAGCGGCCTGGCAGATGACCGACGATGTGGAGGTGGTAGTAGGGGACCTGAAGGCTGCGTGGCCCCTGCAGCCCCAGGCGAAGCAGAAGCTGGACCAGACGAGGCGGAAGCGGAGGCTGGACCAGACGAGGCGGAAGCGGAGGCTGGACCAGACGAGGCGGAAGCGGAGGCTGGACCAGACGAAGCTGATGAGGACGCTGAAGCAGAAGCTGGACCAGGCGATGCTGATGCTGAAGCTGAAGTTGGACCAGGCGATGCTGATGAGGATGATGAGGATGCGGAGGCTGGACCAGGCGAGGCTGAAGCAGAAGCAGAGGCTGGACCAGGCGAGGCTGAAGCAGAAGCAGAAGCTGGACCAGGCGTGGATGATGCTGAAGCCGGAGCCGGACCAGGCGTGGGTGATGCTGAAGCCGGAGCCGGACCAGGCAACGGCGAGGATGATGCTGATTCTGGACCAGGCGAGGATGCAGCAGAGGCCGAGCCAGGCGACGGCATGGGTGAAGACACGGAGGCTGCAGCTGGCGTGGATGAAGACACGGAGGCTGCAGCTGGCGTGGATGAAGACACGGAGGCTGCAGCTGGCGTGGATGAAGACACGGAGGCTGCAGCTGGCGTGGAAGCTGGAGACGGAGGCGCTGCAGCAGGCGGCGGCATGGATGAAACTGCTGCTGCAAGCGAGGATGAGGCTGCTGGTGGAGCAGCTGGTGGCTGGACGGGCTCCTCGGGCCCCCCAGCTGACGAGGAAGGAGGCTGGACGGGCTCCTCGAGCCCCCCAGCTGACGAGGAAGGAGGCTGGACGGGCTCCTCGGGCCCCCCAGCTGACGAGGAAGGAGGCTGGACGGGCTCCTCAGGCCCTCCAGCGAGAACAGTCTCAGGACCAGTGGGCACAGGGGCACCCTGGAACACACAGGACAAAACCAGCAGGTGCGAGGACCTCTGGCAGGAATAGATCAGAACCAGCAGGCGCACGGGCCTCTGGCAAGGATAGATCAGAACCAGCAGGCGCACGGGCCTCTGGCAGGGACAGAACAGAACCAGCAGGCGCACGGGCCTCTGGCAAACACATAGCAGACTTCAGCCGCCCAGAGCATTGACTCTGCTCAGGCAGTGACAGCCGGGTGCAGTCCTCAGCTGGGTTCCTAGCCTCCAGGGGTCCAGAGTGGGCTGAAACTCAGCCTCTGCGGAGGCCCTGGAGCGCGTCACAGTCTCCAAACTGGCCAGCTTTTTAGGAATGATTACATTATCATTAGGTTTGACGTTCTGCTTAGAACAAACGGATGAAACACAGTTCCTTTTAGATTGATTTGACTGAGCTTGTTGTACCGGAGTAGCAAGTGACACAGGGTGCAGGGCTAGTGGCTGCTGAACAGGAGGCTGAACTGAGGGTGACTGAAACAATGGTTGGGATGACGACGGTGGTGGAATTGGAGACTGAGCTTGAGGCCGGGCGGCTAACTGAGCTTGAGGCCGGGCGGCTAACTGAGCTTGAGGCCGGGCGGCTAACTGAGCTTCCGGTTGCAGTTCAAAAGAATAAACAGTCCTGGTATTATCAGAGCTGGTGTTAATTGTCTCTGGGATATATGCCACAGTTTCAGCAGACCCTGGGTTAGCTGACATGGGTTTAACAGGTTCAGAAGAACAACAGCCCTTTGCTTTCACTGAAGTCTTAAAAATGCCAACCTGGGAGAGATCGGTTATCACGAAGGTAGGTAAGCTTTGTGAATTAGCTCCCACTGACACACCCCGAACAACCCCAGAAGAAAAAGTCTCAAAGTTCAGATTGGAGCTGTTATCCTTTTTACTCACCACAGTCGGCCGCTCTGATATCCTGGGGTCCGACTGTGGCGAGGGGCGTCGACGGCGTGAGTGCCGTTTCCCATTTGAAGGCTGGACCGACGGGCCGGGCAGGACACTCTCCGTCGGGTCAGGGAGTGAAGCATGAGTTGCAGGGTGGGTGGTAGCAGGGGGGATAAGATGAAGCTCGTTCAGAACGAAATTCTGTGTGAGCGGGTGAAGTGAGCTGAGCAACCAGGGGAGACCAGAAACTAAGCGCTGTAGCCGAACAGCTATGCCTTGGCGGAATTCTCTCCCCTCATGCTCGAGCCATAAGTTAATTAATTTGTCCACAGAGTAAACAATATCCTCCCGGAGCTCCTCGGGCGGGTTGACTGCTGCTGGGTCCATAGTGGCCGGTTCGTACTGTCACGGCTCCCGAGGCAAGCCGTGTGGAATAAATGAGGATCCAATCGCAGGCAGTCGTGGAGAAGTGAAGGTGATTCATTGAACACAAAAAGAATGTGGACAAACAGCAAAACGGGGCTCGAACTAAACTAAACTGGGAAACAACTAAACTACAGAGCACAAACCTGAATGAAAACGAGCAGTGGATACATAGACTGACACTGAGTAATACAGACGAACCGGCAACAGGCAGGAGAACACACAGGGCTTAAATACACACACCAGTAATCAGGGGATGAGAGACAGGAGGGCAACACAGCTGGGAGGAATCTGGGCTGACGGGACAGGGGAAACGTAAACTGATCACACTCACATACGACACGGACCTTCACAATAAAACAGGAAACTCAGACACATGGAACCAGACAAGACATTGAACTAAACAGACAGATTCACAAACAGATGGGGTGACACCATAGACAGACAGATACAGACGCAGACTCAGAGGCAGACCGAATATAACACAGAACTTAAACAATCATCATCTAGAAAATGATAACAAACTAAAAGCGCTGGGTCACCGACCCAGGACCATGACACTCCCTCCCATTCTACTTTTAAATACTCTAGGAACAACAAGTAGGCCTGCAGAGCGAGAGCGAAGTGCTCTAATGGGGTGATATGGTACTACAAGGTCATTAAGATAAGATGGGGCCTGATTATTTAAGACCTTGTATGTGAGGAGCAGGATTTTGAATTCAATTCTGGATTCAACAGGAAGCCAATGAAGGGAAGCCAAAACAGGAGAAATATGCTCTCTCTTTCTAGTCCCTGTCAGTACTCTTGCTGCAGCATTTTGGATTAGCTGAAGGCTTTTCAGTGAGTTTTTAGGACATCCTGATAATAATGAATTACAGTAGTCCAGCCTGGAAGTAATAAATGCATGAACTAGTTTTTCAGCGTCACTCTGAGACAGGATATTTCTAATTTTAGAGATGTTGCGCAAATGGAAGAACGCAGTCTTACATATTTGTTTAATATGTGCATTGAAGGACATGTCCTGGTCAAAAATGACTCCAAGGTTCCTCACAGCGTTACTGGAGGCCAAGGTAATGCCATCCAGAGTAAGAATATATATATTATATTATATATTTATGTATTTTATTTTATTGTTTACACTATTTAATTTGTAAAATATGTGTACACACACACACACACACACACACACACACGTAGAAAAATATTTAGTATACAAATCCAGAAATGCATATACTATTATATATTGTACATATTGTACATATTAGTTTCAGATGTAGCCATTCTTGTATTTTGCTTGTTTACGTTATTGTATTTTGCACAACTCTGTTGCTTGTGAAGCTCGCACACAAGAATTTCACTCACATGTACTGTACCAGTGTACCTGCACATGTGATGTGACAATAAAAGTGATTTGATTTGATTTGAATCTGGTTAGATACCATATTTCTAGGCTTTTCAGGGCCGAGTACAATAACCTCAGTTTTATCTGAATTAAGAAGCAGAAAGTTAGCGGCCATCCAGGTCTTTATGTCTTTAAGACATTCCTGCAGTTTAACTAATTGGTGTGTGTTATCTGGCGTCATGGACAGATAGAGCTGGGTGTCATCTGCATAGCAGTGAAAATGTATGCTATGTCTTCTAATGATACTGCCTAAGGGAAGCATGTATAATGTAAACAGAATTGGTCCTAGCACTGAACCCTGTGGAACTCCATAATTAACCTCAGTGTGTGAAGAGGACTCTCCATTTACATGCACAAATTGGAGTCTATTAGATAGATATGATACAAACCACTGCAGTGCAGTACCTGTAATACCTACAGCATGTTCTAATCGCTCTAATAGGATATTATGGTCGACAGTATCGAATGCTGCACTAAGGTCTAGCAGGACAAGCACAGAGATGAGTCCACTGTCAGAGGCCATAAGAAGATCATTTGTAACCTTCACTAAAGCTGTTTCTGTGCTGTGATGAGCTCTGAAACCTGACTGAAACTCTTCAAATAAGTCATTCCTCTGCAGATGATCTTTTAGCTGTTTGACAACTACTCTTTCAAGGATTTTTGATATGAAAGGAAGGTTGGAGATTGGCCTATAATTAGCTAAGACTGCTGGGTCTAGAGATGGCTTTTTGAGTAAAGGTTTAACTACAGCTAGCTTGAAGGCCTGTGGTACATAGCTGATTATTAGAGATAGGTTGATCATATTTAAGATCGAAGAATTAATTAATGGCAGGACTTCTTTGAGCAGTTTTGTAGGAATGGGGTCTAAAAGACACGTTGATGGTTTGGAGGAAGTAATTATTGAAGTTAACTCAGAAAGATCAATTAGAGAAAAAGAGTCTAACTTAACATCAATGGTAGTAAGAGTAGCTGTAGATAATATTACATCTGTGGGATGATTATTGGTAATTTTTTCTCTAATGATAAAAAATGTTATTTGTGAAGAAGTTCATGAAGTCATTACTAGTTAACGTTAAAGGGATTGTTGGCTCAAAAGAGCTCTGACTTTTTGTCAGCCTGGCTACAGTGCTGAAGAGAAACCTGGGGTTGTTCTTATTTTCTTCAATCAGTGATGAATAGTAAGATGTTCTGGCTTTGCGGAGGGCTTTCTTATAAAGCAGCAAACTATTTCTCCAGGCTAAATGATGATCCTCTAATAGGTCTCAAAATGCGTACTTCAAGCATGCGGTCTCTTAATGGACACAGCCATAGACATGCCACACAAGCTTGACAACATGGACACAAACAGACGTGAAACACATGACAGACTGGACAGGAAACATGACACATGATCTATGTGTCATAATCCAATCTATTTTTAAACCAAAATTGGTATTGTGAGAATGTTGGTGATACCATGCTTTAAGATGTAAATGCCTATAAAATTGACATAAAATCACTTTTCTTTGAAAACTTTTTGCTTAGTTTGTTGGAGAAAAAGCAAAATCTTGAAATCTTGTGACAATAATGGAATGCATTGTTCTGGAAGAGGCATACCTGAAGTATTTATCACAAAAACTTGTCTGGTAATATACCTGGGCTTTTCCTTCCCTGTCTTGTCTTCCTTTTGTGGTGTGCAACTGATGAGGGTGAGGGGATACTAAAATATAAGGCAAAAATATAAGTGGTAGGCAGACTAGCGATGAGAAGCGATCCGTGACCTCAACTGCATGATCATGAAATCCACTGAGTGGAGCAAGTGTGCTGGCAAAATTTGGAAGAAATGGTGGGAGAAGACATCAGAAGAAATTCTGGACAATGAGAGACCTTGGTAGGGGAATGAGAGGAACCTCAGTCAGGTAGTGACGTGCTCGCAACAGAAGCTCTGATGGTGAAGCATGCTGGGAATTTTTGACGCTCTAGGTAAAGTTGTCACGGTCCCCGTGCCTGCCCAGCCGGCCTCATAAGGCTACACTTGTGTTTTTGCTTTCTCTCTCTCTCTCCCCTACCTCTCTGCCTGGGCGGAGCTCACTGCTGGCTCCTGCCCTTGGCTTACACACCTGTTGGCGATCAGCTGATTTCCCGACTACTATTTGAGGCTGGGCCACAGATTTTCTCATCGCTGGATAATTGTGCTACTAACTTTACCTTCCCAGACCTGTGACCTCCCAGCTGTACGAACGTGTGTGAGTTGGATGTGAGGACGTGAGCGAACGTGAGAGAGAGAGCCTTCCCCTAATCCCTTGGAACCCTGGATTTTTCCCCGTCACTGTATATATTATCGCACTGGTGTGTAAATAAACGGTGCTCTGAGACGTCAACCTGTTCTGCGCTTGAGTCCCTGCTTTCAGATTGTGACAAAAGTAAAGAAAAATTGTTCATAGAGTCGTTGGGGCCATATACATTTACGAAATGTATTTTTTGTTCCATGATAATATCTTAAACAGTGATGTACCTCCCCCTATGGATCTTTGATGAGCTTTAGACTTTGAAATGGTATTGGTTTGTGTATAGGGATGGCCTATACTATACAGTGGGGCAAAAAAGTATTTAGTCAGCCACCGATTGTGCAAGTTCCCCCACCTAAAATGATGACAGAGGTCAGTAATTTGCACCAGAGGTACACTTCAACTGTGAGAGACAGAATGTGAAAAAAAAAATCCATGAATTCACATGGAAGGATTTGTAAAGAATTTATTCGTAAATCAGGGTGGAAAATAAGTATTTGGTCAATAACAAAAATACAACTCAATACTTTGTAACATAACCTTTGTTGGCAATAACAGAGGTCAAACGTTTACTATAGGTCTTTACCAGGTTTGCACACACAGTAGCTGGTATTTTGGCCCATTCCTCCATGCAGATCTTCTCGAGAGCAGTGATGTTTTGGGGCTGTCGCCGAGCAACACGGACTTTCAACTCCCGCCACAGATTTTCTATGGGGTTGAGGTCTGGAGACTGGCTAGGCCACTCCAGGACTTTCAAATGCTTCTTACGGAGCCACTCCTTTGTTGCCCGGGCGGTGTGTTTTGGATCATTGTCATGTTGGAAGACCCAGCCTCGTTTCATCTTCAAAGTTCTCACTGATGGAAGGAGGTTTTGGCTCAAAATCTCACGATACATGGCCCCATTCATTCTGTCCTTAACACGGATCAGTCGTCCTGTCCCCTTGGCAGAAAAACAGCCCCATAGCATGATGTTTCCACCCCCATGCTTCACAGTAGGTATGGTGTTCTTGGGATGCAACTCAGTATTCTTCTTCCTCCAAACACGACGAGTTGAGTTTATACCAAAAAGTTCTACTTTGGTTTCATCTGACCACATGACATTCTCCCAATCCTCTGCTGTATCATCCATGTGCTCTCTGGCAAACTTCAGACGGGCCTGCGCGTATGAAGTTGACAAGTTTCACCACAGGATTCACAACATGATTCAGCTGTAACACCGATTTACATAGAGATTCCTGGTGGATGATGCAGTGGAGGAAAATCACATCCTGGTCAGAGTTTTCATCTTTCACTTTATTCTGGATTCTCCTCAGCAGGCCAACGTTTTTTCCCGTTAAATTTGGAGATCCATCTGTGGTGACGTTAACAAGCTTACTCCAGGGAAGCTTCATGTTTTCGATGGCAGCAGACACTCGTTCAAACAAGTCCTCTCCCCGTGTTTGTCCTTTCAGAGACTCCATTGTCAAAAACTCCTCCGTTATTTCAAAGGTTTCGTTGATTCCTCGGATAAAAATGAGGAGCTGAGCAGTGTCTTTGACATCGTTGCTTTCATCCAGTGCTAAAGAATAAAAAGTGAATGACTTCGCCTTTTTGTTTAATATGCTGGTGATATCTTCATCTATTAGTTCTACACGGCGAGTCACTGTCCGCCGTGATAAACTGATTTTCTCAAATTTGTCTTTGGTCTCCGGGCACAAAATACCTGCTGTCTCTACCATACATTCTTTTAAAAACTCGCCCTCTGACAGTGGTTTGCTGGCCTTTGCTATTTTGAATGAAAGCATAAAACTGGCCTTGGTACTTGACTCTTGAATGGCAGTTTGACGGTGAAAAAAACTTTGCTGAGCCTTCAAATTAGCTGCCAACTTCTCAGCAGCAGATTCCCGTTCTTTTGTTGAGAGCTTGCTAGCATAATTTGCGTGCTTTGTGGCAAAGTGACGGCTAATATTATACTCTTTAAAAACCGCCACAGTTTCTTGGCATATCAGGCAAACAGCAGATGATCGGTGTTCAGTGAAAAAATATTTAGTTGTCCACTCCTTTTTGAACACTCGACATTCTCTGTCCACTTTCCTTTTCTTGGGTCCGCTCATCTTCATAGAGGGGCGGTAGGTCACAGGGTAAAGTGCAAACGTGGAGTAATAGCTTCACCTCAACAAAGCCAATATATCTAGAGTGCGCCATCTAGTGAGGAAACATCAGAATTGCAGGGGAAATAAAACATTAACAAGGTTAATTTATTAAATTTTTTTCAAGTTTGGCGGGCCGGATCAAAACGTTTAACGGGCCGCACGTGGCCCCCGGGCCGTAGTTCGCCCATGCCTGAACTAGAGTTATTCAATATTCCAGCGACGAGTAGCTCAGCGCCCCTGCCTTAAGAAGTGTCAGTAACCAAATGCAGAATCACTGGTGATCAGCTGCAGGTGCGTGGGCCAAGGGTGGTAGCTCAATCTGAGCTCCGCCCAGGCAGAGAGACAGGAGAGAGAGAGAGCAAGGCGAGCAAGAGAGGGGAGAGCAAAGGCAGAGCAAACAAAAACAAAAACATTTGTGGCCACACTGGGCTGGCCGGGCAGGCACAGGGACCATGACAACGTGTTCATTTAGTTGGTTGCTTTCATGAGTGTCCACCACAGCACGTCCTTTGTTTGTCCCCCGTTTCCCCAGTCATGGTCTGTGTGTCTGTCTGGTTTCTCTTGCCTTTCTGTCCCTTGCTCTCCTTGTTCTTATGCCCTTTCTCGTCCCTCCCTCTCTCGCCCCTCCCTCTGTTCCCTGGGTTTCATCAGTCTGCATCTTGGTGTGTATGTTTCACGTACTTCCTGTTTTTGTTTGAAACTAGACAAGAGTCCTGTGTGTTCCATACTCGGTTGTTCTTCCCCTGTCTCGTCAGTTGATTTTGTTCACCTGTGTTCCCCAGGTGTTTCATCTCTGCTCTGACCCCCTCTGATGTATTTACTGTCTGTGTCTCCCTCCGTCCAGTGTGGTGATCTCCCTCATCCTCTGGCTGTGTGTTCCGGCTGGTATCTCAGTTTAGGTTTCTTGGTTTATGTACATAGTCATTCAGCAATAAAGCTGTGTTTAAGTTTAATTTTCCCAATTAGTCTGCATTTTGGGTCCTATATCAAGCCTTCACTGCTACATGACAACAGACCATTGAAAAGATAAATCAAATCAATTTATTTATATAGCACTTTTCACAGGATAAAAACCACAAAGTGCTTCACAATAATATAAAACAAAAATACATAAAATACATCAATGATCAAACATACAGCACAAATTAAAAGCCAATTTAAATAAATGAGTCTTAAGCTGCTTTTTAAAAGAATAAATAAAATCAAGGCAACGCAATGATGGAGGGAGAGCATTCCACAACCTGGGGGCCACCGCTCTAAAAGATCGATCTCCTCTGGTCTTAAAACAAGTTTGTGGGACTACCAACAGCCTTTGATTAGATGATCTCAGGCTGGAAGCCAGTGTAATGAACGTAACACTGGTGTAATGTGCTCTCTTTTTCGTATCTTAGTTAAAAGCTTTGCAGCAGCATTCTGGACTAACTGGAGATGGTCAAGATTCATTTTGCTCAGACAAAGAAAAAGACTGTTACAATAATCTAAGCGAGATGAAATAAAAGCATGAATAACCATTTCTAACTCAGATTTAGACAGCAAAATTCACAGTTTGGAGATGTTTCTTAGCTGAAAAAGGCAATTCCTAATTAACTGACGAGACTGTTGTTCTAGGGACATGGCAGAATCAAAGATCACACCAAGGTACCTGAGGCTAGTTTGGAGATGTTTCTTAGCTGAAAAAGGCAATTCCTAATTAACTGACGAGACTGTTGTTCTAGGGACATGGCAGAATCAAAGATCACACCAAGGTACCTGAGGCTAGGGTGAACAGATGAGCGAGAGAACCAAGATGCTGTTTGATATCTGGTTGTCGGGGGCAATAATTAATGTTTCTGACTTCTCAGAGTTCAGCTGTAAGTAGTTGTGACCAAGCCGCTATTCAATGGAAGCTAAACATTTAATTAAACAGGACAGTTTATGGACTTCCATTGGCTTAAAAGAGCAATAGAGCTGAATATCATCAGCATAGAAGTGATAAGACACCTCAGGGAACTGCCTAATTAGAAGTCCTAGAAGTAACATGTACAAAAGAAAAAGAATAGGACCCAGAACTGAACCCTGCGGAACCCCACATGTCAGATCTTTAGAATGTGACATAAGTCTGACTGATTTGGGCTGGTTGGTGAGGAGATCAGTGATACAGGATCAGATGGTATCCTCTGTGGACTGATTTGCTCTGTAAGCAAAGTGGTAGGGGTCCAGAGAGGGCAGTAGGCAGTCTCTGATATGCTGAGACACTCGAAACACTTCATGACTGAAGATTTAGGGGGTATAGGTCTGTAGTCATTGAGGAAGTCTATTACAGGCTTTTAGGGAATGGGAATCATTATGTAGGCCTTCAGACAGGTGGTAATGGTGGCATGAGTCAGGCAGAGGTTAAACAACCTGATGAAGATCCCCTCCCAGTTGGTCCACACAGGCTTTGACCACAGCCCCATGCCATCATGGCCACAAAGCTCTCTTGGAGTTCACCACTCTCAGTTGCCTCCTTACCTCATGCTCCTAAAGGGAGAGTGCTGGGTGAGAAGGAGGGGGAGGTGAGGTGACGCTGAGCAAAGAAGTTGTTGAGCTGCTCTGCTAAGTGTGAAACTGAAGGCCTCATCCTCCTCCTGTGAGCCTCCTTAGCTTGTTTGACACCCCTCCTAGAGTTGGCTCTGGCAGTGCTGTACAGAAAACTTTCCCTCAGCTGGAAGGCAGAGTTACCAGTTCTGATCAGAGCCTGTACTTCTCTCGTGATCCAAGGTTTCCAGTTAGGAAAAACTGTTATATTCTCAACACAGCACTTAATGTAGAAAAGGACAGACTAGGTGAAGCTCTCCAGGTCCTGCTGTTCAAAGATGAATCAGTCTGTCAGATCAACACCTGTAGCTGGATGAGAGCACCATCTGGCCATGTTTTAGTGACCTGGGTGCTTGGAGGGGTTTGTTTCCTGAGGATGGTTTAAAAACAGATGAAGAGCAGAGACGAGTGGTCATATTGTCAGAGGTGGGGGAGGGGTGTCGCTTGATGTTACTGTGCACATGGTCCAGTGTCCTGTTGCCCCTGGTAGAGCACTTTGGGGAGTACAGCTTTCAAATAAATAAAGTCCTCAGCAACAACATGCCTCAGCCTTGATGTATATACAGGGAGTGCAGAATTATTAGGCAAGTTGTATTTTTGAGGAATGATTTCATTATTGAACAACAACCATGTTCTCAATGAACCCAAAAAACTAATTAATATCAAAGCTGAATGTTTTTGGAAGTAGTTTTTAGTAGAGATGGCACGATACCACTTTTTTATGTCCGATACCGATACCGATATCATAAATTTGGATATCTGCCGATACCGATATGAATCCGATAGTGTTTTTTTAATCAACAAAACTGTTTTTAAAATATCTTTCTGCATTTTGTATAAGTTCATACTCAAGTTTAAAACAACAACTACACTAAAGCTATTCTGTTATACCTGTATGCAAAAAAAAAATATTTCATAGTTCAGCAATACTGATCAATCTAATAAACTTAAACCTACACCATCCTCCCTATTCTGGTATTTTAAAGAGTACTTAGCATAAATATTAAGCAACCTAACTAATAGGGTTCCAACTCCCAGCAACAACAAAAATAAATAAATAAAAAATAGGGACCCACCCCTCATGCTCCACCTCATGATGCTTAATCGACGTAATCAACCTTAATTTGATGCAGTGTGAAAAAAAATACACAGAAATCAATTCTTTTTCAAGAAATATTAAATAGATTCAACATCTTTCTTCAACAAAATTGCAGACTGCACAGATGGTACCTTCCCAAAGGAAAAAGTACTATAGCTTACTAGGGTATATTAGACTTTACAGTTACTATATACAATAATGGACTTCTATACATTTTACATCAGATTAAAACTTTGGGTGTAAGATTCAGATAAATATTAAATAATTAAAAGCTCGACATTTTAAATGAGAATAAGAAAGAAAAGTATGTCTTTGTGCCCCCTTTTTCCTGTTAATGCCCTATCGGCCCCCCTGGCTAAACTTTCCTAGATCCGCCCCTGCACAGTTACCAGCCGTCAGCTACGTAGAAAAAGATCCTGGAGTAGAAAGTAATAATAAATAAATTCTAACAACAGCTGATCAAGCTTAAACGTGCTGCTGTTGTTTATCCACTGGTTTCCTCTTTCTGGTGCAAAGTGGGCCAAAAACAAACCAGAGACACGGACTAGCGACAGAAAAGCCGATCAGCTGATCATTAAGCAGTTTCATGATTGAAGTAGCAGCCGGAGAGCGAGAGGCAGTCGGTTAAGCTTAACGCAGGAATGCTTTACAAACATTCAGAGATGGACTTACACACTTGCTTTACTTCTCTCGGGGATAACTTTGTCGGAGATGAAATGGCGGGTTGCTAGCGAAGCTCCAAATGCTATCCAGACCACCGACAGGTCCTGCATGCCACAGCCGCTCTATCACGTGATGCATACTGCTCCGGTGCTAACGTTCTGAGGTGAGTTACGGCGTGTTGCAAGTTTTGTGAGGTGCTTTCGTGATATTTAATGGATCGGATTACATTTTTTATTTTTCTCCGATATCCGATCCAGTAATTTAGGTCAGTATCGGACCGATACCGATACGTAATATCGGATCGGTCCATCTCTAGTTTTTAGTTTGTTTTTAGTTTTAGCTATTTTAGGGGGATATCTGTGTGTGCAGGTGACTATTACTGTGCATAATTATTAGGCAACTTAACAAAAAACAAATATATACCCATTTCAATTATTTATTTTTACCAGTGAAACCAATATAACATCTGCACATTCACAAATATACATTTCTGACATTCAAAAACAAAACAAAAACCAATCAGCGACCAATATAGCCACCTTTCTTTGCAAGGACACTCAAAAGCCTGCCATCCATGGATTCTGTCAGTGTTTTGATCTGTTCACCATCAACATTGCGTGCAGCAGCAACCACAGCCTCCCAGACACTGTTCAGAGAGGTGTACTGTTTTCCCTCCTTGTAAATCTCACATTTGATGATGGACCACAGGTTCTCAATGGGGTTCAGATCAGATGAACAAGGTGGCCATGTCATTAGTTTTTCTTCTTTTATACCCTTTCTTGCCAGCCACGCTGTGGAGTACTTAGATGCGTGTGATGGAGCATTGTCCTGCATGAAAATCATGTTTTTCTTGAAGGATGCAGACTTCTTCCTGTACCACTGCTTGAAGAAGGTGTCTTCCAGAAACTGGCAGTAGGACTGGGAGTTGAGCTTGACTCCATCCTCAACCCGAAAAGGCCCCACAAGCTCATCTTTGATGATACCAGCCCAAACCAGTACTCCACCTCCACCTTGCTGGCGTCTGAGTCGGACTGGAGCTCTCTGCCCTTTACCAATCCAGCCACGGGCCCATCCATCTGGCCCATCAAGACTCACTCTCATTTCATCAGTCCATAAAACCTTAGAAAAACCAGTCTTGAGATATTTCTTGGCCCAGTCTTGACGTTTCAGCTTGTGTGTCTTGTTCAGTGGTGGTCGTCTTTCAGCCTTTCTTACCTTGGCCATGTCTCTGAGTATTGCACACCTTGTGCTTTTGGGCACTCCAGTGATGTTGCAGCTCTGAAATATGGCCAAACTGGTGGCAAGTGGCATCTTGGCAGCTGCACGCTTGACTTTTCTCAGTTCACGGGCAGTTATTTTGCGCCTTGGTTTTTCCACACGCTTCTTGCGACCCTGTTGACTATTTTGAATGAAACGCTTGATTGTTCGATGATCACGCTTCAGAAGCTTTGCAATTTTGAGACTGCTGCATCCCTCTGCAAGATATCTCACTATTTTTGACTTTTCTGAGCCTGTCAAGTCCTTCTTTTGACCCATTTTGCCAAAGGAAAGGACGTTGCCTAATAATTATGCGCACCTGATATAGGGTGTTGATGTCATTAGACCACACCCCTTCTCATTACAGAGATGCACATCACCTAATATGCTTAATTGGTAGTAGGCTTTCGAGCCTATACAGCTTGGAGCACGACAACATGCATGAAGAGGATGATGTGGACAAAATACTCATTTGCCTAATAATTCTGCACTCCCTGTACAACAGAGCAGCAGTGAATAGTATAAGAAACTACAGGACTATTGACTGTGCAGAACCTTTCTATTCACTGCAGGAGTCTTATCTTCCTCTGTTTTCTTCTTGGCAGGTTATTTAACCGTTACTAGTGAATCTCTTCCTCCTGTCGTCATTGGAGATACAGTCACACTCAAGTGCAACTTCCAAACAGATGGCAGCCTGAAAGAGATTGTGTGGTTTCGGGAAAGCGAACAGGTAAAGTTAGTTAGCTTTGAGCTGAATGATGATCTTGCGTGTGTAATGCTGCAACAAGAGTACTGAGAGGGACTAGAAAGAGAGAGCAGATTTCTCCAGTACTGGCTTCTCTTCATTGGCTCCCTGTTAAATCCAGAATCAAAATCCTTGTCATCACATTACAAGGTCTTAAATAATAAGGCCCCATCTTATCTTGAAGACCTAATAGTACCGCATCACCCCAACCAAACACTTGGCTCTCAGACTGAATCAGAGTCAAAATGACTTTTATTTCCAAGTTTGTGCGTGGATCTTGCTGTGGTGTTATGGTGAAAAGTATTTACAGTATATGTAATATATACATCACTGTATAAATATTAACAATAAATACACATAAAAGAAATATATAATACCTAGTACCTACAGTTATAGAATACAAATGATAAATTAACAAATATGTAAGATTATGAGTGAGGGGAGTGCAAAATGTAGATAGGAAATGATGTGCAAAGTCTTTATAGCCTGAGTATATTGTATTTCCGTTGTTTTTTCCTATCAGCCTACCTCTCTGACATGTCTTCCCAATGTGATGTTTGTGTAAAGTTTGGTCAGAAGGTTCCTTAGTAAGTGCGCATGCACCATTAGCGTGCTGCCTGATGTAACCTATAATTTCCTTTGGGATTAATAAAGTATTCTGATTCTGATTTACAACAAAGTGCAAACACCGGTTACACTCAGCAGAAGGGCCAGATTACACTTTTCCAAAAAACAGAGCCTGCATAGTTAAGGGGGAAAAAATTTTTTTGGGCAGATATGAAATAGACAAGATAAATTTATACCAGACTCATAGGAAGAGAAAAATATGATAATGGAAAAGCAACAGCCCATGATGTGCCAGCATGTGCCAGTGTGTTTATCTAATTTTACAGATGGATTTATTGATGTGGCTGCTATGTTAGTCTGACTTCTGAAGTGCACAGGGCTATATTTAATGCTTAGATTCAGTCAAATGATGGAAAACTGATCGGACAGTACTTCAAACTACTGATGGACAATGACCCAAAGCCAGCTGCAAAATACACCTAAGAGTTTCTCATGGCAAAGAAATGGGATATTCTTCAACCGCTGTGTTAGTCAACTAATCTCAACACAAAAACTGGAAATACATTTTTTACTTTTTTATGTTGGGGTTGGCAAATTGCACATGTCAAGGCTGATATAGGACTTTCAAATTGATACCATAGGCGTGTCTACTAAAACTCTCAGGCGATTTTGAATCTCAGTGACCTCAACTTGAAGGTTAGAGGTCAGAGGTCAAGCTTTCTGAAATGGTAAATGGTAAAATGGTAAATGGCCTGTATTTATATAGTGCTTTACTAGTCCCTAAGGACCCCAAAGCGCTTTACATATCCAGTTATCCACCCATTCACGCACACATTCACACAATGTTGTAAAGCGATAACTCGAGACGGAAATCACATAAGATTTTGAAACTGATACCATAGGTGTATCTGCTTGGAAGCTGAGGCGTGCATAAATTCATACAGTGGGGCAAAAAAGTATTTAGTCAGCCACCGATTGTGCAAGTTCCCCCACTTAAAATGATGACAGAGGTCAGTAATTTGCACCAGAGGTACACTTCAACTGTGAGAGACAGAATGTGAAAAAAAAAAAATCCATGAATCCACATGGTAGGATTTGTAAAGAATTTATTCGTAAATCGGGGTGGAAAATAAGTATTTGGTCAATAACAAAAATACAACTCAATACTTTGTAACATAACCTTTGTTGGCAATAACAGAGGTCAAACGTTTACTATAGGTCTTTACCAGGTTTGCACACACAGTAGCTGGTATTTTGGCCCATTCCTCCATGCAGATCTTCTTGAGAGCAGTGATGTTTTGGGGCTGTCGCCGAGCAACACGGACTTTCAACTCCCGCCACAGATTTTCTATGGGGTTGAGGTCTGGAGACTGGCTAGGCCACTCCAGGACTTTCAAATGCTTCTTGCTTCTACACTCCTTTGTTGCCCGGGCGGTGTGTTTTGGATCATTGTCATGTTGGAAGACCCAGCCTCATTTCATCTTCAAAGTTCTCACTGATGGAAGGAGGTTTTGGCTCAAAATCTCACGATACATGGCCCCATTCATTCTGTCCTTAACACGGATCAGTCGTCCTGTCCCCTTGGCAGAAAAACAGCCCCATAGCATGATGTTTCCACCCCCATGCTTCACAGTAGGTATGGTGTTCTTGGGATGCAACTCAGTATTCTTCTTCCTCCAAACACGACGAGTTGAGTTTATACCAAAAAGTTCTACTTTGGTTTCATCTGACCACATGACATTCTCCCAATCCTCTGCTGTATCATCCATGTGCTCTCTGGCAAACTTCAGACGGGCCTGGACATGCACTGGCTTCAGCAGCGGAACACGTCTGGCACTGCGGGATTTGATTCCCTGCCGTTGTAGTGTGTTACTGATGGTGACCTTTGTTACTTTGGTCCCAGCTCTCTGCAGGTCATTCACCAGGTCCCCCCGTGTGGTTCTGGGATCTTTGCTCACCGTTCTCATGATCATTTTGACCCCACGGGATGAGATCTTGCGTGGAGCCCCAGATCGAGGGAGATTATCAGTGGTCTTGTATGTCTTCCATTTTCTGATGATTGCTCCCACAGTTGATTTTTTCACACCAAGCTGCTTGCCTATTGTAGATTCACTCTTCCCAGTCTGGTGCAGGTCTACAATACTTTTCCTGGTGTCCTTCGAAAGCTCTTTGGTCTTGGCCATGGCGGCGTTTGGAGTCTGACTGTTTGAGGCTGTGGACAGGTGTCTTTTATACAGATGATGAGTTCAAACAGGTGCCATTCATACAGGTAACGAGTGGGGGACAGAAAAGCTTCTTACAGAAGACGTTACAGGTCTGTGAGAGCCAGAGATTTTCCATGTTTGAGGTGACCAAATACTTATTTTCCACCCTAATTTATGAATAAATTCTTTACAAATCCTACCATGTGAATTCATGGATTTTTTTTTTCACATTCTGTCTCTCACAGTTGAAGTGTACCTCTGGTGCAAATTACTGACCTCTGTCATCATTTTAAGTGGGGGAACTTGCACAATCGGTGGCTGACTAAATACTTTTTTGCCCCACTGTATCTATATGGTCCGCCTCCTCTAGTTCAATTGATTCTAATTCTAATGTACTTCTCCCTGGCAGATTATTGAAGGAGCCAGTGCCAAGCAAAAGATTTTCAGCTATAATGCCATGTACAACACTAGCTACTCCAACATGGAGGACAACCGCAAACGGGAGGACCTAGTATACCAGTCAACAGTTCGGTGAGACTAGTACACTGAAATAGTGTTTTTGTTATGCTCTATGATAATTTTCCACAGAAAATCTGAGTTGTTAATAAAAATCATTCTTTGCATGAACAGACTTCCAGAAGTTCACATGGAGGATGATGGCCTGTATGAGTGCCATGTAGGGATTTATGACAGAAATGCCAAAGACAAAGTTATTCTAGCCTCTAGCAGTATCACCCTCACTGTCATAGGTATGTATTCATACTCATGTTGTCCCATGAACATCTCTGGCTGTATCAGTGGTTCTCTCTTGGCACCATGTATATCTTTTACTAAATTCTGTAGTAATTTATGGAAGTATTGTAAAGTATTTCATTATAGCTATAGTTTGGTTATAATTTGCCATTGGTGTATATTTTACAGGAAGAATTCATTACACTGGGGTAATAAGTTGTAAAAATAGTAAAAAAAAACATTATTGTAATGTTTTGAAATTTTTGCTCTTTAAGGTCTTTGCACTCCAGTGTCAGCTCAGCTTCATTAAACACACCTTCAATGAAATGAAAGCACCTTCCTCTTTGACTGCCTTGGTCATTGTATTTTCTCTCCAGTACCTCCAAAGTCTATCTCTGTGGTGGTGGCCAACAGCCCAGCTCCATTCAGCCGCTACGAGGCTCAAAACTTCACTCTGGTTTGCATTGTTACAGGAGCAAAACCAGCTCCCATGGTGAGATGGAGAATTTTTATGTCTTTATCTCTCTTGAAAGATTTGGTATTTACATCACTGCTAAGTATGTGAGGAAGGATAACTTAATTATTGATCATCAGCCTATTTATGAATATGGAAACAACTCAAATATTTTCCTGATAGAGTTGAAAACTGTGTTCTTTCTTTCACTGCAGAATTAATTTAGTGTGCACTGCTGGATTTGGTTGGTGCTCACATAAAAAGAGCAATAACCCCTACTTGATGCACCCTACAGCAGTTGGAAATTTGGAAGCAAAAAAGCTATTTAAAACTGTGTTCTGTACCCTGGATGACCTCTTTTGAACATTGGAATTGGGAATTTATTGCATTGGGAATTAATATTGGAGAATATTATGTGGCTGTAAGCAGGAAAACTCCAACAATCAGCAGTGCAGTGACAGCTCCTTTATTTACAGTATGCTTTCGTGTTTTCCACTTATGAAGCCAACAGAATTAGAGGCAATGTCATTTTAGAAACATAATTCTGGCTACCCTCCCTCCCTCCTCCCTCTTGCCCTCAGCAGAGATAGTTTCAGCCCTATCCCAGGCAGTGACCCTGAACTAGATAAGCAGAATTAAATAGATGGATACAATTCTTGCTGAAAATGCCACTACAAAATAAAAAAGCAATAGAGCAAGAACAATGCAGACCCATCTTATAGCAAAATGCAAAAGCTCTTATGTATACTGAAAGGATGGTTAGATTTTGTTATTCACCCTGTTCCTATTTCATTTCCCCCTTCTGCACTGTAAGCCTGTTTGGATGCCTAAACCTAAATGACTAAAAACAAAGATAAATCTAAACATGTTGCCACACGGGGAACAAATCCTGTATGTAAAGTTGTCTTAGCACTACCAACCCCTGAGAAGTGTCTGCTATCAGTGAAGACAACAGGAGCAAGTGCAACTGCCAATAACCTTGATAATGTCCAAGTTGGTGTCTATATCATAGACTTGTAAAAATTACAACCTGACGATTATTTGATTTTCCTGGTTGCTGCTTAGCCGTAAAAGGCTGAGTTATTATTATCTACTGGGCGGGTGGGAAAACAGGCGGCATGGACTTCCAAATGAATTAATAGCACAGGTGCAAATACTAAAAATCTCAGTGACCTCAACTTCAAGGTCAAGGTCAAAGGTCAACTTTTCTGAAAATCACCTGGAAGATTTCAGATTTAAACCATAGATCTATGGAGGAGGAGCCTGAGGGGTAGCACTGGTGGCTGCCAGCATTTTTAAAAATTTTACAGCTGTGGATGAGACTCACATTTCTGCACTATCCTACTAACTTTAACACACACAATGGAGTTCTCCAGCTGAACTTGACTTATGATTAAATGTCTTCAAAATGCCTAGTGAGCTAAGTTTTTCTCTCTCTGCTGTTTAGGTATACTTCAAGAGAGATGGTGAGCTTATTGATGTTGTGCCAACAGCCCAGTCTTTTTCTTCAGTAGGAGTTCAAAGTAAGAGCCCAGGTCACAAAAAGAGCTGGACTATGAACCAGGCAGGGCTTTGGAGTACCCAGGTGTTGACCAGTCGAGATGTTGATGACACCAAACCCCAGAGGACCCTGCTGGAGCAAGAGGAGAAGCAGGCCAGGCTAGACCATAATGGACCTGTTGACTCTCAGGGCCAAGAAGAAGAGTCCGAACTGAATCCTGAGGAAACCACTGAGATTATCCCTGAGACAATAGTGAGCAGGGAATTTCCCCGCTGGGTTCAGACTACTGACCCTCTCTATTACTTCTATCACCGGCAGCAGGCAGCAGGCGATGGCACCATGGAGGTTAGAGCCATGCTAACCTGGAGCCTCAACCCCCAGCTTGACAATGAGGCTCTATTCAGCTGTGAGGTCAACCACCCAGCTCTATCCATGCCCATGCAAGCTGAGGTCACATTGGGTGAGTCATTCACTAACTGGCTGAGCTAACATGCAAACAGAGTTGTTTTTAAATCCAGTCACATGTGTTCAGTGTCCAGTGTGTTATTTTTACATTTTTCCTCTTAGCTGCTCCCAGAGGACCTAAGCTGTCCATGAGTCCCAGTAAAGCCAAAGTGGGAGATACAGTGCGGATCACTGTCCAGGGCTTCCAGCTGGGACCTTCTGCAGTGAGTATTCAACACAGAGACTCTAAAAATCATTGTGAAGTTTAAAAATCTGAACTTGTAGTACTTCTGTTGGATAGCTGTGACAGTTTCAATGGCATAAAATTTAAAATGCTTCTCATGCTCACACACCTGTGTGTCCACAGAGTGAAGTCTTCCCTGAGCCAATGTTCACTTGGACCAAGGTTGGTGGGGATCTGCTCGATGGCAGAGCAGTCCATAACGGAAGGGAACTCATCCTGGAGAGAGTCCCTGCTGAGCTCAATGGCTCCATGTTTCGCTGCACAGCCCAGAATCCTCTGGGCTCCACGGATACCCACACCCGCCTGATCGTGTTTGGTGAGTTGTTTGTGTAGGGATTAGTTCTGATCAGTCAATGCTTTCGGTCTTTTCAAAGCGAATCTTGTGTTTTTACAGACAACCCAAGACTGAAGAGAGGAAAAGAACATTACATTGGTACGTCAGTTTCAGTACAGCTACAACTGTGACGGTGGCAACTTTGCACGAGTCTAAAAGAAAAACAAGAAGTATAAAAAGAGAGTGACCTCAAGGTGTGGGCTTTTTGGGAGTTCCCAGCACATTTTAATAACTACACATAATCTGATTACCTCCAGGAGGTAGGGCAGGTCATCTGCTACTCAAAGGTCGGTGGCTCAGTCGCTGGCTCTTCCAGTCCACAGTGCCCTGAGTGAAGATACTGAATCCCAAATTGCAAATTCATGATAGAAAACAGTTAAAGGCATTGAATTAAGTGATGAATCAATGTGTCAAAAGTATTTACAGTACAAGGTTTATTTTTGAAACTGTTTGCAGTTTTTATTTATTTATATAGTATTTATGCACCAGGTGTGTAGTTAGAAGAAAGGACAGTGTGTTTGTCAGTGTGACACTTTGATGTATTTGTGATCATTTTCAAACTTTGGAGTTTTGCGCGCACACACACACACACACACACACACACACACACACACACACACACACACACACGTACTGGATTGATAGATAACAGGACAAACTGGCTGGTTGACAGTACAAATACCACATGCTTGGATAGGAGGTTGTTACATCAGCATTTGAATTTTGTCTTGTTTGTGTGCAGCCATCAACACAGCAGTCGGTCGGCACTCCTTCACATTATCCACCATTCTACTGCTGAGATTCACCTGTGAGCTGACGTGACCCGAAGCTCTGCTCTGCTGCTAAACACACTACCCAACTTCCTGAGGCACCATCAGTGACCATCAAGTAGTTAAACCTCCAACCAGTCCTTCTGCTTGAGCACCTAGGAGGAAGGACTCATTCTGATTCTGCATTAGACACAGAATGAAGTTTCAGAGGCAATTTACATGTAATCTTGGGAATACTTGAGATTTACCACTACCATAGGGATAATAGTAGATAGATTGTAAGTCAGCATTATCAGCTGCCGGGATTTTGATTCATAGCATCACTCCGACTGCCAGATTTATGTTATATAAACAAAAACAAAAACAAAAACCCACAACCCAGGCCAACTCAAAGACACATCAAATATTGATTAGTTAGGGCTATTATTCAAAAAGATCTGGTGAACAAGTTCTCTAGAAATCATCAAATCTGGACAGCTTTCACGTTCTTACATAAAATAGCTGATGTTTTGGGGGTCTGATTGTTCCTTCTAGTGATGGGATTTCCAGCTCTTTTTAGAGAACCGGATCTTTAGGCTCGGCTCACTAAAAAGAGCCGGCTCTTTCAGCTCCGAACCGGCTCTTCAGGTTGTTTTGTTGCTTTAATTTATTTATTTTAAACAATAATATAAAATTATGCACAAAAGGAGTTACCGTACTAATGTAAAAAAAATGTGGTTTTATTTATATATGTTTATATATAAATATATGCGGTGGCCCCTAGAGACAAAGCACGTACAAACTCCAAAAAGCACATACAAATTCCAAAACACAATCCTAGAGTTAACTGAACTTCCAAAACAGAGCTACCTAGATCACTTAAATTACACAATTGAAAGCATATGTGTATGGTTTGTGTATTTATACACAAGCACTCATATATATTCAAATAATTAAACAAAAAATGTTCATTTACCTGTTACTACCACACACCAAATGCGGTCGTTGGTACTTGCTGGCTTGTGTAGCCACTAGGTAACAAAAGCTCAACACTGCACCTAGCATTCTGGAGCACTTCTGTTGTGTTTTGTACGTGTTTTGGAGATTTACGTGCTTCAGGGTTTGTACGTGTTTTGAAGTTTGTATGTGCTCTGTCTCTAGGGGCCACCGTAAATATACTTTTATTTATTCACTCCACATAAAATGTAATAAATAAATCATATAATACAAAAACCAACTAGTCACATTTCAACTTTTAACTATTTACATTTTCAGCTTTTTCCTTTTAAACAAATTTAAAATGAAACAACATAAAACACTACAAACCACAACACAATTAAATATAAATTAAAATATGAAAACAAAAAGAACATGCATATTCTCTGTCATATGGGCCTGCATGAATAAACTTTCTGAATCCTTTATCATCCGCAACTGAAAATAGTTGTGGATGATTACTATACCTTTCTACAACACGTTCTCACTCCCAAAGCGTAACATTCTACGCTAGGTGACAAATCGTCAACATATTACGTTTTCGGGCACCCAACACATTCCTACATGATGACATCGGAAAACTGAGGACATGTGAGAACCGTTTGGACTCAATCTACACATGTTTGCTCTTTTCCTTAAAATCGCTTGGGAAAACACTATTTCATGTCATTAAAGTGCTGGTTACAGTTAGAAATAAGGTTATGGTTAGGCTTAGGGATAAGGTTATGGTTTAGGGCTGCAATACAGGGCTGGAACGTCTATTACTGCGGGAGCGTAATTCCACTGGATTTAATCCATAACCCGGCGCGTGCCATAACAACGCGGAAGGTCACCTTTCGCGTTCCTCATTGTCCTGGTTCTGTTATTTTTCAATACTTGCTTGGTTAAGATTCATATTCAAAACATCATAAATTTATTTCAGTTAGTGCAACAAAAACTGAAATAAATGACTAAAAATAAAATAAGATACTGTGCAGTGATACAGTGATTCAGACTTCCTCGAGTCTCTAAATTGGACGGCAGTTTACCAAACTAGTGAATGAATAGATTATATAGAAGATAAAGATTTATTGAACAAACTAAAACAATGTTTTTTAAACATAAATATGAATAAAAATGGACAGGAATATTATTCCAGATTAAATAAACTTTTAAAAAAAACTTTAACTTTAAATATTCTGTCAAAATCAGGCAAGTTAGAAATATGAACACATGGCCAAAAACCCCAGAAAAAATACACAAGGTTCGAGCCGCATGTAGATGGAGCTGGGGCATTGCTTCAGGAATGGAACTAATAAACTGTGTGGGCCATTCAGTGTCATACTTTCCCTTGAGTCTATCACTACACTGCAGCTCCATCTGAATCTGCACAGGTGCAGTTCAGCAAAGTCCGCTGACTTGGTTCAACATTGCTTGGCAACAGGGAAGGTAAGGCAGGTTGCACTGGTGCGTTTGTGACAGCTTCACTTGAAATGCCTTCACCACATCATACATGTCCATGAACTGACAGATTTCCTTGCTGAGCTTAAAAACTCTATTGAGAATTTTTATCCCAACTCAGCCAACGGACATCAGTATGATAAGGAATGTCGGCAAATTCTGAATCTATTTCCCACATAAAAGACTGAAATTGACGGTGATTTAAACTTTTAGCTCAGATAAAATTTACGGTTTACATTACGGAGATCATTACATGCTCCATTTTTAGGACTTTACCACACAGCCTTTCCTGGTGTGTGATGCAGTATGCTGTTAACTCACGGTACAGTTCTCCTCCTGCATCTTTACTCGCATCCTGCTGACTAGTCCGCTTTTTTCATCGCACAACACCGGCGCTCCATCTGTTGTAAGTCCAACAAGTTTGTCCCATGGTAGTTTCATGTCGGTTACACTTTGACATATGTTTTCAAAAATGTCTTTTCCTGTTGTTGTCCCATGCATCGATTTAATGTTCAATATTTCCTCTCCACGGATGAAGATGGTCAGCTGTGCAATGTCCATCATGTCTGTACTTTCATCCACAGCAAGAGAGTATGCAATAAAGCTTTTGCTTCTTTCACACAACTGTGTTCTTAAATCAGTGGCCATCTCACAAACCCGATCAGCAATCGTATTTCTCCTCAGGCTCACATTTGCCAAAATCTGCATTTTGTCTGGACACAAGACGTCGCACAGCTTCATCATGCAGCTCTTCAGAGTGGTACCGGGCTGATTTGGCTCCTCTGCTACAATAAAACTTGCTTTCACAACAGCTTCACTTTGTGATTTTGCTCTGGTGAAAAACATCTGCTGAAATGTCAGATTTTTCTTTAGCTCTTCTACTTTCTGTAGTTTCTGCTCTGCATATCCTGACGTTTTGTCTCGTAGTGCTGTCTTAAATTAAATTCCTTAATTACAGCCACATTAGCTCCACTAATAAGTAGAGATGGACTGATCCGATATTACGTATCGTATCGGTCCGATACTGACGTAAATTGCTGGATCTGATGTTGGAGAGAAATAAAAAATGTAATCGATCCATTATATATCAAAAAAGCACCTCACAAAACTTGCGACACGGCGTAACTCGGCTCATAACCGTAGCACATTGGAGCAGTGTGCTCACGTGATAGAGCGGCTGTGTGTATTTATAGCCTCTACCAAACCTGCATTTCATCCATAGCTGGACTGGCCATCGGGCATACCGGGCATTCGCCCGGTGGGCCGATGGTGAATTTTCGTTTTTATGGGCCGATAATGGATTGGCCAGATGCTGGCAGATGTGTAAAAATAACTCAGTTGTTTGGTGGTGGCTATGGCAGAGCTGCCACAAGAGGCCAGGTGGATGAGGGAAAGGGGAGGCAGGAGGAGCAGAGACCCGAGGCGGCCGCCGGTCCATGTGTCAGGTGAACTGAACTTCAGGTAAGAAGTTATGACCAGCAATCTATCTGGGTCAGATATAAACTAAGTTTAGGTGTAGTTTATTTTCGTTGTGCTGAGTTTTTACCGTCAGTTACAATAACTTGTACTGCGTACTAGCTAGCATGACGGAGTTTCTCCAGCTGGGTGGGTGCTATGTTACTGATAGTGAACTTTATTTTATTCATAAGGTTAGTTAGTAGAGTTGCCAACGGTCCCGTAAAAAACGGAATTGTCCCGTATTCATAGAAAATGTTACGCGTTTTGCATTGAGGTGAAAAGGAACACAGTTTGTCCCATACTTCAGCTAGAATGGAAAAAGACACAAAGCTGGAGTTTTTCTCTGTCTTTACGCTGTCAGCTGTTTCTTCTTCTCTCATTCAGTCATGAAACTGATCAATGATCAGCTGATCGGCTTTTCTCTCTTGCTTGTTTATCGCCCACTTTGCGCCAGAAAGAGGAAACCAGCGGTTGTCGTGCTAAACAACAAACAGCAGCACGTTTAAGCTTGATCAGCTGATGTTTGCTGGAGCCACAGCTGTAAAAGCTGCTGGTCATTATGTCGGTTTGGTTATCTGGGGAGAGGAAAACATGAAGATGAAACCAGGAGATGTCCTTACTGAATCATCAGAGCTGAACAGGTGATGGAGAAACAGGTTTACTTTTTAGGTGATATGAATGAGTTGAAGGGAAGTTATGAACTGTTTTTGAGAGACAAATAACACCAGGATCCTTTTATAAATAGCTGACAGCTGGTAACTGTGCAGGGGCGGGTCTAGCAAAGCTTTGCCAGAGGGCCAGGAAGGGCATTAACAGGGAGAGGGGGGCACAAAGAAATACTTTTCTTTCTTATTCTCATTTAAAATGTCTCGCTTTTATTAAATAATTATCTGAATCTTACAACCAAAGTTTTTATCTGATGTACAACGTATAGAAATCATACATATACCAACAAGACAGTGTACATCACTGTACATTAGTTGTACATTAGTTCTCGCAGCTAGCTGCGTTCTTCATCGACGCACGAGCCGAGTGATCCACCACTAAGAGTCGTATTGTTTTTTTTGTTTCACTGTGGGTTGCCACATTCGTAGACGGGGAAAAGGGTTTGAAGGTATAACCCCCGGGCGCTCCTTCCCCCGCCGAAGCAGGGGAGAGGAAATATTGAACCCCCCGTGCTCCCTCCGCAGGAGGGAGGAGAGTTGGGTACCCAGAGGCACGCGGGCAGCGGCCAGGGCGAGACCGCCAGCCAGCGCTTTCGGTCGAGGTTCTCGTGGCGGGCCCTTACCGGTAGTTGCCGGACAGGGACCCCGGCGCCCGCCTCCAACGAGCCACAGTCCCGACTCTCCTCGGTCGGCCCTCAAAGGAAGCGGTCAGGGCTGCGGGCTCGCTTTGGCGTAGAGGCGGGGCGGGGCCGCCGGGTCGTCCGGCCAGTGACCAGGCCCAGATTAAGGCTCGAGCTCCGGTGGGGGACGCGCAAGCTGACAAACTCGGGAGATCCGCGACGGTGGCGGGAGACCCTTGGCGGCAAAAGGGAGACAACCGGGTGGACTGCAGGTGGGCCGCTCGGTATAGCCAGTAATGATCCTTCCGCAGGTTCACCTACGGAAACCTTGTTACAACTTTTACTTCCTCTCGATAGTCAAGTTTGATCGTCTTCTCGGCGTACCGCCGGGGTCGGTCACGGCCGATCCGAAGAACTCACTAAACCATCCAATCGGTTGTAGCGACGGGTTGTGTGTACAAAGGGCAGGGACTTAATCAACGCGAGCTTATGACCCGTGCTTACTGGAAATTCCTCGTTCATGGGAAATAATTGCAATCCCCAATCCCTATCACGAGCGGGGTTCAACGGGTTACCCACGCCTCTCGGCGAAGGGTAGACACACGCTGATCCACTCAGTGTGGCGCACGTGCAGCCCCGGACATCTAAGGGCATCACAGACCTGTTATTGCTTAATCTCGTGTGGCTGAACGCCACTTGTCCCTCTAAGAAGTTGGACTCAGACCGCACGGGGTCGAGTAACTAGTTAGCATGTCGGAGTCTCGTTCGTTATCGGAATTAACCAGACAACTCGCTCCACCAACTACAATTACTGGATCGGATATCGGAGAAAAATAAAAAATGTAATCCGATCCATTAAATATCACGAAAGCACCTCGCAAAACTTGCAACACGCCGTAACTCACCTCAGAACGTTAGCACGTCGGAGCAGTATGCATCACGTGATAGAGCGGCTGCCGCATGCGGGACCTGTCGTGGTCTGGATAGCATGTGGAGCTTCGCTAGCAACCCGGCATTTCATCTCCGACAAAGTTATCCCCGAGAGAAGTAAAGCAAGTGTGTAAGTCCATCTCTGAATGTTTGTAAAGCATTCCTGCGTTAAGCTTAACAAACGATATATGGAGCGACTGCCTCTTCCTGCTGCTACTTCAATCATGAAACTGCTCAATGATCAGCTGATCGGCTTTTCTGTCACGAGTCCGTCTCTCTTGTTTGTTTTTGGCCCACTTTGCACCAGAAAGAGGAAACGAGCGGCTAAACAACAGCAGCACGTTTAAGCTTGATCAGCTGTTGTTAGAATGTATTTAATATTACTTTCTACTCCAGGATCTTTTTCTAGTAGCTGACGCTGATAACTGTGCAGGGGCGGATCTAGCAAAGTTTAGCCAGGGGGGCCGATAGGGCATTAACAGGGAAAAGGGGAGCAGAAAGACATACTTTTCTTTCTTATTCTCATTTAAAATGTCTAGCTTTTAATAAATAATTATCTGACACCCAAAGTTTTAATTTGATGCAAAATGAATAGAAGTCCATTACTGTATATAGTAACTATTAAGTCTAATATATATACCCTAGTAAGCTATAGTACTTTTTCCTTTGGGAAGGTACCATCTGTGCAGTCTGCAATTTTGTTGAAGAAAGATGTTGAATCTATTTAATATTTTAATATATTGAAAAATAATTGATTTCTGTGCATTTTTTTTCACACTGCATCAAATTAAGGTTGATTACGTCGATTGAGCATCATGAGGTGGAGCGTGAGGGGTGGTTCCCTATTTTTTATTTATTTATTTTTGTTGTTGCTGGGAGTTTGAACCCTATTAGTTAGGTTGCTTAATATTTACGCTAAGTACTCTTTAAAATACCAGAATAGGGAGGATGGTGTAGGTTTAAGTTTATTAGATTGATCAGTATTGCTGAACTATGAAATATATTTTTTTGCATACAGGTATAACAGAATAGCTTTAGTGTAGTTGTTGTTTTAAACTTGAGTATGAACTTATACAAAATGCAGCAAGATATTTAAAAAAAACAGTTTTGTTGAAACACACTATATCGGATTCATATCGGTATCTGCAGATATCCAAATTTATGATATCGGTATCGGTATCGGACATAAAAAAGTGGTATCGTGCCATCTCTAGTGAATATAGAGTTTCATAGAAATCCCTAAAAATGTTGTTTATTCTTCCAGGGTCATATATTGTGTTTCCAGATAAATCTTTAACAGCACATATAGTTGTTTTTTCTTTATTTATTTTTAACTGGTTAGCTAGAAATTGACCTGATTTGTTACTGTGTTCAAAATTCTGCAAGCGAAGTCTTTGTACTAGGAATTGTGTTTTTTTTATTAATAATTTCATTTAATTCTAGTTTTGTTTTGCATATTTTGTTCATTATTTCTTTAACTTGGTCGCACACGTAGGCTTCTTCTAAGGATTTGATGGTTTTTTGGGGTTCCTGAATGTTTTTGTTTTCTTCTTTCTTTTTGTGTGATGAGAAAGAAATTATTTTACCTCTCATCACATCTTTCCCTGTTCCCATAGAACAGAAGCTGATGTTCCAGGAGTGTCATTAAAGTCTAAATATGCAGTCCACTCTTTTTTAAAATATTTAATAAAGTCTTCATCTTTGAGCAGCGATGTAGCGTTTTTCTTATGTATTAGTGTTAAAGATGCAGGAGCATGATCGCTGACAGCTATAGGGTGAATCTCAGTGTCTGAAATATCATTCAGCAGTGAGAGTAGGAGTGATGAACATGTGAGAAGAAAGAATATTCCTTACTGTTGGGGTGAAGGGAGCACCATGCATTGCAAAGGCCATAGTCGCTCATATACTGTTTGATTATATTTGTGGACTGCCAATTGCGCTGAGTTCCTGTGTTGTGTTGAGCCTATCCATTTCTTCATTTAATCCAAGGTTGAGGTCGCCTCCAAGAATAAGTGTGCAATCAAGGTGTTCAGAGAGTGCACTAAAAAATTCGTGGAAGAATGAGGGTTCATCAACATTTGGACCATATATACTTACAATACATAGCTTTTTGTTAAATACTGATAATTTAATAATAAGGAATCTACCCTCTGGATCTATAACTGTATTGAGTACTGTAAAATTAACATTTTTATGTATTAAAATTGCCCCTTTGTTTAGAATTATAACAGGCTGCAAACACATTAAGAAACTCAGTTGTTTTAAGTTTGTTTAAACCTGTGACAGGCCGGTCTCTTGTAATAAAACAACATCTGCCTGTAGTTTTTTAAGCTGGTTAAATATCTTTAACCTTTTTTTCTCTGGTGCCAGCTCCATTTACATTCCATGTGACAAACCTTAGTATGCCCATAATTGTGTGTGTATGTCTAATGATGTACGCTGGGTGTTTCGTTTAAATGGGGGAAGAGAATGTGGAAACATCACTTGTTTGTAAATAGAAAGAGAAAAAAATGGGTGGTGAGAGGCTGATTATGTGTGTGTATATTCACTAATATGAACAAGCGTGGCTTGCGTGTGTGTCCTATAAGTCTGTGTGTGCTGTGAGGCTGTTGTAAATGTGCTACCGTTGAGTGGATGTGTTTGCGTGATCGTGGTGTGTAAATATGCAGAAATATTGTTTGTAGGTGAGTAGGGAAGTAGGTGATCACAGCAGTGAAAGAAAAGAGAAAGAAAAAAAAACCCGAGAACGGTGAGTAACAACAACAAAAAAGAAAAGAAACGGAAACATTCCAATTACAGCAATGACGGAGGGTGACGGTGTTATATCAGCTATGACATCATACTGATATTACTGTCACGGTTCTGGGTCCGTTGGACCCAGTATTTTGAGTTTATTATGTTTTGGTTCACTTTTGCATCATGGATTATTCTTTGTTTCTCTGGTACTTTGTGTTTCAGTTATCTTGGTGTTTTGGATTGTTTCTCATTCTCTTGTTGTGATGTTTATTATTATTATTATTATTATTATTATTATTATTATTATTAGAGTTTCATGTTTCTATTATCCATGTTTTAGGAATGGTGGTTTCATGTATAGTTCAGTTCCATGTTTCATTTTCTGTCTCTGTGTTGAGTCCATGTCTCTGAGTTGTGATTCATGTTTCCTGTTTTATTGTGAAAGTCTTTGTCTTATGTTAGTGTGTGCAGCTTTGTTCCCCATGTCTCGTTAGCCCTGATCTCTCCCAGCTGTGTCCCCCTCCTGTGGCCCATTTCCTCATTACTACCCTGTGTATTTAAGCCCTGTGTTTTCCCATGCCCAGTGTTGCGTCGTACCCTCAGATTATGCCTGTGTGTCCTTGGTCTCAGTGTTCCATCCTCACTTCATGTTTGTTTTCCTGCCAGCAATAAAGCTGAGGTTTTTGAGTTACAATTCTGTGTTCGAGTCCTGCATTTGGATCCTCATCTCTGCCTGCCCGCACACAGAGCCCTGACAATTACAAGGTTAGACTCATGTTAAAGGAGAGAGTGTGAATGAATAAGAAAAGAGTGTAGTGGGTTTTTATCTGGAGTGCAGTCAATATAACCACGGAGTGGTGCCGGGGTTGCGGTAGAGCTGTCCGTCCACATAGAGCCGGTCCACGGTGATGACAGTGCGGGAGCCTCTCTGGATGAAGCTACGTCGAACTGGGAACAGGACCTTGCGTCGTTCCAGGATCTCTTTGGGGAACTGGTCGTTCACGCTGAAGTCCATTACTTTCAGCTCCCTGCCGCGACTCTTCACCTGTTCCTTCTTTTTGAATTGGCCGAATTTGGCCACAATTGGACGTGGTCTCCCAGTCGGCGACCTTACAGCCCCCAAGCGATGCACTGTTTCGAAGGCGATGTTCCTCCGGCAGCTTCAGGTGGGTTTTAATGAAGCGTTTCACCATTGCTTCCGCGTCCTCTCCGGCAGATTCTGGAATACCAGAAAACACAAGATTGTCTCGCAGCTACGGGCTTGTAGATCGATAACGGACTCTTTTATTTTCTATGTTTAACTGGGTCACGTTATCGGTGAGAGATTTGACCAACTCCCATAGCGTGGCATTTTCAGTGGCAAGCGTTTCCACCTGCTGCTGGCTGAATTCCAGGGATTCTCTCCGAGATTTAAATTCCCAGTGTAAAATCTCCACCAGGGACAGCCTCACATCAAAACTGGACAATCGCTTGTCGATTGACACCAGGATGTCTGCAATGTCTTTGCCGACAGGTGATGTTGTGCCGGAGGAGTGTGCCGGGCGACATCTCCTCGATGACGGTGTCTCAATTTTGGCCGGGGAAGATGCACTCTGAGCCTTCTTCATTACTAAATCTTGGAAGCACCGGTCGATGTAATCTTGGAGAGCGTCTAAACTCTCCCAGCTGTCCTCCAGGGTGTTAGAGATGACAGGAGAGATGTTGTTAGTTATATGACAATTGATTAGTTTATTTGGTAATACTGAAGCTTAAAGAAACTTTGTTAAATTCTACGCTACAATTCTCTTTTTTCCACCAAATCTCCGGCATCTGATGTCACCTACAACATGGGTCGCTTACCTTTTCCCATCACTTCCGTCACGTCCATCAGTCCCTCTGGAGTCATCCCTGTTAGGTGCATAGAGGCACTTAACCTGCTTGAAAACCTGTCATTTATCCTAGATAAAATATTACTGAGATATAGAGCACATCTATAATAACAACTAATAAGCCAAACCCTGTAGACAACAGCTAAAGCTACAGGATTGAGAAGCTGAATTAAATATGTGGACACCGCTAAGTTGATGAGCATGTTACACATTTTCTTTTATTTTTTATTTATTTGTTTTTAGAGCAGAGGCTGCATGCTATTAAAAGCCAACACATGCGGCTGTCTGTGAGCTCAGTTTTTACCTCACACTTCTGCTCTGTTTCAGTAGCAGCATTTTTCTTTTTGTGTCCTGACTCATGTATGTTTTCTGTTTTGGTTGATTATTTTATTTTGTTGGTTTGGAAGCGAATTTGTGACCATACTTGTGGATCACAGTGACACATAGTGATTAGGCATATGATTTACAAATGCCCAGTTTTAGAACTGTGAGCAATTCAAAGTTTAAAAATATATATATTTATATATTTATTTATATATATATATATATATATATATATATTAGTGCTGTCAATAGATTTAAAAAAAAAACAACTAACTAATCTCACAATTTTCTGTTATTAATTGCGATTAATCTCAATTACTTTATTAATAGCCTGGCTCCAATTACATTTTTTTATTCTTTATATTTTAAGATTGTAACAGACATTTATGCAACACAATGAAGTAAATGCAGAATAAACACAAAGAATGTATGCTGAAATTCAAAGAGAATTTTAATGGTTTTCATCAATCTTTAACACAGTGAAAACTTACAAAAAACCTTTAAGGCCATCAACAGTGACTGAACCCAGGCCTACAGGTTAAAGTGAATATCATAACAATAAAGGGTGCACAAAACTCAGTATTTAAAACACAAAAAGACACGGCTGAAAACCCAGAATGTTGAACATTTTTCACTTCAAAGGAGCAATCTGGATTAGTCCTTCTTTGCACTCAGCCAGTTACTGAGGCAGACTATTCTGTTTACATTGTCTGATGACAAAGAAGCACGCTTCTTTTGAATGATGTGACCTGAGAGTGAGAATAATCTCTCACAAGGCACTGTGGTTGCAGGGGTTGACAGGTACTTGCGTGCAATAGGTGCCAGCCTGGCATGTGCTCCTTCTCTCTTTAACCACCACTGTAGTGGACACTCTCCTATGTCAATTTTGGGCTTTGCTTTGTACAGATTCAGACAGCAGTCTATAGCATCTTCCTCTTCCTCTGTATCTGAATCAGGAGAACCCAGCAAGCAGATGGACATCTTGCTCTTCTTTGGTGAGGGTTCCTCTGTTGTCTGAGCAGATGGTTGGTGTGCATCCGTCTCTGACATCAGAAGGTCATGTACTGATGCCCACACCTCTCTTCTTTCATCTTTGGAAAGGCATTTAAGGTCTTTAAACCTGGGATCAAGGGCAGTAGCGATCTTCAGCCATGTGAGATTGCTGCTGTCCCTCCGCTGAGCTAGGTCTGTGGTAAAAATCTTCTTAAACCTCAAAACGTAGACTGGGTCATCATCTGAGGGCTCCATAATCCTGAACAAATGACACAAGGCTGGCAACACCATGGAACAAGAGACATACCGCTCTCCTCCCAGCAGTTCGGTAACATATCTGCAATAGAAAGATCAAGTCTGTATTTTTCTATTAATCACACAGAGACAAACATAAATACCACATATGAAAATACACAGAGAGGTGGAGGTGGAGAACATACTTGAAAACAAAGCTAGAATGCAAAGATAGACACACAATCATGAGAAACAAAATGATTTACCTGCAAGGTTCCAGTAGTTCCTCCAGCTTTTGCAGTCTGTCAAGCTCCTGGTCAGTCAACATAGTCACCTTGCTGTTTTGTTGAGTCAGGATGGTGGTCAGCCCAAATTTGTTTCTCTGGATCCGCTTGATCATCTCTAGGGTGGAGTTCCATCTTGTTGGAACGTCCTGAACAAGCGGTTCTGTTTGATGTCCATGTGCAGCTTGCTGTGCCTTTAATTCCTGAGCGTTTGCTGGACTATGCTTAAAATGTCCAACAATCTTGCGACATTTGGCCAGAGCCCTTTCAAATGCGCTGTCATTAAGAGAAACTGTGACCGTTCTTTGCAGAATGTGGGCCATGCAGGGCATGTGTTCAAATGGAAGTAGTCTGGCGGCTGCAACCATGTTACGAGCACTGTAGGTGCCAAGCGTGGTTACCTTGTCCTTGATTTTCCATTCGTTTGCAACATTCAGAAAATGGTCAGCACACGCCTCAGCATAGTGTCTCTCTTCAGTTTTACTCACCGTTAGTGCAAACGATTGCATAGTCCAGTCGTTATCAATAAAATGCGCCATGACCCCCAAGTAATTATCGTTGTTCACCGAAGTCCAGTGGTCTCCGGTGAGAGCGACATTCCTTACTTGCACAAGCTTGCTGGACTGCTGAGCCCTCTGGTCCCCATACAAAGTGTGCAGTCTTGACACAATGGTTCCTCTCGAGGGCAGATTGTAACACACATCTCCTGATGCAGCACGAATGACTTCTCTCAGTCCATCATCTTCTACTATGCTAACTGGTCGGCAGTTTTTAGCTATCCAAACAACCAAGGAATTGGTTACCTTTTCTCTCACATTTTTTGTTATTCGTCCACAAGCACCATACTCCTGAAGCGTAGACTGGCGAGGTCCCGTAGAGGTGGATTCAGTTGGGTGTTTTGCTCTCAGGTGATACGCCAGTGATGAACTGCTTCTGTGGTACTTGAATTCAGCTTTGCAAATTGTGCATATTACTCTCGTTTTGTCCAACAAGCCATCAGGCAACTTCTTAAAGAGAAACTTTCCACCCAAAAGTCCGCCCTCGTCCATGCTTGCGTGTGTTAGCTAGTGTTAGCTAGATAGTAGCATGGTGTCACTTCTTCTTCTAATCATTTCTGTCAGGCCAAACGCCAGCATAGCACACTGTTGCCCCCTCCTCCAGAGGTGCTCATGAATTTAAAGGTCTTAGATTACAGGAAATTAATAAAAAAACAAAATCAGCGTTAAATTTTTTTAATGCATTAAACATTTCGCGTTGATCTTAACAATTAACGCGATAATTTTGACAGCACTAATATATATATATAAAAACTCTAACTTCAAAGTTTGAAATATGTAAGATGTGTGAGAGGGTGAATTCTTTGAAAAACTAGAAGTTATCTAAAAATGCATTAAGTGAAAATGTAATGTTGCATCTATAGAGAAGAAAGAAGAAGCATTCAGTTGTTTAAAAATAGGCATTACAGACAGATACAGTTTTAGCATTGCCTGACTATGATAAGCCTTTCTACTTACGTGTAGATAGAGGAGCAGCTTATATGAAAGCTGTGATAACACAGGCATTTGGAGAAAAATAACGCCTGTTAACATTCCTGGTGAAACTTAGACTTGTGTAAATTAGACTCTGTTGCGTCAGGCCTGCCTGCATGTGCAAGTCTGTGTAGCCGCAGCAGAGGCAGTAAAAGAGTCAGCTGCACGTATGCAGTCATACGTGCATATGAATTGCACACAGGCCAAAATATAAATATATACACTGACAGCCAGTTTGTTTTTCAGCAGTGCACCACTTTGCAAAAATTTTGCATAATAGAGATATGGTCACCTCTACGGGTAACCCAGTGAAACACGGCAGCTTATTAAAAATCTTATTGGAAGTGATCACCTTGCCAAAACAATTGGCACTTTGCAAATGTGCAGCACATCAAAAAGACAATTTTATTGTCACAAAAGGAAATAATTTTGCAGATCAAGCAGCAAAACAGGCTGCACAACAATCGGCAGAGCTACTAGTATCCGACTACTGCCCAGAAATACCACTTGACGTACTAAAAACCGAACAAAAAGCTGCAACAATCACTGAACAAAACAAGTGGCTGAAATGTGGAGCACAACTGAAAGATGACTTAATGGTCTGTGATGGAAAACCAATATTACCAGAGTCGTTACACAGGACAGCGGCTGTAGTGACACATGAAGTAACACATGTGTCAACAGGAGGGAAATATAGTATAGATAAACAATACACACTTTTACACTATAAATTTTTACACTATAAATTTTGAAACTTCAGCGAAAAAATTTGTAAGAACATGCCTATTCTGTCAAAAACACAACTCACAAGGAAACTTAAGACCTAAGAGAGGCCAGTTCTCCACACAATCCACATGGATTTTATCAAATTGAAAGAATGTCAAGGATCAAAATATGCCTTAGTGATCACAGATGTGTTTTCAAACTGACCAGAGATACAGTGGGGCAAAAAAGTATTTAGTCAGCCACCGATTGTGCAAGTTCCCCCACTTAAAATGATGACAGAGGTCAGTAATTTGCACCAGAGGTACACTTCAACTGTGAGAGACAGAATGTGAAAAAAAAAAATCCATGAATCCACATGGTAGGATTTGTAAAGAATTTATTCGTAAATCAGGGTGGAAAATAAGTATTTGGTCAATAACAAAAATACAACTCAATACTTTGTAACATAACCTTTGTTGGCAATAACAGAGGTCAAACGTTTACTATAGGTCTTTACCAGGTTTGCACACACAGTAGCTGGTATTTTGGCCCATTCCTCCATGCAGATCTTCTCGAGAGCAGTGATGTTTTGGGGCTGTCGCCGAGCAACACGGACTTTCAACTCCCGCCACAGATTTTCTATGGGGTTGAGGTCTGGAGACTGGCTAGGCCACTCCAGGACTTTCAAATGCTTCTTGCTTCTACACTCCTTTGTTGCCCGGGCGGTGTGTTTTGGATCATTGTCATGTTGGAAGACCCAGCCTCGTTTCATCTTCAAAGTTCTCACTGATGGAAGGAGGTTTTGGCTCAAAATCTCACGATACATGGCCCCATTCATTCTGTCCTTAACACGGATCAGTCGTCCTGTCCCCTTGGCAGAAAAACAGCCCCATAGCATGATGTTTCCACCCCCATGCTTCATAGTAGGTATGGTGTTCTTGGGATGCAACTCAGTATTCTTCTTCCTCCAAACACGACGAGTTGAGTTTATACCAAAAAGTTCTACTTTGGTTTCATCTGACCACATGACATTCTCCCAATCCTCTGCTGTATCATCCATGTGCTCTCTGGCAAACTTCAGACGGGCCTGGACATGCACTGGCTTCAGCAGCGGAACACGTCTGGCACTGCGGGATTTGATTCCCTGCCGTTGTAGTGTGTTACTGATGGTGACCTTTGTTACTTTGGTCCCAGCTCTCTGCAGGTCATTCACCAGGTCCCCCCGTGTGGTTCTGGGATCTTTGCTCACCGTTCTCATGATCATTTTGACCCCACGGGATGAGATCTTGCGTGGAGCCCCAGATCGAGGGAGATTATCAGTGGTCTTGTATGTCTTCCATTTTCTGATGATTGCTCCCACAGTTGATTTTTTCACACCAAGCTGCTTGCCTATTGTAGATTCACTCTTCCCAGTCTGGTGCAGGTCTACAATACTTTTCCTGGTGTCCTTCGAAAGCTCTTTGGTCTTGGCCATGGCGGAGTTTGGAGTCTGACTGTTTGAGGCTGTGGACAGGTGTCTTTTATACAGATGATGAGTTCAAACAGGTGCCATTCATACAGGTAACGAGTGGTGGACAGAAAAGCTTCTTACAGAAGACGTTACAGGTCTGTGAGAGCCAGAGATTTTCCTTGTTTGAGGTGACCAAATACTTATTTTCCACCCTAATTTACGAATAAATTCTTTACAAATCCTACCATGTGGATTCATGGATTTTTTTTTCACATTCTGTCTCTCACAGTTGAAGTGTACCTCTGGTGCAAATTACTGACCTCTGTCATCATTTTGAGTGGGGGAACTTGCACAATCGGTGGCTGACTAAATACTTTTTTGCCCCACTGTATATCCAGTAAAGAGCAGAGGCAATCTCCATTGCAAAATGTTTATGTAATCATTTTATTCCAACATATGGTATCCCTTCTCTGATAAGATCAGACAATGGGACACATTTTGTCAATGATGTGATCAGTAAGGTCTCTGAAGCACTAGGATTCAGCATAAGAAATCAATGTGCTTATCATCTATGGAGTGCAGGGTTAGTAGAGAGAACTAACGGCACCATAAAACAGAGACCCAGAAAATGCCTGAAATAGATAAAAATGCAAAGAGTTTAGTTTATTTAAAAGGCAGTGTGTGTGAGAGGATTATGAAATTATTGTGTGAATGATGCTACATTTTAGATTAAAAGTTAGTAGAATTACAGAGGGTTTGTAGATTGTAAATACAAAATGAGTTTGATTAGCCTGTAGAAACACAAAAGAGAGTAACAGGAAGTGTGTGTGTGTGACAGGACCTTTGCATGCCCATAAAAGGAGTGAGCACCCAGAGAGAAAAACAGAAGAGACAGACTCTAGCCAGATGAAGCAAATGGAGGCTTTAAGAAAAGAAATGAAAATGATATTAATGTTATGGTTTAGTGTGTCAATATAGGTCACAAATAAATAAAGGTGGACTTTTCTCAACCTAGAATTTTGAGCATAGCAGCAAAACCATAGATTAACATAATTGGGAGAAAACAGGCCAAAGTTTGGCTTAAATTTTTACAGCTTGACCTCCCACTTGTCCCGATCCTGAGAAGAAGCTCAAAGGACAGTCAATCTCCTGATGAAGACCATCAGAACATCGTGGACTTGAAGAATTAACAGCAGGCTGGTAAGAACAGTGTGACATAACTGTTTAAAGGCACTGAATGTGATATTTTGCCTGGCTGGGACTTAATCTAAAAGGAAAATACTGAAAAGAAACAGAGAAGAAACAGATTATGTTTGCTGGAGATTTAAGACAACGAAGGATACTTTGAGAAGGGTACAGGGGCCAGTGAACGTGAAGCCCAGAGGAGTATAATTGGGTTGAAATTGAAGCCTGAACTCATGATGGTGTTTAGAGATGTCCACCAGATCACAACAAAGAGGTAAACAAAAATAGAAAACACACATATATACAGTAAATTGTTACATGTGAAATTATTTTTGGAAAGAATCAGAAGTAAGATAGTTTGAATCAGACCTCAGTGAAAAGATGCATGATTTGATGCAAGTGAACCAATAGATAAATCTGTTAGAGAGGCAACTTTAGTAGAAAATAGAGATATTGTTTTGAACTGCTGTGCGACGCTTCTCAAGTCTCTTGCAGATTAAAACCAGGCGATTGGGTCCTTATACGAGTACTCCAGAGAAAGAATTGGAACTCACCTCGGTGGGAAGGTCCATACCAAGTACTCCTAACGACACCAACAGCTTGCAAAATCGCTGAGAGGCCCTCTTGGGTCCACCAGAGCCATTGCAAAAAAGTGGAAGTGAGTGACAGCACAACCTAAAGACACCACCACCCCGACTCTTTGGTGATCTACAGGTGAAGGGAGGGCTGATTGGGTATATCCCGCCTTCTACTTCTCGCCTGTAGTCCACTCACCAGAGTAAATCGGTGTGTCTGGTCATCATGAAGATTATTCTGTTTACCACCTTGGCCCTGCTGCTTACAGCATGGACTCTGATGCACTTAAAGGATCAAGAAGCCAACTTGCATAGAAGGGCATGGACATATGACAACTCACACCTGGCTGAAGTGACACAGGACCACATCCATCCCTGGATGAACAAGGCCTGGTATAGATACATATATAATCGCACAGAAGGCAAAGATTGTTATATATACTCACACATGCCTGCTACAACACAGCATGCTACATTATATGGCAGGCCTATGAATATGACTCAAGTGACATGCGCAGCAAGCTTTGCCAGTCTAGGTTATCAATATTCAGGAATTGTCCTAAACCACAGCGACCCCCTGACTATTGGATTATCGTTTTGGGCTGTTTTTAAATGCATCGACCAGCATCAACAAAGAGCAAAATCAGGAAATTGATGCCATAAGAATAACTGTTATGCAACACCGAGTTGCCCTGGACATGATCTTGGCAGAAAAGGGTGTTTTGTTTAATACAACTTGTTGTACATATATTCCAGACAATGTGCATTCTGGTAATATGACAAATAATCTACAATTACTTCGAAACGTTCAACAGGCACAGGTAACCGATTGGGCAAATTCACAAAGTAATTGGTGGGATTGGCTTATGAGCGGCTCATGGAGAACATTGATGTTTAAGGTTTTGATGTTTATTGGCCTAATACTTATCATGTTTTATATCTTTACTACATGCATTATCCCCTGTGTAAGAGGAATGGTATCAAGAATGATATCTCAATCTCTTGTTGCATATGTCACTGTGCCAGACGAGGAAGAAGGAGAAGACGATGAGTATGAAACTAATGTGATGAATGATTATGTTTGAATGATACACATTTTATGACGACCAGACCGAAAGCACTCACAATGTAGGGTCTGTGTCTGAAACACGTTGATGTATCTGTTTAAATTCGCTACAACAGGAGGGAATGATGAAAGATTTTTTAGTTTTGTGATTATGTTTAGTTGTAGCTTCATTTAAAGGAAGGAGAGCTTGTGAATTGGAACCACCACAGGAAAAGAGAGTGAAGCCATATGTGTAGAAGAATGCTGTGACATATGATACTACCTCCTGTGTTAACAGACAAGTTAACGGTCTCTGAGTTGTGAGTTTCTTTGCCTTCTAACAATTTTCTCCTCACAAGGGGTGAAAGGTCTTCAAGAAACTTAGAGAATTCCAGCTGCTTTCTTTCAAAGCTCCTCAGACTACCATGACCTGGATGACTGGGAACCCTTTTTTTTCTCATTCATTGTGTGCAGTCCCTCTGGAGTCATCCCTGTTGGAGCTTGTTAGTAGCAAAGGCCTGAAAGTACAAAAATGGCTACTGAGGAGCGCTTAAGTGCATTTGATAATCAGCACCTGGCTGGACAGCTAACGTTGGCTGTAGGTCAGGAGGTATAGTCCATCTACTAATTGGAAGGTTGGTGGTTTGATCTGTGGCTGCTCCAGTCTGCACGCTGTCAGATTCATTTCATGAGATGAAAGACAAATATGCCCAAAGTACATTTCCTTAAATTTATTAAGCAGTTAAAAGGTTCAAGTTAAAAACACCATGCCTCTTAGGTTGTTCAGGAGACCCAGAGTTGTTTTCTTGTAGGTATCACAACCCAACACCCACATTGGAAAGATAACATTTGAATGTGTGAGATTAGATAAAACATAAATGTGTTATGAGTTTATTTGAAATATAAAGTAATGAGGTTTATAAGCATTAAACATAAAAAGTATATTCTAACAATGCCCAAGCATCTGTGGAAAAGACACTGATACCCATAGTTGCTCTCTGATCATTGGAATGTGTAGAAAAGTAGAATAGAAAAGTGATATATAAGAACCAGTCCATTTTCCATTTATTTGCCTAAATAAGGCTTTACTTAATTGTTTCACACTACTTCTACATTTGGATTTACTATACCTGTTAAGGACCAGATGATTTTTAAACATTTTTTGCCACTTTGGGAGCATCCATATAGTGTTTGTTGATTTTTCATCGTTTTCATATTCTGAGGAGCTTTGGGCTGCTTTCACTGAGCATATTTATCTATATCGGTTTTGTTTTTTGTTCAAGTAGCTGGTGGATACTGAGGTCTTGCTTTGGATTATTTACTGGTTGACTGGCATCTCCTTCCAGTACCGTGTTGGAGGGCCCAGTCTTTTTTCACTTTGATGGTTGACAGCTGCACATTTTCACTCGTAATAACTGCCACTCCACGTTTCCGGTCCTTTCACTGTTGGAAGTAAGGATCGACTCTATAATATTGAACCACCACTTTCTCAGCATCAGTTACATGCTCCTGCAGCTCTTCTCCAGTAACATTGCCTGTTTTACTTTTTTGCCCAGCAAAAGTCATCACTGAAAAAGTTACAAATAATCACATCCCGTCCAATTAAGAGTTCTTCATTCCCACTGTCACAGAGTGCTCCCCATTGGAAGGTCATCTGATTGTTGCGGTTTCCTCTCTAATATTGTAGGGGTAAAGTGCTGTAAATTGGTGCTATATAAATGAAGCACAAGTTTCACAAAGTTTGAGCTTGACAGTGGAGGAATAGAGCATCAATTAGAGTTTTCAGAAGAAAGAAAATGAATAAACTGCTGTCCAGTGATATAATGTATAAGGTTTAAATGTTAAACTACAAAAATACCTTAAATGTACATTAACTGTTATGAAGCTGACCCCAACTTTAGGTGGAATTTACTTAAAATGAGGTAGTAAAGACTAATATCAGTTTTTTAGGGATTTAATTTAATGTATAGATTATGTATGTAATTTTTAAAAATATCATTATACCTTTATATACAAACGTTATGTAAAAGAAAGAAACCCTCAACTGCATATGACTAAATAGATTAAATGTGGACTATTAAACATTAAGTGAACTTGATTAGAGCAGGCAGAATGCAATAGTTAAAATGAATCAATACCTAAATCATACTAACTCTCAGAATCCTTGAAGCACAGGCAGAGGAGGAAGAGGAGTGACAGCAGCAGTAATCTTTCTTGCCAGCTGTCTAATTTCAGGGTTTTGCAACCCCTCAGCTGTGGCTCCGGTAATAAAAAGAAAAACAAAAAAAATATATAGGGAAAAAACACTGAGATTGTAGACTTGGCCAGCTCTTTCTTCCACATTTTTGGTCTTGGTTTTCCTGAGACAGGACAGTAGTGGCCCCTGTGTATCATTGAAGTAAAGACCACTGGACAAGCAAGAAGTCAACAATGGAAATGTGTGTTTTGAATGAGTCGGAAAATAATGCGTTCCCCACAGTGAGTACTGCAATCTGGTGCTTTATTTGAAGTAGTGTCTATTTAAATCTTACCATTTTAACAGGATCACAGACCGAGTGTGTCATCTCTCTGACAGGCCTGTGATAACGCACGTGCACGCACACCTGCAAACAGTGGCTTCCTATCGTATGGGGCTGCTCAGAGTAAAAGGTAAAAAGGAAGCCCTCACTTTGCTTTAAAGTTTGGTTAGAAGGCTCATTATGAGGTCATTAAAAAAGGGTAGCTAAATAAAATTAGACACATTAGATTTATGATTGTAAAAAGCAGTGTAGGCGATGACGGACACTCCAGTGTGTATAATTGAAAGGATGAGGGGGCTGCATGTCCCACCCCAATGTCAGTGCAAATCAATGTCCCCATCTCTAATAGACTCTTACACAAAATACATTTGTAAAGGCAGTTTCTTACATAATCCACTTTAGTTGTGACTTTCTATATTTCATCATAATAGAGTATGTACAACAATTTATACTCTTGGTATGCAGCTCTATTTACATTTAAGTCTAGTCACAAATATATAGAACTGTTGTGGAATGTGTACAACTACAGCCATAAAAGTCATAAATGCAAAGGCCAAATGCAGTACAAGGGCTTTCTACATATACACAGTGAAAAGAACACTGCAGTGCAAGTTTTATTTTTTTTCTATCCTGTACATGTCTGTGCTTTCTGAAACATCAGGTCACGTATCTGTACCCAGTACCCTTTACTGCTGTTTGTCAAAACAGATTTAAAAAAACTGTTATCTGCAAAAATCAATTAAATGCCCCACAATCCTGCAGACACCATCTCCAAAAGTCCTGATCAGGATTCAAGCAGTAAGCAGTCCTCATTCTCAGTGGAAGGAAGCATGAGCTGTTGCTCGTAGTACAGACTCTTGGCGTAGTTGATTTCTTGAGATATTTTGATGGCGAGGCTCTCGCTTTTCACATGGACCTACGGAAGGAGCGTCAAAGAATGAAAACACTGAAGTTGGGAAGAGACAGAACAATTTGAATGAAAACTGGTCCTATAAGCCACCAGTCACTGAAATTGGAGAACTAAATTAGACAACTTCTTACAATTTAAAATGACATGGATTTTAAAAATTCAGCTGAAGTGTATCTCATTATCTGATTGAAAAAGAATCCTAGCTCATGAAGGTTCGGGATTAAAGAAAGTTATTTTGGTCTTCTAACCCACAACTTGACCTCTGCAATCATCACATTATGTAGGTGGGGAGTACTTCTAAGACCTTGAATTTTGTATCTGCAGGCTTCCCCAAACCATTATTATAAAGTGTCAAACTCCAGTCCTGGAGGGCTGGTGTCCCCAAAGGTTTACTTTTTTTGCTGCAACACACCTGAATAACATGAGTAGATCAACACTCTATAGACTTGACTGCATGCTGACAGCTCTGAAGCCCATGGGTGTCTGCCCAGAGTCAGCTGCCATAAGAGTATCATCTGTGATTTTGACCAGGGCTGTCTCACTACTGTGAAGTGACCAAAAACCAGAGTGAAAATGCTCAAACAGACGATTGTTAGGAAGGTGAGAGTAGATCTAAACAGCAAGTTTTCAAAAGAAAAGGTAAATTAGCAATTGGACACAAATTATTTAGGTTGGAAGGGTCTGCATCAGGTTTGTTGAGAGTTGGAATTATCACAGCTGTTTTAAGAGGTAAAGGAAAAAAGCAGAGATGAGGGAAGAATGAATAATGTCTGCTATTAAAGGAAAGAGTAAGGATAAGTAGGATTTAGCCTCCTAAGTGGGAAGTGGGTCAAATTCCACCCAGCAGAGTGGATAAAGGAGACACTGGGTTTTTAAAGGAGCAAAAATATCCATAAGACTGGAGTCCATAATTGCAGTGAGACACCAGTTCATCAGGAGTAGATAAATTGTCTCTGCTAGGAAGACTCAATTAAATGGGAGAAAGCAGTTATATCAATGTTCTTGATATTATGATAATCGAAATGGGAAAATTAGCTTTCTTCAGGCGGTGGATGTGCTCTCCCTTAGCATGGGGTGAGGAGTTCAGTCATTTGGGAGGAGTTCACAGTAGAGCTGCTACTCTTACATATCGAAATGAGCCAGTTGATGCGGTTGCCTCCTGGGTTCCAACTGGAGGCCACGGGGTAGACCCAGGACACACTGGATTGGGAATGAAGTGTTTTTTCCCAGATAAGGTGGAGAAGGTGGCTCACTGCTTTTTCAGTAACTTATCTTTCTTGTAGAAATGTGCTCCAAATAAAGAACTTTGTGTTGACAAGATTGTTAATTAATTGTTTACAAATCAATTGTCTGTATGGACAGCAATTTCCCCCCCCCCCCCCCAAAAAGTGCACATGTAAAACTGTGGTGTTAAGCAATGCGGTTGAAAAATTTGGGTGCACCTAACTTTTGTGCTGGTGCGCAAAAAGTACACTGGTGCGCAAAGTGCTCACCAGTGCAACCGTGGCAAAAAGTTTGTCTAGAGCCCTGTATATGAGTGTTTCTTAGTTTTAAATTGGTCTATTAGTCTCATTTTCCCACTTGCTTAGTCGATTTAGGAAATTAGTCGGCAGGAACATCCCTACTTGTGATGACACATGATCAGAGGGTAAGCACCAGACACTTACATGGCTACTAAGATGAAGTTATATTCTTAGTTACCAAACATACTGCAGAAGATGTTCAAAGGGAAATTAGGAGTCTCTTTTTCTGCAGTAAACCATATTGATGGGTGTAGTTGTTTGAGTATCACACAGGACACAAAATAAAAAACATAGTGGATTGGTTTCTTCTTCTGTGAATGAATCTGTGTCTGGCTTTTATTTGTCCTGCTTGGTCTAATGCAAACTATCTGCTTAAAGAGAAATGAGACAGTATTTTTGTCTAATTTGAATCAATCAAAACCACTGGAACAATCCAAAAATGTCACCGAAAACTCACCATGGGCTTCTGGTGGGAAGGACCGGGAATTGCCACACCACTGCTAGTATTCTCAGCCTTCTTGGTGAGTTGCACATATACCTTCCCATGATCCTTAGATACCAGACAGTGGTAGAGGTCATCGTATTTGACCTCCAGAATGATGGCCTCACGATCCACGAAGTCACCTGGCTTCAGGAAGTAGACAACTTTCGAGGAGATGAGTACGCAGTATGTGTCGATGGGCTCAACAGCAATGAAGCTGTAGGAAATAAAACATTAAGCTTTGCTGAATCTGCAGGCAATCAACTGTAAGAACACACAATGAACTGAGTTACACTCACAACTCAGAGTGAATGTTGTCTGTGAGGTGGAACAGTTGCTCCTGACCGTCCGCCTGTGTGGCTGAGTATCGAGGCAGCAGACCCTGGGGTCCCTTACAGCAGCGGGGCTTCCTCACACGCTGCACAGTGAGCCTGAACGACATAGCAGCAGAATGTAAACACTTCCAAGAACAAGAACGATTCAGGATATTTCAGTTCTAAGAACATTAGACAAAAATGAAGCTGTGCCTTAGGGTCGGGGAACGGGTCCTGACTGTCAATTGTGCTTATGCGCCGAACGGGCAGGGTGCTTGAGGGTGCTCCACCTGAGGACTCTTTTGTCCTACTGGGAGACTTCAACGCTCATGTAGGCAACGACAGTGACCTGGAGCATCGTGATTGGGCAGAACGGCCTCCTGGATCTAAACCAGAGTGGTGTTTTGTTGTTGGACTTCTGTGCAAATCACAGTTTGTCCATAACAAACACCATGTTTGAACATAAGGGTGTCCATAAGTGCACGCAGCTGCCCTAGGTCGCAGGTTGATGATTGATTTTGTAATCATATCACCAGACCTGCAGCCATATGTTCTGGACACTCAGGTAAGGAGAAGGGCTGAGCTGTCAACTGATCAACACCTGGTGGTGAGTTGGATCAGGTGGCGGGGGAGGATGCTGGACAGACCTGGCACACATAAAACGTACGCCTGCTGCCAGGTCTATGGCAGAACTTCAACAGCATTCTGAGGGAGACTGGAGACGTTGAGGTGTAAATTTGATCCAGGAAGTTATGGCCGCACATTGGAAAGTCTACATGCTGGTAATACTTAGCAGGAATTTCTTCTTGATTCTCAGCAGGGCTGAAGATTGGCTCCCACATACCGATGGACCATTAACAACTGACATATGAAATGATCTTGCGTGCCAGATATAATTGTATCGCTGACCGTAGGTTTGGCCCCCCTGGTCTAAATGGTTCAGAGAAGGCTTGGGAGAAAGTGCTGTGGTCAGATGAAACCAAAAAACAACTTTCTGACATCAACTAACCCATTTAAACCTGAACAAGAACCTCCCTCCCTCAACTAGAACAGTGAAGACCGATCGTGGATGAGTCTTCCACCATGGCAATGACTCAAAACATACCACCAAGGCAACAAAGGAGTAGCTAAAGAAGAAGCACACTGTAAGAGGCCATAAGAAGATCATTTGTAACCTCCACTAAAGCTGTTTCTGTGCTGTGATGAGTTTTGAAACCTGACTGAAACTGTTTGAATAAACCATTCCCCTGCAGATGATCTGTTAGCTGTTTTACAGCTACTATTTCAACCATTTTTAAGATAACAGGAAAGTTGGAGATTGTCTTTAATTAGAGAGTCTATAATTAGCTAAGACAGATGTGTAAAGCGATGGCTTTTGAGTAGTGGTTTAATCACTGCTAGCTTGAAAGTCTGTGGTACCGAGGTCATTAATAGAGATAGGCATGTTTAAGAGTGAAAGATTGTAGGATGGCAGGACTTCATTGAGCAGTCTTGTAGGAATATGGTCTAAAACACATGTTGATGTTTTGGAATTACTGAAGTAATAATTACTGAGGTTGGAGAAAAAGAGTCTAAATAAACTTCAGTGATACTGAAAGCTGTACTGCGCTGAAGAGAAATCTAAGGTTGCTATTATTTTTTTTTCAATCAGTGATGAACAGTAAGATGTTCTAGCTTCACAGGGAGCTTTTTTATAGAGTAACAAAGTATTTCAAAGTATCTTCAGGCTAAATGTAGATTGCACATTTCAGTTACATCTTTCCTTTTCAGAGGAGCCACAGTATCCAGACTTGTATGCACCAAACATGTAATACATTTAATAAGATAATTGATGTCTGGGGGCATAGAGTTTAAGTAGTTGCTCTGCACTGTGTGGGCACAAGGCATTGAAGGAGATAGTGGATAGTGGAGGAATAATATCCTTAAACTTACTTTCACCACTATCAGAAAAACATCTACTGAAATGAAGAGTATTCCCCACCGCAGAGTGGCCTAATCTGCTTGGAGAGAATCCGTGTGCACATGGTCAAAATATAAGCTGGTGCATGTTCAGGTTGAGGTTATATAATAAAACTGACTTTAACAAAATAAAAGAATGTTTTGGATTCGAATACTACAGAGAACAGACTTAACCCACCTATGATTACTTAGACTAGCCATATCACGGACTGTCTGGGCTGTCTCTGATGCAAAGTCCAGAGCTCCAGCCACCGGTTTGGTCACAGTACCAACAAGGCCTTTACCCAGGCCAGAGAAGAAGCCACCGACCCCACCCTCCGTCTTCACACCCTCCACTGTGGAAGTGATGATGCTCGTCATGCCTCCAATGATACCTGAGAGAGGACAGAACGTGTATTTAAAAGGATGTACAAACTTGCAAAAATGCTAGCTTCAAGGGGAGCAGGCAGTGGGTCTTTAGTTTAATGTAGGCAATCCGTAACTTTGATATTTCATGTGAGTAATGTTTCTGGTATGTTGTTCTGAGGCTCTTGGATGAGTCGTTGCTGCGCTGTGTAAGTTTGGTTGCCCAGCTACTCTTGGGAAGGTTCACTACTGTTCCATATTTTCGCCCTTTGTGGATGTCAGAGGTTGTGTGTGGAGGCGTGGAAGAGATGACCCAAACGCAGGACTCACGGTGCAGAAATGATGAGGATTTATTGGAGTGGGTGAATGAACAACGCAGGAACGGCAGAACTGACTAGCTGACTGAAAGACTGAGTGGCTGGCTAAATAACTGAGCACTAACGGGAACGACGACATAACATCAATGACATGACAAAAAACTGGTGAAACCGAGGAACTTAAATACACAGGTTGAATGATGACAATGATTGGAAACAGGTGAGTACAGGGCTGAACATAATCTGACTAATGACCCGGGAGACAAGCTGACACGGGGAAAAAACAGGAAGTGAGAACATTAATGTGGCGAACTAAACTGAACATGAGCAAACTGAAATCACTGGGTCAACGACCCAGGAACCCTGACAGTGGATAATAGTTAAAAAATTCCTTGCTCCATTAAACAGCACTTTTCAACTTTTCACAATTTCCATAGGGGGCTAATAATTCTGTCATCTGAAGATCAGCTCAAATTATGTAAAAATCAATTCTGAAACATCACTTATTCCAAAGGGCTCAAATATTTTCTATTAACAATTATCATTTTAGTGTCATCTTTCATTCAGTAATCTGTATTGTTTGATCTTAAATCTTTTGTTTCAACAATAATTTGTTCTCCCCACCACTTTTTTTTTTTTTTTTTTAGCATTTTAGCATACGGACAACAGAATTTACATAAATTACATTTTTAAGGGTTTGGGAGGCTCTTCATTCAGACACTAATTAAATGAATCTTTTATCAACTAGTGGTAGCATTAACCAGACAAAGAAGAGTTTTGAAGTTGTACCGTGAGCCAATCCATGAATCCCTGCTACCAGGTGCTCTCCACTGGTGGCTCCGTGGTATCTGATGTACTCTCGTTCATTCTGGTGCCGATTGTCCATAGTCTTTCCCAGCCCATCTGATAAAGTCCCTGCAAACTGACAAACAAAGTAGAGTCCCACCACACTATAAATGGACTGGTTCTATGCACCATTTCTGCAAAGAGTGTGGCGCAGGTGCCGTTTCAGGTCATCTCCAGAAAGACATACTGATCGACCAGGGCACATCGTTCATGTCTCGCACAAGTGAAATGTCACAGCTTGATGCGTAGCCCATGCCCTGGGTTGACGAGCTCACGGACCGGTTAGGCACTGCTCACTTTTTTTTACAACACTGGATTTAACCAAGGAATACTGGCACATTCCCTTGTCTCTGCAGTCTAAGGAAAAAAATGGCCTTCTCTACTCCATATGGTTTGTACAAATTTTTCACACCTCCTTTTGGCTTGTTCGGAGCCCCAGCCACTTTCCAACAGCTCATGAACCAGGTGCTACGTCCACAAGGTGAATATGCTGCCACCGAATTTGAATCATCCACAGTGACACCTGGGCGGAGCTTGATTAAATGATTAAATCATTTCAGATTTAATCTACTATAATCTTAGAATATTTAATCAACAAAAACGAATTAAAAGAATTTAGATGCCTAAATTATGACTAAAACTAAATGACGATTTGCTGTCATTGGCTGGACATTATACACCTAAACAACAAAACTTACTTAACTCTTCTAATGTCTATGTATATATTTGAGGCTTTATGTATATTTTTGATCATGTGTGGATTTGCAGAAAATCCTAAATAAATTTGAAGTTGTGTATCCGAATCTTGTTTTTTTTAATCTCATTAGAGATGCTGCACAATCATTCTAACCTGGAAAAAGAAAGTTAAAAGAAATGATTAAAAGATGACATTCATACCTAATGACCAGGGTATATAAACTATATAAAAATATCACAGAAATACAGAATTCCCTGAATTTTGGGGGTGAATAAAGTTTATCTGATTTTAACCAAACCTAAAAAGTGAGAGGCACCGTGAAACAAACCTAAGATATACATACCTTGGCTGCAGAGTTGGACACACCGTGGGTTACACTGCGTATGAGACCACCCACATTGCCATGTTTGAAGAGTTCAGTCATGCCCTCAGAGACGTCATTTAGGAGGCCCATGGGGTTCCCCAGGAAGTCCACAGACCCAAGTATCTGAGCCGCTTGACTGATGAGCTCCTACATAAAGACAACACTGCACTGTAAGGCTCTGACACAAGCTACACTGTCTACCACAGCACATGACATAGTTGTCTATGTGATAACTTATAGTGGATTTAAAAACATTTTTTTATAAACACTTTAACAGCTTAGAATTGTTGCAGTTTTAATTTTTTTATATATTTTTTGTTGTTCTACTAAATTCTTCTAAATGAAATCTCTGTTGACATGTAGTACTGTGCAAAATTCCTGAGCCCACCACATTTCTTTATAGTTTGCTATGAAAATGGGATATAATAGCTGCAGCCTTTCATTGAAGAAGAAAAAAAAAAAAAAAAAAAAAAAAAAAAAAAAATATATATATATATATATATATATATATATATATATATATATATATATATATATATATATATATATATATATGAATAAAAATGCAGTATATAAGGCAAGAACAGAAGTTGTACAATTTCACAAAGCTTGAAAGTCTATATTTGGTATTTTTCAACACAGCCTGAACTGTCTTAGGCAGCTTGGGATGGGAATAAGAATTGATAAGAATGTAGTTATTCCATTATCATTATTACTTATCGATTCTCATTTGCTACATTTTGAGAGTCACCACTGAGACATTACATTAATGCAAATTAATTACATGCTGTGGGTCAAATGTTTGTCCATGTTGGAGGGATTTACCTTCTTTGTTGCTATCAGCGTTGGGATCATTACTCAAAAAAGTATTACACAGAACACTTTTCTTAAAAGTAATGCAGGATAATACTTTGCTACACTATTCATTACAATACTACTGCATTTATCTGTAAAATGACCTAAAACATATTGCCTCATAATTACCATTTCATATAAACCTGAAGTTACAGTTCCACACAACAACACAAATCCCTGTTTACCATTGTTCAACTGTTCTATTTATGGTGGTGTAGATCAGCTGATAGGCTGTGGTGATGGTTGCAGTAGGAATTGTCCATCATCTAGTAGATCTTCAGAGGGTACTTCACGTGGTCTTGGTAACCGGCTATGGAGGGTCCAAGTTTCCAGCTTTGCCATAATCCTATCTTTCAGGTCAGCACCTCTCACACTCAACACTCCTTCTTCCTTCATACTTGGGGTTTGGTACCAAATGTCAGATGGGGGTTATGATATCTCCCCTCTGACCTGTCGTCCTTGGTGTAGCATTTTTGTTGTACCTCGTCAGTCTCTTACAGTGAGAGCAGTTACCTTCTTCTGAATGTTGGAACACTGAGCTACTAGTTGTTTTGCCATCAAACTGGATGCTGGATATCGAAGATTCCATAGGTCCCTCATCATGTTCATGTGACCACTTCCACTGGAGTTACTTGTATAGTAGTGTTCCAACAGTGTCCTATTCTCATCTCTTGTCTACTTGCACCTTCTTGCTCCAGAAGCTCACTTCTCATCAGTGTGTCCTGGTTCCTCAACACCTGACGCGGGACATTATTAATCTGGGCGACGTCTGAGCCGGTATGGCTTCAGTCTCTCGCTCATATCAGAGGTAGGATTGGTTAGCATGGGAGTTCTAGCCTAGGGACCCTTACTTGATACAGACATTCTTACCACTATGCTAAGCACGCGCACACACACACACACACACACACACACACACACACACACACACACACACACACACGTATATAAAGCCTGTTACCTCTCTAAAGTGCTTAAGGATGTCATTGATGATGATCTCCTGTGTTTCATAGGGATGCACTCTTGTGAATGGGTACATGTTGATGACTGCATCTTCAAAGCGAACTAGAGGAAAGCCCAGGGTACCTTTCAGGGCCTAAAATGACCAAAAAAAAGGAAAAGAAAAACAAATCATGTAATAATATGAGGCAGTAGCATGGCAGCTCTCAGATACTTGAATTGTTTTATGCCACAAATGCAGAGTGCCTGCAAAGTCAGGCTTTAACCACATTAGAATAGAATAGAATAATCCTTTAATTGTCCCACATGGGGAAATTTGGGTGTAACAGCAGCAAGAAAGACACATATACAAACAAACAGTACACATGACAAAGAACAGAAACATGCACAATTTTTACATATTTACATGAAGGACAATGGTTACCAAGAGTACTGTACCGTTATTAAATTAAATAATTAAATACAGATAAGAGGCAAACACTGTTTATAGTGTGAATCGGTTGATAAAATAGTGCAAGTTACAGCGCTGATGTAAACATCTATGTTTGTTGGGAGTGGTGGTCTGAAACAAAAGGCAGCCTCAGGGGCCCACGGACAGCCTGATACAAAACAGCTTGGTAAAAAAATATGTTGCCGTCCATCTCTCCCTAGTAACAACTATATGGGAAGTAATGTGTTTTTTACGATAAATCTCCCATTTGGACGTTGGTTAGTCAGTGGCTTGGCTGCTTGGATTGCCAGGTGTACCTGTGTAGTGCTTTAGCTAGCAGCTGTCTGACTTCACCTCGGCTAACTGTCAATGATCTGGACCTTTTAACAACGTTTGGGTTTTTGGCGCCATTTGGTACTATTTTAACAGATTTATCTAATCAGCAGATATGCACAGGTGTGTGTGTGTGTGTGTGTGTGTGTGTGTGTGTGTGCATGTGTTGCATCAAGCAGTTTATAGATGCCCCTTGGTAAATGAGCTACCAACTGTTAGCTGATAACGTAGCACTCCATATCGAGCTCCAGATGTACTCTCCAGGCTCCAAAACCCAATATGGTGACAGCTTTAAAATAAATTAATTAATAATCGGCAAAGTCACAATTTTATGGTGTGAAAACCAGCTGATCACACATAACATTATAAGTATTTAAGTATTTAATGTAAGAAATGAAAAGCACTGATCTCCTGTGACAGAATACGATGTTCTGGTTGGAAACCTTGTGTCCTAGTATTCATGTGGATATCTCCCACCTAAATATTGCTGCTGTTGGCAGCACGAGTGAGAGCTACACAGAACTGGTGCCTGTCTACTGTTATATCAATCCTTTAAGATTTCATCTGCCCTACAAAGACGTTTTCAACTTTAAACAATTAATTTAGCTTTATTATTTATAAAGATCCAAGCTACTCCAATTTTTATACTTGGTTAGGTTAATTAAATTGTATTTACATGTAAACAGCATATTAAGGAAAAGAAGAAAATATTCTCAAAATGCTGAGCAACTGCTTTAAGAAAATAAAACTTTTGAGTGGTCTTTGAGTGTCTACCATTAAGCTTTGGTTTTTGGACATGTTGCTCTCTATCAAAGGCACCGCCACTTTGCATTATCAGAATGATTTCAAGCTTGGTTATAAAAAAAGATCAGTGTCTGGTTACCTTGAGTTCAGCAGGCAGCTTGTGAGAGGTGAAGACACTCAGTTTGACCTGAGGAAGGCTGATCTTCAAATTCTCAAAGTAGTACCGTTTGTGAGGTCCAGTGTCCTCGTTGGGCTTGTCACGGAGGTTTTCATCCAACTTCTCCAGCTCTGGATAAGGATAAAAATGATCAGTTTTGCGGTGAGCCTCTTACCACTATTAACAATGATGCTGAAACAAAGACCCACCAGCATCTGTCTGTCCATATCCAACGAAACTGAGCAGCTTGAGCAGCAACTTCTCCTCAATTATGACAGTGAAGCGACGAGCTGTCACCATCAGGTGCTGCGTATATATCATGGTTACATCTTTAGTCACAAGATTCTGGTACAACAAAGCTATATGTTTTCTAAAAAAAAATATCAAGATTAAGTTAAAAAATATACTTTATGACAGTTTCATCAGTTTACTTTTCTACAGTCCCCAGTGATCACCTGTGATGGAGCACTGTGTGGTACTCACCTTGTAGAGGTCAGTAAGCATGAGGCTGCTAGGAACCTTGACTGAATTGACTTGCATCGCTGGGCCACTGTCACTTACACTGCTCTCACTGGAACTGGGAGTCACACACAGCATGACAGGATGAGTGGTACCCAAGAGCTGATTATCCACCTGATAACCACAATGTGACAGAAAGAGTATTTATAGAGTTAGCGAAACATTTACTACATAAACAAGTTCATGAGGAAAGCATTCACAGCACAGTGTCAGACTGAATACTTATGTACATATTATATTTTTATTTTCAGATTTTAATTTACAAGAATTTCAAGAAAACTTTTTCCCTTTGTCATTATAAGGTATGTGTGTAAAAATGTGAAATTAAAAAAATAAATAAATCCATTTTGGAATAATATGACAACATCTGGAAAAGGTTAAATGTTGTGAATACTTTCCAGATGCACTTATCAGACTCACAAGTACAGCAAGTTAAATAATTATTTGTAAATTTGCTCACTTACAATACAAAGATGTGAAATCTCTCATTTTTATGGCAGCTTAATTTTGATTTAAAAACATATTTCATAAAAAGTTACGAATTGATTTGTATGTCATTGAGTGAATTAAGTATTTGATGCCTAAGCTAAAATGACTTAGAAACCACAAACACAGCAATAAGATGTTTCTTGTAGGATTTTGGCTGGGGGGGTCAAAATCCTACAAGAAACATCTTATTAAACATCTAACGGCACCAAGAAACCTAAAGGAATTAGTGTTTCTGTGGAGATGGGGGATCTCCACAGAAACACTAATTCCTTTAGGTTTCTTGGTGCCGTTTGGCAACTTGAAGCTTTAGCTCCCTCCATACATTTTCTCTAGTACTGAGGTCTGGAGACTGGCTCCATGATGTTAATGTGCTTGTTATCTGGCTGTTCCTTTGTTAGGTTATGTTGTTGGTATGTTTTGGATAACCGTCATGCTGGAAGACCCATCATGACCCATCGTCAGCCCTCTGGCCGAGGGAAAGAGGTTCTCATCCAAGATTTTACCGTACACGATCCCATACATTGGCCGCTCAATACAACAAAGTCACCCTGTACCCTTAGCAGAGAAACAACTCCAAAGCATCCACGTCTGTGCTTGACTGTTATTTATATGAAGTGTTTTTCTGGATTTTTGGTTTATATTCTGTCTCTCTCCAATAAAATGAAACTACCACAAAATTTAGAGACTTTTCTTTTGTTTGTAAGTGAACTTACAAATTCAGAGGGGGATCAAACAATTTTCCTTCTTAACTTTCAGCATGTATACCACATGAATGTAAAATGAAGCATCTTTTGCATTCATTTATCTATATTATCAACCGCTCTATTCGAATTCAAGGTCATGTGGGGCTTGTGCCTATGAATGTATGTGTTAGATAGAAAGCACGGAAGCATAGAAAAAAGTGCCTGTATGAATGGCTGAATGAGGCAAGTTGTATAAAATCCTCTGAGTGCTCAGGTAGAGTAGAAAAGCAGTATATAAGAATCAGTCCATTTCCCATTTACTCCACATGGAAAGGCCCTAGTCTGGACTCTAACCCAGGACTTTCTTACTGTGAGGCAATGATGCTAACCACTGTATCATTCTGCCACCCATTTAAGCTGAAAGTACACATTTCAATAAAATCTTGGTTGCTTAATTGAAGTCATTTATGCATCTTTTAATAACATGAATTCAAATTTAAGTGATTTATGGCTCAGCTGCAGGGCAGAAGTGGAGCAGTGGGTTCAGGGTGTGGTGTCAGGGGAGGCATGAGACCTGACTGCAGAGCGGTGTCCTGTACTAGAGAGAGGAAGCTGGAAAACTGTTTTACTCTAGGGTTTTATGTAAGCTGGGTTTTATGTATTACGAAGGTGGTTTAATTCCTACTGTAAACCAGTATGTTGCCATGGTAATTTTTGCTTCCTCCCAGACTATCATACACCACAGAGGCTACAACTAAGAGAAAAAAAAAACAGATTAGTGAAACCTTGTGTTAACGTTGATAGCCAGCTTTGTGTGAAACTTATCCTGACTGTCAGTGTTGGGTAAGTGAGTCCAGATAATGGAAAGCTACCCTGAGCATGTGAAACAGTTCGTTTAAAGTAGCTCTGGAATAAACCTCACACTGCGTGGTCCTCCAATGCGTTTATTAAGTACTGTAAATATTTTCAAATGTGCAGTAAGCTCACCTGTATATTGTGGATGCTCAGCTCCAACACTTCATTGGCAGCAGTGCGAGTAAAGTGGACATCTATACCAGACAGCGTAGTAAAAACAAGCTCCTCAGGAACCTTGTTGACCAGAGACAGCCCTAGCCCCTCCTCCAAGTTCACCAACACCTGGGTATAATTACAGAGAAGAAGTGTATGATTCCTAGATGAACCATTTTAAGGTTTTCTAGAAAGCCTATTCTAACCAAGACCAGTGCAACAATGTAAAAAATTCTAGAAAATAATAAGATAATATTCATCCACACATTCACCATCTTTCTCTTATTCAGGGCAGAGTTGTAGGGCTAGGAAGAGAGAAGGCAAGACAACCCTCTCCCCACCCCATCCAGCATAACCAGGAGAACATTGAGAGATTCCCAGACACGCCAAGAGATGTAATTTCTCCAGCAGATCCAGGGGCTTTCTCCTGGTGTGACATGCTTGGAACATTTCACCCATTTCATCTTTGCCAGATTACTGAGCCACCTCAACTGGCTCCTTTCGATGTCGAGGAACGGGGGCTCTTCTCTAAGACTCTCTCAAATGACTATCTCCTCATCCTATCTCTAAGGAAGAGAGACCAGAGAGCATCACTGTAGCCATGGTCTCTTGCTCCCTTCTCCCATCAATCATGAACAAGACCCTGAGATACTTAAGCTCCTTCACATGACGCAGCAGCTCACGTGGAGGACTCCACCCTATTCCAGCTAAGGGCCATGGCCTCAAATTTGGAGGTGCTAATACTCAGGTTTTTTTTGTTTTTTGTTTTCTTTTGCCTGTCCCGTTTGGCTCTTTTGCCATCAGAATTATTGTCTAAAGGCAAAGAACGATGCCCAACAGATTTACTTTACCAAATTGACCATCCCAGCCTTGCCGTAATGGTCCATTTGATTCACCTTTTATTGTTTATTTTATTTTCACTTGCTGAATACGGGACAGACTTGACTGGGGGAAAGAAGGGGAGAAAGAAAGAGGGAAAGAGAAACAGCTCAGAAGAGGGAAGGGGGACTCATTGTTGGTACGTCACACTCTGCTGTGCTCCTATCCAGTACCATGGAACAGATTTTTCAAGGGAGGCTGTGGAGAGTGATCCCCCAGTAGTTTAAGCACAGCCTCCAGTCTTCGTTCTTAAAGATGAAGAGCTGGGAGAACATATTCACTTTTTTAAACTGTGAGAATATCTGAATCCCCAAATTGAGAAGTATATATACACTACAAATAAACACTTGAAGTGAAAGATTTTTGTTACAGCATAATAGATGCATTTCAAATGATTTTACCTCCAGCTCCTGCTCAGCCTCTCTCTTCTTCACGTCATCTTTGCCCCGATCCTGTTCTGTACTAGGTGAGCTCCTCATCATTCTCCTCTGATTGAAGTCACTGATCTGCAAAAAATGCAGTTTAAACCAAAATCAATACTGAGGAGGTTCACAGATATGAAATTCAGATATTTTCACAAGTATTTTTGGATCATTAGAGTGATAAATATCTGGTACATCATAAAAGAAGCAGTTACCAGATTTATAGTGTGTGAACAAAAAAGAAAAACCAAAGAGACTGTATATCAGATTTGGAACATCTGGAGTCAGGTCAAATATAAATGACTGAAGTAAAGACTGGAAAGCAAAAACAACTGTATTATGGAATTGCAATTTTTTTTCAACATCAAATGTGTTACTCTACCATCCCACCTTCAGTAAAAAAAAACAAAAAACACATGCTCAGATGGGTTAAAATCATTCAAGAACATTCAATTCTTTGTCCTAAGGCACGCTCACACAGGAAGTGATTTGCCTGTCGTGCATCATTTTGTTGCTCACAGTTGTTCGCTACCAGTGTTTTTAGGAATGTTAGTCAGAGGTTTCTAACTTGTTTTGTGTTGCATGCTCTGGCCCCTGGAATACATTGACAAGTCTCTAGGGTGGAAACATGAGTGAGTTGGTAGTGTACCCAAGGCTTCTGATTCACACAATTACTGGGGGGTGTCCTATTGACCATAGCATATTCAGGAGCAGGATAATGAGTCAAGACCTGCTCCCAATAACATGATCCCAAAAAGTTGATTCTGTTCATCCAGACATCTCGTTTTCAGTGGGAGAAACCTTTCGTCACTCATTCAAGTGACTTCTTCAGTCTCAGCTGACTGCAGATTTCCCCAACCTTATAAACAGTACATTTGCATAATGACTGAAACAAGCACCACTTGTGAAAAATGGGCTGTGAGGTCAGTTTCTTGATCATTATTGCGCATGAACAACCACTGGTCACTGACCACTGATCATTGGCCAATGACTAATGATCAGTGTCCATGAGTACCACAGAGAGTTCACAGAGAGTTGGGGAATGGCTGCAATCACAGCACTGCAAGATGGTGACAGATGTACCCTTAGGACCCCTCCTCGATTCAGAGATGGTCTTTCCCTTTTCATGTAAATGGCCTCTTTGACTCCCCACTCAAACCAGCGTTCCTCCCTGTCCAGGATGTGTACACCCTTATCACTGAAAGAGTGTCCACTGTGGTGAAGATAGACTGCAGAGTCCTGGCCTGACAACTTAACTCTTTTGAGTGTTGTGCCATCTGCTTCGCCAGAGGTTGTTTGGTTTCCCCGATGTATAAATTCTGGCAATTCTCCCGGCACTTAACAGTGTACAGTATACTACTCTGTTTGTGTCGGGGGACACGTCCTCCACGTCTGCAATGTTGCCGTTTCTGTGGCTGTGATCAGTTCCACTAGAGGGATTTGTTTCTGTGTCACAGCAAAGTTCAACCCTTTTGTTTTTCTCTGCTTGGATGAGTTGTCTGTTAGACATATTTTTCACCCACTTGTCCCCTTCGGTGTGGCATCCTTCTCTCTTCTGGCCGCATTGTAAGTCTCTGTTAGATCCGCTCCTCTTTCGCAAGTGGTGCTAGTTTTACTCATTGTGCAAATTTACTGTTTATAAGGCTGTGGAAACCTGCAGTCAGCTGAGACAGAAGAAGACACTTGGATGATTGACGAAACCTCCGGATGAACAGCATCAACTTTTTGGAATTTTCTTGCCTGGATGACTGAGCATTCATTAAGTCAATATCATGATGTTATAACAGTATGTTAAAGACTCAAAAAAAAAGCATACATACCAAGTTGCTTGAGAAGAGAGTACTGCACCTAATCTACAGGGTAGGCGAGTTTGCCATGTAGGGAGGAAAAGATTGATAACTCCCTGGTACGTTGTGGTTTCTAGTAAACCAGGTAAAACAACAATAAACTACAACAAACAAGCAGGTTAAACTATTGGTATGACCTTTTAAGATGAACAAAAGCTGTCAGAACGCATTTTCTTAGTTATTATTTTGAAGAGCCTGTTAGGTGAAACTGTTTGTAATTGCTGTGTTTTTTTATTTGTCTAAACCAGGGGTCAGCAACCTTTAAGACCCAAAGAGCCATTTGGCCCCAGTTTCCACGGAAAAGAAAACACTGGGAGCCGCAAATACTTTTTCACATCTAAAATGAAGATAACACTGCATACATTGTTTTTTTTACCTTTATGCTTTGTATGAACAGCTATAAAGTGTTGCTTATGAAATTCACGAAGTGCTACAAAGAAAATAAAATTTAATTCATGTAATGAACACATTTTGAACTCTTAAAAAAATTACAAAAAAGAATGACATCCAGCTGAAGGTCTCTTTTAAATGAATTAAAAGGCTGAACTTAAATTATCCATGTAGCAAACAAAAACTGAGCTGTCATTCTTATATCACCTTTGGGCTTGCTCTGAATTTTAAAAATAATTGGAAAAAAGCAACCTATCCCCACAAGCTTGTGGGGATAGGTTGATTGGATAATCCAAATTGTCACTAGGTGTGAATGTGTGAATGAATGTGAGTGCGAATGGTTGTCTGTCCCTGTGTGTTGGCCCTGTGACAGACTGGTGACCTGTCCAGGGCAGGGCTCGCAATATCGCTAGCCCGACGTCCCGGAGCTAGCGATTTTTCCAGTCGGGCTACCAAAATCTATCTCTGCCCTGCCCGTCGGGCTATTGTAGGAAGGAAAAATATATGTCAATGCTTTTGCATTCTTTCAGAAATGTAGCTGGGTAATTATGTCATTGGCATCGGTGAGCCACTGTCAATATGTGACATATTGAAATCGCGTTTCAATATGCGCTTGTTTTTTTGCTTTCACTTTGCAATCGTGCGAACTGTGTATAGAGAGCGACAGCACTGATCTGTGAGTGATGATAATTTGTGCACCAATTCCTCTGACATCGTCTTATCAATCGTTAGCTTACTATGCAAACATGACAAGTGAAATCTCCCGCAGCTTAAACATGTGAGAGGTTGATCGCGCAGAGAATCGCTGAGCGTTATGTGAGTGCGTGTGTAAAAGCAGCAGGATATATATTTTAGTTCTGCTGAGCCAAATAAGACAGGTCAGGGTGAAGAAGTGACAGCCAAAGAAAAGCTTACCACAAGCAGCTTTATGGTTTCATGGACAAAAGAATTTCTGTGGCTGCAATATGACGAGCTATATAACCAGGGGTGCACATAAGTGGTCCGCAGGTGCGCATTCGCTGTCAAAAAAAAAAAAAAAAAACGCGCACAAGATATGAACTTGCAACGCGTGTTTGCATACATAAGATTTTCTGGAGGAGGACAGACATTTGTTTAAAACTCTTAAAGATGTCGAAGAAGCTCCTTTAAGCAATTACTTTGGTGTTCCTCTACCGACAAGCGCCTTTGTTACTGGGACCAGTCATTTTAAGAAAGGCCCCCATTAGAACCCATGAGAAATGCAAGAAATGCATTATTGCTCAGTCTGCAATATCTTTCCCAGAACAAACACCAATTGCAAATAACATACTAAAAATAAACCTGAAAAATCTGTTTAGAACAGCGTACTATGTTGCAAAGAGTGAACTACCACTGGCAAAATTTAGCAGTCTTTGCAAACTTCAAAAAGCAAATGGCCTAGATCTTGGTTCCACTTGTCTCTTACCCGTGACTTCAGTGGAAATTTCAAATTCAGGATCTGACACAGACTGATTCATGTCCTACACAGTTCTTACAAGTTCATAGAAATTTCTGTTCAATTAGAACCAAGTATTTGAGTTGATGATTGTAATTTTTATACAATGTTGTAATTTGTTTTTCAACAATTTTTTGATTAATGTTTTGTTTCCTTTACAATATTATACTTTAATGTATAATATTGTAAAGGAAACAAAACATCAATCAAAAAATTGCTCTCTTTTTTATTCGGGCTACTTACATTTATTTTGGGCTACCAAAAACTGAAGAGTCCCTGCCCGAAGGGCTACCAGGAATTTTGAAATTTTGAGAACCCTGCAGGGTGTACCCCGCCTCTCGCTGGGATAGGCTCCAGCGCCCCCCGCGACCCTGAAAAGGATAAGCGGAAGCGAATGGATGGATAGATGGATGGAAAAAAGCACTATGCTGCTAAAAAATGGTTAATGTGTATGGCGGGGCGTGGCCTGCAATGCCTCTGCAGAAGAGGTGGACGCACCTGAGTATCATCCGCAATGACGCCTTGCCACCTTAAAGTCTGTGCTCTCTCTGCTGTTGTGTTATGTGTCGGGCTCTGTGCTGGAAAGCTAAAGCCAGCTGCATGTGTACAGCAACCGTGTGTGAAAAGTGGTCAATAAAGAGATGCTAAAAAGCATGTTCATGCAAACATTGTTGGGTCTGCCGTGGTATGTTTACAATGGGGCTTTTGCTCCTGAACCTCTGCGCACAGCGTCTGCAAATCGGGGCTGTATGAAGTCACTTTCATCTTTACGCAAGACTGTAAGCTGTCATCTGTGAGGCGCGAGCGGTTTTTGTTTTTAACGTAGTGGGGAATAGCTGCTCAAATACGTATGTGGATCCGAAGTCCGAATTTAGGCATACTGGCAGGCCTCGTCAGAAGTAAATGCAAATAAATCTGCCCAGGCATCATTAAATGTTCTATTTTCTTCAGATATTTTTCTTTTCTTACATTTCTCCATACTTGGCCTACCTGGGGTTGAAAGTCCCGAGTCACACTCGCGGAAGCCGGGAGTGTGACTCTTATTTTGAGCAACGAAAAATAATAAAATATCATTTTATATTTTTTCAAGATCACCATGGTAAATGGCCTGTATTTGTATAGCGCTTTACTTAGTCCCTAAGGACCCCAAAGCGCTTTACACTACATTCAGTCATCCACCCACACATTGGTGATGGCAAGCTACATTGTAGCCGCAGCTGCCCTGGGGCGCACTGACAGAGGCGAGACACTGCCGGACACTGGCGCCACCAGGCCCTCTGACCACTACCAGTAGGCAACGGGTGAAGTGTCTTGCCCAAGAACACAACAACCGAGACTGTCCAGGTCGGGGCTCGAACTGGCAACCTTCCGATTACAAGACGAACTGCAAACTCTATACACAGTATAAAGACTAAAGAGCCGCAGGTTGCCGACCCCTGGTCTAAACAATTCTTTACGAGCAGCTTTTTGTCATTTCTTTAGACTTTCCTGTTTTGGGTTTTTCACCTGTAAGACACGTGTGGGTCCATCTGGCAGCACCTGGACCGACAGAACCCCAGAACCCGGCCTCATCTTCTGGTTGATGAACTGCTGCTCAAGACTAGGCTCCAGAAGTCCAGAATCTGGTCCCAGAACCACCTCTGCTCCATCATACAGACCCGCAACCCCACCTTTCACCTGGAGAGTACCAGTCACCGAATAGTGTAAAACTGAAGAAAGTCATGAAAGGAAAAACACAAGCACAATAATAAGCTAAGCTGGTGGTGCACCTACCTGTACTACCAGTCGAGGCAGGCCACAGGTCAGCATGCCTGAGCTGAAGTACCATGTCTGGGTGGTGCTGCGTCGTGAGTCTGGCCTCCTCAGCATTAGTGGCTCAAAACTGGGAGAGGTAAAGAAATACCTCTTACACCCAGAGTTCATCTCAGCTTACGGTCTGGGGTCATTAAATTACTGAAAATTACTCCTGAGAGAGAATTCTTAAACTGCAGAGAACAAACCTGTTGTCACTAACAGCTGCAAGTCCAGCGATGTCCAGTACAAGAGAGGAGTCCAGTGGGCGTGGCTGAGCTGGTTTGCTCTGTGGTGGAGATGAACCTTCATGACAAAGCATGCCAGTCCCAGTCATCCTCCACAGCTGGGAACGCTTTCCTGGTTCCTGCACAATATTCCATGTAAACAGAATGATTAGAATTTTCTATAATTTTCCTCTCTCCTCTCTCTCTCACACACACACACACACACACACACACACACACACACACACACACACACACACACACACACACACACACACACACACACACACACACACACACACAGGAAAAGATAATGGCAACAGGTTTTCTGATCAGCCTGACACGTGCATAAAACTTGAGTTGATGGCAAGTTTTGCTGCTGGGTTGCTGCTTATTCACAGTAGTGGAGAGCTAGCCTGCACACAGATGAATGCGTTAACACAATTCCAGGTAGTATTTAAAGTGTGATATTAGCAATGTGACCATTTTTAAAAGAGGGCACCTATGACTGGAGATTCAAGCCATTGCACGGTTGTATAAGGACCGGTCAATCTAAGTCGCTACACTCACCAATAGACAAGTGCTAGTGACTGAAAGAATTAGATCTTGGATGTTAGATGAGCTTTCTCCAAAGGGTGGCTGGCCCTCGTTAAAGCCAGGGGGAGAAGCTTAGCAATTCGGGAGGGGTTCCAAGTAGAGCTGCTACATCTATTGATAGATTTAAATTTATCACAAGCAATGTGATGGAGGAGACTTGTACGTTTTTCTTGAGAGGCCATTAGTCTTATGTTGTGGGAATGTGGATCTACGTCATATTGTAGCTCTTGTCTTTTTCTATTGCATTCATTTTGAGACATTTTGAGTTTATATGGCTGCTAACCTGGCCAGGTCTCCCTTGAAAAAGAGATTTTATCTCAGTGAGACTTTAAGGTTAAATAAAGGTAATAACTAATAAATAAATCAATTACTATCTTAAATGACTTGTAAATCAGTGCATTCTGTTTTACATTTTACAATGTATAACCTAACAAATATACTACCTTCTTCCTCAGGATGACCCTCTGAGTCTTAGTGTCCACATCTAGAACCAGTTCAGCACAGCTCACCAAACACTTCTTCCCAACAAGTCGTCTCTCGACAATCCTGCAGATACAAAATTAACCTTTGAACTTTAAAAAAAAGGAAAACAAAGAAAATGATGTCCTTTTTAATTCCTTCAGCCATACTGTGAGAAAGTGTGCGTGGCTGCGATGTAGATGAAGTTCTCATAGTAGAGTTTGTTGTATTCTCGGAAGAAGTTCATGTCAGCTGTGACCTCAGAAGATCCAGCTCCCTTCACAGTGAGTATGAGGCATGGGGGCAATGTAGGCTCATCACATGCGTAGTCTAGCACTGCGCCTGGCTTCACCTCAGTGTGCAGCTGCATGTCAACTACACCATGCTGCCAGAATCGAATAGGCACCTGCAACAATTAAAACAAAGGAGTTTATTCTAACAATTTACCTCATGCTCCATTTGTCTTTCATTTTTACTGAAGACGTGTAACAGATAATAAAGCCAACCCAGACACTTTTGCATGTGAAGGACACAAAAAGATAAGAAATAACAAATAACCAGACCATAACTGCTATGGATCTCAAAAAAAGATTCTGAATTCCTCTCAGAACAACACCCCCCAAGTTGCAAATTAATAATAAGACCCTTTGTCTCTGGTATACTATCCATTACAGGAGGTAGAGCAGGTCGTTTAACACAAAGCACATCAAAGTATCCTTGGGCAAGTTACTGAACCCTTGGTTTACCTAATGTGTGAGAGTGTGCATGAACGTTAGACAAAAGCACTTGTTGTCCAGTGTTTTGAGTACAGGCGTTGTTTATCTGACTAACACAGTAGCACCTGACAGTTAGGACCAACCTCAGAGGTGTTGTCAATGCGGAAAGGAGGAGGCAGCTGGTCAGTGTCAGTAAAGGAGATCTGGTAGGTGGCTCCCTTGAGGGTGATCTCTGTCCGTAGGAAGAAACAATTCCCCAGTGTGTCCCTTTTTAAAATAAGATACAAATAAAATCAAATAAATACATAAAATATTGTGAAATGTGTTTCTGTTTGTCTGTCTGTAACACCTGCTCCCCAGTATCCTTCTCTGTCTCAATCACCCTCTCATGTCCTCCTTCACTACATTTGTGAATCATCTCTGAGGTTTCCTCCTGCCTGGCAGCTCCATCTTCAAACTCTTTGTCTTATGTATCCACCATCTCTCAGTTGCCCATGTGCAAACCATCTCTCTAACTTGCACTCAGCTCTACACACCACCCTTGTTCTTGAAAATTGATACCAGCGCATTTCTTTCAATTTCCAAGATTGTGTTAAACAATCTGAGTAAAACATCCACTGTCCTTTTTTCCGAGACATCTTCCTACCTGTGCAGGTATTTACACGAACCACTTTTCTACTCTTCATAGCCAAACTCACTTTTTCATTAAAAATCCTCTTCATTATTCACTAACTATTCCCCATCCCTCCTCCCGTAGATGTCTTTCTGAAAGTGCTGTAACTAAGTTTAAGAATATAATCCACCCACTGTTATCATCTTCAATGCCCTGTACCAACACAGAGCAGAGCAGCTACCTGAACACTACTCCAACAGAGGTGGATAGTAATTTTGCATCCTCACTACGTATGACTCTGGATACTGTAACTCCTCTGGAATATGGAGCCTCAAATCAGAAGTACCTGACTCCGTGGTATAATTCTCAAACACATAGCCTAAAGCAGATGACTCATAAGCTTGAGAGGAAATGGCGTGTCACAAATTTAGAAAATCATCATTTAGCCTGGAGAAATAGTGTGTTGCTTTATAAAAATAAATAAATAAACAAAATTAAATTTTAAAAAGCGTCCCCCCGTTAAGCTACAACATCTTTCTATTCTTCACTGATTGAAGAAAATAAGAACAACCCCAGGTTTCTCTTCAGCACTGTAGCCAGGCTGACAAAAAGTCAGAGCTCTGTTGAGCCAACCATCCCTTTAACGTTAACTAGTAATGACTTCATGAACTTCTTCACAAATAAAATGTTAACCATTAGAGAAAAAATTACTCATAATCATCTCACAGATGTAATATTATCTACAGCTACTTTTAGTACCATTGATATTAATTTAGACTCTTTTCTCCAATTGATCTTTCTGAGTTAGCATCAGTAATTACTTCCTCCAAACCATCAATGTGTCTTTTAGACCCCACAAAACTACTACTTCCTACAAAACTGCTAAAAGATGTCCTGCCATTAATTAACCATGGGTTCCTCAGTTTCAGCCAATGTGGCAACTTGTACATGGAAGAATGGAAAAACAGGGCTTTGTTATCCTACCCTGGTCATTGTCATTGTCTCAGGTATGTGGATGACACCTGGGTGAAAATCAGATCTCAAGATTTAAGAGATTTTATCCATAAAATATTCTCTCAGATTATTAGAGAAACAAAATTCATGAGAATTTTTTTTTACAGCCAGTAACAAGATTGCTTTCAATGCAACATTCGATACCCCTCATCAAGTGACAGATGGAGCTGTTTATCATGAATTTGTCTGCCATGACCTGACCTAATCAAGTCATAGCAGACACAGATGAGAGAGGGACATGGAAATCAAATAATCCAGACTACACATATGCATAGCAATTCCACAGTAGTATATCATTCCAGCTTTTGAATTTTTTGTTTAGAGGCCACGCTACACATAAATAGAAATGGCACATTCTTTAAATAACTGCATGTGAATTTCATCAAGCTGGCTGCTGAGTGGGGAAACGTGCTCCTAGAGGGACTTTGGCATCACGGAAAGACAACATGGACATTTGCTAAAAGATTAATGTGTCTTCATACAGTAGGTAGCTCACCTCATATTTACATGAAAAGACTTGGGTTTGTTAACCTCAAAACCTCCTGACCATGTGCAATTGGGGATGTCCATGAAGCGCACACATAGCAGTTGGTCATAATCATTTCGTGGCCAGTGAAAGACAACGCTGGAGCCTGGCAGGGTGGAGATGTAACCATCCGGGTTGGCCGTACCCTAGGACACACATGAATATTTGTTGTTATGGGAATACTGGTTCCCTGGAATCACTTTATTACTTTATTTATCTTTAATTATTTACTTAGTTACCAACCAGCAAAGCAAAAAGAAGCACTGTTTTAGTCTTTGGGCCTGAAAAGTAAAAGTCCAGAGTGACAGGGATGTCAAGGCTGAACCTGGTTGGTTTGTTTGTTTGGTTTGTTTATGTAGGGACAGGATATGGACAGTTTTTTTTTCCTGTTTGCGTATCGTATCTTTGCAGGTCAGAGTAAAGAAGTAGACAGGGAATGATAGAGAGGAGTATGAAACAAAGATCACTCTAAGCTGCCACTACTCTAAAACACCTGTGCAAAATAAATAAAAAATAAAATAAGTATTATCCAGAGTTTCTTTCACCTTTCCTCTTGCAAATTCTCTCTGAGCAAAGGCCAGTTTGTGTGTAGATCGGTTGTCCAGCAGGTAGCGTGGGGCAAAGGTTACGATGTGTGTGTCTCTATAGCGTCCTTTTCCTTTGCGCACACTGATACCTGTGTTAGTGAGACAGGGAACAGTTAATGAACTGACATTATATTTTGGGGTAGTGAGAAGAGAGTGCTGTAACAGGCGACATTTAGGAACAGGAGAAAGATCCTTGTTGCACAGAACTATAGAATCAGGGCAAAAGGCCACTATTTACAAGGCACAAAATAACTCAAAACTGATCAAAAAAATGAGGGAGAATACTAAGAAAATAATTAGAGAAAAAATATTAACTCATCTAAAATGTAACCATGAATTTGTTGCATCAGTACTGACAGCAAATCATCCAGAGAGGTCACGAACACACTATGATAAAATCTGCCGGACATCATTCAATCATTCAGCTCACACCGATTGTGAATAGACCAACTTGCCTATGTTGTAAATGAGGCCAGGCCTGTTTCCATGTTGGATCACTTTGACTGCTCTGACTCCACTTCCTCCATCCAGGGAGAAGCCTTGACACCAGCCAGGAATTCCATCTGGATGGATCCCTTTACCAATCCGCATTGTACACCTGGGATCATTATAGATGGGGAAATAAATAGAAAGTAAGGATGAAGGAATCAAATTCTATACCTGCTGGGTAGAACTTGAGGCTTACTGTGGAATCCCTGTTGTTTATGGCACACACTTACATGGCAGGCTGTTCCTTGTCGGTGTAGCAGAAGAGTAACGGGCTGAGGCTACGGGCCAGCTCGTGCTCCTCAAACTGGCCTGCTGCATCAGTCTTGGTATTGTCCTGACGGAAAATTAATGGCAGACCTGAGGGATAAAACCGGCTTTAGAGAACAGAAGCTTCCGGGAAAATGTTTGCTTTTAATAATCAGAGTAACTATTGCGTTCAGAAAACATTACCAGTCTTGTTGATAAGCCAGTAGGGGGCAGAAATCAAGATTTTTAATGCTCCTTGTGCTCGTAAAATGATGCGAATGGTGAGACAAAGAAGACGTTTGTTGGTGTCATACAGCCGCATGCGCACTACATAGTTCTGAGTTCCCGGAGGAATCAGCAGCTCTTTACACACAGGGAAGTTCTCCAGCAGGACTCCTAAAGAACGATGCACATCATCAACATGGAGACTGAGAATACAAGTTTATGACATAAACACCAGCTGATGTTTGGCTAATGCTCACCCAGCTCCATGTTCTGTGAGGTGTCAGCAGCATGGAGCACAGCCTCTTTTCCCGGCTTCAATGAGCCTTTAATGGACATTCCTTTAATGTAGTAGCTGATGTCACAGGGCAGCAAATTGGCCAGCACCATGGTAGGCAGAAGGTAGATCGTGTGCCCTGGCTGTCGATAGATTTGCTTTGTACTGCCAGAAACGTATTTGTTGGCAGGCTGCTGGTCTGGGTAGTTCTCCTTTTTTATGACCACGCAAAACCTGCAAGACAGGAAGAAACATTAAGAATGGTATTGAGCGCAGGCGAGACAAGAAGAAAGAGCAAAAACATCTGACCAGATCTACCTGAAGTTGAGCTTGAGGCTGTCATCAAAGTCTGCTGACTGACACTCCCTCTTACTGCTGCTGATCTCTCCAGGCCGCTCCACCGTGGTCCAGTGGATAGGAACCTTACAGAAGAACAAGCCCAGGCCTTTAGGCCGAGACTGCAGCCGCCAGGAGGTCAAGTGGAGGGGGACTGCCAAGGCCTGGCCAGGCAGGATTGGAGGCAACACTACTGGTTCTGTCAAAACACACACGCACACACAAATAGAAGGATTTGACAGAAGACAAGAAAATAACATAGAATAACCCAAACTACATACAATAAAACATAATTAAAAATAGGATAAATCAGTGGTTGATTGGATAGTTGATAAAATAAATGACCCTACAGTAGATGGGAAATTGAGCAGCGTCTTACTGTCAGGCGCGGAGGGGCTATCCAGTCTGACCTCCATAGGAACATCCAGTTGGTTCTTGACCATGAGGGCAGAGCGGACTGTGACCACCTTCCTGGCACTGCCCTCCATTGTGATGGAGAAGACCACTCTCACAGGAGGCAGGGCAGAGAACTGAGGAGCCATTAAGTATGAGGTGTATTATTAGCAACAGTCACGTCAAAGTCGTCCATCTCTTCACACTCAGAGTCTCTTAACTTCTGAGAACAGCTTAGAACCTTTGTAATTACTTTGACAAATGCAGCGAAGTTTGTCTTCAGCTTCTTTGTCCTTTTAACTCCAATGAACTTCATTTTTTTTTATTTGTAGTATTAGATCATAATCAACAATATACAAGGTACATTAAACTAGATAATCCTTTGTCATGTATTATACTGGGCTGCTATTTGTTGCCAGTCATTTGAAAACTGTGAAAAACCTGACTAGACTAAAGACTGACAGAGCTGTTCACAGTCTGATTTCCTGCTGCGTAACAAGCATTACGCTGTTACTGTAGCTTTAGAGTCTCTTCAAAATGCTTGCCTTCTCTGCTGTTCACTAATCTGGAAACAAGATGTGGCATACTTACGTAAACGTGTGGGTGGATAATGTTGGTCCTGCTGATAGGGCTGCCGACCTGTGGGAAAGTAAAGGAGCAAAAAATATTTAAGATGAGAAAAAAAGGAACAACAAAAAAACATCCAACCCTAGAAGGCAGAAAACCTTAGCATTACTAATATGAATTCTGTTTTTGAGTTGCGCTCACAGTGTTGGAAGAGCTGCTCCTGTCTGGAGCTGCATAACGAAAGAAAATGCCCACTTTGTCCACAGACACCGGCTTCACTTGCTCCCATCCACATACACGAACCAGCAGCTGGTGCAGTTTCAGCTCATGAGTGTGTCTGTATTGAAAAAGGCAGTGATACACAGTAAGGGTGCGTAGCTCTATAGAGATGAACCATCTAAAAATATGAGCTGCATCGTGTTGGAGCTCATTTACCTCAACCAAATTGCTATTCACCCTGTTAATGTACTGATAATTTTCTTTTGATTAAAAAGGCAAATGTGAAATGCTTTACACTAACCAAATATCATTCAGATTCTTCTTGCATATCATCATTTGAGCAAAGTAGACAGCTTCTTAACAACATCTTAATTTCAGACAGCTGCTTATTAATAGCACAGTTAAGCTGCTGTGTTATCACAAGTAATCAAACCGGGAGGAATAAAGATTAAGACAGTCAACAGAGTCACTGGATGCAACGTGAAGCCGAGCAGTACCGATGACGGAGTTTCTCATGGGCTTCAAACTCAAAGGGAATCTCCTCCCCAGGCAGCACCTCTCTCCACTGGCTCACATTGTGGCTGTCATCAGATCCTGAACTGTGGACATCAGAAATGGAGTCTGCACTACTGCTGTGGGAGAGTGCTACCCTGTGGGAAACATGTAAAGAGCTTCAGGTACTTGTCTATTCTTTGTGGCTGAGGCAATTCTTTGCTGTGTAAATTCATGCTTCATTAGATACAAATTAAACCCAAACGGAGAAAGTTGTGGTGTTAGCAAACTGATGCACTCAGCATTAACAGAACTGTCAGAGTACAGTCAGTGTTCACTTGTTGGCAGTTCATTTCTATGAAACATGGTGTTTCTGCAGATTGTATGCATTAAGATCGTTATGGTTACACCTACCTGGTGGGTGTTGTAGTCATAGTGGCAAACCACATAGTACATCCAGTATGGTTGCGTAGAGCATAGGGGACAAAGGGCTGCCTCTTCTTAGACAACTTGACATCTGACAGAAACAGAATTAAAAACAGAGTTTGTGTATATACATATACACAGACAGATAGAAAGATAGATATTCAGATGGGTTACTGGAACAAGAAGGTCTAAGTGGATGACGGATGAGAATAGGGAGCAGAAAGGATAACAATAAAATTAAATATATATAAATAAAACACATAGAACTAATAATGGTTCATCCTAATACCAACTGCAGTATTATTTTGAATCCCTCAGTAATGTTTGTAGCGCTGCTGAGCAGATAGAGCTAGACTTAAATGGGTTTATTTTTTGGTTAAGAACTCTAAATGCAGACATTTAGACACATTTTTTCCATTCCAAGTCATTTCTATTTTTTTGTATGCATGTTGTTTGTATGGTTGAGTACTATAACAGTATTAACAATTAATGATCAACGGCCAAAAGGAGTGATGTGTGCAAGCAAGAGAGTTTTACATCCAGAACAGGTTTTAGCAGTTCATCCACAACCAGAGACTGAAATGCACCAAGTATTGCATTTCACTTGGTATCAAAAAACTTAACAATACTCACTTAGAAGCTGGAAACATCACATTTTTTATTTAAAAGCTTTAGGTAACAGACATGAGGAGAAATGAGAGTGAGAGAGAATGAACAGATGGAGCGGCTCTGCTGTAAGTCGGCTTCTTGGTTATTCTTGTCTGTAGTTTGGCATTTTTAATACTGATATCAGACATAATTTATAGAGTACGATCATTTTGGTGCTAGTCAGAATCTGACTGAGCCTAGTATAATAAGGGAACACACAACAAACTGTGATGCAGTGATAAGAAGATTCAAACCCATCGGCCAGCTTTGCAAAATTTGCATGTTCTATGTTGTTTGGTTACGACAGCTTTTCCCCACAGTCCAAAGACACTGTGTTGGGTTAACTGGTGACTCTGAATTGCCTGCAGCTGCGAATGTGATTCTGCCTGTCAGTGTTAGCTCTGTAATAGACCGGGGACCTGTCCAAGGTGCACCCTGCCTCTTGCCCTATGACTGGGATAGGCTCAAGTAGTTAAGAAAACGAATGGACAGATCAATGGATGAAGTGAGGCTATCCAACAGAAGTCATTTTGTTCTCACTTCTAAACAACTTGTGGCAATTTTGAGCAAAAACAGTTTGGGTTTAGTAGCTAAAATAGATTCCCAGCACGAAGCAGGTGCCAGTGAAATCATGGCGATGCTGACATCAGGTCAGCTACAATTCAGCTTCACAGGTTTAGTACAAGTACTAACGCGAATTACAAGTACTGAAATAAAGAGACTACTCAGAAGAACAAAAGGTCTGCAGAGCTTAGGAAAAAGCTGGCTTTGTGTACCAGTGGAAACACATGGGGTATGTGGTTCCTAAAAGAGACAGGCATGCAAAACAAGAACCTCACCAGCACTCCAATAGTTAAAAAAAAATCCCTAACTGTAGTACTGATGCTACTGAGGAAGCTGAGTGGGTGGCTTAATCTGAACTGTACCTCTGGAATGAATCTGCTGCTCGAGGCAAGTCAAGCTGGCTGTGCTCCTAGTTCTAAGGTGAGCAAGAGGCGCACCTGATAGTAGAGACAGATAGTTGAAACAGAGACACATGCAGAGGGAACACACAAGAGGGTTAGTGTTATCCTTCAAACAAGAACACCAGCAATGCACTGAAAATCATCTCTCGACCAACACCCAGCTTCTAAACTAGGATAACAGGCGGGCTTCTGTTTTCTTACCCTGGCAACAATCTTACATAGTACTGTCTGAGCTGACAATACAAATAAAAACGGTTCAAAGAACACAATGTAACTGTTCATTCAGCTTTACAAAGTTACAAGACTGGAGATGTCATGCAGCTTGTCGTGCAGTGTTAGCATTGTACTGATAATGACACCTGAGTGCTGATGACACCTGAAACGGCCACTTTACCATTCAGGTGATTTTCAGGCGATTTCAGGTTTTTGGATTTTCTCTTTTACGCATTAAAAAAAAAAAGCTCTAGAGTCCATTAGGTGTTACCGATTTGCTGTAACTTACTTTGCCCAAAGCTGGGTGGATCAACTGAAGAGCCTATCCAGGGCATAGGGGGCGACGTCTGGGGGGGCTGGTCCTCCTCATTACAGTAGTCAGCTATCCAGGAGCTCTTGGTGGTGGTGTATTGTTCTGAAAAGGCCAGACATACACATGAGCCACAGGTCTGCCATGTGGGACAATTTTAACAATGTAACTGGAAACACTGTGTGAAAGTCCCTCCTTACTTACCCAGCAGGACAGACGTGATGTTGATGTCCAGTCTCTGCTTGGCTCGAATCCCCATCTTAAGACGTGGAGGATGGAGACGACCGGCGGCCTGCTGCTGCCACGAAAGGATGCAGGGCCAGGGCTCAATAAAGGGCTCCCAGCCTGGCACGCAGACAGAGATCAACTTAGCAAAACACTGTGCAGTATGCAGTATCATGGTAGTATTAATTTCTTATTATTTTTTAGAGCTAAATACTGCCTGAACTGAAGCTCCTATTTCTGCTTATCTAGCATTATGTCAAAGTTTATAGCAACTCTTGGCTCTCTATATTCTTCTGTTATACCTTTCTACTATAAGGTTGGACTGTCTGTGGAAGTCGCTTCTCTCATCTCGGGAACAATGTTAAAGTCAAGCCCTTGCTCCTCGATAAATGGATGATTGGGTGAATGAATGTTTTTCTCTCATTTACACAATATAATTCACAAATCCTGGTTTTGCATTCAGAGCATTCTGTTGTCAGTAACGTGCCCATTTTAAAGAGCTGCTTAAAACAAGCAGCCAGAAGGAATCTGAGTTTCTCAGATCAGAGAGGAGGATGAGCTTTGATGGTTGTAGCTCTATACCTTTAGAACTCCACCCTAATGGACTCTTGGGTCCTCCACTAGGCCTCAGTCCCCCCCTGTGAGCAAAGTGTGCAGTGACAAGAGAAGAGGCCTGGCCTGCCTACAGGGGCTGCACTTGACATGACTCACTTTGTTGATCGTGGTGCACATGATTCTGTTATACAAACCTGCTGACAACATGAAAATGAAGAGCCGTTGTTTTTCTAATGGCTGTAAAATAAGTAAACACGAGTTTCACACTAGGGCTGCCACGATTAGTCGACTAGTCACGATTATGTCGATTATCAAAATCGTCGACGACTGATTTAATAGTCGACGCGTCGTTTGAAGCTTTGTAAGGTCACAAAAGACGCAGGAATAAGTAGTGGGATTTAAGAGCGTAATAACGGACTGAAACAGAAGATGGCAGCACTGCATGTACAAGGATGCCAGCTGCCGTTAAACCCCGAAGAAGAAGAAGCAGCTCTGTCCCAGAATTCATAACGCAGCCCAGCTCAGTTTCCAACAATGGTGGCAGCTAGTTAGTTTTAATATTACTCTTATTATACTTTCTGGGTCACAAAATAAACGTTTAACATATTTTCAGGCGAGAATGTAACTGTATAAACCTCAAGTATCTGTTCAGTTTATCAAGACACCACATATTTTCAAAAGCGCTCCGACGTTTTCGGAGACGTCTGTTACCCACTAGCTTGATAGCTAGCTGGCGGCAAGGCTCTGTCTGAGATTGAGAGATAGATTCAGGTCACCTTGTTCTGAACTCTGTTGTGAAACATCCTAATACATTTTACAATGCCATTAAAACTCTTGTCAAACTCTGAAAATAACAGTCTACTGAGACACTACTTTTGATTAATCTGCATAAACATAAAAACACAGATGTAGGAAACAAAGAATGTTCACCATATTGTGTAAACATGCAGTAAGTAAATCCTATTACCCGACAGCTCTCTGTTGTAGTAGTCTCCAGACAGAGTGAAGCTAGCGTTGCCTTCATGGATGGAACCAATGCGCTGCAGCACGTAAAGTCCTTTAATGACAAAGACTCTGAGATCAGGCTGAGAAACAGGTGGATGCTGTTCATTGGATTTAGTGAAGGTGCTTACCTGTTTCATCTTATGCTTAAGGTCTAAAATTTCTAATACTAAAGTATTTTCTTCAATAACATAAAAGAAGCGCTTTCAATTTTGTTGTCCAACATTATTTGGAACACAAGCAGCCCATGTTAGTGGGCACGAGAACAGTAACTTCTAAGTGAATCTAATAAATGGCTTTGCTCAGCAGCAGTTGCTGAGGTAAGATTAAAATGTGCCACTTGAGCTTAAACTACTGGATGCTGACTAATCAATTTTAAATGTCTTTGGTAACAACCATTATTTAGAGAGACTTACTGGAAAAGGTTAGTTCTGCCAGCGGAATGTCACAGTCCAGGCAGTCATCGATGAAACAGATGCAGATGCTATCAGCCTTCACCTCCACTCCTGACAAAGGAGCCGAGTGGCTGCTGGTCCCAGAGCTAGCCCTGGCTCGATGATGACCTGCTATATTCTCAGCATTCTCCAGCAACCATGTTGCAGCTTGATCCAGCTGACCTGATGGACAAATAATTGGATTTTTAGGAAGGTTTGCACAGATTGTTAAGCATTTCATCTACTTCCAGTTTTAATAGTCTCACTCACCTTTACAGTGGATCAGGGCTGTTTTGCAGTCCTCCTTCCTGAAACCAAGGTCTTCTAAGTGGGTTAGCTGACCCTCTGAGGGAAACATATTTTAGAGGAATAACAGCATATAATCAGTAATCAGTGCAACTAAAAATACAATCTAAAAAGTCAGGAATGAGGTAATAATGTAAAAAATTATGTGTATACATGCACACTGATCCAAGGAGCTTGAAAAGAAAAGCGTGTGGATTTCTTTAAGTTTCCTTGAATACGTTTCACCTCTCATCAGAGAAGTTTCTTCAGTTCTAATAGCAACTGGTGGAGAGTTCCAGTCTTAACGCCCACTCACATCCTGGGCCATTTGACCTCAGGAAATCACATGATAGGGTGGGGCTAGGTTTCACAGTGGGTTCACCCAAAACCTTGGCTGATTGTGACCCACACAAGTTTTCTCACCTTGGCTTAGTGTGATTAAGCAGAGGATCAATAGGGGCTCCTTGACCCTCTTGGGGGACACTCCCATAGGGCTTAAAATCTGGGACTCTCCTCCATTTGACCTTAGAACTGATGAAGCTTGTCAGATGAAATGTCTTCAAGAAACTTAAATGCATTATGTTGATCTATGAAGACTTAAAAATCTGTACAGCATACCTATAAGGGACTCAGTCTTCTGCCTGAAGATGTCTTTGGGTGCAGGGCTGGCTCCTTTGGTGGGGGGAGCAGTGGTGTCAGAGACATGAGGCAGTGGGGCACTGGCAGTAGGGAGAGACTTGGTGATGGCCAAGAAGAGCTGTATGTCGTTGTAGGACAGACGGATGTCTAGAGCTGGAAACTGAATCTGCCAGAAAATCAGATCCAAAGCTAACTTGGTAATCCATAATGTTACATTCTGTGAAGAAATACTGGGAAATACTCCATATCTGCTTTCAAAGCTCTTTTTAACGTATGTCTTCTAACTTCAATTATTTTATGACAAAACTAAAACCTCAATCGTAGGACAAGTCTTTACCAGCCATGCTCAGCGTCACTGATATTTTTTTCACAAACTTATGTAGTTACTAGTTGAAGCTATCAAACATTAACAAAAATATAAACAATGAATGGAAATGATATGTGAATTAAATTTTATTGATGTTAGGGAAAATGTTCTAAAACACTTCTTCAGTAAAGACTCAGAGAAGAGAAACACACAGAACTTCTTGCTAGCAAGGGCAGCCTCCACTCTAAGAGACTCCAGTGAGAGAACTGCCCCGGTCTTTATTTATACTCCATTGAGCGTATGTGTGTGTGTGTGTGTGTGTGTGTGTGTGTGTGTGTGTGTGTGTGTGTGTGTGTGTGTGTTGATCAAAGGGTCATATAACATGAAAGCACAAAAGGTACATCCTTGGTCATAAAGAGGGTAGTCTCCCCCACCCTAGATGGCACGGTGAGGAAGTCCAGCAGTTAAAGCACTTAGACTAAAACAGACATAGCTACGTTAAAACAATAAAACAAGGTACGACCTCTCCCATGCTCCCAGGATGTGGGGGTGAACCAAGCCTGCTAAAAATCACACATCCTGTCACTACCAAATAACTACAAACAGCATCCTACCATAAGCAAACTTATATCACTAAAAGATTATACTGACTACTAAATACAATTTTCCATTGACAATTGACATAGAGGCAGCAAAGGTTGAGTTGAGATTAAGGAAATTGTCCAAAAATACAGTACAGCTAGCTTCATGTGCATTTCGAGTTACCAGCTTTAATCACCAAGTGTCATCATTATTCCAAAGCCATTGTCATTAAAGTTGAATCTTGCCCATTTCTATGCACTAACAGGCAGCCTGGACAACAAGGCTTTCTTAACTCATTCACTGCCATTGACGTCTATAGCCGTCAATTGCAGTGAATGAGTCAATGGGTTTAACTCATTCACTGCCAATGGCTGGCAGTGAATGAGTTAATAATCTTCGGGGCGTCCTGCCAATGTAATGCAATATCTTATCCTATGTCTCTTTTGAAAATATGTTGAACTTGCAAGTAACTCCCAACCTTAGTTTACTGTACATAGGTTGATTGTAAACCTCTAACCTCCAGCAGCGGTGGGATGTCCTCTACATTGAAGGCGTCCAACAGACCTGAACTGCTTTGGTATGTGGGGCTCCCACACAGCTCCAGCTGGATATTGACCGGGTCGATGATGGAGAGTGCAGTTTCCTGCTCGCTGCCCAGCCGACATGAGAACACCTGGTGTCACAAAATTCGTCAGAATCAAAGGAGTTGAAGTTGATAGCAGTTTTCATATGCTAACCTACTCACTCATCCAAGTTACTTCTGCAGTTTCAGCTGAATGCTGGTTTCCTCATTCTTATAAACAGAACATTTGTACAGGGTGGGCCATTTATATGGATAAACCGTAATAACATGGGAATGGTTGGTGATATTAAAGTCCTATTTGTGGCACATTAGTATATGTGAGGGGGCAAACTCCTCAAGATGAGTGGCGACCATGGTGGCTATTTAGAAGTCGGCCATCTTGGATACAACTTTTGTTTTTTCAATAGGAAGAGGGCCATGTGACACATCAAACTTATTGGTAATGTCACAAGAAAAACAATGGTGTGCTTGGTTTCAACGTAACTTTATTCTTTCATGAGTTATTTACAAGTTTCTCTTTGTTCACAGCCATTGACATGTCCAAGAGGTTAACACATGAGGAGCGGATCGAAATTGTGTTGATATCTGGTGACCGCAGTAACCGGGTCATTGCAGCAGATTTCAATGGAAGACACCGTACGAGACCACCCATCTCCCATGCTACAGTTAGCAAACTGCTTGCTAAGTTTCGTGAAACTGGTTCAGTGTTGGATTTGCCAAAATGTGGACACAAGAAAACTGTCACTAATGAAGAAACATCAGTGGCTGTCCTAGCTTCATTCAGCAAGAGCCCACAGCGTAGCACTCGCCGCATGTCACTGGAGAGTGACATTAGTCGAACATCCCTTCGGCGGATATTAGCTACTCACAAATGGCACCCTTACAAACTCCAGCTACTGCAGCATCTCAACGAGGATGACCCAGATCGGCGCACAGAATTTGCAGAATGGGCAAAACAAAAATTGGAACAGGATTTTGTTCAGTGATGAGGCAAACTTTTATGTGAATGAAGTTAACAAACAAAACCACCGCTATTGGTCTGACACTAACCCACATTGGATGGATCCCTCCAAGACTGTTGGACCAACAAAAGGGATGGTTTGGTGTAGTATATGGGGTACAACGATAGTGGGTCCATTCTTCATCAATGGAAACCTCAAGGCCACTGGATATTTGAAATTGCTACATGATGATGTGTTTCCCTCTTTATACACTGAAGCTGGCACGTTCCCTGAGTTTTTCCAGCAAGATGGTGCACCACCACATTATGGGTGCCAGGTCCGAGCATTCCTAGATGAACAGTTTCCTGGAAAGTGGATTGGTCGTCGTGGGCCAGTTGAATGGCCCCCAAGGTCTCCCAATCTGACCCCCTTAGACTTTTATCTTTGGGGTCATCTGAAGGCAAATGTCTATGGTGTGAAGATACGAGATGTGCAGCACCTGAAACTACGGATACTGGATGCCTGTGCTGGCATTTCTCCTGCGGTGTTACTATCAGTGTGTGAAGAGTGGGAGAAGAGGGTTGCATTGACAATCCAACACAATGGGCAGGACATTGAACACATTTTATAAGTGGTCAGAAACTTGTAAATAACTCATGAAAGAATAAAGTTACGTTGAAACCAAGCACACCATTGTTTTTCTTGTGACATTACCAATAAGTTTGATGTGTCACATGGCCCTCTTCCTATTGGAAAAAAACAAAGGTTGTATCCAAGATGGCCGACTTCTAAATGACCACCATGGTCACCACCCATCTTGAGGAGTTTGCCCCCTCACATATACTAATGTGCCACAAACAGGACTTTAATATCACCAACCATTCCCATGTTATTACGGTTTATCCATTTAAATGGCCCACCCTGTATATTGACTGAAACTAGCACCACTGACTAACAATGTGCTGTGAGGTAGTTTCTTGATCATTAATATGCATCATGACCATTGATCAGCAAATACTGATCAAAGACCATTGATCAATCTCAACTGATTAATGTCCATGAGTACCATTCACAGAGAGCTGGGGAATAGTTGCAATCACAGCATTGTAAGATGGTGACAGATGTACCCTAAAGCCCCCTCCTCAATTCAGAGATTGTCTTTCCCTTTTCATGCAAATAGCCTCTTTGACTGTTACTGATGGGTGGATAAGTGATGAAACACTTAATAATAATAATAATGGATTGGATTTATATAGCGCTTTTCAAGGCACCCAAAGCGCTTTACCATGCCATTGTTCATTCACTCTCACATTCACACACTGGTGGAGGCAAGCTACGGTTGTAGCTACAGCTGCCCTGGGGCAGACTGACAGAAGCGAGGCTGCCATATCGCGCCATCGGCCCCTCTGGCCAACACCAGTAGGCGGTAGGGTAAAGTGTCTTGCCCAAGGACACAACGACCAGGACAGAGAGCCCGGGGATCGAACCGGCGACCTTCCAGTTACAGATACGCTTCCCACCCCCCTGACCCACGGTCGCCCCACTTCTCCCACTGAAGGCGCTACATCCAGATGAACTTTTTGGTAGAGCCATAATACTAATACCACAATTAGATCATTTAATGAGTTTTAATTTTTAAACATCATCTCTTTGAACTGAATAAAAGAACTGTGATAAATGAGCAGCAGTACAACAACTAGCAGTCTCAGCTGTCACCTCTATTCCTGCCAGGCTGCCAGAGAAGGGTCGGTCCAGCAGACGGGGTTTGTAGGTAAGGACAGTGGTGCCCTTTAAAATGATGGCATTGGTATCCAGGCAGGACGAATCCTCCACAACCACAAACTCTGTTCCTGTAAATCAAATGGCAAATATTTAAAATGGCAAACTCAGTAAAATATGCAGGTCAGGTATTTTAGGATAACCCAAAATATTTCTAAGCCCTGGCATAATTTACAAATGCAGGAGATGAAATGCTACACAAATATATTTTTCTTCAGTGAGATTTAAGTTATTATGTGACTTTTTTTTAAACTATAAATGTAAAAAAAAAAAAAAAAGGTTTTAGTTGTCTGACCAGTGACTGCCCGATGTGCAAGTCCTGTTTTTTTAACACTATGCAAAATAATTGTTAACAGCATAGCATTCTAAAATGGGAGTGTATACAGCAACTAAGTTGTGCATGAAGATTGTGAGAGAAATACAGCACGTCATGTAAAGGAGATGGGGTATACAGCTGATTTTGTAAGTTTTCCCTCTAACAAAGAAATGATCAGCCTATAATTTTAATGGCAGGTTTATTTGAACAGTGAGAGACAGGACAATAACCAAAAAATCCAGAAAAATGCATTTCAAAAAAGTTAAAAATTAATTTGCATCTTCATGAAGGAAATAAATATTTGATCCCTTTGCAAAACGTGGTTTAGTACTTCGTAGCAAAACCTGTTTTGGTAACTGCAGAAGTCATATGTGTCTTGTCGTTGGACACAAGTTTTGCACATACCTCAGGGGGGATTTTGTCCCACTCCTCTTTGCAGATCCTCTCCAACTCATCGATGTTTCATGGCTAATGTTTGGCAACTCTAACCTTCAGCTCCCTCCACAGCTTTTCTCTGGGATTGGAGACTGACTAGGCCACTCCAAGACCTTAATATGCTTCTTCTTGAGCCAATCCTTTGTTGCCTTGGTCGTGTGTTTTGGATCATTGTTATGCTGGAATAACCGCCCACGGCCCATTATCAGTACCCTGGCTAAAGGAAGGTGATTATCACCCCATCCATCCTCCCTTTGATGTGATGCCGTTGTTCTGTCCCTTTGGCAGAAAAACACCCCAAAGCATGTTTCTACCTCCATGTTTGATGGAGTTCCTTCCGAGTAGTTCTGGCCTTCCGAGTAGTTCTGGCCTGATTCCTCACAGTTCTTATTTTATAAACTCCACGAGGTGAGATCTTGTGTGGAGCTCCAGACCGAGGGAAACTGGCAGTTATTTTATGATTCTTCCATATGCGAATAATCGCACCAACTGTTGTCACCTTCTTACCCAGCTGCTTGGTGATGGTCTTGTAGTCCATTCCAGCCTTGTGTAGGTCAACAATCTTGTCCCTGATATCCATGGAAAACTCTTTGGTCTTGGCCATGGTGCAGGTCGATTGATTGCTTCTACGGACAGCTGTCTTTTATACAGGTAACAAGCTGAGAAGGCTCCAAATGTCAGCTTGTTACCTGTATAAAATATAAATGGGAGCCAGAAATCTTGCTGATTGATGGGGGATCAAATACTTATTTCCTTCAAAATACAAATTAATTTACAACTTTTTTTAAAATGCATTTTTCTGGATTTCTTTTTCTCTCACAGTTCAAATAAACCTATCATTGAAATGACAGACTGGCCATTTCTTTACTGGTGGGCAAACTTACAAAATCAGTAGGGGTTCAAATAATTTCTCCCCTGACTGTGAGAGACCAAGCAATCTTTTCCCAATATGTCACAAGCACTAAAGGACAGTCTTATGAAGTAGTTAGCTCCATATAATGAGTGGAGGAAAATCAATCACTTTTCATTGCAGTTCTTTTCATTTGTAGATGCAGTGAAAATACAACTGCTGAATGGAAGTATTTCTGAATTCATTAAAAAATAAAACTATCTTTAAAAAAAACAACAAACTTGTTCCTGTTAGACTGCTAGTAGCATTAGTTACAGTACTGTGTGTAGCCACTGTAATCTGAAGTTTAAGCTACATTTTGGTGTGCCAACAACCACACTTTGACTACTTTTCAATATAAGAGCACACACAGTTTTCTTTCTTTGTTCTTCATGTCTGACCTGTGACGTTGATCTTGATCTCAAGGCAGCGCTCCTGGGTGACCGACACTGTGGACCTCTTGGTGACTACCCCACTCTTGACTGTCTTTGGCATAACAGTTCCTATTGTACTGGCCATGGTACAGGAACCTGAATCTGTGCTAGTGTTACTAGGCCAGTGCTGATGATGTTTGGCATCACTGGGTATCTTCTCAGTCGGCTTCTGCAGGAAGTCCTGTACCAGCTGGACCCAGTCAAAGATGAGAAAGACCCTGAGGTTGTTGAGGACCACTGTGAAGCTGGAAGACTCACGTGTGGATCTGTAGAAAGGGAGATCATAATGTAAGTGACTAACATTATCTAGAATGTCCACTTCTTCCAGTTCAAAGATGTTCTCCAGTGTTACCTATAATGCAGTTCAAGCTGTAAGGATGCCCGGTTGGTGCCTGTTTTGGATGCCTGGAGAATGCAATCAAATACATTGTGCCTTGCCCCATCATCTTCACCGGCTCTTTTATTTAACCCGGTGTATCGAGTGTCATATGCCAGCAGGGAATGAGACACCAGGTTGACAGACTTGGATCCATTAGAGAGACTCTCAAAGAGCAGCTTTGATTTAAGGAAGTCGAACCTTTGCAAGAAAAATAAAAACAAAAGGGTGAAATGGAATAGTTTCAGACTCCCCTGTAAAAAAAATTAACAATTTAAATCCCTCGAACACCACCACAGTTTTTCATCCATCGAATATTAGATGACCAAACCCAAGTTGCAACTTTTAGCTGATGTTTCTAGGAAATCAAAGAAGACATATAGCTTCTGTTTCTTCTTGGTGCACAAACTAAAATGATACCAAATGATTTAAAATTCTCTGGAGAAGTTTGGCTATGATGCACAGTGCCACGTTTGGAGAAAACCAAATACAGCATATCAACACACCTCATGCCAACTGTTAGCTTAATGCTAGAGCGGTGATGGGCTACATTGCAGCCACTTGCAGTCACTAAGTATGGAGACCATGAACAATCTGTGCACATATCTCAAGCACTGTCCACCATAATGGACATGATAAAAGCACCAGTTGCTAGGGAAAAATGTCTATTCCCCCACAGGCTGGCAGAGGTTTTTGGAGGTTTCTGGCTTTTGGTAGGTGACCTTGAATGCAAAGAAGGTACTGTACCAGAAAAGCGCCAAGTGTTTGATTTGATTGCTAGCAGACTGCCACAGTTGCCGGTAGCTTTTTATGTTTGTCTGCAAACTACGAGTTAAGCAGTAGTACATCTTGAGAAAGAGTGACGCAAACCAGAGATTAAGAAGATTGATCTCAAAATAAAAGTTGTGCCTTTGTGCTGCAGCCAACATGGTTCCTTAGGCACAGCATTTACTCTGAAGACAGTCTCCATTTCCAGTTTGAGGCACCCTTAGTTTCACTTCCGCTCAGAGAGTAACTGGCCAGCCTGCATGAACTGTGTAACTGAGGTTACACAGGCTTAGAGAATGTGGGTTCACTTGATCCCACATTGTCACGTGTCCAAAATGGCAAACAAACGAACCTCAGTACCAAAAATTCTAGGGCCAAATGTGAGGCCTCGTCTCCCACAGATAAAAGCTTGAATTAAACCGGGTCATCCATCAGGATAATGGTCCCAAGCACAGCAGGAAATCTACAGTTGGTAAAATAAATGTTTAACCACTCATCGATATTCGAAGTAAATATATGTCTAAAGGTGCTATTAACATGAATTTCTTAATAGATGTGGTAACAACCCATACAACCCACACGAGCAATGAAATCAAATTGTAGATGTCCATAAATTAAGTGCAATTAGCAATGAGAAATGACACGGAAAAAGTATTGAACACACGCAGAACAGGGGGTCATGACAACGAAAGCCATGACCCTCAAGACCTTTGTGACCTTATTATTGCAAAACATACTAAGGGGCAACAAAAGTCACAAAACAAGTTAAAAAGAGGTAAACAAACAAACATACAAGAGAATGTGTCTGTCTGTGCATGAGCGTTTGTCCCCAGCATGAGCCAAGGAAGGGGCCCCAGACACCAGCCACCCAAGAACTGCCTGACACCTGCCGCAGCTCTCACCTCACAACAGAGAGGCCTAAGTGACCGAACCAGGGAGCAGGCTAGCAACCACCCACTAAGCACCTACATCACGGGGTTGTTACCGTTCTAAACCATGTCCCAGAGGGACCCAAGACTGGCCAAACAGATACACACACAGAAACTGCACAGAGGCACACATCCTTCCACATCCACCAAGAATTATCGCAATAGCTGTGCAAGAGCCAAGGGCCCCTTGTGGAGAGCTTAAGAAAGACCCTGAATCAGAAGGTATGATTGTTTCAAAGAAAACAACAAGTAACACACTCAATCTCCATGGCCTGTACCGCACAACTCCATTGCTGAAGAAAGCCTGTGAAATACTGGGAAACTATAGCCTGCTAAGATGTTTGGAGGTCTAAAAGCACAGCATATCACCCCAAAAACACCATACCATGAAGTCTGGAGGTAGGGCTGTTTTTCAGCACACACCACTTCATATAACTGAAGGAAGGATGAATGGAAAACGTACAGAGACATTCCTGTTAAAAATCTGCTGCCATTAAAATGAAATGAGGGTGGACATTTCAGCAGGACAATGATCCCAAACACACAACCAAGAAAATAATCAACTGGTTTTAGAGAAAGAAAATAAAGCTGCTCTAATGGCTCAGCTAATCAGCTGACCTGAATCTAATTGAAAATCTAAATGCTAAAGCTCAGAGTTTAGGATTTGGAGACTCTGTGGAAGAATGGGCCAAAATCACACTTGAGGAGTGCATTCGACTAGTTTCCCTATACAGGAGCTTTCTTGAAACTGTCATCACCAATAAATGCTTTAAATAAATAAATTTCCGTCGCATAATTTTTGGACATCTATGGTTGGATTTCTTTGCATGTGTGGACTGGATGGGTTGTTACAGACATCTGGTGAAAATAGCACCTTTAGAAATATATTTGCTTAGAAAAATGGTGACCATACCTATGTTACCTGCTGTATAACACCATGGCTGAAACCCCGCCCACAAGGTGCTACAATGACTCAAAGTCCAAACCTCAACCTGACTGAAGTGCTATTGCGGGACTGTAAGAGAGCTGCGCATAAATGACTGCCTGCAAATTTCAGTGAAGTGAAGGAATGCTGTAGCTCCTCCACAACAACACCAGCCCGAAATATGTTAAAGAGCCGTGAAATAGCTGTAAATGCTTCTATATAGAAAGTCAGAAAGGACTTACCTTGCTAGTGAGCATTTGTGTTCACTGTTTTGGGGATTGTACAGTAGCTCCAAACTGACATCCATCATGTTCAACAAGAATGAAAAGTTGGTATAAACATCTCCACTCAACACCGTCTAGGGAGAGAGAAAAAAGTCAGTCTGCAAACTGAAATATGAAAAAAGAGCTAATCTGTTTTGCCATTCTGGCAATGAGATCTTCTATAATTGTAGTTGCTGTCCTCACTACCCACCACGTAGCCTCACCTGAAGAATTCCCTGCACTTTCCAATGTCAGCTTTACGCTCTACATCACCTCCTTTTTACAGCTTTTAAAATGAGTAAATGTTCTGCAGTATTTAAGACATCAAAAACCAGCAAATGCTATATTTTGTAGGATATATGACATATCCTTATTTAAAAATGTACTACAATGCACTGTAAACTGCTCAGGTGTACGTATGTGTGCTTTCTCACATAGGTGCTGGGATCCTGCAGGTTGTAGGGTCGCAGGAACTCTTCAATAGGCTCTCCCAGGTTGTTTTCCAGTAGCCCTCTGACAAGTTGGTAGTGGTCCACATCCAGAGAGCAGTGTACCGATGACAGGCTGCCTTGGATGGACATGTCGGGTACCACATGGCTGAGCTCTCTGAGTTAGGACCAGGTTTGGATTATGAGTATGGTCATATACTGAAACAATTCTAGCATGTGCTACAGAAAAAGGTTTTCTCTAAACATTATCCCATTATTCATGTGAGAGTTGCTGATGTTTAAAACTTCAGCATATCAATGAGTGTAGGATTAAAATATTTGATGTACTGAAAGCCTGTACTTTTCAGTATCCTTCAAAGTTGGAGGAGAACCCAACAAAGCCAAAGTTGGGTGCTCGTGAGCCTAATAGCCCTGAGTTATAACTGACTTATTTTACGGTAGGGGAGCAAAACAACACAAAAATAATGGATGGACAGTGAAAATATGCCCTGAAAACTGATTTTCAATTCAGCTTCAATTCAGTTTTATTCATTTAGTGCCAAATCTCAACAAAAGTCACCTCAAGGTGCTTCCACTGCTAAAGAAAAAAGAAAAGAAAGTCTGTTATGAGCATTTAAAAGCAGGGCTTACTTGTCCAGGTTGCGCTCCACTTTAAGTTTGAGGCGGCAGCAGTCTTTCAGCAGGTTGTTTCCGGTGCGACGGACACAATAGGAAGGAAAGACCAGGTCTGAATATTCAAGAGGTTTACCACCACTGTCCAAAGGTTGACTTGGCAAACGCTCTGCAGCAAAGATATCCATCTCCTGCAGGTCCAATGCAATGCAGTCCAACAAGCACACATGGTTTTCTAATGGGGATAAAGACACACCACATACAGCTAGGTTCATAGTGTTTTGGACAAATTCTATAACACTGCCTTTACCATCTTCAATAGATGACATGGCTTCCTTTGGCTGCTCTTACTTTCATAATTCTTTTCACTTCCCATCATTCTGATACAAATTAATCTTGTACCAGAATGATGGGAATCAGTCCAATGTTGTTTCTCTACAGGCCTCAACTGACATGTTAAATGTTACGTTTCATATCAGTATAATTACAGAAATATGGCCTGTTTGGAGTTAGGGAAAGTCTCCTCGCTCTTAAAGGAAGACAGCAGCAGGGCTAAAGTTTGCAAAGCTCCAGCTGAACAAAGCACAAGACTTCTATTATGTCCTTTGGATAGATGAGGTGAAAGTGGAGATATTTTGCCATAAGTTATGCAGTCTAAGACCTAAGTCCAGACCTCAACAAGATTAAAATGATGTGGTAGGACCTTAAGAGAGCTTATCATAAATGACGGCCTGCAAACACTATGAAACACCAAGGACTGCTAGAGATGTGTGAAATGGCCGTGCATCCTTATCGAGGGCTTTAAGAACTCAGAAATTACTCACCTTGCTAACGAGCATTTGCATTCACTGTTTTTTGGGACTGTACAGTAGCTACAGAGATGCTGACCTAAACTGCGAGGGCCATCCTTCTCAGGTGTCTTCTCTGTGTTTACGGTTTGTGGCCTCCCAGAGGTGAAACCTGTGTATGAGGTCGAACTGGATGTGGAGACTCTGCACGTCTCCTGATCACTGCACCTCTCTGCTGCACTCTGGACATGCTCCTTTAAAAAAAAGAAAAAGAAAAGAGCTGTATAGTTGAACACCAAGTACTTTTAAAATTGATTTCTACATACACACACAAATAGTAAATCATATTTTTGTTAAATGCCAAAATAACTAAAAGCAAAAGACACTATAAACTGTTTTACATATATATTTATGAGATGGGACTGTGGAAAAGCTTACCAAGAGCTTAGAAAATAATATACACGAAAAACAAATACAATTTTCAAAATACTTTATCATAATAACCTAAATCTAACATAATTCCTAAAATTTAGTAACGCCAATTGTTAATTTTTAAGTGAAGTCTATTTCTTTGTAAGCACATTTAAAAACAACACACAGATTGACCAAAGTGTCATGCAAACTGGGGGAAAAACACTGAAACAAAAACAGAGACAAGACACAAACCAAAAAAAGAATTTAAAAAAATCCTAGGGAGTAAAGACGTGTCTTCAGGCGGGTTATACAATACAATATTCTTAATTATTTTTATATAATTTAATCTGTGGATCTCTTTAGGTCACAGTTAAACTTATACATTCAAGCATGTATTTGTCCTTAAGAGTATTTTTTCCCCCCTGTGTTATACATTTATGACAGGAGGAGTAACCTCTGTTTAGTCAGTGTAACATGTAACAATAACTGTACAACCAGCTTTGTGAGGCAAATGAGTATGTAATATATGCCGATCATTGACATATCGGCATTACTTTACATCATCATTCAGATATTTATAGTATGGTGACTTGTGGCACTGTAAAAACAGTACAACCTGTTTCCACATCAAAAGCATTGTCCCATTTCAGATCCTTGTTTTTGAATTTGCTGGGATTTAATTCTTCTCTCTCACACACACACACACACACACACACACACACACACACACACACACACACACACACACACACACACACACACACACACACACAGATAAGCATCATTCCAAAAAAACAGTGATGATGTGCACACAGTCATCATAATAGCTGGTTAAACACCAAAGCCAATCAGAAATTGAACTACACTTGACAATCACTAACTTATAGTACATTAGTGTGTGAAGTGACATGTTGTTTTTTTTAAACGTATAATTTAAATAATAATAAATGTGGTGAAATTAGAAAAGACTGGAAGAGAAATGGGGCGCAGGCATCACTCCATGCATGGATGAAACCAGAAGCATGACTCACCAGAGAAGGGAAAAAGGCATGTGCCATGGTCAGTTTCTCTACCTTGTCTCTGAGGGAAAAAGTCCCATACGCCCCTGCAGGAAGGAAGTGGTTCTTCACCCTCAGCTGACCAAGGTTGACTACAATGAGCCTTGGTGACCAGGAGCTCTCTGGGATGAGAATAACTGGGGCACCAGCCTCAATATCCAGCAGGAGTCTGGATGCCCTCTGAGGCTGATCTCGTACCTTTTGACAGACACAGGGAGGAAGGAATGAGCAATATGCAACAAAACCCCCACTGGTTAGCACAATCTCTCCAGTGATTTATCATGAAATGTAATGGAAAAACACAATCTAATTAAAAAATTAACAAGTAAACACCTGTGCTTATTTAGTGCCCCTCCAATTAAAAAAAGTCATGCAAAGTGTAGTTACTGACAAAGCCTGCTCTGCCCAAGAGTGAACTGTGCCACTTTAGCAGTGGTCAAATTGACAATGTGGTCCATTCTCCAAAAGAAGGAACGAACCTTCTCAAGAACACTAAACGGCCTGAAGACCACAGAGGACAACTGAAGTCTTTCCTTGGTTAAGAGTCTTTACATCTAACCAAATGAAATGCAGCCTGGAGAACATATGCATAACTTTACAAGGGGCTACAGGCAATGACACCAACTTCACTAACATTTGGTTTGTAAAAACTACAGCCTAAAGAAATCATGTTGTTTTCTTTCCATGACGGCAGCCCTAGCAGACAGCACTCACAAGCTGGCCCTCCACTGCAGCCCGCTGCCGGCCTAGCACATCCTGTAGCTGAGTGAAGTGTTGGATGAAGGCTGCCACCTCAGCTTGAAAGCGCTGTGTGTGCACGTAATGCACTGACGCCATCTGCAAAGACACCTTGATGTCACATTCCCGCTCCAGGTCGGGGTCAGGCTGGCCATACCTGAGGAGAACAGAGCACACAGGTGACTAAAAACAGCACGATACTTCTAATTCCTTTAGCACAGAGGAACAGTCTTTCGAGCACTGCAGTGATACATACTTAAGAATATTGAAGATCAGTGCCTCCCCTCCTTGTGTAGTGAAACGCTCTCTGTAGAGATCACCATGTGGGGTCAGGTCACTCAGGGACAAACTTCCTAAAGCTCCTTGTAATGCCATGTCACCATCTGAAATACCAGACAAAATATAACAACAATATACATTTTGGTGAATCGATAGTAATAAGATAAAATCTGAATATGCACAGTTTGTTTTTTTGCTTTTACAATATGGAAAATAAAATAAAAAAGATTCATTCATACCAAACATCTCCAGATGAGCAGATAATTTGGACACACTTGCTTTGGCAAGCTCATTGAGTTTCTTGTTCAGTACAAGAGACAAAGAATGAACCTATGAATGAAAACACGGAAAGGGGTTAGCAATACAAAAATCACTTCAGAATTGCCACTTTACACTCACCAGCCACTTTTATCAAGGACACCTTGCTAGTAGTAGGGTGGACCCCATTTCACCTTCAGAACTGCCTCAGTTCTTATTGACACAGATTGAACAAAGTGTTTAAAACATTCCTCAGAGATCCATGTCCATGCTGATATGACATCATCACACAGTTACTGCAAATGTTTTGCCTGCATCCATGATTTTAATTCTCCTGTTGCACTAGAGCCCAAAGGTGCTCAAAGTATCTAGCCATTACATTACCGCCAACCTGAACCAATGATAAAACGTAGGATGGATCAAATTGTGACTACGATCCAAATCTTGCAGGAGAAACTGAAACTCATAAGACCAACATTTTTTTCCCCCAAATCTTCTGACCATTTTTGGAGAGCCCTTGTAAACTGCGGCCTCAGTTTTTAACCCCCTACTTAGCTGACAGGAGTGGCACCCGGCATGGTCTTCTGCTGCTTTAGCCTATGCGACTAGTTCACTCCCATGTATTCATGTGTGATTATCAGGGTTGCAGCAAGGCTATATGTTCCAGGTGTAATCTCTCCACTGTGGAGGTCTCTCCGGTTGGTTCACAGCATGACTGACTGTTATGAACCAACACTTGATGAATTTGCTAGTATGTTTACTAGATGATTAGCAAATGACATGGTATGCTTTAGATCATAAGCCCTGTTTTTCCCCAGCAACCCCCTCGCCTATTATCATTGTGCTACAAAGTCCTTCTTTTCCTTCTGTTTTTTTTATTTCTAGCAGCGTGACAGAAGTTTATGTTCTTGAATTATTATGCTATCTCTTGATTGCAGACTTTGAAAATAATACACCTACCTGTTAAGTACGTTCTTGACTTGACTACATGCTGTACACCACATTCCAAATTATTATGCAAATTGTGTTTAAGTGGCATAAAGATCAAATAAGTTGTTTTTCAATTAAACTCTTGGATGGAATTGTGTCTCAGGGCTCTTTGTATCACTGAAATTAATCTCGGATACCTATGATCATTCGTTTGGCAGGTGAGCCCAATTAAAGGACAAACCACTAAAATTGTATCTGACAGCCTTACATTGCTATCCTTAGAGCAATGTAGCCTGCATCAATGATAAACAGACTATATTTTCATACAGGATCTCTTAATTATTGAATCCATATGCATTCAGCATAAGGTCTGATAACTTTTAGCAGGCTATGTGACATACCTTTAGGTCGACTTTGGTGTTGACAGGCTCTCTTTTGTCTTTCTCACTGCTGTCTGGCTCATAGAGAGGCTCTCCTGGCGCGGGCTGGGGTGTCACAGGCACCTTGACTGCATGATTATTGGCAGTAGAGCCAACACCAAAAAAGTCCAGAATAACCACCCAGGTCTGCAGCGTGATCAAGACGTCCAGGCAGTTAAAGTCAACGTCCACACTTCGGCCTACGCTCCCATAACGCGTTCTGAACTCTGGATGGTTCTGGTCAACCAGCTGTACACTGATATGGACTAATGACTCATCAAAATCTGGTGGTGGGTTAGGAGAGGGTGTGTGGTGGTTCGGAGAAGGAGGAGGAGTGCAGGGACAGTCCGGGCCCCTCTTGGATTTGCGACTGCTAGATGAAGGGTTGCTGGGGTGCCTCTGGTACAGCTGGAAGACATTCTGAGCCTCCTCCATGTGAGCGGGCAGTGACCGAGGCATGACTGGGTACAGAGCATTAGATGCTGACGGACAGCTTTGAGAAAGGTACTCCTTTGGACTAAAGGTGGAAGGTTTGGGAGCTCCACGCGACACCATCAAATGTTTGTACTTGGACTCGGGATTCTGCTCCAAAAGGTCTTCCATGAGCAGGGAACGAAGAGCCAGCTGGATTTCCAGTAAATGAGGGTGATCCTTGGTAAAGTCTCCCTCCAAATCTTGGAAGCGCAAACTGACTAAGCCCTGGGACCCCTGTGTTAGATCAGCACTGAGATGAACCTGCAATTCTGCCACATGTAAGGTGACTTTTAGCTGAGTGAACGAGGAAGAGTCAATTGTATGTTTGTTTGACTGTAGAGGCAAAGGAGATGAAAGTGACATGTGAGAGAAGCTGAAGTGAGGAGGGTCCCTTGCAAACATTCCTCCCTGGGGGTCGGGAAAGCGGTGAGGTTTGGTGCAGGAAGGTGTTGGTGGTGGGGGTGTGGGCGGCTGGCTCGGTGTAACATGTTGCTCTTCAGTCAGAGACAAATTGTCCAGTGTCTGGAGGACTTGTTCATACACAGGCTTGCACAGGAACACCTGTCACCAGAATGAAATGTTAAAGCAATTAATAACCCAGCAGTAAGACTTGCACAGCCATCGCATGTTATATCCGACTTCATCTCAAGCAGAAGATGGTGCAGCTGTGTTGGAATAAAGTATTCTCAAAAGGGAAAGGTGAAGCCAGTCAAGCTAGTCTTGGTGTAACCATGTGATGTTGTGATAAGCCAAAATTATTAAAGTAATAGAGTCAGTTTAAAATTTGTATCTTTAAAATCTAGAAAAAAAGAGAGGTAGTTACATCTAAACAAAAACTGTGGTTTTTAAATTATTGCTTTTAATTACAAAAGTCTTACTTCCTAACTTTTTACAAGTATATTTTAGGAAGATTAATCCAAAATACTCTCCACCTTTCCACCTCTGAAAAATATAAATGATGCAGATGTGCCACAAACTGCAGTTACACGAGTGGCTGGCAGCTGAATTCCATTTTTATCTTAAAATGCACAACTCTACAGCAGCGTGTTATAGCCTACAATAAAAAATGTTTTTTGTCTCTATGTATAGTTTTCTCTATATTAAAAACATGCATGGGCGGTGAATTTTTTAAATCAGTTGTTTGGGGAATCTGGTGTCTACGACAGAGTATTATGGCCACATTAAGAAAAAAAACAAATACAGATCAATTTGAGAATAAAGTTGAAATTCTATTTTAAGAAAAAACTCAAAATGTGGAGATTACAGCTGTTTCTAGGCAAACTTCCACTTTCACTTTAATTTTAAAATGATCAATGCTATATTTGTTTCTTATTGTGGTCATAATACTGCTTCATAGATGTCCACAGCTTTTAGCTCAGGTCTCTGAACTAGACCTTTAGACCAACATTTTCTGTGTTGGTGCAACTTTTGTATATGATAAATTACATGACTTACTACATGTTACAGACCAGCTCAGAAACTAATGGAGGAAATCAAGCTATCTGTGTTATTTTTGTAATCTTGTTTATAAATTTAGTTTAAATATAGTTTACACTTCTCACACATTAATATTCAGTAATTGTCAGACTACTGTTGTTTAGAATTTTTCTTTTATAGAAATACAGATTTTTCCAACTATAAGGAATTCAAAATGTTCTACTTCATGGTTCTTTGTTCAGTATTGATGTGAAGGACACTTTACAGAAACATCTACTGACAGTAGTTTAAAGAAAGAAAGGTAAAGTACAGGTTTGAATTGTTGTAAGGACAGCATTTATGTTAAAAAGTGAAATTGGGCCCAGCTCTGTTGTAATACTGATGTGCTTTCCTTAATGTACTATGTGATCTGTAAAGGCAAAAACCACCAGTCTGTGTTTTCTATTTATGTGTTTAGAAGTAAATGGTAAATGGCCTGCATTTGTATAGCGCTTTTCTAGTCCCTAAGGACCCCAAAGCGCTTCACACTACATTCAGTCATTCACCCATTCACACACACATTCACACACTGGCGATGGCAAGCTACATTGTAGCCACAGCTGCCCTGGGGCGCACTGACAGAGGCGAGGCTGCCGGACACTGGCGCCACCGGGCCCTCTGACCACCACCAGTAGGCAAACACGGGGTTAGTATCTTGCCCAAGGATATTTGGCATGCAGCCAGGAGGCAGCCTGGGATCGAACCACCGACCTTCTGATTAGTGGCTGACCTGCTCTGCCACCTGAGCTACAGCCACCCCATAGTAACCAGTCCTTCATTCACGAATAGTGACTTATATTTAGAATGCATATATAGTTATGTTATATACCTTAACAGGATTAACAAATTTGCCCTCAATTCTCAGTAGTCCTGTGCTCTTGAAGGATTCCTCTGTGGTGAGGAGAGTAAACTGTGCATCTCCATCAACAGGAACTTTCTCCAGGGTGAACTGTATAGTGGTGTCTTTCAGTATATGGAAAGCTAATGAAAGAAAGAAATTATATGAACATACTTGCATTACCATGGAGAGAATCTGCCATCCGAAATACAACTATCCTAGAAATTTTAAGCGTGCTCACCTTTTCCATCATTTAAGGATTCAAAGAAGTCATGACGTGTGAACTGTGGTCCATCCTGAGTGTTGCTCCTGTTGCGAGTTGGTGACACGCTGCCAGCATTAACCCCCTTGCCTAGCCTCTTCACAACTAAATTACTCATGTTGAGTGAATAGAGGCAAATGTCCTTCACCAACACCTGCAACCTTTCTTTTTCTGAGTCTTGCCCAGCAACAAAATTCTGGATTGTTATGCTTCCCAGGTGACCAACCAAGAGTTCTGGGTGACCAGGTTTACGGGGAATGGACACAACTGGTGATTCAATGCTAATGTTGAGGGTCAGTTTTACTAAGAATGTATCTAAAGTGGATTCAGGTTCCTCCATGGGAACGTCCTCTTCATCCTCAAACGGATAGGCCCAGCTCTGACTCAAAGATCGCATTTTCCGTGACGGCGTCTCAAAGAGTGACACCATCCCACTATACTCTGCTGTTTTGTTAGCTAAAACTGTTGACACTTTCGTGGCAGCTCTTTTCAACATGGAGCGGAAATTGTCTTCTACTTCATTGGCTGACAGACTGAGTTCCTTTAAGAACTTAGCTGAGTGGTTGTAGTGCAATGATGCCATTTGAAGTTTCAAAGAACACTCTCCTTGGGATTTCTCCATAAGACGGAAATTCAAAGCTTCTGCAGGAGAACGTTCTCCTGTATTGGGAAGGAATGTTAATCCATCAAGACTTGGGGAGCAGTCTTCAACACTACCGATGCTGACCACAAACTGGCTTCGGCCTCCCTCCTGGGTTAGGTCCACCAGCTGCATGCATCCAAGTGAACCATTAATGTCCAACCGGCTACCCATGGACACATTGACCTTGGTACCAGTAATGCTGGCAGTGGCAATCTTCAAACCCTTCTTCTCAGTACCTAAAACAGTGCTGGTAGACTCTGTACGGAGGAGAAGCAGGTTGAGGCGATGGATCTCCACAGTCAGTTCTTTGTTCTGGTCATAGGTGGACTGATATATCCCATCTTGTTCCTCACCACAGTCCTGTTCTGTATGTTGTTGTGCTTTATCGTGTTGCACTGGTGACGTCCAGGTGCCTTCTTCTTTGGGGAAAGACTTCTGTAGGAACTTGAGCAGTTCTACCATAGTCTCAGGGTTGAGAATGATATCCAGGTTATTAACCTGCATGCTTGTAACCTGAAGGGAGCTTTCCAAATTCATGGAGGGGCAGTCTGAGCTGACAAACTGGTACTCAAGCTTAATCAGGGCTTCTTGGTCTTTGAAAAAGGAACTGAAGGGGGAGAGTCCATCTGAGGGCAGGTGAGAAGACTGCTCAGTATAGCTTTGCTGATGTGGAGGAGAACTGCCATTAGCTGAAACAGGAGACGATGGCTGGCTTTCTTTTAGGCTGCCTGTGGGTATGTCAAAACTGAGATGCTTATGAGAAGCAACAAGGAGGTCAAAGTCTGAGCCGTAGGTTTGTAGGGTGTCCACCAGCAGAAGACCATGGACAGTTAGAGCAACTTCTGCATCATATGGTCGCTTGACAAAATGAGCATTTGTGCCAAACACTTTAAGAACAGATATGTACCGCCCATCACTCTCTACACCAAGCTGCATGTAGTTAATGTTGAATTCAGCTAACAGTAGACGGGATTCCACCAAGACTTCACGTGTATGCTGCTCCAATGTCATCACGCTCTGAGTAAGATTTTTGGCTGAACCCTGCAGATTCCATGAGCTCTCTTCTCTTTGAAATATCTTTTCATGGCGGAGGGTAAGAGGATCAGAAGGTCTGACAGTCTGACTCTTCTCTTGGCCTTTGTTTCCTTCATTTACAGCTGGACTGTTTAGTCTAGCCAGACAACTCCTGAGAGCAGTCATCTTCTCAAGGTTCATATGGATCTTGAGGTCTGGTAGGGTTCCTGACAGCACAGCACCGGGGAGCTGGGGGTCAGATGTGTAGCGCAGTCTCTGCTCAAGCTGCAAGAGCACATTGAATTTCTCCACCACGTGTGTAGGCCCTACCTCACTCTCCTGAAGATGCTTCCAGTTGTCTTTATAGCGACCAACCATTATCTGGAGGTCTTTAAAGGACAAGGAATATTTTTCATAAAGCTTTTGTCTGTAGGCCTGAGTACCTTCCAGAGACCTGAAGCTTGTAAACTCAGGGTATTTCACCTGTGCTTTCAAAGGCACATCGAGTTCAGGTGGGGGAGATTCTGGTGGGGTTGCAAGAGGAGTCTGGTACTCATCATCACTTATGTTTTCTCTTTCTGGCTGAGTAGCCACTGAGTTGGACTTATTGTCATCTTGAAAAACAATGGATACAATAGCAGGGGTAAGTCAGATATCACTCTTAACAGTGGGAAAAATAACAAAGACACTGAGGCATATTAGTGAAATGGCTAATTTACCTTGAGAGTTTGTCAGTAGAATCCTGCCTAAATCAACAACAACAAGCATTGGGTCTCCTGACTGGAAGTCATCAGGAAAAATCACCTGGGGTGCAGAGATGTCCAATTTCATTGTCCAGCGCTTACTGTTCTCCTACGAATCAGACATGAGTAAGATTTAATGGTGATTTAACTTTTTCATACCACCATGAGCAACATGAGGCAATTGTTGTTGTGATTTGACACTATAAACTGAATTGACTGAAAAATATAATTGAATTCAGAGTATGTTTCTTACAATGAACTCTCCCACAAGCAGCTGATCGATGGTTTGTCGGATTTCTGCCTTGGTCTGCATTTTCAGCTTGTTGTACTGCCTCCTTGCAGCTTCTGCCACTCTCAGCTCCAGTTCTGACTGATACCCAAAACCTGGGTTTGAAAGACATTTATTTAAACAGTAAACTGTTTTTAAACAGTCTCAATTCAGTCAACTCTGCTTGTAATTGCATATCACATGACCACTCACGCAGAACACATTTCTGGTCTCAGTGCTTGCAAAACATGCTACAGAGGAAAACCAGCAAGGTATAAAATCCACTTTAAATATACTTACCCGAGGTGTGAATTCTTCCCTTATAAAAGAATTCAATCACTTCTTTTATTGCTTGTGGGTTGTAGATTATGTTCAGTGGACTAGTGTTTACTTCCAGTCTTCTCTCAAACTTGCACCTCACAGGGTTACGCTCGTAAATCATCTCAAACACTGGGCATGAAACGCATTCCACATTGCATCCTGACAGAAACATAACAAACAAAGTGTTCTCAAGTGCGTTATGTTAAAAAAGGAAATAGTCACTCAAATCTGGTAGTATGCAATAAAAGCACAATTCCATTACACAGCAGTGGGTGATAAGTTTCATCACAGCAGGTGTCTTTCTGAAAGTGCTGCAACTAAGTTTAAGAATACAATTCCTCTACTGTTATTTTCTTCACTGCCATGAGCCAACACAGAACAGAACAGCAACCTGAACTCTGCTCTCACATGTAGGCTGATTATCTCAGCTTTACATCTTCACTGCATATGACTCTGGATACTGTGTAAAGGAGAACAACCCTAGGTTTCTCTCTGCACGGTTGCCATGCTCACAAAAAAATAAGAGCTCTGTTGAACCAATCAATCCTTTAAATCTTAACTAGCAACCTTAAATAGCAACAGCTTTATGAATTTATCCACAAACAAAATTTTGCTCTTTGGAGAAGAAGTTACTCATAACCATCTCACAGACGACATTCAATTCAGTTCAATTTTATTTATATGGCACCAAATCAAATCAAAACAACAGCCGCCTTGAGGTGCTTAATACTGTAATTTAAAGAGATTAGTTAAATTAATACAACCAAATGCTTTGGTTACAGTGAGAAGGAAAATCTCCCTTTTAACAGGAAGAAACCTCCAGAACCAGCCTCGGGGAGGGGCAGCCATCTGCCATGATCGGTTGGGGCAATGAATGACAGGACAAAGACACACTCTGGAAGAGAGCCAGAGATTAATAATAATTAATGCAGAGTGGTGTATAAACACAGTGAGTGAAAAAGGTGAATGAAGAAGAAACACTCAATGCATTGTGGGAATCCCTCAGCATTTCCCTCGGGATAAATATCATCAATCAATCCATCATCCTAGACCTATTGCAGTGTAACTAAGAGGGGGTTCAGGGTCACTTGATCCAGTTCTAACTATACACTTTATCAAAGTAGAAGACATATATGATTCAAACCACTATAGCACAGTTCCTGTAATACCTACAGTATGCTCTAATAAGCACAACGATGAATCCACACCCAGAGACCACATTCTGTACTGAAACCTGACTGAAACTCAAATAAACCTTTCCTCTGCAGATGATCGGGAAGGTTGGAGATTGGAATGTAATTAGCTAAGAGAGAAGGGTCAAGTGATGGGTTTTTTAGTAACAGTTTAAATACTGCCAGCTTGAAGATCTTTGGTACATTTGGTACACAGCGGATTAATCGAAATAGGTTGATCATATTTAAGATTGAAACATTAATTAATAGTAGGACTTCTAGGAAGAAGACTGCAAAAGACTGACGAAGTTCATGAAGTCATTACTAGTTAAGGTTAAAGGAATGCTTGGCACAACAGAGCTTTGACCTTTTGTCAACCTGGCTACAGTGCTGAAGAGGAACCTAGGGTTGCTTTTATTTTCTTCAATTAGTGATGAAAAGTAAGACGTTCTACCTTTACAAAGGGCTTTTTTAATAAAAGCAGCAAACTATTTTTCCGGACTAAATTATGAGATGGTCTAAATTAATCCACTGGCAGGACACAAATATCGACACACTGAATTTAAAAACTTCCCCCAACCATTTGTGCACAATTTAATACTCACCCACATACAGCATGGCCACAAGCTCAGCGAACCAATTATTTTATTCCGTTTCCATAAAACTTTACTTCATAACTGTAATTGGTCATTAACATTAACACAAAACAAAAATCTTACCAGAAGTAGTGCTGGACTGGCTCGATGACTGGTTAGCTACAACAACAACGTTCCCCTATAACATGTAACAGCAAAATATAATTAACTGTGTGTTTGAGGAACTGCAATCCACTTTTTCAATATTTTTATGTGATGAACTCCCTGCTCTGCCATCACTGCTTACCGTTTTGGGCGACACCAGGACAGGAAAGATGGTGCCCTGAGTGGTCAAGTCTCGAAGGAACAAACTTCCCAGCTTTACAGACAATAAGGAGGACTCTGAGCGAGGGAGAGACTCCACCATCACTTTCACCCCTGTGGAAACAGTTACAGTCATTTGGATTTTAACAGACGTGCACAGGTTTTGAGTTTATTACATTTTCCCATCAGTCTATGGGAAAAACAGCTGTAGGTAGATTAAACTACAGCTAGATTGTGAACATCAGTCACTTGTTGGAACAAAGACTTTGATGGCATCAGTCATGTGACTCTTAACTGGCTGGTTTCTTATGTCTCTAACAGGTCCTTATCTGTAAGGCTAGGACATTAATGTTTTACGTGAGATCATCCATCTCAACTAAAATATTTTAGGGGGACTTGAATTTGTTCACCCAGGGTACCCCCCTCTCTTGATATTCAATGCAGACTGTATTCAACTATGTTTCCATCCTGCATCCTGCAGGTGAATGAAGCCACAAAACAAGTGAACAAACATGTTACAGTTTATCAGAGCTGCTGGGTCCATTTAGGGTTGATTAACTGCCCGAGTGGAAGAAGTTGAAAAATTACCATCATTGAGAGAGTATTAATGGTTCTCTAATAAATCTAACCAAAGCACGGCCTCCTCAATCCAACTCTTCCACACACAGCAGATTAGACGTGCAAATACTCTGGTTTTTCACTTGAGATGCTTGAGTTTAGACATTTAAAAGACACAATTCCTGCTTTGATATACCAGAGAATTCCAGCTGTATGACTCCACTCTCATGTAGCGTGTCTCCGCACTTGTCCTGGTGGAAGAGGGTGACTCCACCTTTCTCCAGTAAGAACTCCAACCGGCCAAACAGATGATCTCGCCTGGTGAAAGTGTTCAAAGTGTGAGAGTCCTCCAAGGGGTCGAACAAGTCTTCTGTTTCTGCTGGAAAAATATTAAACGTTTACATTATTTTAAACAGAAGATTGTTTCACAAGACATGTGTGCACTACCACAACTAGAGTTTACAAACAGATGAAAAATAGATGTAAAACTGTTCGCAGCTGGCATTTGTCAAAGGTACCACGATCGCCTAGCTCACCAAGAATATTCCAAGAGGATGGACTTTGCAGGAGTTCTTGTGGCCTATCTGGATCCTGGGACTCTCCATACCAGCCCCCCCAGCCTGGGAACCACGATTGTAGGTACTGGATCATTCCTGAACTCCCGCTCTTTGGAACAGATGTTGTAGATGAACACGTCTGGGGCTCACTGCTGGGCTCACGTGCATTCTGACAGAGGTGACACGGAAATAAGATGACTGGAACGTTCACAATGATCAATGACCGTCTGAGGAGTGATGGCTGCATTTCTTGTAGGCTGACTAGTTTAAGGGTGGGGGTGATTAATGACAACACAATATCTGAAAGGCATTTACGTAAGGCTGGGAAATGACACAATAATGTGTTTTTTGTTTAAAATGAATAAAACCTGAGAATACCTCTGCGATTACTTCCTGCTTTCGAAACCACTCATGGACAACTTCTCTGAGAAGCTGCAGCTCTTCAAAAGTCTGCTCCTCCTCAACCCGCTCCAGCTCACTCTAGATGAAAAAGTCCAGGGAAATGTTCTCAGAAGAATATAATCTTGAAAGATCAGTACAGTACAAATTAACTGCCTTCCTATCCATGCACTTGGACAGACAACAAGAGTGAATCTAAGAAGATAATGAGGTTAATGTGTTTTAGCTGGAAACAAATCCAACAATTTCACACACTTTTCATGCCATCACTGTTCAGCTAAGCAGGATTGTATACAAAAATATCTTTCTTATCTATAGAAAATGGTACAGATGTGGGCAACAGGAGTATCTGTTAAGGGATCTAGCCATCATTCAAAAATACTCAACACTGTGTACTTTTGGCAGTTTTTATTAGTAATAGATTTTTTCTTTTCATATTAGCAACATGTTATACTGAATGCTTATTATTCATCTCGTCTTTCTCTTACTGAAGTACCTCTTCCTGAGGACTCAGTGGAACTCCTTTGAGTCTTCTGAAGTAGAGGCTGGTGTAGGTTAGGGAGTCCCGGGCGCGCTGCAGGGCAAAGTCCCAACTGCCTCGCCGCCGTTGCTCGTTTATGTCACTCAGGTTGGCTTGGATGGCAAACATCCACCACTGTCGGCAGCTGCATGATTTCAAAGGTTTATTAAACAACAACCCGAGTATTAAAATACAGTACAGCATGTTATCAAGTCTACTGGTAAAGGAAAAAACAGACATTATTTTGACCCGTAGCAGAGCGGGGAGAATGTGACTGAACACTTGGGTTACTGACTGTTCTGAGCAGCGGGGTTACGGTAGCTGAACTCAGGAGAGACTTTAGAGTGTGGAAAACTAATCCGAGGAAATAAAGAGGAAATTCCATGGCCAAATGGTAAATGGCCTGCATTTGTATAGTGCTTTTCTAGTCCCTGAGGACCCCAAAGCGCTTCACACTACATTCAGTCATTCACACACACATTCACACACTGGCGATGGCAAGCTACATTGTAGCCACAGCTGCCCTGGGGCGCACTGACAGAGGCGAGGCTGCCGGACACTGGCGCCACCGGGCCCTCTGACCACCACCAGTAGGCAAACATGGGGTTAGTATCTTGCCCAAGGATATTTGGCATGCAGCCAGGAGGCAGCCTGGGATCGAACCACCGACCTTCTGATTAGTGGCTGACCTGCTCTGCCACCTGAGCTACAGCCACCCAAATAGTTTCAGGTCTGAGCAGCAGAGCTGAGGAGAGGCAGCTGCAGACTGAGGCGGAGCAGAGTGGATGCTGGATCAGAGGCTGGAAGTTTGGTGATCAGTGTTTGTGTGTCTGCATGTAGCTACGGGCCAGGCAGATACACAGTAAACCACAGGTGGAGAAAAGAACTTGTAGGCATTCGTGTGCTGTGGGGGCAAATTTGATTTGAGTGTACACCTTCAAGATATACCTTCAAATCAAGCTATCAAGAATCACATCTATGTTTTATCATCGAACAAAGTGTCCTTCACCAAAGAAGCAAAACATGAAAGAAAGGGACAACGTGACCAGCATAGGGATAAAGTAATCCGATTACAAAGGTTCATGTTTTTGTCATAAAAAACTAATTTCACCTCCTGATTTCCTATTCGCAAATATCAACTTTTTAAGAGAAAGTAATAGTTTATAACTCAAAAGCTAAAATGTCTTTGGTTACAGTCGCTAGTGTTATGGAGTTCAATCAAGAGAGGTAAGAAAACGGAATTCAGTTGACTGCAGTCTGCAATCTACTGACATCCAGCAGTGAGATCTTCCACACTGTACCTTTAAGTGTGAACTTACTTTCCTGAAATAGGTACTTTTGGTCTCCACTTTCTGTAAAACATCTCCCTTTCCCTGCGATCCAGCTCTTTAAGGAAGGCCATGATCTGCTGGTACTGCACCTAAGAGGCAAGACACACAGACAACAAACATCATCCAAAATTCTAGCCTTGGTCTGTGAAAGCTCTAGATTAGGTTCAGTTCCTAAGGATACAAGGAATGCTTCAATGGAAAATCCATACATCCATTTTCTACTGGTGATCAGGGGTCAGATTGTGGGGCAAGTAGCCTGAGCAGAGAAGCCCAGACTTCCCTCACCTAGTCCACCTCTTCCAGCTCATCCAGTGGGACACTGAGACGTACCCAAGCCAGCCAAGAAATGCATTCTCTCCAGTGAGTCCTGGGTCTGCCCTGGGGCCTCCTCCCTGTAGGACACCTAGGAGCCGTCTAGTAGGTATCCTAGTCAGACCCCCCCTGAACTACCTCAACTGGCTCATTTCGAGGTGAAGGAGCAGCGGCTCTTGTCTAAGGAAGAACCCAGCTACCCAGAAACTCATTTCTGCCGCTTGTATCCATGATCTCATTGGTCACTACTCATAGCTTGGCGCCACAGGTGAGGAATGCAGATTGACCAGTAGCTCAGCTCTTTTATGCTCAGCTGTTTCCTCACCAGAACAGATCTGTACAGCCCCAATCCATCTGTCAATCTCACGCTTTGCTCTCTCTTCACTAGCGAACAAGACCCCGATACCTCCTTCACCTGGGGTTCTAACTTTTCCTTGATCCTTTTCCAGCTGAGAGCCATGGTTTCAGACTTAAGAGGTGCTGATTCTCATTTCCACCACTTCAAGCTCAGCCTCAAATCACTCCGCTAAAAGCTGGAGGTCACTACCTGGCCATGCCTAGATTTTCTGTATATAAAAACTATGAAAAATCAGTGACAAAGGGTAGCTCTAGATGATCCCCTTAGTTCGAGCACATCCTCTGGTCCCTCTTCTGAAACAGGGGAACCACCTACCCAGTATGCCAATCCAGAGGTATCGCTCAAGACAACGTTGCAGAAACGTGTCAGCCAGGACAGCCCTACAACATCCAGAGCCTTCAGGAACTTTTAGGGCAAATCTTATCCATCCCAGGAGCCCACTGTACAGTTGTTTACCTACATCAGTTATCTCAGCCCCAGTTATGGGCAGACACTGCTTCAATCATACATCCCCACAGCATGACTGTGGGATTATGGAGATCCTCAAATTATTCCTTGGGGATATGAAACCCTCACATATATAATTTTACGAAAACAGTTGTCACTGTTTAAAAAAAGAGGGCATTAGGTTTTCATACAGACCTGTGAAAGGCGTAAAGACATAGACTCCAGCTGAACCTGGCCTTCGATTCGTGGGGTGTGTCGGGACCTCAAAGGCTCCTTGGAGGTGTTTCTTCGGAGCAGCACAGAGGCACACACCGGCTCAAAGATGTACTGATGCTCACGGCTTTGCATACACTGGCTCATAGCATCCTGTTAGTTAGAAAAACAATTAGCCTACTCATATGGGGTATCTCTTTTGAGAAAATTTTACTTTTGATCTATCTTTGTATAATCACAGATCAGAATCCAAGAGGATTTCTAACTGGTGGACTATAAAAAGAGGGGTGGCAAAGTAAAAGAAAATCATGAACCCTTGATCCTCACAGTATAACAATCAGGTGGACCTGTGATGCTGTGGGCATCATCTGGGTCCCTAGAGGACTATGGTCATCAGAATAAACGTCTTTTGAATGTGTTGTAATGCTATGGAAATTATAGTTATTTGATACAACCCAAACACGTTTCATCATCATCAAAACAGCAAAAGAGTGAATGTATTTTGGAAGATTGTTGTTCATTCTATCAGCGTTTTAGTGAACTGAATTTTAAAGACAAGCCATCCAGGTGGTCTTCAGAACTGAGCTGTAATACTCCAGTGATTTGCCACCAAGTTCACCTTATGACTGACCTGGATCTGGTTAATGGGCAGCTTTCCCAGCATTTCACACTCAGTGTCCCAGTAGACACTGAAGTCTTCGATCTCCAACTGCTTTTGTCTGAAGAGCTTCTGGACCTGCAAAAGAAAACCACCACTAACCTCAAATCCAAAGACCAAACCAAGTCCTTAATCAATAAAAGGAGCAGTTTACCCTCTAACCTCTTTTGTAAATGTGATGCACATCTGATATTAACTGACTGATTGACTGATGTCATTTTAGGGCATGTCTCAGGGTTAGCTGACAGATTAACAGACTGATGGCTCTTAATGGAAGTGTTTGATAATGCTTCTAATTTTCCACAGAAAAAAATGAATAGGCACACAGAATCTCTTTTTGTGATACTCTGCTGCTCATCAGTAATACTTAATACTTAAATAGTTAACAGTATTTAGTGCTTTCAAGGGAAATTTTGCATTAATGTAACACAGCATTAAGGAGGATGACTTGTGATTAGGCATCTGCACGTCTAGTTGACTAGCCGACTAATTGTCAGTGTTGTCACTGGTCGGTAACTAGGGGTGGGGGAAAAAATTGATACTGTGTAGTATCATGATATTTTGTTTGCTAATAATGTATCGATACAGGGACAGCAGAAATCGATATTTTGTTACACAAAAGGTTCTTGTGCTCTGACTTCAGAGCATGTTGATCCTTTTTCTGAGCAAGAATCCTGACATTCCTTCACTGTCCAAATGTGTTTAACTTATTTTTGGCAGCAATAAACATGACTGTTTACTTATTTTAATTTAAGACATGTTTTATTTTAATTACGTTTAAAACTTTTTTATTTAATGTAAAATTATATTTTGTTTTAATTTACTTTCAAATTCTTCAGTTGCTGAATGGGCTGCATAGTTTTCATAAATTGCATAGTTCAGAATAGCTATAATTGTACCAGATGGTTGCATTCAGTTAAGTTGGACTAGACTGTAATACAAACCGTTCAGTTTGTCAACAATAAAACTGACTGAAATGAGAGAAAGACTGAGTGCGAGACTTTGATATCAGATAAAATGAATATTGATAAAGTTTACCTTTATGTACAGAATCTGAATATCGCAAAATATTTTTAAAAAATTGCAATAATATCGTATCGTGCGTTAAGTATTGTGATAATATCGTATCGTGGGATGTATGGTGATTCCCACCTCTATCGGTAACAGACATAATAGTCTTTTAATCTAATAGTTCAAATTTGAATTGATGCCCAATGCCGGTAAGTTATTGTCCTAAATATTAGGCAGACATCTGCCACGAGATGGCACACTGTTGTTGAAAAATGGCGTAAATCTGTTAATCTAGGCCTGTTGTTTTTGCTAACCCTATCAGACTGAGATCACGGATATACCCGGAAATTAACTTTCTCCAAAAGGTGGGTTAGGAGTTCAATCATTCAGCAGGGTTTCAGAGTAGAGCCACTACTCATCCTGGATCGAAATGAGACACCTAAGGCCGTCACCTCCCGGGTAAGGTGCTTCGGCCAGGTATGGCCTACCGGAAGGAGGTCCAGGGGTAGACCCAGGACAAGATGGAGAGATTACATCTATCAGCCGGCCTGCGAATAGCTCGACGTTTCCCTGGATAAGCTAGAGGAGTTGGCGAGAGAGATGTCTGGGCTTTCCTGCTGCCATGCGGCCCGACTTCAGATAAGCGGAAGAAAATAGTTGGATGATTTATTGATTTATTATTTTAGATTTTAACCTACATTGAAGTGGTTGTCATGAATTTTCAAACCGCATGAATCATAATGCACGGCATAATGCTCCACTCTTTTCAGTTGCAATTTAATTGATCACATTTTAGTAATACCAAGTGATATCTTTTATAGTAACATGTTGGTTTATTTTAATTGTTTTTCGTCTGCTACTTAACGGTGCAAAACCTCATGTCGTGCATTATCAACATTACGCTGTGTGTAATGTTGCCACCAACATGATTTATTATTAAGAATGTCCTTAATAGTTTAAAATGCCTTTGTTATTAGTTTTTGACATTTTCCATTAAACGGTTCTCAGATGTAACTGAGTATATATAATAATGCAGTAATATCTTAGTGTTTCTTAGTTTCAGACTAGTCACCAGGAACATCCCTGTGTAATGACTGCCCATTTCATGAAAGAGGCTGAGAATGATCAGAACAAGAATAGATGACATATTAATCCACATCAGTTAAACTTTCTAATACAAATATATATGTTTACACTATAAGCTAAAGACCCTACAATAATACAGAGAAAACCCCAACTATGGGGTGATAACCTTCTATGAAAAAGCACTTGGTGACAGTGGGAAGGAGAAACTTCCTTTTATCAGGAAGAAACCTCCACCAGAACCAGGCTCAGACAAAGGCAGCCATCTGTCATGACTGGTTGGGGTGAGTTGGTTATGGTGCTGTAGGAAGATGAGAAGAACGTCTTATGGTAATGTTTTTTTGTTGTTCTTGTTTTCAGACAAACACAGGTAATTTCCTTCTTGTCTTTTCAATTTCCTTAGTTCTCATTCATTGCTACAGCTGCTGTTTGTAACCGCAAAATGTCATGATGGCTGCCAGTCCAAACTGAGAGTAGCAATAGTATGAGATGCAATAAGTTTACAGGTCTGGGCTAAGCTATAAAGTGAAAATGTCAATACATAAATCAGTATGCAATGGAAGAACTTGTTTACAATGATGCACACAGTGTTTTTGAACTGCTTTGATCAGAAAATCTTTATGTAGCAATAACTAGTCTTACAAGAAGAACAGAAAACAAATGGACTACTGTATCATCTGTTCTCATGAATATAACAAATGATTGGATTTTATGAAATCAACTAACACTTACCAATTCCCTGGAAGGGTTCTGAGCACATATATTTTTGATGCAAACACCAAAGGAAAAGTGCTTCTCTGGGTTGGAAAAGTCATCCTCAAATCGTAGATGCACATTTTGGATCTTCAGCTAGACATATAAAAAAAACATCATTTAGTCACAGTTCAATCTGTAACTCAAGGTCAGACAATGAGAACTACCTTAGTACCAAAGAGTTAAGATAACTTTTTAATGAAGCAAACCAGCTGTGTCGTTGTTCATAAATGAAGAAATTCAAAGTCTGCAGTAAATGTGACCCTGAGAGAATTGTGCCTGATGTGTGTATTCTGTGTAGTTTGTAACCCATTCATTCACATGTCAGGTGTTCTCAACAGGCCAAAATGACCCTCTGGTCACCGCCTGCTCCTTGTTCAAAAAAGATCACAAGCTGACTGCACACGCATGCACGTTTCTATTTTCAGAGACTTTTCAGGAAGATTTCTTTTAAAAGCTGCTTCATGGAAGAGAGGAGGTTATTTATTTATTTTTAACTGCTGAAGACAAAACCACCGCTGAGATCTACTGTGAGGGCAAAACATAAAATGGACCAAATTCTGTTTATCCGTTGGGCTGTTTGTAATAATTATTTATATTATTATTTGTTTTTGATATAATCTCAACTGGTATCTCATGTCTTACCTCAATATTTTCCACAATTCTGGTGACTAATGAGGCAGTCACAGAGTACCAGTACGACTCTCCTGTCTGTTCACACTCATTCTGAAAGAGCCAAAGACATACGAAAAATACATTAAAGATAACTGTGCTTAGTAGAAAAGCCAGACATCATAAAATCACTGTATGAGATAAAAGCGATTCCTGTGACTTCTGGATGGACAGACGAACAGACAACTTGTCATGTCATGAGCTCGTCTGGATATAAGACAGAAAAATTTTTTATCACAATCAAAAATAATAGTTAGGTGAGATAACCTTAAATTGTTTAGGCGAGAACTGATGCAGTGGCCTGCATCTACAATTTACAACGGTGTTTTCACTGTGTGGCAAAGTTCATTAGTAACCAGACAATTAAATGGCAAGACAAACTTATTGTTACATTGTTATTTTTTATTTCCACCATTTCTGGGAAAAAAACAAAACACTTTTGATCTACTTACTTTGAATTTGTCCTCGAGAGCTTTGAGGAGGCGTTTTTTGCGTTCTCTCTCCTCGTCTATGTCCCTCTCCCTATCATACTCCTGCAACTGGGCAGGGCCAACAATCAGGTTGAGCTGGGACATGGAGATGACCCATGGGTCACTGTGAGGCCGGTAGAAAGGGATCTGGAGAGTGATCTTTCCAATGAAGCCTAGTAAAAGAAACAGAACAAGTACTTTTTAAATTCATGTCTGTTAATCATGCATTGCAAGGCTTGAAATGGCTTTTAAACTCCCTACTGAGTAATCACTCAGTAACACAAAAAGAACCTGACACATAAGGCACTGCAGTGCTGTGGAAGTTTATTTTGTTGCACTTTGTTCACCACAGCTTTTCCCACTATTTGAGAAGGTCCAACGGAAAGCCATGATTGGACGATGGAGACCAGCAATGCTGGTTAGCCTCCCCTGACACCACCGCTGAACCCACTGCTCCAACCATCCCCAGCTGAGCCAGAAACCACAACCCACCAAAGACTCCTTACAGCATTTGTGCTTATTCCACTTGACTGCAGCAACACCTTTCAAAAACAGTTGCAACAAAAATTATTCACACTGTGTTGTACAACCTCTTCTTTTACCAAAATGCTGTAATGCTTTGAAACTGAAGAGAGTAATTGCTGCAGTTTTGAATCCAAAAGGTATCCTTTGTCATATTTTTTGCCGCCACCCTTTAAAGCCTGAATCATGAAATAACTGCAAACTGGAAAAATAGAGACTTAGCGGGGCTGCATTTTGATGCTATGTCATCTTAAATCGGTCATGTGATTTGGATTTAAGATAAGATAAAATAAGATAAGATAAGATAACCTTTATTAGTCCCACACGTGGGAAATTTGTTTTGTCACAGCAGGAAGTGGACAGTGCAAAAGTTATGAGGCAAAAATTAGAATACAATAAGAATAAATACAGTACACAACTGTACAGAATAGAATAAAATAAAATACTATATACAGTAGAATAAAATAAAATAAATATACAATAAGATAAAAATAGAATACAAATACAAATACTATATACAACTGAGTAAAAATACAACGATGACAGAAAGGATTATTGCACTTAGTATTATTGCATATGTATGGATGTGTGTGCTTGATCAGTTAAAGTCTTTATTATGGAGTCTGACAGCAGTGGGGAGGAAAGACCTGCGAAATCTCTCCGTCCCACACCGTGGGTGCCGCAGTCTCCCACTGAAGGAGCTGCTCAGTGCTGTCACAGTCTGCTGCATGGGGTGGGAGATGTTGTCCAACAGGGATGACAGCTTAGCCGCCGTTCTCCTGTCACTCACCACCTCCACTGGGTCCAGAGGGCATCCTAGAACAGAGCTGGCCCTTCGGATCACCCTGTTCAGTCTCTTCCTGTCCCCAGCAGAGATGCTGCCGCCCCAGCAGACCACACCATAAAAGATAGCAGAAGCCACAACAGAGCCACAACAATTTGTTGGCGTGTCTGTCGTCCCCAGAGGGTTAAAGGAAGCTTCGCAAGTTACTAAGCATCAAGTCTATTCGAACCAGCGTCTACCATCTGCTGAGGCATTGGTGGAGCAGCTGAATAACACCTTGAAGTTCATGCTTTGTAAGTTCATTCACAGGGATGAACGCAATTAGAATCCTGGTTAGACTCTCCCTTTGAGTTACTGTTCGCTCAGAGTGTTGGATCTGGTTAAAAAAAACTGGGAGAAAAGTCCAAGCCCAGCTAAGAACGAAATTCAATACATTCTGGACCTGAGAGCTGAACTTCACACATTGGTGAGGTTATCTCACGAAAATCCGCTCCAGGCTCAGGAATGTCAGCGCAGACAATTTTCACTCATTGCTCCCTTCATTCAGCTCAAAGTTACTCGCCAAGTGACAATGGCCCTTTGTTGTCATACAGCCAGTAGGGGATGTTCACTATGCAACGGTACGGTTGGATAGTGGGGGTGCCACACAAATATATCACCTCAACCTCCTGAAAGAATGGAGAGAGGCTAAATCACCTCTCTGGTGAGCCTGGTTAAAGAGATCGGTTGGGACTGGAAGTGCCTAATTCACCCATTCCATCCTTGCCTCATTGTGACAAGCGTATCACACAGGCCCAGACAGCAGATGTTGCTGCTGGACTGGGCTAGATGGCTTCCCGGCCGGTCAGAAGGTATGTAGCAGGGTACGGTCGGCATAACACCCCACTGTTAGAAAGGCAATGATAGAGAAAAACTTGTTTGACCTAACAGAGAAAGTCCTATCAGACAAATAGGAAAAAAAAAATTTAATGCAGAGCCAAAGATATCCACTACAGCCTTAAGCATGTTAGGTAAGAATTTATGGTAAACAGTATCAATGACTGATACTGTAGAAAAAAAATCCAGAGCAGTTCCCTGCATCGAAAGCTATCAAAAGATAACTATAGACCTCCAAAAGTCGAGTACTGCTTTTGAAAATCCCACTGAAAAGGGTGAAAAACCTGCCATTTGCATAATAAAGATCTGAACTGACTTTCCAACTTTTTAAAAATAATTTCCTAACAAAGGGCAAATTCAAAATATGGCAACAATTGCCAATAGAGCATGGCATCAGGATTACGTTTCTTTAGTTCTATATGACACTACTTGGATTACAAACACAACACAAAAGGCTTCTGGTACCAAATAAATGTGGAAGGAAATATTGATACAGAGATATATTATATCCACTGCCTCTTTTGATACACTGATGCCCAAAATCAATTGTTTTATGAAAACATGTAGGCACTCTGAAAATATTCTGTAGCCAGTCTGACAAACTACTTGGTTGACTGCTGGTGATTTCACTTAGCAAATAAGTGACTAGTAGTTCTGTGTATTCATACAGATACAGATCTGTTTAAACAAAGTAGTTGTCTCTACACTATGTGCAGATATCAGTGAATGTGTTTCACCTGCTTTGACTTCGAATGGTAAGTCAAACTCTCGAAGGGCATCCTTCCTCAGAGGGAGGTTCTCTAACTCCACCGCACCTGAGGAATAACAACAAACAGATAAACACCATGTTTACTAGGGCTGCTGCACACTCCTTTAAAAGTGTCTGAATTCAGATTGACCTTGACAGTTTTTACACTGTCTTTAAATGATTTTCCAAGCACACTCCCTTTGACCACACACAGTTAACATTGAGCTGCAGATCATTAAAACAGCAGCAGATCAAACCACTATTAGTCCACCGGCATAGCAGAGGTGTGCCAATCTTCATCCCCCTGAAATAAATTTTACTTAGAACTAATATTCATAAACTGGTTAAAGTGGAGTGGCAGCCATCTAGTACAACAGACTAGGGTGAGAGGAAAATGGACAAAGACAACAAGAAGAAACACAAGCAAATATGAAAGAAGTGAAGTTACTCGCCTGTACAATTTCAGCATGTGTAATTACCTTTCAGAAGAGCAATGGAAAGTTGATCTGTATTTAGGTTGCTAACATATTTTCCTAGGTATGTGTTCAGCACCCAGGCAACAAGGCCCTCCAACATCCTGATGGCTCGGGGGTGATGAGAGCCACCCGCGGTGGGAGAAAATTGTGATGATGAAAGATTGACCCTCTTGATTGCAGGTCTTACGAGGGAGCCGTTAAATGTCTAATAAACATAGCAAACAAATTTCTTTTAACCATTTGCATAATGTTCCTACAAAATTCTAGTAAATTGCTACAAGTCAGATACAGATAGATGACAGCTTAAAGAAATCAAGCTGTAGTGGTTCAGAGATAGCACTTGTACTCTAAAATGAAACATTTTGTCTTAATGGGACTGGTTTCGTGTGGGATTTCAACTACTTGGTCAATAGGGCACACACTGAATTGTACGAGAATGAAAATTGTGTGATTCATATGCTATAACCTTCACAATCATCATACCACTACTATGGGAGATTTTTGCCTGAGGGGTCAGAAAATGCTCTCCAACACCACCATTAAAACATTAAAGTATGGTGTCTGTTGGAGCAATTATGTTTAGCCCTCCTGTAAGATCCAAGGACTGAAGCTACTCTATCAGCATGTGGTGGCTGAACACTTTACTAACACAGGTTTTCCATGAAATGCCCTTTAACGTGTCACTTGTGCAGTGCCCCACTAAGAGACCCGAAATTCGTTTCGTAATCACACATATTTATTTATAAGCAACTGCGGTGCGGTTTTGGGGGTGTAGGCTTGCTGTTCTTTAGCCAAATGTAGCAGCCAGGCTGTGATAACCTTCTCTGCAAACTGGTATCCTCACAAATCAGCGGTTTTGCAGCTGGTTTCATCACCGAAATACTCACGGCAGGCACCAGGCTAAAGCTATCCAATCACGTGTCGTCAGAAACGGCTACTATTAATGAAGCAACGACATAGTCATATATATGGGATTAGCGGCAATGTTTTGATTTATCCAGTGTTAGCACAGAAGGACTAACTGGAAATTCCTCAACTGGAAAGTCAGCAGTTAGCTATCATATGCGTGTTACAACAAACATCGGTCAAATGTTACTCTCACGGACAGCAGTGCCACTGACTCACCGCCAAAGACGACAGCTGCCTTATCGATCCATCCTTGAGTTCTTGTCAGTACCAGCCTATTGCCACTATCAGTGGGTGGCCATGTCATGTCAGAGCACTCAGGACAGGACTTTAGAAACATTTAGCGGGACAGCAACAGCAACCCAAGGTAGTCAAATATGTTCCGGCATTAAGGAAGGGGCACTAGCTAAATAAGGGAAAAAGTGAAACTGAAAGCGGACTTATTGACAAGCGTTATTCGTCAAAAGAGAGCACCCAAGTCGAGATGGCTGTAGTGACGGGTGATAGCAAGGTAGCCAGTATGCTAAATGCTAAATCTAGCATGTTACAGAGCTCACAACCCGCTAATCTAATAAGCAACTGATGGCAACACTGCTGAGCTTCTCAAAATAAAAAAAAACAACAACCTGTAACTGTCGTATTTCAATGCGTTAGAGTTATGTGTCGCTACATTGTAAATAACACACTTCCGAATAATGTCGAACTTCACGTATACTTCCTGTCACATGACAAAAACAATTCTTCTCGTGTGGCGTTGATGAACCACGGGGAAAATGAATGATACTAATATCTCGTCGCAAAACTAATTTCGATAAACAAGTATTTGTTAATGATGTACAGCCAAAAAACTAATCTTCGTACAGCACACTTGTTCCCGTATTTCGTTGATATTAGCTGTCATTTAAAGTGTTGGCGTATAAAAAATGTAAATCCCGTGTGCTGTCATTAACAAAGGAAAGAGACCATAAACACAACACGAGCACTTCCGGTACTAGGTAAGTTGGCAATACTGGAGTAATACCTGAACTTCCGGTTCATATCGTAAGAAAGAAATATGCTTTATGCAACAGTCTGTGTAATCCCGTGTGCAGGAATATAAAAACATAGTTAAACACAAGCATCCGCACATGACGACGTGTTTTCACATACGAAATCGTTTCTACCTCATAACTTCCGTTTATATCTTTCAAAGTAAAAGTCCTCCTGAAGGCAATAAAACAACTTGTACATTAATAATTACACGGAATCAGATAGTACTGATAAAGCACGTGTGAAGAAAAAATAAAACACAAACAAAAAAATAAATAAAGTACACAAACTGATTCATGGAGGGGTTCTGAAGCCTGTACAAGTGATTCTTGTTCGTGGCAGATACTTGAACCACCAGAAGGGACTTCCCAGGGTACCTGTCCCTCCTCTACGGAAAATATGTGAGGGCTACCTCGGTGCCCTGGATCCCATCATAGAAGAGTATGAGTTAAAGCAAGCAAAACAGATGGTGGAGACGTTTATGAAAGGAGGAGGTGTTGGAGAGGAACTGCAGAGAAACCTGGTGAGGAAAGCATGCAACACTGACAACTGGGTGAGCTCATTTACTGCCACTAAAAGAGAGATCCAAGTTGCAGTGAGCGGACATAGGGAACTGACTGATAATGAAAGAAAGTATGGAAATTCCAACTCGTGATCATGCTATAGGGAAGGAAGAAGATGGAATTACATAGGTCTGCATAAGGATTGCATATCGTGGATAGACAGGTGGGATACCCCCCGAAATAAATCGCACATCATACTTTATAGATGGCATATAGATTCGGAACTGATAACCATTCTGATTGAAAAGATGAAGTGAATCTTTATTGGCCTTATGAATTCACAATGTTGCATTAAACAGTAAAATGAAACACTGTTGCAGCAAATGTGTTGATATTAATCCAAAAGAGAACTTGTTTTTTGTTAATTGCAAGTGGGGGTTTGAGGGATGCAAGTGAAATTTATATAAGTCTGTTTTTCTGCTCACTGTGCTCCAGGTGCTGCCATCAGTTTCTAATCTGACAGCTGCTCATCAGTGTTAAAACATTTTATGTTTAAATGCATTGGGTTAAAGTTTACTCTGTTTCAAGTCTGACATTGTCCCACAGCCTGATTTGGAAACTAGTTTATCGCCAACAAAGTGTGATACATTTTATTGAGTGAATGCGATTCCCGAGCAGTGGCAAAGGTAGGATTTTGTCTAGAAGTAATCACACATTAATCATTACATTTTTTGTTTATGAGCAGTTTTAGTTTTTAGTCCAATAAAATACCATTCTTTAAGTGAGCTGTGGTACTGCATTCAATGAATTTAAAAATCTTTTAAAAATAACTCTCAGGTGAGAAGTTGTTTTTTGTGCACAACATATTACCAGAGGCTTTGTGCAGATACTTGCAAAGAGCCAAAGTTGTTTTACAAGCATAATGCGGTTGTTTCTGTTCTGGATATAGTATACACTTTGCCATCAAGCTTTTGTGCAATTGAAATAAAAGTAATGTTCATATCTATGGAGGAGACTGTGCCACTGTCTCCTCTGAGACAAAATAAAATCAGCTGATTGTAGTGCAAGTGGAACCGATTAATGGACTCGATAGGCAAGCGAGCTAACAATTCCAACAAACTGAACTACTGGGATGAAATGAGTACACCTTTTTCAAAAGACATTTGATTATTTGCTTGAATATTGTAGTGTAGCGAGTCACATTTTCACAGGTTTGACATAGGATTGTTGCTCCTGGCTACTGACCTGGGAAAACACTGTCCTACTTAATGTTAGCTTAATATTTGCTCTATAAACACTACTCATGACCTAGAAAAAAAACTGTCACATGGATTCCATTTGTCACCATTCCTTATCTTTGCATATTCTCCATTGCTCAAAGGGTATTTTCCTTCCTCTTCTTATCCTCCACCACTTGGTTGGTGGAGGACCACCAACCAGTTGGTTTTATTTATACAGCACCAAATCACAGCAGCAGTCGCCTCATGGCGCTTTATATTGTAAGGTAGACCCTACAACTTATCAATAAAATCATAGCAAAAGATTTAAACCCCCGTCAGTTCCGTACGTTACTGGATGAGGTGGAGAGCACGTACTCTGATCTCCTGCTGTATAACAGAGTCCAGTGGCTTTCCAGAAGAGAGGTGCTGAAACGGTTTGCTGCATGTCTGGGAGAGGTGAAAACTTTCATGAGCAGCAGAGGGCTCACCTTTTTTGAGCTGGAACAGCCAGAGTGGCTGGAAAGCTGCACTTTATGGTGGACATGACAGCAAACCTGAACAAGCTGAATACAACTCTTCAGGGGAGAGGAGGCAACACGTTAGTGTTTGAGCTGACAAACTGACAGTTTTAGCCAGAGATTTACAGAGGGCTCTTTGCTTAGGCTGCTGCCCTCGCGACCCGGCCCCGGATAAAGCGGATGAAGATGGATGGATGGATGGATTTACAGAGGGCCACGATGTCTGTCGATCTTCGAATCCACATACGTATGTGAGCAGCTATTCTCCACCATGAACTATGTTAAAAACAAACACTGCTCACGCCTCACAGACGACAGCTTACAGTCCTGTGAAAAGATGAAAGTGACTTCGTACAGCCCTGATTTGCAGACGCTGTGCGCAGAGGTTCATGAGCAGAAGCCTCATTAGCCAGGTAAAATAAATATTTAGCAAATATTTATTTTTCATAATTAATTTCGAAAGCCCAAAGGTGATAAAGATGACAGCTCACAATTTTTTTTTGTTTGCTACATGGATAATTTGAGTTCAGCTTTTTAATTCATTTGAAAGACACCTTCAACTCGGTGTGTTTCTTTTTTGTTATTATTTTTTTAAGAGTTCAAAATGTTTAAAATGTGTTCATTACATAAATATAATGTAATTTTCTCTGTAGCACTTCATGGATTTCATAAGCAACACACTATAGTTGTTTATACAAAGTGTAAAGGTAAAAAACAAACAAATAATATATATCGTGTTATCTTCATTTTAGTTGTCAAAAAGTATTTGCAGCTCCCACTGTTTCCTTTTCTGTGGAAACCGGGTCCAAATGGCTCTTTGGGTGTTAAAGGTTGCCAACCACTGCTCTAGGAGGCAGGATCAACTTTTTAAAAATGTGCATACTCCCTAAAGTCCTGTACTTGTTCCAATGTCTCCCTATCTTCCTAAAAAAATCTTGTTTATCAACTTAAATAGCCAGGTATCTCGGTTTGTATGGAACAAAAAACAACCATGAAACGCAAAATTGGCGGCCTATCCCGTCCAAATTTTCTGTTCTGTTATTAGGCAACAAACATTGGCCATTGCTTGTTTGGGGGGATGAATGGCGCTGTTTCCAAATTCAGCTGGCTAGCTCTGGAGGACAGCTCAATTAAAGAAACATCTCTTGCAGCTGTACTGGGATCCAGCATACTGTGAGAACTAGAAATGTTTGGTTTACAAGACCTATGCTCGCAAATGATACAGATGTCTTTTTCTTGTGTGTAAATAAGTAACGCACTACATTACCTTTAAGAAAAATGTTCTGTGTAACATTCTGTGTGATAATGACTTTTTTGAGTGATCAATGTTGGGGTACATTGATCACAACAAAGAGGGGAAATACCTTCAACGTGCACAAACATATGACCACTTAGCACGTAATTAATTTGCATGAATGTAATGTCTTTGATATGCTGCTTAGAGGAGGTGGAGCCAATGACAATTGATAAGGAGTCAGTTATGCTGGAGGTTTCCTCCTGTTAAAAGGGAGTTTTACCTTCCTACTGTCACCAAAGTGACAGTAGGAAGTAGGGGGTCATATGATTGTTGGGTTTTCTTTGTATTATTGTAGGTCTCGAACTTGGAGCCCAACCCGTCATCCCTATTTGCGCCCCGTATATTGACGTGGTGAAATATGCGATTTGACCCTTGAAATTACGTTTTTTGTTAGGGAGGATTTGGTTGTTGTTGAGTGCAATGTTAAAATGTTTTTTTTAAAAAGCAAAACATGATTTAATATGAAGGTGATATGAGCAGAGAGTACAAATTATTATTGTTATTTGTAAAGAAAACAATTTTCACGCAGGCAAAAACTAATGTGTACACTTATGTCTGCATTTTTATTTTGTTAAATACAAAGCAAAAGTATAGCAGAAGTGCTGCCACGTGTCTGGCCAGAAAGAGAGTACCAATTTGTTTATTTGGTAGTTCAATGGAAGGCTTCAGTTACTTAAGAGCGAGAAAAATCCCCTGTTGTTGGATTTATCTTACAGTATAAAGCGCCTTGAGGCAACTGTTGTTGTAATTTGACGCTATATAAACTACCAGTCAAAAATTTTGACATACCTTCTCAATAAATATTTTTTCTTTATTTTTACTAAATGGTAAATGGACTGTTATAGCACTTTTCTACTCTCCCAGAGCACTCAAAGCGCTTTATACAACATCCCATATTCACCCATTCACACAAGCACTTTCTTCTATGCTTTTCAGTGCTTCCTAGCTAACTAGCTTACCTGGATGATTGAGCGTGCATCAAGACTTCCTAGCTAACACACACACACACATTCATATTCTGATGGATGCAGCAGAGAGCAACCACTTGGCATGCAAACTGGGGGAACGAGGAATCAAACCACTAACCTGATCAGTAGATGACAGCTACCCCTACCATCTACATTGTAGATACATACTGAAAAAAATCAAATATATGAAGCAAGACATATGGAATTATGTAGCAAAGAATAAATAACAAGAATAAACATAATAAGAATAAATATGTTTTATATCACAGATTCCTTTGCTTTGTTGACAGTGCTGCAAACCCTCGGTCTTCTCTCAGTGAGTGTTAGGCTGCCTGGGTCGTTGACCCAGAGTTTTGAGTTTATTATATTATTTATCATTTCTAGTTTTTTGGTTTCTTTGTCAGAGTTGTGTCTTCTGGTTTCTGTTCTGTTCCATAGTTGCTGCCTCCCTGTGTCCAGTCAGAGTCTGTGGCTGTGTCCCAATTCAGGTTCTGCACGCTTGAAGTACGCATTTTAAGTGCGATTACGTCACCGCCACGCAACGACGGCTGTCCCAATTCGAAGTGTACTCCAAATGCGCTCGATTTCCCCAAATATCAAGCGTGGTCCGGTGCACGCTTCGTGGTTCCATATATCCCACAATTCATAGCGCGGCGGTGGGTGTGGATAATTTTGCCGTAAGAATACGGCAGAAGGGAGCGGCCGAAGAGTGAACTGTCAAAAGTAAGTACTGAATATGATGTCACTTATTTATGTGCTAATGTTTAATAACGAAGAACATTAAAACATTACAGTTGACCACATGTCGGCAAAGTTGTGTGACATTAGTGATGTTTGTACTTTCAGCATTAACTTGGTTTTAAACCTTAAACCATCTTAACCTTTATACCTTAATCTTACAGAGAATGTGATGATTTTATGGATAATTAAAGTCAGTCATATATCCACAAACACAACAAGCTGAAAGTCTGTGATACTGCTTGGTTTGTAGTCCTGAATATCACGGCACAAGCAGGATTCACTGCACTGTTAATGTTAGCTATGTTATATTGCTGCCTCTGTTCGGTGGTGTCGAGCCAAACGGACTTTAACGTGTGTTTGAACGAGCTGACGGTTCACTCGTTAAGCTGAAGGAAAGATGCTTTAATCACAGGAGTCACACATGTGTCCACTGTACCATCTGGAAACTCTTCTTGTTTCGTAATAACACAAACACTAAATCCTCCTTCTCTTGTGCTGTTTTGTAGCAGTGTATACATCTGAGACTGTCACCTGTCTGTCTGTCCTGCACTCTCTCTGTTTCTTTCTCTCTGATTGTGGAATAAAAGTATGAACATGTATTTATAAGTTACACTTGTGTTTGAATCTTGCAGTTTATCACACATTTGATTTCCATGTGTGACAACTGTTCCCTGTTTGTGAAGGACTGCTAGAAAAGTTTAAAATAACTAATTGTCTGTCCTGAATCAGTCGTATTAGGTAATGTTCAAACAATTTTATCATTCCAGTGTTTTCAGTGTGGGAGAAAATACTCAGGGCCTTCAAGTTAAACACTATGAAAGGCAGAAACAAGTTTAATATTCAGAAACCTAAAGTATGTATCAGCAGCAGAATGGACCTAAAAATAAATGTTTGTTTCAGTTCTATGAAGCTTTGAGTATTTTCGGTTAGTAGTACTGCTGTGTTTGCTGCATCATATTGCTGTAATTGTTTATATGCTTTATATATCCTGAGGTAAGTTGATCTATAGTGTTACATCATATTCTATAAGGATGTTATGTGTTTGTATACTTTCTGCCCAGTTTGACCCATTTAGCAGAAGTCAGCCTGTTTAAGGCTCTGATATCTATTCTGTATGACTTAAAGCAGTTATGACATGGTATGATTTTCTCACCCAATAAAGGAATATTTCATATATCAGTTTACTCTTCATTCTATCAGAAACAGTTTTCACAGCTCGTACATTTTCCTTTTTACACATATATGTAAGCATTGAGCCAAATGTAATAATTCCAACATATTAAACGAACAATATTTGTCTCTTATGTATAATACATCTGTATATACACTGTCACAGATACTTGTCTTTGAGTGAAGATTTAAGGTGATAGGAAATATAAATAACTGCAACTTGAATCTTTGACGCAGAGTTCAAGCTCACTGCTGTAATATATATATATATATATATATATATATATATATATATATATATATTAGGGGTGCAACGATATTCGTATCGATATTGAACCGTTCGATACAGTGCTTTCGGTTCGGTACGCATATGTATCGAACAATACAACATTTGTAATTTATTTTATCAATTTTCCTTCTGACGATGCTGTCTGTGTTGAGCGCTCAGTGAATCTGCGTTCGACTACTCCGCCTAGGCTGCACTGTCGAGCGCAGATCCACTGAGCGCTCAACACAGACAGCATAGTCAGAAGGAAGAGCGCAGGGCAAGCTAGCAAGACAGAAGTTAAGCTCTCCTTGCAACATGGACCTCCCCCACTCTCATTCAGATCTGGCGTTTGGAATTATTTTGGTTTTCATGTGGCGTATGACCCTGAAGGTAAGCGAGTCATGGACTAAAGTAGGGCTGCCACAAACGATTATTTTGATAGTCGACTAGTCACTGATTATTTTTGCAATTAGTCGACTAATCAGATCATCATCCATTGGACGTAAAACTACAGCTTATTGCACCAGCAGCATCTGCTCTTATATAACTATCATTAGCTTACAGCTTTAAGTGTTTAAGGTCTGTGCTAACTAAAAATAAAGACAAGATGATAGTTTATTAAATTTTAATGACATTTGCAGATTGTTTCGGTGAAGTTTAATAAACTCCTTGCTATCTAAAATATAACAGGACACTGGAGTATATTCTCGAGCATCTCACACTTCTGATAATCAGTTGTCTGCTTGACGTTTATTCAGCTGTGTAAAAACTATAACTTTAATCTCAGACAAACCGATTTACTCAGGAACAAATAAAATATTTAAAAAAAAAGCCAAACAATAACATTTTAAGTTATCTAAGTGACTCATATATATTTAACCTGAGTAGCGAAAGACGGCGGTGGGTTTGAAAACGATTTGCGGGGAGTCCGGTGTTCTCACGGCGCTAGTGAGCCTAGCCCCCGGCTCGCTAACAAGCTAGTGGGTAACAGATGTCTCCGAAAACGTCTGAGCGCTTTTGAAAATATGTGGTGTCCTGATAAACTGAGCAGATATTTGAGGTTTACACAGCTACATTCTCGCCTGAAAATATGTTAAACGTTTATTTTGTGACCCAGAAAGAATAATAAGAGTAACATTAAAACTAACTAGCTGCCGCCATTGTTGGAAACTGCGCTGGGCCACGCTATGAATTCTGGGACACAGCTGCTTCTTCTTCTTCTTCTTCGGGGTTTAACGGTAGCTGGCATCCTTGTACATGCAATGCTGCCATCTTCTGTTTCAGTCCGTTATTACACTCTTAAATCCTGCCACTTATTCCTGCGTCTTTTGTGATCTTACAAAGTTTCAAACGACGCGTCGACTATTAAATCAGTCGTCGACGATTTTGATAGTCGACGTAATCGTGACTATCGTGTTTCAGGTTGTTGGTGTCGTGATCTACCTTTATCTTGCTGTGTGTTCTGTTTGCGTAGGTTTACCTTGGAGTCTCAGTTTTGTTACATTTTTGGAGTTCAGCATTAAAGCTGTATTTAAGTTCATCTTTTGTCTCCGGTTGTCTGCACTTTGGGTCCTTTTCCTGCCTGCACACAGCCGTCAAATAACAGTTAGCTTCATGATGTCGTCACCTGAAATGGTTTCACTTCACAGGTGTGTCTGTCAGGGTTCATTTGTTGCCTTCTTAATGGGGTTGGGACCATCAGTTGTGTTGTGTAGCAGTCAGGTTGGTACACTGCTGACAGCCCTATTTGACAACTGTTAGAATTCATATTATGGCAAGAACCAATCAACTAAGTAAAGAGAAACAACAGTCCATCATTACTTTAAGAACGGAAAGTCAGTCAGTCCAGAAAACTTTGAATGTGAAACTGTCTCACATGAGGACGCCCCAGGAAAGGAAGACCCAGAGTCACCTCTGCTGCTGAGGACACATTCATCCAAGTCACCAGCCTCAGAAATCACAAGTTAACAGCAGCTCAGATTAGAGCCCAGATACATGCCACACAGAGCTCCAGTAGCAGACACAGCTCTACATGTTCAGAGCAGACTGTGTGAATCAGGCCTTTATGGTCAAATAGCTGCTAAGAAACCACGACTAAGGAAAAGCAACAAGCAGAAGAGATTTGTTTGGGCCAAGAAACACAAGGAATGGATATTAGACCAGTGGAAATCTGTGCTTTGGTCAGATTAGTCCAAATCTGAGATGTTTGGTTCCACCCGTGACCCAGAAAGATGAATGGATGGTCTCTACATGCATGGTTCCCACTGTGAAGCATGGAGGAGGAGGTGTGATTGTGTGGGGGGCTTTGCTGGTGACACTGTTGTGGATTTTCAAAAATCAATCCAATCTGGTTTGCATTTAGTTGGACCATCATTTATTTTTCAACAGGACGATGACCCCAAACACACCTCCAGGCTGTGGAAGGGTTGTTTGACCAAGAAGGAGAGTGATGGAGTGCTGACCAGATGGTCTGGCCTCCACAGTCACCTGACCTAAACCAAGTGGAGATGGCTTGGGATGAGATGGAGCGCAGAGTGAAGGGAAAGCGGCTCAGCACCTCCTTCAAGACTGTTGGAAAACCATTTCAGGTGACGACCTCATGGAGAGAATGCCAAGAATGTGTAAAGCAGTAATCAAAGTAAAGGGTGGCTGTTTTTAAGAATCTAAAATATAAAACATGTTTTGAGTTATTTCACACTTTTGTATTTACTACATAATTTAATGTGTTTATTCATAAGTTTGATGCCTTTAATAACAATCTGCAAAACAAACAGTCATGAAAATAAAGAAAAAATATTAAATGAGGTGTGTCCACACTTTTGACTGGTAATGTAAATAAAACTGAATTCAATTCAATTTTATTTATATAGCGCCAAATCACAACAAAAGTCGCCTCAAGGCGCTTCATAGATACAGAGAAAAACCCAACAATCATATGACCCCCTATGAGCAAGCACTTTGGCGACAGTGGGAAGGAAAAACTCCCTTTTAACAGGAAGAAACCTCCGGCAGAACCAGGCTCAGGGAGGGGCGGGGCCATCTGCTGCGACCGGTTGGGGTGAGAGAAGGAAGACAGGATAAAGACATGCTGTGGAAGAGAGACAGAGGTTAATAACAGATATGTTTAGTTCTGTGTCTTGTTTGGTTCCCCGTGTCTGAGTTTCCTGTTTTATTGTGAAGGTCTCTGTCTGATGTGAGTGTGTTCAGTTTACCTTTCCCCTGTCCTGTCAGCTCTGATTCCTCCCAGCTGTGTTGCCCTCCTGTCTCTCATCCCCTGATTACTGGTGTGTGTATTTAAGCCCTGTGTGTTCTCCTGCCTGGTGCTGGTTCCTCTGCGTTCCCCTTCGTCTGCCCTTCGTCTGCCTCTCATCCCTTTGTCGTATGCTCCCAGGTCTGTTATTTTAGTTCTCCCAGTTTAGGTGTCTTCAGTTATTTTGTCATGCCCCACTGCTCGTTTGCCACTACACCACCTTGTAAATAAACTTCACAAGCATTTTCATCCACTGCTTGCATCTTGGGTCCTCCTTCCTCCACACCCCACAGCTCGCCTCCCCAGCCGTGACAGTTTAGTTCCTTTTCCAGGCCAAGCCCCTGGACTCTTTTCTGTTTTGTTTTGACTCTGAGGCTTTTTGTATGGCTTTTGGTTTTATTAATGTTGTTCTCTGTGTTTGTTAATTCCTGTTTTATTTTTTATACACCCTTGATCTGTGTGCATTATGTTCAGTTTGTCAGCTGTTTTCCCACCTGTTTCTGCTTCCCTCATACCCTCTGTGTATTCTGTCCGTCCATCCTCATATTTCTCCCTTGTGCTACTTCTCTTTGGATGATTTGTTCCTGGTTAATGTTGTATTATGTTCAATTCAATTCAATTTTAATTATATAGCGCCAAATCACAACAAAAGTCGCCTCAAGGCGCTTCATAGATACAGAGAAAAACCCAACAATCATATGACCCCCTATGAGCAAGCACTTTGGCAACAGTGGGAAGGAAAAACTCCCTTTTAATATTAGATCTGCTCAAACTCTTGAGCAATTTAAATCTTTACTAAAGACACACTTTTACGCTCTGGCTTTTAACACATTATGACCCAAGCATTTTGGATTTATCTGAATTAGTTAGTATTGTTTTAATTCTTCTATTCTATTGTTTCTATTGTTATTATTGTACTGAATTAGTTAGTATTGTTTCAATTCTTCTATTCTATTGTTTCTATTGTTATTATTGTATTACACTGTAGTTTTTAATTTTATTGTTATTGTTAAGCACTTTGTGCAGCATCGGCTGTTGGAAATGTGCTATATAAATAAATCTGACCTTGACCTTGACCTTGACCTTTTAACAGGAAGAAACCTCCGGCAGAACCAGGCTCAGGGAGGGGCGGAGCCATTTGCTGCATGTCCACAGCATGTCTTTTATCCTGGGGTGAGAGACAGGATAAAAGACATGCTGTGGAAGAGAGACAGAGGTTAATAACAGGTATGATTCAATGCAGAGAGGTCTGTTAATACATAGTGAGCGAGAAAGGTGACTAGAAAGGAAAAACTCAATGCATCATGGGAATCCCCCGGCAGCCTATGTCTATTGCAGCATAACTAAGGGAGGATTCAGGGTCACTTGGTCCAGCCCTAACTATATGCTTTAGCAAAAAGGAAAGTTTTAAGCCTAATCTTGAAAGTAGAGATAGTGTCTGTCTCCTGAATCCAACCTGGAAGCTGGTTCCACAGAAGAGGGGCCTGAAAACTGAAGGCTCTCCCTCCCATTCTACTTTTAAATACTCTAGGAACAACAAGTAAGCCTGCAGTGCGAGAGCGAAGTGCTCTAATAGGGTGATATGGTACTACAAGGTCATTAAGATAAGATGGGGCCTGATTATTTAAGACCTTGTATGTGAGGAGCAGGAGTTTGAATTCAATTCTGGATTTAACAGGAAGCCAATGAAGGGAAGCCAAAACAGGAGAAATATGCTCTCTCTTCAATCAGTGACGAATAGTAAGATGTTCTGGCTTTGCTTTCTTATAAAGCAACAAACTATTTCTCCAGGCTAAATGATGATCCTCTAAATTTGTGACACGCCATTGACCCCAGTTGCTCTAGTCCCCGCCCCCGTAACACTGCTCTTTTATTGAGGTTACATGAATATGCATAGGTTCATTAACATATGACGTCTACATACAAACAAAGAGTACCTTGTGTGTGTGTGTGTGGTCAGAGTGTGACCCCATAAATGACTTCCCTAAACCTGCTGGTCTGGAAGTCCAGCAGTTCATCTAAACAAAAGGCACTTAGACTAAAACAGATATAGCTACGTTTATCCTACCATAAAACAATAAGAGAAGGTACGACCTCTCCCATGTTCCCAGAGTGCTCTGGAATGCACACAAAGTTTTACAGACTATTAAGGATCAAACCTCTACCAATCTACAACTAATTATAAAACTCTAAGCATATATAAGTAGATATTTCTAAGCATAAATGACAATCAACAATACAAAATCTAACAGTTCAGACAGGAGAGGGTTTTCAGGAAACATTGTTAAATGTTCAGTTTCTATGCCATATGTTAAAACAAGATCTAGTGTGATTAAAGTGGTGGGTGGGTTCTTTTACATTTTGAGAGAAGCCAATTGAGTCTAATAACAGATTAAATGCCATGTTGAGGCTGTCATTTTTAGCATCTACATGGATGTTAAAATCACCCACAATAATTATTTTATCTGAGCTCAGAACTAAATCAGATAAAAAGTCTGAGAAATCAGAGAGAAAAACTGTGTAAGGGCCAGGTGGACGAGAGATGATAACAAGTAAGACTGGTTTCTGAGTTTCACAGCTGGGGTGGACGAGGCTAAGCATCAGGCTTTCAAATGAATTAAAAGTCTGTCTTGGTCTTTCATTAATTAATAGGCTGGTGTGAAAAATTGCTGCCACACCGCCCCCTCGGCCTGTGCTTCGAGATTTCTGGTAGTTAGAATGACTCGGGGGTGTTGATTCATTTAAACTAACATAATCATCCTGCTGCAACCAGGTTTCTGTAAGGGGGGGGGGGGGGGGGGTAACAGGAGGAGAGAAGCTGCAGAGAGGCGTGTAAGACTGCAACTGAAGCTGAATTGAATTGACTTGGATGAGCAGTGTCAGAGCCCTACAAAATGACCTTCAGCAGGCCATTGATGTAAATGTCTCTGACCAAATAGTCAGAAACAGACTTCATCAAGGTTGCCTGAGGGCTCGATGTCCTCCACCGGGCTTTGTGTTCACTGCCTGGCACAACTTATTGTCAGAACCTATCATGGTGCAGTGGGTCCTTGGTTCCTGCTGGTGCATGACAATGCCCGTCTTCACATGGCAAAAGTATGCAGGCAGGTCCTGGAGTATTAAGGAAGTGATGCTTACCTGACCTAAATCCAGTAGAACACCTCTGGGACATTATGTTTTGGTCCATTTGCTGCACCCAGGCCACGCCTCAGATTTTCCAGGAGCTCAGCGATACTCTGGTTCAGGTCTGGGGGAGATCCTCTATGTGCTGTCTCACATTAGAAAGAAAGAGAGTGTACTTTATTGATCCCCGTGGAGAAATTCCTCTCTGCATTTAACCCAATCACTCAGTGAAGCAGTGGGCAGCCATTGGACGCCTGGGGAGCAGTGTGCAAGTACGGTACCTTGCTCAGGGTACCTCAGGGTAGCTGTTCAGGGGAATCGAACCCCCGACCTTCCGATCATGGGGCCACCACTCTACCTACTGAGCTATCCCTGCCCACATTAGGAGCATGCCCCGACATTGGCAGGCATGTATACCAGCACATGGGGTCTGCACAAACTACTGAGTACTATTTTGAGTTGCTGCAGTTAAATTTTGGCCAAAATAAATAGCCTTCCACATCATTTTTTCACTTTCACACAATTTTCAGCGCATCTCTTAATTCAGCCCTCTGTAGGTTGATCATTTTCATTTCCATCAAACGATGTGGCATCCTTTTGTATCTAACATATTACCCAGTCAGTGAAATTAATGATATATATTTTAGACATTTTTCCCATTGAGATCTGATGTGCCATTCTTGCAACAAGCATGTATACTACGATTTTGAACCTCACCCTAAACCCTACACAACAAATGCAAAACTCTACCGTCCTGTGGCTCATATTAAGTCCTATTAAGAAATAAGCATTACTTAGTTTAATGCTTATTTCTGTCTTTGGTCTTTTCTTAACTACTTTTAATCATTTTTAAAAATTTTCACTGTTTTATCCTGTATTTTTCTTTTATGCTTTTATATGCATTTCTTTTGCTACTGTGTTTTAATGCCATTTAACATGCTACCATGTTGGTACTTCATCCGCCCTGTTACTTCATCTTACTCTGTTGTATGTTAAGCACTTTGGTACACCACTGGTTTTTAAATGTGCTATATAAATAAAGTTTTTTTTTGTTCAAGTTCAAGTTCAAGTTCAACTTTATTGTCACTTCAACCATATACAGTTTAAAAATACACAGTGAGGCGAAACAACGTTCCTCCAGGAACCAAGGTGCTACAAGACAAGTTAGTGCAAAAAAAATAATAATATATAATATATCTAGTAATAATATTGTGCAAAAGAGCATTTACAGGTTGGTGTGTGCGATGGTTTGGTGGTGTAGGTCAGTGTGTTTGCGCTTGTGTTGGTTAGTCAGTCCAGTCTCAATGTTTTGAGGTATTTGAGTTAAGCTGAGTGATAATGTTAGTGAATGTGTGTGTGTGCGTGTTTATCAGTCAGTCCCTTTTTGCTGAGGAGACGGATGGCTTGTGGAAAAAAGCTGTTGCACAGTCTGGATGTGCGTGCCCGAATGCTTCGGTACCTTTTTCCAGATGGCAGGAGTGTAAAGAGTGTGTGAGAGGGGTGTGTCCGATCAGCCACAATGCTGGTGGCTTTGCGAATGCAGCGTGTGGTGTAGATGTCCTCAATAGAGGGTAGAGAGACCCCGATGATCTTCTCTGCTGTTCCCACTATCCGCTGTAGGGTCTTGCGGTCTGATATGGCACAGCTCCCAAACCAGACAGTGATGCAGCCGCTCAGGATGCTCTCAATAGTTCCTCTATAGAAGGTGGTCAGGATCGGTGGTGGAAGCCGGGCCTTTCTCAGTCTTCTCAGAAAGAAGAGACGCTGTTGGGCTTTCTTGTGCAGGGAGCTGGTGTTGAGGGACCAGCCGAGGTCCTTCTCCAGGTGTACGCCCAGGAATTTGGTGCTGTCAACGATCTCCACAGAGGAGCCGTTGATGCTCAGCGGTGAGTGGTCGCCTCGTGTCCTCCTAAAGTCAACAACCATCTCTTTTGTCTTGTCAACATTCAGAGACAGGTTGTTGTCCTTACACCAGTCCGTTAGTCTCTGCACTTCCTCTCTGTACGCTGACTCGTCGTTCTTGCTAATGAGACCCACCACGGTCGTGTCATCAGCGAATTTAATGATGTGATTTGAACTGTGTGTTGCTACACAGTCATGAGTCAGCAGTGTGAACAGCAGAGGACTGAGCACACAGCCTTGTGGGGCCCCAGTGCTCAGTGTGGTGGTGCTGGAGGTGCAGTTCCCGATCCGTACTGACTGAGGCCTTCCGGTCAGAAAGTCCAGGATCCAGTTGCAGAGGGAGGTGTTCAGGCCTAACAGGCTCAGCTTTCCGATCAGTTGTTGGGGGATGATCGTGTTAAATGCTGAGCTGAAATCTATGTACAGCAATCGGACGTGTGAGTCCTTGTCCAAGTGTGTCAGGGCAAGATGGAGTGCAGTGGAGATGGCGTCGTCCGTTGAGCGGTTATGGCGGTATGCAAATTGCATTGGGTCCAGTGAGGGGGGCAGCAGGGTCTTGATGTGTCTCATGACGAGCCGTTCGAAGCACTTCATGATGGTGGGTGTAAGTGCGATAGGGCGGTAGTCATTGAGACAGGACACAGAAGACTTCTTGGGCACGGGGACGATGGTGGTGGCCTTGAGGCACGTGGGGACAACGGCACTGCTCAGAGAGATGTTGAAGATGTCGGTGAGAACATTTGCCAGCTGATCAGCACATTCTCTGAGCACTCTGCCTGGGATGTTGTCTGGTCCAGCAGCTTTACGTGGATTGACTCTGCGTAGAGTTTTCCTCACCTCAGCTGTAGTGAGACACAGGACCTGGTCGTTCGGAGGAGGGGTGGTCTTCCTCGCCGCCACGTCGTTCTGCCTGTCGAACCGAGCATAGAAGTTGTTAAGCACATCTGGGAGGGAGCCGTCACTGTCACAGGCAGGTGGTGTCGTCCTGTAGTTAGCGATGGCTTGTAAGCCCTGCCACATGCGTCGTGTGTCGCCGCTGTCCTTGAAGTGGTTGTGGATTCTCTGGGCGTGTGCGCGCTTCGCCTCTCTGATGGCCCGAGAAAGTTCAGCCCTCGCTCTTCTAAGCGCCACCTTATCTCCCTCTTTGAAGTCTCGGGTCCTTAGAAGTGCACGCACTTCCGCAGTAATCCACGGTTTCTGGTTGGGTCGTGAGATGATGATCTTGGAGACAGTGACGTCATCGGTGCACTTGTTGATATAGCTGGACACTGATGATGTGTACTCCTCCAAGTCAGTGAAGTCGCCGTAAGTTGCAGCCTCTCTAAACATGTTCCAGTCAGTGCTCTCAAAACAGTCCTGAAGAGCAGAGATGGCTCCTGCTGGCCAGGTTTTCACCTGCTTCAGAACCGGTTTTGATCGCCTGACGAGTGGTCTGTATGCTGGAATTAGCATAACAGAGATGTGGTCTGAGTAGCCGAGGTGGGGGCGGGGCTCTGCCCGATATGCGCCGGGGATGTTTGTGTAAACAAGATCCAGCGTGTTTTCTCCCCTCGTTGCAAAGTCCACATACTGATGGAATCTAGGAAGCACTGACTTGAGATTTGCATGGTTGAAGTCCCCAGTTGTTGTTATGAAAGTCTTGTTTGTTTGTTTCTGAGAACCTTTTGTTTGCTATTTTGGCTGTGCGCACCGTGACATTATCTACCTGAAAAGGGTCTAAAGCTGTGCTTAAGGCTGATCCTGTTGGAAACAGGGGAGTCACTTTTATGTCAGGCTCTGATTTCCCCTAAACTGGGAGTTAGGACTTTGTAGCCACTAACATCTTGCATGTATTTAAAGATTTGCGTAGACATTTACAAGTCTGATTACAGAAGGAACTGAATAAACATACTCAGATCTATATACACAGAGAGAGATTGAGAAACACAGACACAATACAGCTCCATAATAGAAGGCTTTTATTACCTGGGAGTCCACATAGATAAACAGCTGATATGTAGGCTTATCACAACACCTGCTGTTGTTAAAAACACCCAGCAGTACCTGTATGGCCTAAAGGACTGCCATCCTTTCCACTGAGAGCCTTCCGAAAGGTTGCTTTACCACCTGGTGCGAAAACTGCACAAGAAAGGACTGTATGACTGTTAAAAGATTGGTGTGCATGGGTCAGCACCTTAGTGGTTTTAAGCTACCCTGCCTACATAAACTAAACTCACAGTGGTGCTTCAGACAGGTCCTGATAGTTTGCACAATACCCACTGAATTCACACAACAGCCTTTTATCATTGATGCCCTTTGGTTTAATAGGAATTCACAATTGACACTCCAGCTGACGAGCCAAAAGAACTACGAAAAAAAATCGTAGGTTTTTTGGCTACGAAAAACCTACCAACTGTACACTGCTGTCTACTGCTTTACATATTTTCCTTTGATTGACATTGTTTCATTTTTTTCATTAAAATAATAAACTAGTATTATTTATTTATTCATTTTAAACAATTTTAAATACACACATCTTACTCTCGTTCTCTTTTCTTTTCTTACTTCAATTTATAGTCATTGATTCACCATAATTCCAGTGTTTTTCATTGCAAACATCCCCATCTATAAGTACTTCAGTTTTAATAAGAAGAATGACATTGGCTCTTCTGTTCCTAGTAAAAATAAATTTGGTAATCATCTGCTAAAGGTTTTTCTGTTCCTGTGTTTTCATGGCAGTATTATTTAACACAGCATTTTCACCTTCTCCAGCTTGCTCTCATTTTTGTTGAGCTTTCTTATTGGATACTGGCATGCTCCTAATAATCCATTTCCCCTTCTTCTGTGACCATCAGTCATTTCCTTCTCCCTCATCTCCTTTACTGATTTTGCTAAGACGCTGGAAACAGTGGACTGTGGAAGCAAGAAAAAAGCTGGCCATGATGGCAGCCACAGAAACACAGATGCCAGAAAAGATGACAATGAGGTAGTCAGCGAGGGTGAGAATCCTATGGCACGCTCTGAAACTGTCTTCAGAAAGTAAACTCAGTGGTACCCGACGTCCATCCAGAGGCAGGGTGCAATCTATCCCTTCCAAACCTGAAAAAAAAAACCCAAAACAAGTCAACCAGCTGACAGACAGACACTGAATTTTCTCAAAGTCAGCCAACAGCAGCTTGCCTTAACTATAAGGCTAAGTGGGTGTACAGACCAATGATGGCATTAAACCACGCCCACAATGTTGTACATGACCTAACACCTGAAATAGCTGACTGGTTATTTTAAAAGATATGTATGAAGTAATTGCATTCATGATTCACTTTAGTTTTATCAATATAGTGACAATTCACCAAATTTATCTCAGGACAATTTTGGAGGTCAATAAATGTTTAGTGTATGTTATTATATCATTATGTGATATTATATGAATTTTTCAGTTATTTAAGGGGTTCAACCAGACTATTGCATTAACTGTTTGGGAATTACAGCCATTTTTATACACAGTCCCCTATTTGCAGACCCTCAAAATTTTAAACATTAAGAGATGGTTTAGGTGACCCACTGAATTGGGGTGGAGAGTTTACTATTCTGCCATTGTGCTAGGTCTACACACTTTTCAGCATCACAAGGGCTGTCAAAAAGAAAGAAGGAATGGGCTAGTGCTGTTATTTGCATAACATTCACCTCCTCACTACGTACGACTCTGGATACTGTAGCTCCTGTGAAAACTAAGGTCTCTAATCAGAAGTACCTGACTCCGTGGTATAATTCTCAAACACGTACCCTAAAGCAGATGACTCGTAATCTGGAGAGGAAATGGCGTGTCACAAATTTAGAGGATCATCATTTAGCCTGGAGAAATAGTTTGCTGCTTTATAAGAAAGCCCTCCGCAAAGCCAGAACATCTTACTATTCATCACTGATTGAAGAAAATAAGAACAACCCCAGGTTTCTCTTCAGCACTGTAGCCAGGCTGACAAAAAGTCAGAGCTCTTTTGAGCCAACAATCCCTTTAACGTTAACTAGTAATGACTTCATGAACTTCTTCACAAATAAAATTTTTATCATTTGAGAAAAAATTACCAGTGATCATCCCACAGATGTAATATTATCTACAGCTACTCTTAGTACCACTGATGTTAAGTTAGACTATTTTTCTCTAATTGATCTTTCTGAGTTAACTTCAATAATTACTTCCTCCAAACCATCAACGTGTCTTTTAGACCCCATTCCTACAAAACTGCTCAAAGAAGTCCTGCCATTAATTAATTCTTCAATCTTATATATGATCAACCTATCTCTAATAATCAGCTATGTACCACAGGCCTTCAAGCTAGCTGTAGTTAAACCTTTACTCAAAAAGCATCTCTAGACCCAGCAGTCTTAGCTAATTATAGGCCAATCTCCAACCTTCCTTTCATATCAAAAATCCTTGAAAGAGTAGTTGTCAAACAGCTAACAGATCATCTGCAGAGGAATGGTTTATTTGAAGAGTTTCAGTCAGGTTTCAGAGCTCATCACAGCAGAGAAACAGCTTTAGTAAAGGTTACAAATGATCTTCTTATGGCCTCTGACAGTGGACTCATCTCTGTGCTTGTCCTGCTAGACCTTAGTGCAGCATTCGATACTGTCGATCATAATATCCTATTAGAGCGATTAGAACATGCTGTAGGTATTACAGGTACTGCACTGCAGTGGTTTGTATCATATCTATCTAATAGACTCCAATTTGTTCATGTAAATGGAGAGTCCTTTTCACACACTGAGGTTAATTATGGAGTTCCACAGGGTTCAGTGCTAGGACCAATTCTGTTTACACTATACATGCTTCCCTTAGGCAGCATCATTAGAAGACATAGCATACATTTTCACTGCTATGCAGATGACACCCAGCTCTATCTGTCCATGAAGCCAGATAACACACACCAATTAGTTAAACTGCAGGAATGTCTTAAAGACATAAAGACCTGGATGGCCGCTAACTTTCTGCTTCTTAATTCAGATAAAACTGAGGTTATTGTACTCGGCCCTGAAAAGCTTAGAAATATGGTATCTAACCAGATTCTTACTCTGGATAGCATTACCTTGGCCTCCAGTAACGCTGTGAGGAACCTTGGAGTCATTTTTGACCAGGATATGTCCTTCAATGCACATATTAAATAAATATGTAAGACTGCTTTCTTCCATTTGCGCAACATCTCTAAAATTAGAAATACCCTGTCTCAGAGTGACGCTGAAAAACTAGTTCATGCATTTATTACTTCCAGGCTGGACTACTGTAATTCATTATTATCAGGATGTCCAAACAACTCGCTGAAAAGCCTTCAGCTAATCCAAAATGCTGCAGCAAGAGTACTGACAGGGACTAGAAAGAGAGAGCATATTTCTCCTGTTTTGGCTTCCCTTCATTGGCTTCCTGTTAAATCCAGAATTGAATTCAAAATCCTGCTCCTCACATACAAGGTCTTAAATAATCAGGCCCCATCTTATCTTAATGACCTTGTAGTACCATATCACCCTATTAGAGCACTTCGCTCTCGCTCTGCAGGCCTACTTGTTGTTCCTAGAGTATTTAAAAGTAGAATGGGAGGGAGAGCCTTCAGTTTTCAGGCCCCTCTTCTGTGGAACCAGCTTCCAGTTTGGATTCAGGAGACAGACACTATCTCTACTTTCAAGATTAGGCTTAAAACTTTCCTTTTTGCTAAAGCATATAGTTAGGGCTGGACCAGGTGACCCTGAATCCTCCCTTAGTTATGCTGCAATAGACATAGGCTGCCGGGGGATTCCCATGATGCATTGAGTTTTTCCTTTCCAGTCACCTTTCTCGCTCACTATGTATTAACAGACCTCTCTGCATTGAATCATATCTGTTATTAACCTCTGTCTCTCTTCCACAGCATGTCTTCTATCCTGTCTCTCACCCCAACCGGTCGCAGCAAATGGCTCCGCCCCTCCCTGAGCCTGGTTCTGCCGGAGGTTTCTTCCTGTTAAAAGGGAGTTTTTCCTTCCCACTGTTGCCAAAGTGCTTGCTCATAGGGGGTCATATGATTGTTGGGTTTTTCTCTGTATCTATGAAGCGCCTTGAGGCGACTTTTGTTGTGATTTGGCGCTATATAAATAAAATTGAATTGAATTGAACATAATACAACATTAACCAGGAACAAATCATCCAAAGAGAAGTAGCACAAGGGAGAAATATGAGGATGGACGGACAGAATACACAGAGGGTATGAGGGAAGCAGAAACAGGTGGGAAAACAGCTGACAAACTGAACATAATGCACACAGATCAAGGGTGTATAAAAAATAAAACAGGAATTAACAAACACAGAGAACAACATTAATAAAACCAAAAGCCATACAAAAAGCCTCAGAGTCAAAACAAAACAGAAAAGAGTCCAGGGGCTTGGCCTGGAAAAGGAACTAAACTGTCACGGCTGGGGAGGCGAGCTGTGGGGTGTGGAGGAAGGAGGACCCAAGATGCAAGCAGTGGATGAAAATGCTTGTGAAGTTTATTTACAAGGTGGTGTAGTGGCAAACGAGCAGTGGGGCATGACAAAATAACTGAAGACACCTAAACTGGGAGAACTAAAATAACAGACCTGGGAGCATACGACAAAGGGATGAGAGGCAGACGAAGGGCAGACGAAGGGCAGACGAAGGGGAACGCAGAGGAACCAGCACCAGGCAGGAGAACACACAGGGCTTAAATACACACACCAGTAATCAGGGGATGAGAGACAGGAGGGCAACACAGCTGGGAGGAATCAGAGCTGACGGGACAGGGGAAAGGTAAACTGAACACACTCACATCAGACAGAGACCTTCACAATAAAACAGGAAACTCAGACACGGGGAACCAAACAAGACACAGAACTAAACAGACAGAATCACAAACAGACGGGGTGACACCATAGACAGACAGAGACACAGACGCAGACTCAGAGGCAGATCGAATATAACACATAGAACTCAAACAATAATAATCATCATCATAATAAACTAGAAAATGATAATAAACTAAAAGCGCTGGGTCACCGACCCAGGACCATGACATAAACAAAGGGTACCAAAAAGTTCAGGAGGCTAACCGACTGGCCAGTGACAGAAATGGAAGGACCCTGGAGGTGGGAGCTGCAGTCCACCCAGCCATTACTCAGAGTTTCTATCTGATTCTAAGAACCATACCCAAGACATTGCATTCCTGTAAATTAATTACATGATGTGTGGCCAAATGTTTGTGCATGTAGGAAGTATTTCCCCTTTTTGCTGTGATCAGGGGTCGTTGCTCAACAAAAGTACTGTGTTACACATCACTTTTCTTAAAAAAAAAAGCAGTACATTACCTAATTACTCGCTGTATAAAAGTAATTTGTTATACAATGTTATGGCATGGTGGTTAGCACTGTTGCCGCACAGCAAGAAGGTCCTGAGTTCAATTCTACCATCTGGCCGGGGTCTTTCTGTGCAGAGTTTGCATGTTCTCCCCGGGTACTCCAGCTTCCTCCCACAATCCAAAGACATGCAGTTAGTAGGGATAGGTTAATTGATCAATCTAAATTGCCCATAGGTGTGAATGTGAGTGCGAATGGTTGTCTGTGTCTCTATGTGTTAGCCCTGTGACAGACTGGCGACCTGTCCAGGGTGTACCTTTTGCTCTATGACAGCTGGGATAGCCCCCTGCAACCCTGGAAAGGATAAGCGGAAGTGAATAGATGGATGGATGTTATATACCTTTCCTGTTTCTATCCTGAAAGGCATTGTCTTATAATTACTAACCAATATACACCTTAGGCTACAGACCCACACACGCCAACACAAATCCCTATCTTTAATGAAGAAACTTAAAGAAATCCAGTTGCTTTCCTTTCCAACTCCTTAGTGTACTTTCCCATCATGCGCTCATCCTTTTGTGTGATAAAAATAAAAGTACTGGCTATATCCACGATCTAGACCACTCCACTATTTTTCTCCTCTGGCACACAAACTGAAATCAGCTGATTGTAGAACAAGTGCAGGTAGAACTGATAAGAGGAATCGATAGGCAAGCAGAATAATGGGAACCAGTCCTGAGTTCTATCTAGAGATGGCACGATACCACTTTTTTATGTCCGATACCGATACCGATATCATAAATTTGAATATCTGCCGATACCGATATGAATCCGATATAGTGTTTTTTAATCAACAAAACTGTTTTTTAAATATCTTGCTGCATTTTGTATAAGTTCATACTCAAGTTTAAAACAACAACTACACTAAAGCTATTCTGTTATACCTGTATGCAAAAAAAATATTTCATAGTTCAGCAATACTGATCAATCTAATAAACTTAAACCTACACCATCCTCCCTATTCTGGTATTTTAAAGAGTACTTAGCATAAATATTAAGCAACCTAACTAATAGGGCTCCAACTCCCAGCAACAACAAAAATAAACTAGAAAAATTTGCATTTCCTGCGAAAATGCTGTGTGGATGCCTCAACGCTGAAGATGTCTGCGGAAAAAAGCTGAAAAAGTTGAAGAAAAAAAAAAGAAAAAAAAAAAAGCTGCCCTGAGCGGGATTCGAACCTGGGCCTTCTGGTCTCAAGGCAGCTACTCATCTCACTGCACCAAACTCTTTCTCTCAAAGAAGAGGTGGAGAGACTGACAATTGTGCTGAAATGAGCAGAAGCTGCAGAGAATTGTGGTGATAAGAGGTGAAAAGGCTGAAAACTTTGCAGAAACGAGGTGAATAAGCAGAATTTCTGATGAAAAGAGGTAAAGAAGCAAAAAGATGCGCTGAAAAGCGATGAATCAGTAGAATTGCTTCAGACTGCTCAAAAGAGTTTTTTTCTGAAAACAGCTGAGATTTATGCTAATAAGAGGTGAAAAGGCTGAAAAATTTTCAGAAGAGGTGAATAAGCAGAATTTGGGCAGAAAAGAGGTGAAAATTCTGAAAATTCTGCTAAAAAGAGTTCAATCAGCAGAATTTCTGCTGAAAAGAGTTGAATGAGCAGAATTCTGCTGAAAAGACTTTTATGCTGAAAACAGCTGAAAAAGCTGGGATTTGTGCTGATAAGAGGTGAAAATGCTGAACCAATCAGAGGTACTGCTTCTGTCTGCTTCATCAGGCTGTGTACTTGTATGTATTTCTGCCATGGACTGTTAACAAGAATCTGAGGTCCATATTAGAAAAGCTGCTAAAATCATAAAACTTTGCAGAACTGTAATAAATTATCGATATGAATTACTGGTCTGTGATAGTGTATTAATTTGTAGTGGAAGAAAACATGTGGACAAGGTGGAATTGAACCAACGACCTTTGGGCTTTAGACCCGTGTCATTACCAACTGCGCCACTGGGAATGAGAGTGGGCGCCTGGAAAACAGGGTGATGAGCAGTCAGAATTAGATCGCGTTGAGAGGCGAAAAACGCCGTTTTTAGGAGTTACAAAACATCGTTTAACTCAAAAACTAGGTGGGATAGAAGCCTAATTCTTGTACTGGGTGAATGACTTTGGTGAACTTTGACTGCGATTTTCATAGCTCTTTGTAACTCTGTCGCGGAGATATGACGAGAGAAAAAACGGCTTCAGTTTCGGAGTTTGAAAACTGAGAGGAGGACAGATTTCCTACCATCAAACAAGTCTAACTCATCTCAGAACGGTAATAGGTGAGAAAATATTTCTGCTGAAAAGAGTTCAATTAGCATAATTTCTGCTGAAAAGAGTTCAATCAGCAGAATTTCTGCTGAAAAGAGTCTTTTTCTGAAAACAGCAGAAAAAACTGAAAATTTTGCTGAAAAGAGTTCAATCAGCAGAATTTCTGCTGAAATGAGGTGAATGAGCAGAATTCTGCTGAAAAGAGCAGAAGCTGCTGAGAATTATACTTATAAGAGTTGAAATGGTTGATGATTTGGCAGAAAAGAGGTAAATCAGCAGAATTTCATCTCATACTCATCTCACTGAGCCAAACCGGTTCTCATATGATACCACTTCTTACAGGGTTCACGTTTACTAAGGCACTACCCAAAAGGCGCCACAAGAGGGCACTCCAACACAAGAGATGACCTACACTGATGCACTTAGTAAACAGTCAGCCCCCTACTTAGCCACTACATAATACAGTGAAATTACAGTATACAAATTTACACAAATACTATGATTTGGCAGAAATACTATGACTTAGTAGTAATACTATAACATAACAGATTTCCTAAAAAAACTATGAAATTGCAGTAATTCTATGACTTGGCAGAGATACTACGTTTTAGCACAAATACTATAACAACGCAGAAATACTATGACTTAGTAGTAATACTATAACATAACAGTTCAATGTTCTTGCACAAATACCACAATATGGCAGAAATACTATGTTTTAGCACAAATACTGTGATTTGGTATAAATACTATGATTTGGCACAAATACTATATTCCGCAGATACACTATAACATAACAGATATTCTACGACTTAGTAGTAATACTATAACATAACAGAATTATAAATTGGGCACAAATACCACGATTTGGCAAAAGTACCATGATTCGGCACAAATACGATGACATGGCAAAAATACTATGATTGGGTACAAATACTATGATTTGGCAACAATACTGCACAACTACTGAGATTTGATTGAAATACTATGATTTAGAAGAAATACTATCACTCCATACAAATACGATGCTTTGGGACAAATACTATGTTTTGGTTCCAATACTATGATGTGCAACAAATACTATGATTTGGCACAAGTACTATGATTTAGTACAAATACTATGATTTGGCAGAAATACTATGCCTTAGTAGTAATACTATAACATAAGAGATATACTATGGTTTTGCAGACATACTATGTTTTTGCACAAATACCATGATTTGGCACAAATGCTGTGATTTAGCAGAAATACTATGATTGGGTACAAATACTATGATTTGGCAATAATACTGCGTTTTAACAACAACTACTGAGATTTGATTGAAATACTATGATTTAGAAGAAATACTATGACTCCATACAAATACGATGCTTTGGCACAAATACTATGATTTGGCACAAGTACTATCATTTAGTACAAATACTATGATTGGGCAGAAGTACTATGTTTCAGTACAAATACTATAATTTGGCAGGAATACTCTGGTTTAGCAGAAATACTCTGATTTAGCAGAAGTACTATCTTTTGGTAGAAATTCCTGCTAAAAGGTACCATTTCTGCGTTTTAGCAGAAATACTGTAATTTGGCATAAATACTATAATTTGGGATAAATACTATGATTTGGCACATATAATATATTCAGCACATATATTATAAAATAACAGAAATATTATCATTTGCCCCCAAAACCATGATTTTTGCAAAAATACTATGATTTAGCAGAAATACTATGATTTGGCAAAAGTACTAAGATGTAGTAGAAGTACTTTGCTTTAGCAGAAATACTATGATTGAGGAGTAATACTTAAACATAGGAGAAATATTGATACACAGACACACATACACAGAGAGTAACGGGAACAGGAGCTGTGGAGAGTCTGGGCTTGGTATATGTAGGTCAGTTAAATTAGCTGCACCTGCTGTAGTCAGCCCTTACACACACAGACACAGAGAGAGGTGTGAGTTTTCTTCAGTGTATTTCTGACATTCAGGATTCCCCTCGAACAAATGGCCATAATTTCCTAACCGTAGAGGCTAGAATGGTCATTCAGACATCGTTTTGTCCAGAAGAGATGGGGGAATCTTCAGGCCTTCATAATTCAGAGATAAAATATAAATTATTAAAGATATATGACTTGTAATACACTGTAACTGAGTAGAGGCGAAGCAAAAACTGCCTTGACTTGCTCTCAAACAACCTTTGGTAACTCTAAATCTGTATGGAGCATCAAAATCATTCTTTCACCGTAAGAAACAGCAGGCTTTGGTGAACAGTCATGGAAATTTTCAGGGCTCTGTGGAAATCCATCAAAAAGATATGATGAGAGAAAAAAGTGCCTCATTTCCAGAATTTGAAATCTGATGAAATCTGAGCGAGGGACAAATTTCCTACCCTCAAACAAGTCTAACTCATCTCAGAACGGTAATAGGTGAGAAAATAATTCTTGAATTGTGAGCATCAGGAGTGTCTGAAGATATACCGGGACAAGCCTTATGTCTTAACTTCGCTTCGTTAAGGAGATATGACAATTTGAAAATGCCTCTCATCAGAGAAATCCAGCGGTGATTTTGAACAAACTCTCCATTGAGTTTATATGGAGAGTTTTCTGACTTTGTGTTACTCTGAGGAGATTTGCAAAATATCTATAAGTCCCACAACAATGATAGTGGCATTTTCTGAAAGCCAGCAAAAATACCTACGTTTTGATGTATAATTTGTGGGGCTTGGGTGGAAATTGAGCGAGTAGCAAGAAGTTGTTTGGACATGAAGAGAAAATTCAAACAGTTTCACTGTCCCCTCTGAGTTAATTGCATAGCAACCATAGCAACGCATGTATTTTCTGAAAAATCACAATTTTGACACTGAAGACTTAAAGAGAGATAAGATGAAAACGGTAGAAGATCTGAAAAAGCTGAATCACACAGGAATAGCCCAATCATTTGAGAACGTTTTAAAGTTTGAATGGAGTTTCTAGGTGAAAGTATGAGGAAGTAGTTAAGTTTCAAAGACAAGAAAGTTTTAGCAGAATTGTGGAAGTTTCCCATTCATTTCAATGGGACAAATTAAAGGAAAAAAGTGTAATATTTTAAAAAGTATAATAGTAATAAACACCAAAAGTCATAGCCGGCATTAGCAGAAAGAGCAGAACAGTTTAGAGTTTGAACGGTGAAAATAGCACAAAAATTGTGGAAGTAGATCCACGGCGAAAAGTGTACGGAAACACCCGGAATAATAAAGAACTAGAAAGATTTGCATTTCCTGCGAAAATGCAGTGTGGATGCTTTAAAGCTGAAGCTGTATGCAAAAACTAGCTGAAAAAGCTGAAAAGTTGCAGAAATTGTAAAAACTTTGCAGAAGCAAAGGAACTTTGCTAAAATGGAATAACTTAGCAGAACTGCAATATCTTAGAGGAAACATAATACTTGGCAGAAATACAATAGCATAGCAGAACTTAGCAGAAATATTGTAACTTACCAGAAACATGATAACTTCTCAAAAATACAAGAATTTAGGAGAAATAGTATAAGATAACAGAAAGAATATATTTAGCCAAAAATACTTAAGCATTACAGAAACACTATGATTTAGAAAAATAGTACAACAGAGCAGAAATACTGTGATTTACCAGAGACACTGTGATGAACTATGAATATTGTAATTTTAAATCAATACTATGTTTTAGCACAAATACTATAATTTGACAGAAATACTATATTTAGCACAAATCTTATAAAATAGCAGAAATAGTATGATTTAGCACAATAGTAATAACTTAAACAGAAAAATTGGAAAAGCAAAATGGACAGCTGAAAAAATGCTGAACATGCTAAGGGTCCCTCAAATATACTTGTTAAATGAAAAAAATTGGCAAAAAAAAATATAACAGCCACACAATCACAAATATGGACACATATGGAAACACACATGCACAGAGAGAGACACACACAAGATCCAATTCAGTCAACCAGTCTAAATATATTGAATTTGAATCTTACAATGAGATCATCCCATAAAAAGGCTTCCTCTCTCTCTCTCTCTCTCTCTCTCTCTCTCTCTCTCTCACACACACACACACACACACACACACACACACACACACACACACACACACACACACAGAGAGAAGTAAGTTTCTAGCTCAGTCAAGCAGCCTTGGAGCTGCTGAATTTGAATCCACCAATCAGAGAGCCTGTGCACTTTTTCCCGCCAAAACAGGTGCACGCAGCACAGAGAGACACAGGATTTTTGCAGTCTATTTCTCATAATGACGACTCCCCTCAAATAAATGACCATAATTTCCTAACCGTAGGGGCTAGAACGGTCATTCTTACACCGTTTTGTTCAGAAGAGATGGGGGAATCTTAAAGTGTTGACAATTTATCATTAAAATATGAATTATTAAAGATAATTGACTTCTAATGCACCATAACTGAGTAGAGCAAAGCAAAAACTGCCTTGACTTGCCCTCAAACAACGCTTTCTAACTCTAAATCTATTTGGAGTATCAATATCATTCTTTCACCGTAAGAGACAGCAGGCTTTGGTGAACAATCATGGAAATTTTCAGGTCTCTGTGGAAATCCATTAAAAAGATATGACGAGAGAAAAAAGTGGTTCATTTCCAGAGTTTGAAATCTGAAGAAATCTGAGCGAAGGACGAAGTTCCTACCCTCAAACAAGTCTAACTCATTTCAGAACGGTAATAGGTGAGAAAATAATTCTTGAATTGTGAGCGTCAGGAGTGTCTGAAGATATACTGGGACAAGCCTTATGTCTTAACTTTGCTTCGTTAAGGAGATATGACGATTCGAATATGCCTCTCATTACAGAAATCAAGCGGTGATTTTGAACAAGCTCTCCATTGACTTTCTATGGAGAGTTTTGCGACTTTGTGTTGGTCTGAGGAGATTTGCCAAAATTCTATAAATCCCACAACAATGATAGTGACATTTTCGGAAACCCATCAAAAATACCTACGTTTTGATGTATAATTTGTGGAAGTTGAGTGAAGATTGAGCAAGTAGCAAGAAGTTGTTCGGACATGAAGAGAAGACTGCAAAACCTTCAGTGGCACACTGGAAGCCAAGTGCACAGCAACCATAACAACGCATGTATTTTGTGAAAAATCACAATTTTGCAACTGAAAACTTTAAGAGGCATAAAGGTAAAACGGTAAAAGATTTGAAAAAGCTGAATCATACCTGAATAGCCCAATAATTTGAGAACATTTTAAAGTTTGAATGGTTGTTCTACGTGAAAATATGAGGAAGTAGTTAAGTTTCAGAAACAAGCAAATTTTAGCAGAATTGCAGAAGTTTCCCATTCATTTCAATGGGACAAATTAAGCTTAATATTTTAAAAAGTATAATAGTGAAAAATACCAAAAGACATAGCAGGAATTAGCAGAAATAGCAGAATATTTTAAAATTTGAACGGTGAAAATCGGCTGAAAATTGTGGAAGTAGTTAAGTGCCAAAAAGTGTACGGAAGTCCCAAGAGGAACTCAATAGTGTGGATGCTTAAAGCATCCACACAATAAAGAGAAACAGGAACTCAATAGTGTGGATGCCTATTAAGGCATCCACACAATAAATAAAAAATAGGGAACCACCCCTCACGCGCCACCTCATGATGCTTAATCGACGTAATCAACCTTAATTTGATGCAGTGTGAAAAAAAATGCACAGAAATCAATTATTTTTCAAGAAATATTAAATAGATTCAACATCTTTCTTCAACAAAATTGCAGACTGCACAGATGGTACCTTCCCAAAGGAAAAAGTACTATAGCTTACTAGGGTATATTAGACTTAATAGTTACTATATACAGTAATTGACTTCTATTCATTTTACATCAAATTAAAACTTTGGGTGTCAGATAATTATTTATTAAAAGCTAGACATTTTAAATGAGAATAAGAAAGAAAAGTATGTCTTTGTGCCCCCTTTTCCCTGTTAATGCCCTATCGGCCCCCCTGGCTAAACTTTGCTAGATCCGCCCCTGCACAGTTACCAGCTTCAGCTACGTAGAAAAAGATCCTCGAGTAGAAAGTAATATTAAATACATTCTAACAACAGCTGATCAAGCTTAAACGTGCTGCTGTTGTTCAGCCGCTGGTTTCCTCTTTCTGGTGCAAAGTGGGCCAAAAGCAAACTAGAGACACGACTGGCGACAGAAAAGCCGATCAGCTGATCGTTAAGCAGTTTCATGATTGAAGTAGCAGCCAGAAGAGGCAGTCGCTCCATATATCGTTTGTTAAGCTTAACGCAGGAATGCTTTACAAACATTCAGAGATGGACTTACACACTTGCTTTACTTCTCTCGGGATAACTTTGTCGGAGATGAAATGCCGGGTTGCTAGCGAAGCTCCACATGCTATCCAGACCACCAACAGGTCCTGCATGCCACAGCCGCTCTATCACGTGATGCATACTGCTCCGACGTGCTAACGTTCTGAGGTGAGTTACGGCATGTTGCAAGTTTTGTGAGGGTCTTTCGTGATATTTAATGGATCGGATTACATTTTTTATTTTTCTCCGATATCCGATCCAGTAATTTAGGTCAGTATCGGACCGATACCGATACGTAATATCGGATCGGTCCATCTCTAGTTCTATCACAGCTTTCTTTGTAGCTAACATTTATGTTCAGGTCTATAATTAATGGTTTAAAATGGCTTCATAGAAAAAAGGAGCTTTATCATTGATTCATTGGATTGTGAGTAATAGAAATGGTTACTGGTTTAAAAAAAAGTTGCAGCATAATTGATTGATTGGTTGATTGATTTATTGGTCGATCGATCGATCGTGCTGCAACTTTTTTTTAGTTGCAGCATAACTGAAACTGTAGAACTGCTCTGAAGCAAATTAGGATTTTAAAGTATCAAAGTTAGAGAAGAGACAAAATATCCACTCAACTACACAGAACATGACTAAATTACAATAATGAGTTTAGTCACTCATTGTTTCTCATTACATGCTTATAAGTAATACTGTAACTGTTAACTATTGTTACATATTTTTGTTTTATCAGAAAAAGCAACTGATGCTGAGCAATATTTATTTGTATTTATTTATATATAAATAACATTCAACTGAATTGAATTATTGTAGAACTCTTTTAGTTTCTGCAAGCCATGTTTAACAAAAATGCTATTACACTGTGTGTGTGTGTCATACTAACAACTTAAAAATATTTTTTTAATGTGTTTAGAGAGGCAGTTCAATTTTATTCCTCTGATGCCATATTATTCCCAAATGTGTGTGTGTGTGTGTGTGTGCGCGTGTGCCTGAATCACTGTAAGACCAGAGGAGGTTTTCCACATGAAAAGGGACTAAATGACCTTACTTGGTGTCACGTACAATTACAGCAGGCTCAACACTTGCTACAGTAGGCTGCTGTAATTCAGTGCTACCTGTGGTATCACCAGCCAAGAATAGGTGGCACAAGAGTACAAAGATATTTCTAGAGAAACTGAGTCCATCGGTTTTTGGGCAAGCACCATATTTTATAGTTTTCCTTCTGTACATGTCAAGGCTGGCTGAAGGAGAATCCAAATGCTGGACTTGAATGGAGAAAGTGTTTTTATTTACAGAGAAAACAGTGCCAACAATCCACATTGTGTGTTCTTCCAATTCCCTGTGCCGTGATTCCTCTCCGTGATGCGTGGTAGTGTTTCGTCCTCCTCAGTGCCTGTGTTCAACAGTGTGCTGCTCCCTCCACACGTTTCCGTAATCACCCTGGAAACAAGAGATGCCACAATGAGTACCGTCCCATCCACCGGCCAACTAAACACGTTAAGCATTTCAACAAGAGAGCAATTGAAAACACGAGCTGCGTACTAACTGTATTTCTAGTTTAACAATCCTGCGCCGACTGCTGCGCCACAGCTCTCTTAAGTAGAGCTCCTTGATTTAGGCAGATCGGCAACAGGTGAGTGATTATCAGAGGTGTGGCTGGCTCCAAGGCAGGGACTCTCCAGGCCTGGTGGGGCAGCAAACCACAACAACACACACAAGGGAAATGAGGAACCAGGAGCAGATCACACCACAACCATAAATGATTAAGAAAGACGAATAAAACTATTCATTAAACTCAAAAATGACACATGATCCTCAGGTCACAGACCCAGGCCCATGACAGTACACCAACAAAGTAAAATTTAAATCAAAAATTTTGAAGTGAAACCTTTTAGCCCTAGTTCAGCCCTAGTTAAATACTAAACCGGTGGGACCCAAGTTGTCATGGTTTGTCGGCCCAGACTTAAACGCAGCACTCAGAGATGCAAGTAGCTGAAGGTGCTTCCTAGAGGTTGCTGTTGGCCACTCCAAAACAACCTGGATCTTTGCTGGGTCTGCTCTAATGTGTCCCTCCTCCACTATGTGTCCTAGGAATGAGATGGTGTCATTGGTGCCAATGAGATGGTTTGTCTGGTCAGTCTCACACATAGGACTCAGAGATACAAGTTTAGTGAGTTTATTTACAGTGCAGGTGCAGATTGTGCAAAGTCTTTCAGAAGTTCTCAGTTCAAAATTCAGTAACACTTTATAACATGACCCGCGAATAAGGTAAAGGACACTCAAAAAAATAATTCATTGGATGAACGTAATTTTATCTTGCGACTTATATTCCATCTAAACCAGGGGTTGGCAACCTGCGGCCCTTTAGTCCTTATAGTGCGGCTCCGCATGGTTTGGGAAAATAAATTAGAAGTATTTCGCTGAAGTGTATTTTATTTATGTTAGCTCCTTTTTAACTTGTAGTTATAAATTGGAAGATTATTGTGATATTGAAATATAAAAATAAAATTATCTTCTATTATTTTTTCATTGCTCAAAATAAGCATCACACTCGCTGAAACCGGTATACCCGCCGAAACGCCGTGCATTTATTGAGACTTTCAACCCCAGGTAGGCCAATTATGGATCTTTGGATCCACATTATGTCAGCAACTATTCTCCACCGTGAACTATGTTAGAAACGCCTCACAGATGACAGCTTACAGTCCTGCGTAAAGATGAAAGTGACTTCGTACAGCCCCGATTTGCAGACGCTGTACGCAGAGGTTCAGGAGCAGAAGTCCCATTGTAAACATATCACGACAGACCCGACGATGTTTGCATGAACACACTTTTTAGCATCTCTCTATTGACCACTTTTCACACACGGTTGCTGTATGCATACAGCCGGCTGTAGCTTTGCAGCTCACAGCCCGACACATACCAAGACCGGAAACTGGGTCCAAATGGCTCTTTGGGTGTTAAAGGTTGCTGACCCCTGATCTAAACAAATCATGTTATATTAATCCATCTTGATTGGCCTGTAAATGGCCTGTATTTATATAGCGCTTTACTAGTCCCTAAGGACCCCAAAGCGCTTTACATATCCAGTCATCCACCCATTCACACACACATTCACACACTGATTGTGTTGTTTCAACATGATACATGTTTGTAAGTGTAACATAATATTCACATTAACATTCAATTAATTTGACTTTTATTCAGTTAACATGTTTGTACCAAGTTAGTCTAATTAAATTAATTTAAATTCATGTTATATTGTTTGAACAATGGCACATCAAAAGTCAGTCTTATTACATGAACTAGTAAATATGTCATGGTCCTGCGGCCATGACTCAGTGACTTTGTGTTTGTGTTCCTTATTGTTATTATTCTCTTTATTATTCTTGGGCTGTTTTGGGATGGTTTGTGTTTTGGGATTTTAGATACTGGGTTTTGGGTTTGTGCTCCCTCTATTGGTCCCTGGTGTTAGTGTTCCCCTGTCTCGTCAGGTTAATCAGGTCCAGCTGTGTCTCCCACCTGTGTGTGATTTCCCAGTGTCTCTTTGTGTACTTATAGTGTGTGTTTTCCTCTGCTCCTCGTCGCGTCGTCTGTGTTCATCCTCTGTGTTACCCTGCGTACTTTGCATTTCTCCGTGAATCCCCTGCGTGCTCTCCCTGCTGTTCTCCCTTCATGTTCAGGTTTGCCACTCCCTTTGTGTAGTTTCTCCCAGTTTAGTTCATCCTTAGTTCTGTTTGCCATCTCCACTTTATGTTCAGTATTGTCAATAAATCACCTTCACATCTGAGTAAGTGCTGCATCTGAGTCCTCCTTTCCACTCTTCACACGGCCGCTGCCCCGGACCGTGACAAAATATTTGTTTGTTACACCAATGTTAATCTTGTTGAATTAACAAGTGTAATTTATGTCTGTAGTACACACCAATTGTATTTCAGTTAGTGTTTGTATTGCTTATGTAAACATTACTTTTAACTCAATTAATGAAACATACATAAACGATAACTTGCAAAACCATCTCTTTTATTTTGCTTGAACATTCTTAAAACAGTTGGCAGGATCTCAGTTCAGCTCAGCTTTCTCCCCTTCAACCATCTCATACTAAACTTATTAGCTAACTTCATAGGAAGTTAAAAATTGCGCCCACACTTGGAATGGCTCAAAGCTAAGAGATCACTGAGCTCACTAGCTGAGTAAATAACAAGTACATTTAACTCAGATCTTTCTGAGTTAACTTCAATAATTACTTCCTCCAAACCATCAACGTGTCTTTTAAACCCCATTCCTACAAAACTGCTCAAAGAAGTCCTGCCATTAATTAATTCTTCGATCTTATATATGATCAACCTATCTCTAATAATCAGCTATGTACCACAGGCCTTCAAGCTAGCTGTAGTTAAACCTTTACTCAAAAAGCCATCTCTAGACCCAGTAGTCTTAGCTAATTATAGGCCAATCTCCAACCTTCCTTTCATATCAAAAGTCCTTGAAAGAGTAGTTGTCAAACAGCTAACAGATCATCTGCAGAGGAATGGTTTATTTGAAGAGTTTCAGTCAGGTTTCAGAGTTCATCACAGCACAGTGGTTTGTATCATATCTATCTAATAGACTCCAATTTGTTCATGTAAATGGAGAGTCCTCTTCACACACTGAGGTTAATTATGGAGTTCCACAGGGTTCAGTGCTAGGACCAATTCTGTTTACATTATACATGCTTCCCTTAGGCAGCATCATTAGAAGACATAGCATACATTTTCACTGCTATGCAGATGACACCCAGCTCTATCTGTCCATGAAGCCAGATAACACACACCAATTAGTTAAACTGCAGGAATGTCTTAAAGACATAAAGACCTGGATGGCCGCTAACTTTCTGCTTCTTAATTCAGATAAAACTGAGGTTATTGTACTCGGCCCTGAAAAGCTTAGAAATATGGTATCTAACCAGATTCTTACTCTGGATGGCATTACCTTGGCCTCCAGTAACGCTGTGAGGAACCTTGGAGTAATTTTTGACCAGGATATGTCCTTCAACGCACATATTAAACAAATATGTAAGACTGCGTTCTTCCATTTGCGCAACATCTCTAAAGTTAGAAATATCCTGTCTCAGAGTGACGCTGAAAAACTAGTTCATGCATTTATTACTTCCAGGCTGGACTACTGTAATTCATTATAATCAGGATGTCCAAAAAACTTACTGAAAAGCCTTCAGCTAATCCAAAATGCTGCAGCAAGAGTGCTGACAGGGACTAGAAAGAGAGAGCATATTTCTCCTGTTTTGGCTTCCCTTCATTGGCTTCCTGTTAAATCCAGAATTGAATTCAAAATCCTGCTCCTCACATACAAGGTCTTAAATAATCAGGCCCCATCTTATCTTAATGACCTTGTAGTACCATATCACCCTATTAGAGCACTTCGCTCTCGCTCTGCAGGCCTACTTGTTGTTCCTAGAGTATTTAAAAGTAGAATGGGAGGGAGAGCCTTCAGTTTTCAGGCCCCTCTTCTGTGGAACCAGCTTTCAGTTTGGATTCGGGAGACAGACACTATCTCTACTTTTATACTTTTAAGATTAGGCTTAAAACTTTCCTTTTTGCTAAAGCATATAGATAGGGCTGGAACAGGTGACCCTGAATCCTCCCTTAGTCATGCTGCAATAGACGTAGGCTGCCGGGGGATTCCCATGATGCATTGAGTTTTTCCTTTCCAGTCACCTTTCTCACTCACTATGTGTTAATAGACCTCTCTGCATTGAATCATATCTGTTATTAACCTCTGTCTCTCTTCCACAGCATGTCTTTTATCCTGTCTTCCTTCTCTCACCCCAACCGTTCGCAGCAGATGGCCGCCCCTCCCTGAGCCTGGTTCTGCCGGAGGTTTCTTCCTGTTAAAAGGGAGTTTTTCCTTCCCACTGTCGCCAAAGTGCTTGCTCATAGGGGGTCATATGATTGTTGGGTTTTTCTCTATATCTATGAAGCGCCTTGAGGTGACTGTTGTTGTGATTTGGCGCTATATAAATAAAATTGAATTGAATTGAATTGAATTTAGAATCTTTCATTAACAGCAATGCATGTAGGAGACCACAGAACTTCCAGAGCAACCAAGACATGCTGACTGAAAGAAATAGTCTGTAGAATAGTTTGCCAACAAAAAATAATATCCCCAAAGCAACTTTGGTAAAATGTAGTAAAATATGCATTGCAAGCAAAAACATGAATTTTAACACAATTTAACATTCAACATTCAAATTCAAATTCAAATTTTATTTGTCACATACACAGTCATACACAGTACGATATGCAGTGAAATGCTTACACAACTGCTCGTGACCTAAAGAAAAATGAAAAGGCTATGAATAAGGAAATAAATATGAGAATTAAAAAGGGTAAATTTAACTGGGAAAGAATAAGATAAAATATATAAATTAAAGTTGAAAATAAAATAACTGTACAACAAAATACACAATACACAGTATAGAAATATATAAGATATAAACATCTTATATATATATATATGATATAATGTTATATAATATATAACATTACTATAATGTTTCTTGCATACATACATTAGTGCTCCATTTAATCAGGCTGTATCCATTAATGATAACTTTAGTCTATTTAACGTGTGGAGAAAACATTTAACAAGTTTGAGAAGAACTGCTCCACTCAAACAATTTGTGAAAACCTGTGGGTACATTTCCCTTTGTAACAATTGCCCAGCTTGCACAAATCAGTGTTTACACTGCAAGTGTATGAGACTTTAACTTATGAACCAACAATCTTTGTATAATGCCAACTGAGCAAACCACATAGTACTTATGAACATTTTATAACTTACAATTTTGAACTTTAAAAGGTAAACTCAAATTTGCATTGCAGAAATATGGAAAAATATCTGGCTTCCCTGAATCTGAAACCTCTGCCCATCTAGCTTCATGATAATCTTTTGCAAGACTTCAAAAGTGCATTTGAGCTCCGGTGGGTAGCTTAGGTTCAGACAGTATATCAGTCCAAATAACAGAGCACAAGCAATTGCAATGCTCCTCAAACCAGTGAAAATCTCCACACCTTCAATCAGGACACTGATGTTCTCTGGGTCATCTCCAGGCTCCACATCCTGCTGCTGTAGGACATACACTCCCATCACAGTTTGTTCCATGGCTTCAGTGTTGGCCTCAGTGTTCTGTGATGTGAAATATAATAATACATTTGTTTGAGTCTAGACATGCGGGGGAAAAAAAGGAATTCAGCAATCAGCGTGGATATGCTGATATCATATTTACCAAATTCTATGTCTCTGGTTTCACACCTCAGAAATTTGACATTAAACAAAACTAGGAAAAATTACAATACGTTTTTGTTGTACAGGGTGTCACATTTTGCTGTTTCATATATCAAAATTACCCCTGCATTAAATTACATAACACAGAACACCTTGTGAATGTAACTCACCGTATATTGCTTAACAAGTTTCTCGTGGTCTCGTAGTCACACAAGGACTTCAGGATGGATGCTCGTCTTGTATGTATTTTGTCATCCTAGGGAGAAAGGGAATCCATAATGACAATATTTAGCTTTCAGGCAGCAGTTTGAAAAAGGAATACTTAGTTTGGAAGGACCAAAAGGCAAGTACTCATATATCTCAACCAAATCAGACACAAAATGAGGCAACCAAACAGGTTTGTTTTTTCATTTTGATCAAGATTAACCATATGACTTTATCAATTACTTATTAACATAAGACTGACGCTTATATAATTCGTATAACAATATGAAAACAACTTAGGACTTTTGCCTACCATAAGTATAGATATTTTTACTCATAAAATTGGCATGTTATGGGCATAAAAAATTCTTAAACACAGGTCTAACCATTTTAGCACATACCTTGGAGATGGTCCCCATGATGTGTCTCATTTTTCTTCCAGCCCTTCACCTTTACCTCTAAAGATCTCCATCATGTGTAGTGTACAAGTCTAGCTCAGAAAGGAATGTAGATAGCAGCGGTAGTGTCGATATGCGCAAGAATTCCTTGTCAATCTGAAAAACATGAACATGACGCCAAAAAAACCAAAGAAAAAACTGATTAATAATAACAACAACAATACTACTAATACTACTACTACTAATAATAATAATATGTCAAACATATGAAACTTACCATGTATTGTTGAGGTGTAAGAATCTCAGAGCATGGGAATGTGGCTTTATTTTGAGACTTATTTCTGGGGAGAGAAATTATTTAATTAAAATACAATTATTACTCTTGATTAATTTGTGTTAATATCTACATACTGTGAAATGTGAAGACTGTTAGTCAGCCTTAATGCAGAGCACCAGAGAGCAGAGAAACTATGACCTGAACTAGGGGTGGGCGATATAAACGATATACGATAGAAACAATATAAATTTGGCAAACGATAGAGATTTTGACTATACCGCTCTATCGTGATAGCGCATGTTGATGATGTCATCAAGCTGCGCCTGTTTTGGTCGAAAGCATCGCAGTGGCTAAAACCATTATCATCTGCAAATTATGCCGACAGTCATAGCAAAGAGATGAAGCACTTTTGAAATATGGAGAAAGCCAAAAATTGCGCTTCCTCCACTTCCGTAACATTGATACATTAATGTTGAATTCTCTCACAGCTGCTCTATTCCCATGTTGTTGCAGTATATTAATAACTAACCTTGTATTGTGGATGAATGATCTCAGTTGTTCTCCTGACTGAAGTTTGGCCCATGTATAGCATCCTGCTATGCGATTGCATTTGTCCCTAACCACCAGAATACCTCATGTTAACTTTTATCGAGTAGAAAAAAAGTTGGCGTTCATCCTCCAGCTTCACTGTGCTAATGTTATGCTAACATAGCTGTGTTGCTAGCAATCACGTAGCACAACATTATATACCAGGTAGTCCAACTTCAGTAACCCTGCAAACGCCACTGCTGTTTAGTTTTCTCTCTTCATTTATGTCGGAAGTGGTAGCAGAGCTGTACGTTTTAATTAGTTTCAAAGATCTCTCAGTCAGAACATGGTATGTCATTGTAACAGAGTCATAAATCACATTGTTATAATTACACAAAATGTGTTCTAAACCCCCAAACTGCTCCTTTTATACCTGACTTTTAGGACCTCCAAGCCTGTAGTTGTGTTCATTATCAGTTAGAGCCCCTCCTCATTCTTTTCTTCTTCTTCTTTGGTGCAATACTATAAATACAGTGTACCCCTTTTGCCTCTCCCCTTTTCCTACAATTCCCCTGTGGGAGAGGTGGGTGTCATTTCTTTCCAACACCCTGAAACACACATAATTCATATTTAGCCACCCTGATGTTTATGATTGCGATTTTAGTTCAGTTATTGTCATTATTAAGCCTGTTTTTGTAAGATGTTATAAGTGTGTAGTATGTGTGTATCATAAATGTGTTTTAGGCGCCATAAATGCTAGCATGAATATATACTCCTTGCTAGCTTGGGAGCTGTGGTGGGTTGAGCTAACCCTCTTCCCCACTGTTTGTATTTGGTCTAGGAGCTGGAGTGGGCAAATTATTTACTTGGAGGTCTTTCTTTCTTTTACCTTTTTTATCAGGTATGTCGGATTTCATGTTGTTGTTTTTGTTTTATCTTATGTCAAATATGTTACGTGTAAATGCATATTTTATGTTTAATGTAAAAATAAATGCCGCCCTTTTCCTACAATTCCCCTGTGGGAGAGGAGCTGGAGTGGGCAAATTATTTACTTGGAGGTCTTTCTTTCTTTTACCTTTTTTATCAGACACAACGCAGAATCACACTGGTTACATCATGTTTAGGTGGAAACTAGCGAGCTAACTTCCTGCTAACTTCTAACTCCGTTAAATTTAATAACTTCTGTTTTCATGGATGCCTGGATATTAAACTTAATTGTTACACCTGGTAAAGCAGCAACACTGATGATTTTATTAAAGATTAAAGAATTTAGACCGAATTTCTCAGTGTTCGTTTGACTTTGGGACCTGAAATGGACAGAGTTTTGGACACAGATTACTCCGCAAAGCTCCTCACTACGGCAACCGTAATGCTCTGACAATCCATCAAGCAGTGCGGCTTACCAAAGTTGTACTAAAACATTTTTTAACAGTTTTCTGCACGCCCAAATCGGTTCGAGATCAGTAAGCACAACCAGAATTCATACATAAGTGCATACACTCTCGATTTCTGAGAAAATTAAAGGATTTTAAGTGTGCTTTATAGTGTGGAAAGTACGTTATACAGAAGAAAAGAATATATCGCGATATATATCGTTACCGCACATGCCTCAAATTATATCGCGTTATGAATTTTAGGCCATATCGTCCAGCCCTAACCCGAACAATGATCTACCTAAATCATTCTGAATTCAAAAAATAAGTGAAGATATTACAAAAAAAAGAAAATGCACATGCAATTATTGTGACAGATTTTCTCTTACTCCTTGTTGTTAAATCCGCAAAACACTGGTTTAGTTGAATTCAACCCTTCATCCATCCAGTTAATGCGGTCGTTCCCTTACTAAACTCCACTGACAAAAACAGCAATTTTAGGTACAGCATCATAAAAAAATCACCAAAACTGTTTCGGTCAGTCTTACCACTGCTACCAACAATCACCAACTTTGGTTAAGGAGAAAGTAACCCTTCATTCAAGGCGTTATATGCGAAGACATTACTCTACGCGGCTTTCCCGCCGACATGACGCGCTTCAAAGTTAGCTAACTCCAGAGAAAAAACAGTCCTAACCTTGCAGATAACCATGAAACACACCTCATTCAAAGTCGACAGACACAAAAACCGAACTTACCAAAATAGCCTCGTCAGTTTTTGCTCTGTTGCAACAATTAGCGACTCTGGTTAAGTTGGAAAAAAATTCAAATTCACCAACTTACATGTGAAAAGTGTTTGGCTCTACACACTCCCTGATATACAGTATAAAGCTCCTCTAAGTTACCACACTACATGGGTAAAACATTTAACAAATAGTATTTATATATATATAAATAAATATATAAAGAGATATGTGAATAACTTACCTTACTGTCAGGTATACCAAAGGACTAACTCCACGTGCGCTCGTTAACGTCTCAACGGTCTCTTCCGCATCCGGTGGGCGTAGAGCATGCACAATACATGACACCATCTGAGTCGTTGGTTTGATGGACCTCATTCTCAGTGGATTGCCATGAATGAATTTAAATCATCAGAATGTTCTTTGACTCATATTCAACAAATAAGAATGAATCATTTAATACCCATAAAAATGATTTCTTCATGTAATGTAAACATATTACTGCTTTGCTAATCAAACACATGCCCTAGTTTATTTTTTTGAGTGTACACTGCACTTACAGGCAATTTTCAGGCAACAAGTTTCACTATTCAACTGTCGTTATACATTACCTATAAAATTAATACAGTGATGATCACTTTTCTCCATTTCTAATTGGAAATTATACATTGATACGTACAATCAAACTTTGGAGAGCATAGGCTCATCTGAGCATATCAAAATGGAAACTAAGAACCACCATGGAATTCACAAGTTTTCTCTCTTTTCAATTTGGAAAATGTCTTTTACTTTGTGAGCAAATGTCAAAAAACCTCCTCAGACTGTCAGCACATTTTTAGTCATTCCAGCTAATAGAAATGCTTTCACCTTCTTGAGTGATCTCTACCTGTACAGACAAAAATTTAAGATAAAAGTTTTCAGCACATAATTTTTCCCCTTTAGCATTAAAACAAAATGAATTATTTTTTTTGTTGAAAGTCAGCCTAAATCCACCCTGCCATGACGATAAATTGAATAAGCAGTTATAGATGTAACATAAATCTTTTCCACGGAGACCTAAAAAATACAATATACAATGTAAAATCATGTATTTTATTTTTGGCTTTTACAAACAGACTTTATTCTGTCCCTCCTGTTATTTCTAAGGTATGTTTTTTATAAGTTTGTTATATGGCGGGTCATAATCATTCGTTCTGTAATTAACTGTTGCAACGTGTCAGAAAATATGTTTATTCCTGATCTTGTCTGGACAAAGCCTGCCATTTAGTGGGTTGACAGGGTAGCGCCATGTTAGAGCGCAAGCAGTTTTTTTTCTCCCAGCGCTCGACAGGGAAGGTCCATTTCTCTGTGTCTCTGTAATTTCCTGCATCTGACGCCCTTGAAAAGGCATAATCTGTAAGTGTGCCAAAGCGGTTTATTGTTCCCACTTATTAGTACCTTGTTCAGCAAAGTAATGAGTTTCTTGTGTGTTTAGCGAGTTTGTTACATTACTAGCACAAGCTAGCTGTTAGCCCTTTGTTTAGCCTGCTAACATGAAGCATACCAGCATGTGGTGTTAGCTGTATCTCTTGACATGTGTTGATACTGAGATTGTGTAGTGACTGTTTACATAAGTCAACAATATTTAATGTAATCTTTGTGTATTTGTATGGAGAGTGAATACACTGTATTCTGTTTCTGTTATTACAGTTTTACAAAAAGAAAAATAAGGATCAGTAAAGCTCTGAAGAATGCCACACGGTCTCCTGAGTGTTTACTGAAGCCATTTAATGTTTAGCTCTCTGCATAAGCCGGATAGAGACATTCAGCTGAGGGCAGAAGAGTAAAAAGATTGTCCACGCATCAAGTGCACTGCCAGGATCCTGAGACACTCCACTCCAGCGACAGCAATCATGTCCAACCACAGAGACACCTCGCAGCTTTCACAGCTGGAAGTCAGGTCGGAATGCAGATCAGCAGCTTCACGCCGGTCAAACAGCTCAGCAGCAAGCCTTGCTGCAGCACGAGCACGAGCTGAAGCTGAAGCTGCTCGAGCAAGAGCAGAATACGCCAAACGCCAAATAGACATGGAGGTCGAAAAGGCCTGGATGGAGGCAGCGCTAAATGCTCTGAAGCAGGAGGGAGAAGCAGAAGCAGCACTTGCAGCCGCAAGGGTCCTAGAGGCTGCAGTTCTGGACCAAGCAGAGTCTGTGAAGCCACCAGACATTCCTGCCACAATAGCTGCGGCTGTCAGCCGCACTCAAGAGTACGTAGATACCCACTTCCACAACAACACTAATATGGAAGGTGAATCAAAACACAGTAGAGAGCAAAAATGTGACTTAGACAACACCCACACTACAGGGCCGGACATATCAGCAGCAGCTGCGCGTGGGTATCCCCCCAGTTCTCCACCCGTTTGGCAGCCCAAACTTCCACCTCCCCGTTGGTCCAACCATGTTGGCGCAGCCACACCACAACGACAAGCAGATGTATCAGACCTCGCTGCCCTCCTCTCACGTTGTGACCTACTGACAGCAGGATTGACAGTGTTTGATAACAAGCCAGAGACTTATCTAGCATGGAGATCTGTGTTTCACAATGCCACGGAAGATTTAAACCTAAAGAGCAGTGAAGAACTTGATCTGCTCACTAAGTGGCTTAGTGGGGAGTCTCTCCAGCATGCTCTGAGAATCAGGGCTGTCCATGTTAACAATCCAGAAACAGGTCTTCAGTGTTTATGGCAAAGGCTAGACAGGATTTATGGCTCATCAGAAGTTATTGAAGCTTCTCTGTTCAAACGCCTAGAGAGCTTTCCCAGAGTTACTCCGAGAGACAATCACCTTCTTCACAAACTTGCAGATCTCCTCCTGGAACTTGAAGCAGCAAAAAATGAAGGATATCTGCCAGGCCTCAGCTTTCTCGACACTCCAAGAGGCATAAACCCAATTGTGGAAAAACTCCCACATACCCTGCAAGAGTTATGGATCAAACAGGGGTCCAAGTATAAGAAAGAACACAGAGTGCACTATCCGCCTTTCTCCTACTTTGTTCAGTTCGTGAATAGCAATGCTGAAATGAAAACTGACCCCAGCTTCATTCTACAAAATTACAGCACTGGGCACATGAAGATAGAAAGGCCACTGGTGAGACAATCACATTTTAGAGCCCCGCTAACAGCAAGCAAAACACAGGTTGGCACACCCAGCAACAAATCTAACACTCACTCTCTTGATCCCGACAAACAGTGTCCAGTACACATGAAGCCCCATTCACTTGCAAAATGTAGAGGGTTTAGGATGAAAACACTGGATGAGCGGAAAAGTCTGCTCAAAGGGCTCTCGATCTGTTACAAGTGTCTCTCATCAACAGAACACAGGGCCAAAGACCGTAAAGCTGATATTCGTTGTCTGGAGTGCAAAAGCGATACCCACATCTCCGCCATACTATGGATTCAAGAAAACTGCTGTGGAAGTAGAGAAAGAATATGGCAGCGATGTATGGGAATTTATTGAGCGCCATTTTTATGTAGATGATGGGCTAAAGTCATTTCCCTCTCAGACCCAGGCGATTGACGTCCTTCACAGAACACAAAGGATGCTGGCTCAGTCTAACATCCACCTTCACAAGATCTCATCCAACAGCCCTGTAGTCGTCAGTGCCTTCCCAAGTGAAGATCTAGCCACAGGCCCGCAGGAACTCCAACGTGGACAACACGCCCCACTCATGCAACGCAGCCTTGGGTTAGGCTGGGACCTGTCGACAGACCAATTGTCATTTCAAGTTGAAATCAGTGACAGGCCTTTCACCAAACGTGGTGTATTGTCAGTCATCAACAGTTTGTATGACCCACTTGGCTTCGCTGTGCCAGTCAGCATCGAAAGCCGCTCCATTCTGAGAGAGATTTCTATGGACATTAGCGAATGGGATGCATCGCTGCCGAGGGAGAAACAGGACAAGTGGCAACAATGGAAAGATTCCCTAAAGCACTTAAAACAGCTCAAGATCTCCTGCATGTATACAGTGGGGCAAAAAAGTATTTCGTCAGCCACCGATTGTGCAAGTTCCCCCACTTAAAATGATGACAGAGGTCAGTAATTTGCACCAGAGGTACACTTCAACTGTGAGAGACAGAATGTGAAAAAAAAAATCCATGAATCCACATGGTAGGATTTGTAAAGAATTTATTCGTAAATCAGGGTGGAAAATAAGTATTTGGTCAATAACAAAAATACAACTCAATACTTTGTAACATAACCTTTGTTGGCAATAACAGAGGTCAAACGTTTACTATAAGTCTTTACCAGGTTTGCACACACAGTAGCTGGTATTTTGGCCCATTCCTCCATGCAGATCTTCTCGAGAGCAGTGATGTTTTGGGGCTGTCGCCGAGCAACACGGACTTTCAACTCCCGCCACAGATTTTCTATGGGGTTGAGGTCTGGAGACTGGCTAGGCCACTCCAGGACTTTCAAATGCTTCTTACGGAGCCACTCCTTTGTTGCCCGGGCGGTGTGTTTTGGATCATTGTCATGTTGGAAGACCCAGCCTCGTTTCATCTTCAAAGTTCTCACTGATGGAAGGAGGTTTTGGCTCAAAATCTCACAATACATGGCCCCATTCATTCTGTCCTTAACACGGATCAGTCGTCCTGTCCCCTTGGCAGAAAAACAGCCCCATAGCATGATGTTTCCACCCCCATGCTTCACAGTAGGTATGGTGTTCTTGGGATGCAACTCAGTATTCTTCGTCCTCCAAACACGACGAGTTGAGTTTATACCAAAAAGTTCTACTTTGGTTTCATCTGACCACATGACATTCTCCCAATCCTCTGCTGTATCATCCATGTGCTCTCTGGCAAACTTCAGACGGGCCTGGACATGCACTGGCTTCAGCAGCGGAACACGTCTGGCACTGCGGGATTTGATTCCCTGCCGTTGTAGTGTGTTACTGATGGTGACCTTTGTTACTTTGGTCCCAGCTCTCTGCAGGTCATTCACCAGGTCCCCCCGTGTGGTTCTGGGATCTTTGCTCACCGTTCTCATGATCATTTTGACCCCACGGGATGAGATCTTGCGTGGAGCCCCAGATCGAGGGAGATTATCAGTGGTCTTGTATGTCTTCCATTTTCTGATGATTGCTCCCACAGTTGATTTTTTCACACCAAGCTGCTTGCCTATTGTAGATTCACTCTTCCCAGTCTGGTGCAGGTCTACAATACTTTTCCTGGTGTCCTTCGAAAGCTCTTTGGTCTTGGCCATGGCGGAGTTTGGAGTCTGACTGTTTGAGGCTGTGGACAGGTGTCTTTTATACAGATGATGAGTTCAAACAGGTGCCATTCATACAGGTAACGAGTGGGGGACAGAAAAGCTTCTTACAGAAGACGTTACAGGTCTGTGAGAGCCAGAGATTTTCCTTGTTTGAGGTGACCAAATACTTATTTTCCACCCTAATTTACGAATAAATTCTTTACAAATCCTACCATGTGGATTCATGGATTTTTTTTTTCACATTCTGTCTCTCACAGTTGAAGTGTACCTCTGGTGCAAATTACTGACCTCTGTCATCATTTTAAGTGGGGGAACTTGCACAATCGGTGGCTGACTAAATACTTTTTTGCCCCACTGTAAATCAAGTTTAGGTGTAGTTTTTTTTCTTTCTTTTTTTTCTTTTCTTTTTTTTTTTGCCTGTCCCATTCGTTAGCCGTCAGAATTGTTGTCTGAAGACCAACAAGGATACCCAATGGATTTACTTTGCCAAATGGATCATCACGGCCTTGCCGTATTGGTCCATTTGATCGACCTTTGCTGTTATTTTTTCTTTTCTTTTATTTTCAGTTGTTACAGACTGGACAGATATGACTGAGGGATAGGAAAGGGAGAAAGAAAGATGAAGGAAAAGAAAAACAGAAGGGAAGAGGGACAGTGAGAAAGGGCACTTAAAAAGAGAAAGAAGAGAAAACTTACTTCAGGTAAGAAGTTATGACCTGCAGTCTATCTGGGTCAGATATAAATCAAGTTTAGGTGTGGTTTATTTTCGCTGTGCTGACTTTTTACCGTCAGTTACAATAACTCATACTGCGTACTAGCTAGCATGATGGAGTTTCTATACAGCTGGGTGGGTGCTCTGATGTTACTGATAGTGAACTTTATTTTATTCATAAGGCTAAGTTATTAGAGTTGCCAACCGTCCCGTAAAGAACAGAATCATCCCGTATTCAGAGAAAATATTACGCATTTTGTATTGAGCTGAAAAGGAACACAGTTTGTCCCATACTTCAGCTAGAATGGAAAAAGACACAAAGCTGGAGTTATTCTGTGTCTTTATGCTGCAGCTGTTTCTTCTTCTCTCATTCTGTCCCCTTCCCTCTCCTGTTGCTACTTCAATCATCGAATGTTTTCTGGAGCCACAGCTGTAAAAGCTGCTGGTCCTGATGTCGGTTTGGATATGTGGTGAGAGGGAAATATGAAGATGAAACCAGGAGATGTCCTTACTGAATCATCAGAGCTGAACAGGTGATGGAGAAACAGGTTTATTGTTTAGGTGACATGAATGAGTTTAAGGGAAGTTATGAACTGTTTCTGAGAGACAAATAACACCAGGATCCTTTTCTAAGTAGCTGACAGCTGGTAACTGTGCAGGGGCGGGTCTAGCAAAGTTTTGCCAGGGGGCCAGGTAGGGCATTAACAGGGAGAGCGGGGCACAAAGAAATACTTTTCTTTCTTATTCTCATTTAAAATGTCTAGCTTTTAATAAGTAATTATCTGAATCTTACAACCAAAGTTTTTATCTGATATAAAATCTATAGACATCATACATATACCAACAAGACAGTGTACATCACTGTCACAACAGCATTCGTTTTCATTCAAAGGCTTTATGGCTTTTCCTATAATACCTGGTGGACCGGTCTCTAGTCAAAATGCCCGGGCTGATGTTTTGTCCCAGTCCAGCCCTGTGTCACCTCAACCTATGGGGCGCCATTTATAAAGTGAAACATGCTGAAATTAACGGCAACATTTTTCCACATTTAGCTCAAAACCTTACAAAACATGTTTTTTCGAGTCATTTTTTACAACATTTAGTAAAATATTTGTAAACTTTTCATATTTAAAACACAATTTTAAATGTTAAATCTAAATGTTAAATCTAAATATTATATTTAAATCTAAATGTTAAATTGAAATATTATATTTAAATCTAAATGTCACAGGAAACTAAATATTTAGCTACCATGCAAATTTATTGCATGGATCAATGGAAATACCAAAATAAAAGCTTTATTTATTTATTTATTTATTTATTTATTAAGGGGCAGTGCCAGGGTAGCTGGCTGAGTAGCTGCTGCCACTCAATAATCAGGTTCTCCTCTTTTTTCATTGACACTGGGACCTAGGAGGGGAGAGAGGTGTGGAGCGGGCAAGCAGCTAGAAAGCTGACTGCCCTGATGTCAAAACATAGTCTTGGTCTCGAGACTTTTGGTTGGTCTTGATCTTGTCTTGATCTCGGATCCCTCGGTCTTGTCTTGGTATCGCTGTCTCGGCTTACTGGGCTTAAGCCCGTGTCATTTCTTTTTCAGAAGCCTGGGGTCTTTTGGAGTGTAATTTGTTTCATAGCTAGATGCCTGACTGACAACTGTATAAAACAAAAACTACACACAATATTCGAAGCACATAGTGCACAGTCGTAAATTCACCCTGATTTTGGTATGATCCGAGCTCAGGCACTGGGTGACTGAGCACAGCACTTACGCATGTGAGCGAGGAGGGAGAAGCTGCTGCCTGCAGTCCTGATTTTGAACTGTTGTAGTCCTGTTTTAATTCCGTATCAGTTCTGGGTCTGGTTGAATTGGGGTTTAGTCCTCGTGTCTTGATGCAGCCCTGATTTTGTTCTGCCTTGCTGCTTAATTAAAAAACTAGTTTAAGGTGTCCTGCATACGTGATATATACTTTTTTCCTATATGAAGTCATTCTTTTTTGAACAAAACTCAAAACACAGCCTAATAAATCTTTCAGTCATTTCTAACTGGTAAGACAGTAGACAGCGATGAGGAGGGCTGTGCGAGTGCATCATAAAAACACATAATTATGCCTGACACCTGTAAACGAAGCAGCATCTGGCTGCAGTTTAAAGACTTTTTTGTCTCGGTCTTGGTCTTAGTCTTGGTCTTAATACCCTCTGGTCTTGGTATTGTCTTGGTCTCGGTTTAGGCGGTCTTGACTACAAGTCTACCACACACAGAGAAGCAAGCACACAAACCAAGATGTATCTTTATAGAATTTTGATTTTGTCATAGTTTATCTTTTCTAGTCTTTTGGTTTCTGTTTCTGTGTTCTTGGGTTGCTGTCTCCCCTGTCAGCTGTATCCCCTGGTCAAGTCCGCATCTCTTATGTTTTCTGTTTTACTTTGAAAGTCTGTGTCCTATGTCAATGTATTGATTTTTCCTTCCCTTGGTCTTGTCATGTCAGATTACTCCCAGCTGTGCTCTCCTTCTGTCTCATTCCCCTCATTATCCCTCAGTGTATTTAAGCCCCGTGTTTCTCTTTGTCAGTGTCGTGTTGTCTGTGTTCCACCCCCTATGTTATGTCAGGTTTCAAGATTCTGTGCAGGACATGATTCATGTTGCTTGTTCTTGTATATGTTTCATAATTCTTTCATGTTCCGGCACAAAGTCTTGTTCATAGTCGTCACAGTCTTCATAGTCATAGTCTTCACAGTTCTTAGTTTCTTCCCAGTTTAGGATCCTGTTTAGTTGTTGCTCCTGTTCTGCTTTCATTTTGTTTTGTTCATGATCTCCAGTCCCAATAAAACGCTCGCTTTTTGTTTAAAGTTAATTTTGTCTCTTCTTCTGTGTCTGACCTGGGTCCTGCAAACACCCTCACACCGTCTGCACCCGCAGATTATGACAGTCATAACCAGTACATAAAATGAAATACAAGCCCCTAGTGATAAAGATAGATAAACAATAGAGTATGCTAAAATTATCTTACTACAAGGCTCATTCACCCATTCATATAAGGGCTTTTTCAATGCCATAAGCACTTTTAAACTAATGTTCACACACTCTGACACCCGATGGAAAACCTGGATGAAGGAGCCAGGCTGGAGACCACAGCAATCTCCAATATCAATCAATATTACAAACCACAATCAGTCTTAGGGCCTAAGTCTTAGTCTTACCGGGAGCTGACATGATCCAGGTATTCTGCCTGACAAACCTAACAGCACTCCATGACTCCTGGTAGCACCGAAATGTGAGATGCTAACAGCTAAACATCTATACTAATCCTGATCATGAAGGAACCCTATAGTGGTACTTATATTTTGATTTTCTACTCAGCTATATTGTTTATTATATGCTTTGATTTTGTTGTTGGTTTTATGTTCATAGGTGGGAGAAGTGTTTCGTCACTCATCCAAGTGGCTTCAGTTTTCTGTCTCCAGACTGAAGAAGTCACTTCGATGAGTGACAAAATGTTTCTCCCACTGAAAACACTACGTCCAGATGAACAGAATCAACCTAATGTAGTCTATACTGAGTTGTGCGCTCAAACGAAAAAATATGTAACATATTGCATTACTTTTTAAAAAAGAAATGAGTAATGTGTAATACAGTGGTCCCTTGCGGTTCACCTTTCACACCCTCGCTGTTTTGCTTGTTTTTTTTCTGCAATTGTTTTTTAAAATTGTGTTCTGCATCCTGATTGGCTGTAGACCATTGTCAATCAATCTCCTCTGTGTCTCCTGTACAGTACAGAATGCGTTCAGCTTGTCAAATTTACATAAATCTTCGATCGCTAGCAGTGTGACTCTGAAGTGCTGCACTGTATGTTTGTAAGTTTTCTCCTCAACAAACACAACAATGTCAACGAAACGTTTTGCACCATCAAAGGCTCCTGCGGTAGCACCCAAAAGGCAGAGGAAGATGCTAACCATCGCACAAAAACTGGACATGCTAAAGGAAGGTGGAAGTTACCATATTTTTTGGACAATAAGGTGCACGGGATTATAAGACGCATGAGGTGTAACAAAACAGTCAGATAAGTCAAACTTTACTCAACTCATTCTTATTGCTTCCTCCACTTCCCTATCATTGATTCATTAATGTTGAATGAATTCGCTCGCAGCTGCTTTATTCCCATGTTCTGGACCTGAAAACAGGGTTTGATCTTTGGTTTCATTCTATAATACTGGACTTATTTTTCTACGAAGGTTTGAACTTTGAGAGTGTTTGAACAAGAGAGAAATGTGTGAAAATGTTAATGCCTGTCTGAGGAAAGTGTATAAAGTCTGTAGTGAGGGGTTTTACAGCCTTAAACATCTATAATAACTGTAAAAAATAAAGTTGGCAACTTTGCAGATTTCACCTATCGCGTGTTATTTTTAGAACGTAACTCCCGCAATAAACGAAAAATTATGTTATGTCTATTTTAATAATAAATCATTTTGATGAATAAACCTTTCTATGTTTAAACATGTGCCATGGTGTGTTCTTTTTGCTTGTGACTTCTTGATGTTTTTTATTAATAAAAAACAAACACTATATATATCTATATCTATATAACAATATATAATACGATCTTATAAAAGGTTGTGAGTATGCTTGTGCTGTGAGGTATGTTTATATATAATATACTATAACTTCTATAATTATAACTATATACATATAGTATATTTCTTATGTACATTTTAGACCTGGGAGACTGTTTCCAGGTAGGAATAGGCAAGCGTCCTTGGGGATCAGGATTGTCTGCCCTTCAGGTAGCCATTCTAGGCGTCCTTTATTGAATTGCAGCTGGTTCAGTTGTGTTGCCAGACTCTCGTGGAGTGCAGTCAGCACCTTCAGCCAGTAGGCATGAATCATGCCAGGGTCTGGTGCTGTCCAACTGTTCATACTGGAGACCCTTTCTTGGATGTCTGCCACTGTGATGGTTATTGGATCCTGTTCAGGGAGGTTGCTGTGGTCTGCTCTTAGATCCACAAGCCACTGAGCATTGTTGTTATGAGTTGCATCCTTCTCCCACATGTTCTTCCAGTATTGCTCCGTCTCCAGCCTCGGTGGGGCTGTTCTCATATTGTTCCCCTGCCACTCAGAGTACAACTTGAATGGTTCCGTGGAATACAGCTGGTTTATGGGATTGCCTATAGTGCTGCATTCACATCTTCTAGTAGACCTTCAGGGGGTACTTCACATATTCTTGGTAACCGGCTACAGAGTGTCCAGATTTTCATCTTTGCCATGATTCTGTCTTTCAGGTCAGTTCCTTTCACACTTAACGCTCCTTCTTCCATCATACTTTGGGCTTGGTACCCAATCTTGAGTGGGGGTGACGATGTCTCCCTCCTGACCTGTCGTCCTGGCTCGTCTTTGCCGTAGCTGGACCCGATTCGTCATGGGCCCAGCTCAAACGGTCCAGATCTGATACGGATCTGTTCATGTACCAGCTCATCTACCTTGGATCTGTTTTTGATCCGTTCATCGTGACGTATTGCTGTTGTTGTTGTCAGCTGTCCGCAGCCCGAGTGTCCAAAAAAATGCACTTTCCCTCTGATACAGTTTGATTAAAATCTTACACTGCCAGCAGTGACCCTTAATCATAAATATAAATATAAAAATAGGTAGAAAAAAACTGAATCCTGAATAAATATTATATTATTCAATAATTTGCTACAAATAGATCAGTGTGTTTGGGATCTTAGTAGATACATCTGTAGATCTGTACAGTGATATTATTGACTGCTCTGAAATCTCTGGAAGTTTAATGTTCAGCCCATGGACTCAGTTCAATGGTCTCAAGGTTCAAGGTTCTTTATTTGTCACATGCATAGTTATACAAGTATAACACACAGTGAAATGTAGCCTGACACGCTCCTCGACATGGGGGGGGGGGGGGGGGGGGGGCTGTAGAGGAAGAACATTATATATATATATATATATATATATATATATATATATATATATATATATATATATATATATATATATATATATATACACATTGGGTGAACGTGCAGTAGTAGCAGCAAGCAGGTGAATTCTGTACATTAATATGAATAGACATCTGACTATTTTACAGGATAGACAATATAAACATGTTTAAAATTAAAGGAATTTGAAATGTACATTGTGCCTTGGTTTAGTGTCTGGAAGAGAGTCCTGTCTCAGTCAATTATAGATGATGTGAGAGGGCGGGTGTGTGTGTTTAGGGCACGGATGGCTTGGGGATAGAAGCTCCTCTTGAGTCTCTCTGTCCTTGCCCGGAAGATGCGGAACCTTCTACCAGATTGCAGAAGTTGGAACAGTTTGTTGCCAGGATGGGACGGGTCCTTCAGTATCTGCGCTGCTCTAGTCCGGCATCTCCTGGTGTAGGTGTCCTGAAGCGGGGGGAGAGCAATCCTGCAGCAGCATTCTGCTGTACGGATCACTCTCTGGAGAGCTTTTTGGTCCTTCACACAGCTGTTCCCGAACCACGATGTCATGTTCTGTGTGAGGATGCTCTCCACAGCGCCTGTATAGAAAATCCTGAGGATCTTTGGAGAGACCCTGAACTTCCTCAGTTGTCGTAGGTGATACCTACGCGCTGCCTAGCCTTTTTGGTCTGGACCTGAATGTGGGCAGCCCATGTCAGGTCTGAGGAGATGTGAACACCAAGATACTTGAAGGACTGCACCCTCTCCACTGGAGCTCCATTGATGATAATGGGCTTGTAGTCTCTGTGCTGACCCCTTCTGAAGTCCACCACCAGCTCCTTGGTCTTGCCGACGTTCAGCTGGAGGTGGTTGTCCTGGCACCATGATGCCAGATTCTTCACTTCATCCATGTAGGCCGCCTCATCGTTGTTGGAGATGGCACCCAACACCACTGTGTCGTCACCAAACTTCACAATGGTATTGGAGCCATGGGTGGCCACACAGTCTGAAGTGTAGAGGGAGTAGAGCAGTGGCGAGAGGACACATCCCTGAGGTGCTCCTGTGTTGATGGTGATGCTGTTGGAGAAGCACCTGCCCACCCTCACCACCTGAGTTCTGCCAGTGAGGAAGTCCAACACCCATGCACACAGACGGCTGTTAAGTCCCAGATCCCTGAGCTTTGTGAACAGTCTGCAGGGCACTATTGTGTTAAACGCTGAACTGTAATCAACAAACAGCATTTGCACATAGTTACCCTGTTTCTTGTCCACGTGGCTGAGAGTGGTGTGTAGGACGTGGGCGATGGCATCCTCTGTGGATCTGTTGGATCTGTAGGCGAACTGCAGCGGATCTGTAGTGTCTGGGATGGAGGAGGAGATGATGTTCTTCAGCAGCCTCTCAAACACCTTCATTACTACCGAGGTCAGTGCAACTGGCCGGTAATCGTTCAGGGATGAGGGTTTGCTGTTCTTGGGCACAGGGATGATGGTGGATCTTTTGAAGCATGTGGGGACCACAGACTTCACCAGGGACTCGTTGAAGATGTAAGTGAACACACCTGGTCAGCACAGCAGCGCAGCAGACGGCCGGTGACGCCGTCTGGCCCCGCCGCTTTCCTTGTGTTCACTCTCCTCAAAGCCGCTCGGACGTCATGCTCCGCGATGCTGGTCACCGGTCTCTCGCTGATGACGTCACTGTCCTCGGTAGTCAGGCGGTAGATAGCATTAGCCGCCTGGCTAACCTCGAAACGGGCGTAGAACTGATTAAGCTCATTGGTGAATACAAAGTCGGCGTTGATCTGCGCAGTGTCCCTGGCTTTGTAGTCTGTAATGGAGCGTAGTCCGTGCCACATACTCCGTGTGTCCCCCTGGTGGAAGCGGGACTCCACATGTTCCCGGTACCGGCGTTTGGCATCTCTCACCGCACGCCGCACGCCGTATGAGGCCGCTTTGTAGGCGCTCATATCGCCAGTGGCGAGACCCGCGTTGTAGGAGGCGGTCCTGGCGTTTACTGCAGTGCGGATCGATCTGTCCATCCACGGTTTCTGGTTTGGGAATGTGGTGACTCTCGCAGTGGGGATAATCTCCTCCGCTAGCATATTGACGAAGCATACTGCTACTTCCGTAAACTCGTTGATGTCGACTGCGCATGCTCTGAACATGTCCCAGTCGACGTCGTTGAGTGCGTCCTGTAGCGTAGCTTCTGATTGGGCAGTCCACCATTTTACCTCCCTCGTGGTCACATCTTCCCTCCGTATGCTTTGTTTATACTGGGGAATGAGGAAGATGGCGTTGTGGTCAGACGTCCCAAAAGCCGGGTGTGAGACAGCTTTGTAGCCCTGCTTGTATGGCGTGTAGCAGTAATCCAAAATTCGATCCCCTCTCGTTGGACACGAGACATGCTGGTAAAAGTTTGGCATGACTTGTCTGAGGTTCGCTTTGTTAAAGTCTCCTGCTACAATGAGGGCTGCGCCCGGGTCCTTGTTTTGAAGCGAGCTCAGCACATCATGTAATTCGGACAAAGCCATACCTGTGTCCGCTTGGGGTGGGATGTAGACCGCCGTGGCGATGACCGAGGTGAACTCACGGGGCAGATAGAAAGGGCGGCACTTAATGCTCAGGAACTCCAGATGTGGCGAGCAGCCGCTGGAGAGAGTAGAAATGCTCCTGGCATCACACCACTTTCTGTTTACCATGAAACACACTTCTCCACCTTTGGTTTTGTTCGACTCTGCCGTTCTGTCCGCGCGGAGCACAAAGAATGAATCCGACGGAGTTACGGCCTGATCCGGCACGGTGGGGGCCAGCCATGTCTCCGTGAAGCACAGAATGTTGCAGTCCCTCATGTCACGTTGGAAGGTGACCCTTGCTCTTAGGTCATTGAGCTTGTTCTCCATGGATTGTAAATTGGCCAGTAGGATACTGGGCAGTGGTGCGCGATGCACCTGCTGTCTCAATCTGTTCCTAATACCAGCGCGTTTCCCCTGGCGCTTCTTTGTTCTGCGCCTCGGATGAGCGGCCCGTCCTTTGTTGTTCTCCGCGCCGCGTAGAATCTCTGGCGGCCAGGAAGGGTCGGGTTTAAAAGTGTCCAAGATTAGATGTGCAACCTTGGCACCGATGTTTACAAGTGATCCGCTGTCGTAAACTATAAGACTAGAGGATTTTGGGATGTAAACCAGAGCAAAAAATAGGTAAAAAACAAGAAAAGTAGATAGTCAGAGCGGAGCGGTCAGGAAGGCGTTTGGACGTGGCCGCGCCATCAAATAATCAATCAAATAAATTAGCATGACTTCTTTTTTTAATGTCATCAGTTCAGATGTCAGTTTGATCACAGCATTGCTCTGTGGTGTCAAATTCATGTTCAAACATTATCACTTACAGAGTAAGTAAGTAATGTCTTGCATCAGGTAGATGCATCTACCTGACGTTTTCTTCCGCTTCTAATTGATCTTCCTCCAACATCTTCAAAGCAAAGATGGCAGCCAGGGAGGAAATCTATACTGGACAGCAGACAGAGAGAGAAAAAACTTCCTCTTAATATCATATAATCACACATATCATTTCATATATTGTTTGTTTTGTCAGACATGTAAGATTCATAGCAAAATTGTCTGATTGAATGTTCACTGATATCTGGCTGATTTCTTGTTACATTTTAAAACACCTTCTGCTGTTTTAGAGTTCTCCTGGATAAAAAAAAGAAATCTGGCACTTCTCACCTAGCCTCCAATCAAAAGAAAACTGTAATTTAAAAATAGCTGTACCCAGATTTTTTTTTGGTGGGGATTTAATTAACTCCCACAACAGGAAAATACACATGTGAGGTAACTCAGATTCATTGCTCTAACCGTAAGAAGATTATTATAGATTTTCATCATCCTTTTTCCTTCTGACTCTGCATGTGCACATGACTTTAACACAGAGTGTTAACACTTCATAGTTAGCTCATAATTTATATTTTACCGATGCAAAAACAGACTCAGTGCTAAAAGCAAAGAACCCCCCTCCCCCCCACTCCGAATAACTGAGACTGGTGCTGTTGTAGTGGATTCCAGTGATTCCAGATGTTCACAAAACATTAAAAAAACACACGTGACTGATGCAAAGTTTAAACTGTATTTACCTTATTTTCCCGAGGCAGTGTGCAAAGATGAAACAGGCCCTGAATAAGATCAACACAGATCAGCACAGATGTATAATATCATTAATAAATATATTATTCTGTATTATTCTTAGTCTGAAAGAAAGTGGTGACATTTATATGGTCTAGGGCTTATTTTCAGATCAAGATCAAGATCGTCCCTGATTAGTTAACTGTTTTTAATATTATTTAACAGGAGATATGTGTAGGGACCGAGAGGGGGATTCGATAAAAAGAAACCAAAAACTGGATCATGCATGAACTCAAGTTGAGGTAAATATGAGTTGGTGAATTAAAGACAAAATAAATAAATAATGCAGTGTCATGATCATAACTCCATCAAATTGGTCTTGAAAGATAAGAACATATCTCACAGTGTGATGAAACATTCAGAGGATGACGCTGCTGTTACAGATTTCTTATTGTTGCCCTTTAATGTGCTGATAAATCAGAAAGGAAAAAGGGCCAATTCAGAATTTTCTGGAGTATTTTGACCTTTTCTTAAGAATGGTAGAAGCTGCCTGTAAATGCATGGCTATGTTTGAAAAGGAACTGTTAACAGCTCAATCAGGATAATTTTATGGCCAACAAATTATCAACTGTCGCCCAAAATGGTGGCTCAAACTCTGAGATAACAATTCAACTTATGATACTCACTTTAATGTAATGGATGTGCTCAGATGTGGAGAACAGAAAAGGCAGAGTTAGCTTAACTTTACCGGCAGTTTCTACTGGAATCGGGGGGGGAAATTCCTTCACGTGTTCAGCCCTGGAGTAACAGCTAGCGGGACAGATAACTTTATCACCGCAACTGCCACACCAAAATAAACCACTCAGGGGCTTTTTAAACGTTTAACCTCTTAATATATGTTCACTGAAATGGTAACTTCATGAATGAAGTATATTTGACACAAAAGTGTACAGTACTTACCTCTTTAGAGAAGTGCTGCTGCCCAATCCACTGCTTAAGGAAAAAAGAAAAAAGAGAATAGCAGGCACGCAGGTGTACCCTCTCCGTAGGTGGACTGGATCCTGTCCAGATGCCAGAAAGTGGGGCGGATCTGCTGACCTGAGGGCAGATCCATCCCAGAATATGATGCTATCTGGGTTTATTTTCTTGCTTTATTCTTTTTCTTGTGCTTATGAGTTCTATCTTCTAGTGCTTTTTATAGACTCCTTATTGTTTTTTGTGTTTCATGCCCTCAGTTCTCAGTTACAGATAACCTTGGGTTCCTTTTGTCTTTGATGTTTGTTAAGTCCTACGTTTGTTAAGTTACTTCCTGTTTTATTTTGGTGGTTGTTTGTCGCTTCTGCTTTGATAGTTTTTGTTCATCTATCTTGTTTTCTTTGCTTCACTGCAGCTGTTTCTTCGCCCAATTTTTCCTAATGCCTCTAATCAATTTATTCTCTTTGATGTGACAGCTGTTATCCTTCCACTGAGTTCCTGTTATCATCTCCAGCTTGTCTTCCATTTATATTTATATACTTCACTTTATCCTGCCTTTCTGTGGACTTCTATTACACCTGAAAAAACCCTTTCAATAAGTACCGTGCCTCAGTGTCTGCACTTGGGTTTTCATTCCACAACACATGATATCTGTGCTGATATGCGTGTTTAATTTTGTCCTCATTTGGCAATCAGTCATCATTTGGCCAAATGTTTTTACTTTGGTCTCATCTGTCCAAGATAGATTTAGTGTTTTAGAAGTCTTGTGGTTTATTCAGGTGCAACTCCTGTGATGAATGTGATATTGTGTTAACACCAGACCAACAAAATCCCAAAACTTCAGCTTTTCATAGAGGGGCATAGAATCTGGCTGCTTCTAATGTTTTAATTCTGATGTAAGTAGCAAGTGTGTGTTTTATTTTCACATGATGGTATGTTAATGTGAAAGTACTGGACTAGTGTGATGCATCAAGAGAAGAAAGACATGATGACCTAACATGTAAACTCATGTTTTAGGTTCTTTCCCTTTACACACTAGTAAAACCTAGTGATTTTCTAGCCTAGTGCATCAAAAGAAGCAAGAAGTGCACAGACAGTAGTTCAGGGCAGAGGTTTCAAGGGTCAAGATAAGAGGAGACAGGACCTCCGCCACTTGTTTCTAGCAAATTAAGAGGGGCACCCTGCTGGGGACACAGGGCAAATTTGGAATACAAAGAATGTCAAATCACTAAAGCAAAAAGCTAGCACTTTTCTAAGTTAAATTCAAAAGAAAAGAAATAAGGGAACAAAGCAACAATTAAAAATAGATCTTGGCAAGTTGTGTATATTACAGCTGAAGTTACAGTTGTGATAATAATGTCAACGTAGCAAGAGAAAATAAAGACAACATTCATTATTATCATCATTATCAATTACTGAAAAATCTAAAAAAAAAAGAGTGTGACAGGGAGGAAGAAAAGATAAAACAGAAAACTCACTCATATTTCAGATGTTAGAACAACAACAGTAACAGTTGTGTTTTTGTTACGCTTTCTGCTGCCACGTAGGAATAGCTGACTCATATTGATTACTGTACTGGATATCAGTAGGTGCTTGAGGAAGTAGGAATTGGTAGTATGTATGTGTGTGTCTTATAATCATTAAAATATAATTCATGGAAATAATTACATTTCTCAGATGCTCATTCACACTTAGCTAACATCTTACCTGTTGGGAGCTTATGCTGATTATTTGTCAGCCATACAAACAATTTGGCAAAGTGGCAGTTGCAAAGCCAGGGGTTGCCCTCCAAACGCACCATGTTAAGGGAGGGCAAAAGTTCCAGGACCCTGACATCCAGCCCTGTGAGACCATTCCTCTCCAGCTCCAATTCCCTCAAAGACGTCAACCCTGTAAAAACATCTCTGCTTACCATAGTTAGATAGGGATTGTCCCCTAGTCGTAGTTTAATCAGACTCCTTGATTCCCCAAATGTTCCTGAGGGGATTTCAGTCAGGTTATTGTTTCCCAAGTCCAAGAAGACTAATCTTGAAGAAGTGCTCAAGGTCCCTGGCTCCAGCTGGGAAAGGGAGTTATTCCTTAGGTCCAAATACACCAGATCTGTGTAAAGGACCAGGAAGTCAGAAGGGATCCATGGAATCCAGTTGTTGGATAGTAGGAGACGGCGAACGTCCAGAGGAATGGAATCTGGTACTCCAGTTAGACCTTGGCCAGAGCAGTTCACAGTGTGGTGGTCTGGACACAAACAGCTGGTTGGACAATTCTGGCCTTGTTTAAGCAAGGTGGAAAACAACAAGGGAAGGAAAGGCTTCAACCAGTTAATACATAGTAACATTGTCAAGGGGGTCTCAGCATTAATCATGAAACAGAGGGGTCAAAGGGTAGGTTAAAATGCAGGTCAGACAGACAAATGGATAAACAGGTTACGAGCACAGAGGAGGAAGGGGAAGAAAAGGTTAAACACTGTTGGTTAAGCTAGCATCCGTTCGTGCTTTGCAGTGTGAATTGAGAAAAAAAAAGTCGAAAAGCCATGGAGTAGAAAAGGTATGCTGTATTCCAAGAGACCATGTAGTAAGCAGGCAGGATCAAGCAGGAGGCTGCTGGCTTTGAGGGAAGAGAGGGGAGGAGCAAAAGAGAGAGCATGCAAGAGAATCGGGAGGAGGGGGGATGTGAAAAGGGAACAGATTAACACAGTGGTAAATGGAAGCTAGCAAACCAGAAGCGATCAGGGTGGGGCTTGTAGGGGTGACATCTGACAGGGATCGTTCTGTGTGTATAAATCTGTGTATATTTAGACTACTGAGGACAGGCCTATATGCTTTCTCAATGCTTTTCAGGTAAAACAGCTGTCCGTGTCATCATTTGGGTCATTTGAAAAGAATACTAGTGTGAATTCCCACTGAAAACCAACAAAAATCCTTTTTTCCAGACTGGCAGGCTCCAAGTGAAGATGGCATCATGAGCTGTGACTCATGTCTGAGGCTTTAGCATATGTTCAGCCACCATCAACATCCCACATACTCATATGTACCGAAATCAGGACATTTCAGCATCCCCTCTTTGGGAATCACAGTCAAACCATCCCCCGTGTTCTTTTGCTTTATGTGTAAATACTCAGCATTATGGTAGGGATTTTTGATTTAAAAAGTAAAAGAAACCTGCCAGTGGGTGTTCCTTAACAGTTATTGCATCAGTTTTTTGCATCAGTTTCTATGTAATAAAATTAAGAAATAGACTAATACAAACACAAAATTACGTAACAAAATAAATATTTAATTATACATTATAATAAAAATAAATTATAATTATAAATTATAATTATTATGAAATACCATGCTTAACATAGAGGGACGGGAAATGCCATATTCTTCAATGACCACGTATTCTCAGTCCAACAGAGGGCTCTTTTCATTTACAGAAGGCAGAGAGGATGCCAATTCATTTGAACTAACATGCACTAAACAAGCTTATTCTGAAATGGCACTCCACCAGTTTCTAAGTGGTTTCAGTTTGCTGATGGTAACTCACAGAAGTAGTTAAAAAAAACATTATGTTAACCAGGGTTTCTCATTCAGTCATTTCTTACTGTGTTACCATGGTAAATGCTGGTTTCTGTGACCAGTGTTTTGTTATTCTTTCTGGTTCCCCAGTCAGTCATGTCTCCATGTTTTTCCTTTTTGTCTGTGTCAGGTTTGTATGGCACTATCCAAAAGCTCAATGAAATTATATGATCTATCTATCTACCTACCTATCTAGGTAGCTAGCTTTTCCAGTCCCGGGTTGCTGCTCGTGCGGTCGACCGGCCATTCAGCTGAGCAGTTTTGCGTTCTTTTTCTAACTTTAATGCTCTTTTCGTTGTTGTATTTCGCCGTCTATTCTGTATATTTGGATTCTCTTCCTTTTCCTCATTTTTGTGATTTCTTGGACTTGTTTTCGACACTCGACATGACCCCAAGGCTCACCTACACCAGGGACTCCCTCATCCAGCTGCGGCCGCAGCTGCAGCCTGGCCTCCGGCTTTTCCGCTCCGCTTCCACGGACTACTTTCCCAAAGAAATACTCCGTGGACACGGAAATCAAAAAACTCACAATAACAAGGTAACCGGGAGGGGATTAAAGAAGAGTGGGGTGAGAGCCAGACTAAAGATGGAGACACACAAACAACGAGTGCTTCCGTCCATTATCCTTGCTAATGTACGGTCTCTCCGCTCCAAGCTGGACGAGCTGCAAGCCTGCGTCAACCACCTGCATGAGTACAGAACTGCCTCCGTTCTGGCATTCACGGAATCGTGGTTAAACAACAGCGACGATGACAGCATGCTGCACATTGATGGCTTTTCACCACCTCTTCATATGGACAGAGACCGCAAATGCACTGGGAAGCAACATGGCGCCGGCGTGTATCTGTATGTAAACAACAGCTGGTGTTCTACAGTCACTGTGAGGGAGAAGCTGTGCACTACAAACATCGACCTTCTGGCTGTTTCCCTGCACCCCTACTATCTCCCCAGAGAATTCCCACAGCTTTTCATCATCTTGGTGTACAACCCACCCCAGAGCTGATGCAGCTAAGGCCACAGACTACTTCACCAACGCTCTGTACAAACTGGAACAATTATCACCGGACTCCCCCCAAGTTCATCTTGGGTGATTTCAACCACTGTTCCCCTGACAAGTCGCTTAAAGGATACCAACAGTATGTTACATGCAGCACACGTCAGTGGAAGACTCTGGATAAATGCTATGGCTCTGTACCAGATGCATTTAAAGCCCTACCCCTCCCCCCTCTCAGCTCAGCAGACCACCACACCATCCTGCCTGCCCCTGCTTACATCCCAGTCATCAAGAGGATTAAAAAGGTCACCAAAAACATCGAGCAGTGGACAGAGGAAAGTATCCTCACCCTACAAGGATGTTTCGAAGCCACTGACCGAGACAGCCTTCTTTCTCCGTCTGATGAGTACAAATACCTGGGAACCATCTTTGACAACCTCCTGAAACTCTCTGCCAACACAGAGGAGATTCTCAGGAGGTGCCACCAACAGCTATACCTCCTTAGGAAACTCAACTCCTTTGGAGTCAGCACACTCATCATGATGACTTTTTACTATGCCTTCCTGGAAAGCATCATGACCTTCTCCATCACCTGCTGGTTCCACTCACTCAGCCTTCAGAACAAGAACAGACTGCACACTGCATCAGTGTGCTCTAAAATCATTGGCCTGCCTGTCAGAACTCTGGCACAGGTTTTCAGCCAACAGGCCCTTAGACAGGCAGCCAAAATCATCAACGACCCCTCTCACATTCTTCACCCCGCATTTCAATCACTCCCCTCTGGGCGACGCCTCTGCTGCATTTCCTGTTTGACTGAGAGGAAGAGAGCCACCTTTGTCCCCAAAGCCACTCTGCTTTTTAACTCCAGGCGATAAGACCATTTCCCACACCAGAAACATAAACTACACTCTTCTTATACTACCGACACTTTATTCACTCTTAGTCACTTACAGTTATTTATTCACCTTTCAGTCACTTTAATTTTAAAACTGTATATACTGTATAATCTGTGTATTTATTATTTCCCTCTTATTGCCTGTTCTTATTGTCCTTATCTTCAACGTTATGCTGCTCTGTTGTTTGTTAATTGCCCCTATAGAGGACCTGTAGAGCGCCTTGAAGATGAGGAGCTCTACATGATCTTCTTTCCTTTCTTGATAACCCGCTAGCTGTTCCCCAGCAGACCCCAAGCAGCTGGGGAAAGAGGGCGGCTGGGTGACAGTGAGGAGCAAGCATAGTCCTAAACAGAAGCCCCAGGTACACCACCAACCCATTCATGTGTCTAACCGTTTTTCCCCACTCGGTGACACACCCGCTGGGGGTCAAACTCTGGTAATTGGTGATTCTGTTCTCAGACATGTGAAGCTAGAGACACCGGCAACCATAGTCAATTATCTTCCAGGGGCCAGAGCAGGCGACATTGAAGGAAATTTAAAACTGCTGGCTAAGGGTAAACGTAAATTCAGTAAGATCATAATTCACGTCGGCAGTAATGACACCCGGTTACGCCAATCGGAGGTCACTAAAATCAATATTGAATCGGTGTGCAACTTTGCCAAAACAATGTCGGATTCTGTAGTTTTCTCTGGTCCCCTCCCCAATCAGACCAGGAGTGACATGTTTAGCTGCATGTTCTCCTTAAATTGCTGGCTGTCTGAGTGGTGTCCCAGAAACGATGTGGGCTTCATAGATAATTGGCAAACCTTCTGGAGGAAACCTGGTCTTGTTAGGAGAGACGGCATCCATCCCACTTTGGATGGAGCAGCTCCCATTTCTAGAAATATGGACAAATTTATTAAACCCCCCAAAATATGACTATCCAGAGTTGGGACCAGGAAGCAGAGTTGCAGTCTTACACGCCTCTCTGCAGCTTCTCTCCTCCTGCTACCCCCCCAAAAACCCATCTCCATAGAGACTGTGTCAGCTTCCAAAAAGACAAAAAACAAACTAAAAACCAGCAACAAACAACTTAAACATAAACAATTACAAAGAAAGAACAATACAGTATCCACATCTGAACCAAAGAGTAAAACAGTGAAATGTGGATTATTAAATATTAGGTCTCTCTCCTCCAAGTCTCTGTTAGTACATGACTTAATAATTGATCAACAAATCGATTTACTCTGCCTTACAGAAACCTGGTTGCAGCAGGATGATTATGTTAGTTTAAATGAGTCAACACCCCCGAGTCATTCTAACTACCAGAAATAATTATTGTGGGTGATTTTAACATCCATGTAGATGCTAAAAATGACAGCCTCAACATGGCATTTAGTCTGTTATTAGACTCAATTGGTTTCTCTCAAAATGTAAAAGAACCCACCCACCACTTTTATCACACTCTAGATCTTGTTTTAACATATGGCATAGAAACTGAACATTTAACAGTGTTTCCTGAAAACCCTCTCCTGTCTGATCATTTCCTGATAACATTTACATTTACAATAATTGATTACACAGCGGTGGAGAGTAGACTTTATCAAAGTAGATGTCTTTCTGAAAGCGCTGTAACTAAGTTTAAGAATATAATCCACCCACTGTTATCATCTTCAATGCCCTGTACCAACACAGAGCAGAGCAGCTATCTGAACGCTACTCCAACAGAGGTCGATTATCTTGTTAATAATTTCACCTCCTCACTACGTACGATACTATACGATACTGTAGCTTCGGTGAAAAGTAGAACCTCATCAGAATTACTTGACTCCGTGGTATAATTCTCAAACATGTAGCCTAAAGCAGAGCTGGAGAGGAAATGGCGTGTCACAAATTTAGAAGATCATCATTTAGCCTGGAGAAATAGTTTTTTGCTTTATAAGAAAGCCCTCTATAAAGCTAGAACATCTTACTATTCATCACTGATTAAAGAAAATAAGAACAACCCTAGGTTTCTCTTCAGCATTGTAGCCAGGCTGACAAAAAGTCAGAGCTCTGTTGAGCCAACCATCCCTTTAACGTTAACTAGTAATGACTTCATGAACTTCTTCAAAAATAAAATTTTAATCATTAAAGAAAAAATTACCAATAATCATCCCACAGATGTCACATTATCTACAGCTACTTTCAGTACCATTGATATTCATTTAGAATCTTCCCCATTCCTACAAATCTGCTCAAAGTAGTTCTGCCATTAATTAATGCTTCAATCTTATATATGATCAACCTATCTCTAATAATCAGCTATGTACCACAGGCCTTCAAGCTGGCTGTAGTTAAACCTTTACCTAAAAAGCCATCTCTAGACCCAACTGTCTTGGCTAATTATAGGCCAATCTCCAACCTTCCTTTCATTTAAAAAAAAACCTTGAAAGAGTAGTTGTCAAGCAGCTAACAGATCATCTGCAGAGGAATGGCTTAATTGAAAGTTTCAGTCAGGTTTCAGAGCTCATCACAGCACAGAAACAGCTTTAGTGAAGGTTACAAATGATCTTCTTATGGCCTCTGACAGTGGACTCATCTCTGTGCTTGTCCTGCTAGACCTCAATTGCAGCGTTTAATACTGTCGACCATAATATCTTATTAGAGCGATTAGAGCACGCTGTAGGTATTACAGGTACTGTGCTGCAGTGGTTTGTATCATATCTATCTAACAGATAGATATGATACATGTAAATGGAGAGTCCTCTTCACACGCTGAGGTTAATTATGGAGTTCCACAGGGTTCAGTGCTAGGACCAATTCTGTTTACATTGTACTTTTTTTTCTGCTCTTGCTCTTGACGAAGGTGGTTGCACTTTTCTCCTCTCCTCCTCTCCCTTAGCTTCCCTGCTTAGCCTCTTATGTCCTTGTCTAGTCTCGTGTTTTTTATATTACTTTTCCCTGGAACACTCTCTCACAGTCTGTTCTCTAAAACCTAAAAGAGGAATTATGGATTTGATCAACTGGTGCCTAAATGCAATTTACACCCCTTTCTCAAAGAGGAGTTTGGGCTTGGGTGAGCCTGAGTGCTGAAGATATCTACCTATTCGGAACCATGGTAACAGGGTTCTTGCTGATTGGAGCTGGCTTGGCCCTGGCTTATCAAAGAATTAAGAAAGCGGAACCGGCTGTTCAAACCCCCACAAGGATGCCCGCTGGAATTGAAACGATGGGAAGAGGCGTGAGTTTCTCAAAATGGGGGGGGTCCTATTTCACTGCAGGGCAACCTGCACGTTACGAATAAAGCCTTGATTGATTGATTGATTGATTGATTGATTGATTGATTGATTGATTGACATGCTTCCCTTAGGCAGTATCATTAGAAGACATAGCATACATTTTCACTGCTATGCAGATGGCACCCAACTCCATCTGTCCATGAAGCCAGATAACACACACCAATTAGTTAAACTGCAGGAATGTCTTAAAGACATAAAGACCTGGATGGCCGCTAACTTTCTGCTTCTTAATTCAGATAAAACTGAGGTTATTGTACTCGGCCCTGAAAAGCCTAGAAATATGGTATCTAACCAGATTCTTACTCTGGATGGCATTACTTTGGCCTCCAGTAACACTGTGAGGAACCTTGGAGTCATTTTTGACCAAGACATGTCCTTCAATGCACATATTAAATAATTAGGACTACTACTAATATCCTGTCTCAGAGTGACGCTGAACAACTAGTTCATATATTTATTACTTCTAGGTTGGACGAGTATAATTCATTATTATCAGGATGTCCTGAAAACTCCCTGAAAAATTCTTATCCATTCCCATTCCTTGTTCACAGTACTCAAATGGACTCCACAGTCACCAGATCTCAATCCAGTAGAGCACCTTAGATGGGAAATGTGCATCATGGATATTCGCTGACAAATCTACTGCAACAGAGTAATGCTATCATGTCAAAGTCTAAGGAATCTTTCCATCATCTTGCTGAAAATTAAGGCAGTTCTGAAGGCACAAAGCCCGTAAATATGTGTACAAATGGTTGGTTTTTTGTACTGTTTTTATCAATAAATCGCAGCAACAAAGGACATACACCCATGTGTGTTGATTTCTCCCTAAGATGGCAAACTGAAACACTCCAAGTTGGTGACTTTTGGAGATTTATTTCCCTGGATGATTGAGAATGCATCAAGATGAAACACAAAAGGAAGTGCACAGCTTTTAGCAGCTCCCCCACGCCCTCAATCACACACCCCCACTCCCCTCCCTCCAGAATTCCCAGGTAACGACCTAATATACATATGAATGACTAGCCAATTTAGCTTCCACTTGGCTGAAGCTAAAGCTTAGCTAAAAGCCTACCAGCCATTTGGCAACTCTCCGGGTTTTATAGGTAGAAAAGCCAAATGGCTGGTCTCTGAAAAACTCTGAAAAACTCTGAAAAACTCTCAGAGAGTTTTTCCTTTCCACTGTCCCCATAGGTCTTGCTCATAGGGGGTCATATGACTGTTGGGTTTTTCTCTCTATATATTATTATTATTATTGTAGGGTCTACCTTACAATATAAAGCACCTTGAAGCGACTGTTGTAATTTAGTGCTGTATAAATAAAAATCAATTGAATTGAATTGAATTGAATATCCACTCGTGCCTGCTGCCTCTCACCAAGTGCAACTCTACATTGGAACAAAGTCCAGCTCCTCTTGAGGAGACTGATTCCAAAGCTCAAGCGCTGCATTGTGGTGAGCTCCATCATATCTATCCGGCATATCCCAAGCTCACGTATTACCTCAGGCACCTTCCACACCGATGAGGTGACGTTCCATGTCGCAATGACCAGCGCGGGATTGGCCAGGTATTTTTTTTTGGTTTGTTCATTCAGATGGTTGTTGCAGAACACTAGTTAATGTGTTTCTGTTTCTTTAATTATTCATTTGATTTTTTTTAACAAAACAAAACAAATCAATTACATTACAAATCATTAAAATTTATATATAATTCATATATAATTCACAGGTATACCATTAAATATGCATTTATACAACAAATATAACGTCCAAGTAAGATCACAGTGATAAAAAAGTTGACTGTCACAGTTGTAAATGTTTTCAGGGAACAGATACTTTATAAAGCTGAAATACTGGATTATATAATTAAATTTTGACATATCCCTTTTATTATATATGTATTCTGACAGTTTATTGCAGCCTTAAAAAATTCAGAGTACAGTAACTATACTGAACATAGGGTTCTAAAAGTCAGCAGTATAAATTCATTTGAGCTGTTTGACTTCATTTACTCAATATTCAATACTCCTTAAGGAAGTCATGATGCATGCTCAATCATCCAGCTAAGCAAATCCCAAAAGGTTGATTCTGTTCATCTGGACGTGTTTTCAGAGGGAGAAATGTTTTGTCACTTATCCAAGCGACTTCTTCAGTCTCCGCTGACTGCAGGTTTCCCGCTCAAACCAGCATTCCTTCCTGTCCAGAATGTGTACATCCTTATCATTGAAAGAGTGTCCACTGGCCTGTAATTGTGAATAGACTGCAGAGTCCTGGCCTGACGAGTTAGCTCTTCTGTGTTTTGCCATGCGCTTAGCCAAATAATTAATTGCCATAATTGCCATGATGTGTAAATCATAGCAATTATCCTGGCACTTAACAGTGTACACTATATTATTCTGTTTGTGCTGGGCAGAGCTAATTCTTGGGGTGGACCAATTTTTGGCGCAGCATGCTTTGGTGTTAGAAATTCACAGAGAAGCAGTGTTTAGAGAAAATGCTTCTCAGCTGTTCTGATACTCCTGGCACATAAGGGATTACTAAGGGTTTCCGCTTAGGCAACAGTTGTGCTTCTTCTCTCCCTGGTCACCTGGAGCTTTCTTTAGGTGCCTTCCCAACTTTGACAAATGTCCAGCTTGGATAACCACATTTACTCAGGGCCTTCTTGATATGATGTCCCTCTGCATCCCTGACCGCTGTATCTGTGGGGATGGTGTTCTCTTGGTGTTGTAGTGTCCTGATGACACCCAGTTCATGCTGTAGTGGATGATGAGAGTCGAACCTTAAATACTGATCCGTATGTGTTGGTTTATGGTACACATCAACTTTTAAATGTCCCCCATTGATGGAAATCTCAGAGTCTAAAGCTAACATATCATTTCATATCCTGCCTGGTGAATTTGATGTCTTTGTCCACCAAATTGATGTGATCAGTGAATTGTGGTACATCCTGAGATTTAATCCTCAACTCATTGTTAGGCAGCTCAAACTCAAACTAAGGACATCTCTTGGATAAGTGACAAAACATTTCTCTCACTGATAACTCTCTGTCCAGAAAAACAGAATCAACTTTTTCAGATTCATAAAGATGGCTGACTATTTGGATGGATACTTCTTTTTTAAAGCTTACCTTAAAAATGTACTGTAGAATTTAGTGAATTATTATTGTAGGTTCTTTACCTTATGATATACAGGGAGTGCAGAATTATTAGGCAAGTTGTATTTTTGAGGAATAATTTTATTATTGAACAACAACCATGTTCTCAATGAACCCAAAAAACTCATTAATATCAAAGCTGAATGTTTTTGGAAGTAGTTTTTAGTTTGTTTTTAGTTTTAGCTATTTTAGGGGGATATCTGTGTGTGCAGGTGACTATTACTGTGCATAATTATTAGGCAACTTAACAAAAAACAAATATATACCCATTTCAATTATTTAATTTTACCAGTGACACCAATATAACATCTCCACATTCACAAATATACATTTCTGAGATTCAAAAACAAAACAAAAACCAATCAGCGACCAATATAGCCACCTTTCTTTGCAAGGACACTCAAAAGCCTGCCATCCATGGATTCTGTCAGTGTTTTGATCTGTTCACCATCAACATTGCGTGCAGCAGCAACCACAGCCTCCCAGACACTGTTCAGAGAGGTGTACTGTTTTCCCTCCTTGTAAATCTCACATTTGATGATGGACCACAGGTTCTCAATGGGGTTCAGATCAGGTGAACAAGGTGGCCATGTCATTAGTTTTTCTTCTTTTATACCCTTTCTTGCCAGCCACGCTGTGGAGTACTTGGACGCGTGTGATGGAGCATTGTCCTGCATGAAAATCATGAAAATCAGTACTCCACCTCCACCTTGCTGGCGTCTGAGTCGGACTGGAGCTCTGTGCCCTTTACCAATCCAGCCACGGGCCCATCCATCTGGCCCATCAAGACTCACTCTCATTTCATCAGTCCATAAAACCTTAGAAAAACCAGTCTTGTGATATTTCTTGGCCCAGTCTTGACGTTTCAGCTTGTGTGTCCTGTTCAGTGGTGGTCGTCTTTCAGCCTTTCTTACCTTGGCCATGTCTCTGAGTATTGGACACCTTGTGCTTTTGGGCACTCCAGTGATGTTGCAGCTCTGAAATATGGCCAAACTGGTGGCAAGTGGCATCTTGGCAGCTGCACGCTTGACTTTTCTCAGTTCATGGGCAGTTATTTTGCGCCTTGGTTTTTCCACACGCTTCTTGCGACCCTGTTGACTATTTTGAATGAAACGCTTGATTGTTCGATGATCACGCTTCAGAAGCTTTGCAATTTTGAGACTGCTGCATCCCTCTGGAAGATATCTCACTATTTTTGACTTTTCTGAGCCTGTCAAGGCCTTCTCTTGACCCATTTTGCCAAAGGAAAGGAAGTTGCCTAATAATTATGCACACCTGATATAGGGTGTTGATGTCATTAGACCACACCCCTTCTCATTACAGAGATGCACATCGCCTAATATGCTTAATTGGTAGTAGGCTTTCGAGCCTATACAGCTTGGAGTAAGACAACATGCATGAAGAGGATGATGTGGACAAAATACTCATTTGCCTAATAATTCTGCACTCCCTGTAAAGCACCTTGAGGCTACTGTTGTTGTGATTTGGTGCTATATAAATAATAATAACAATGAAGAGGCCTGTATAACACACAGATTTTAGGCTGATAGCCATCTTCACATCTTACTTTCAGCAAGAAAGTAAGCATATTACTTTGGTTATTAACCACTAAGGTATTTTCTTTTTTTTAGCTGTAAACTAAAACAAAAACAAACAAAAAAAGAACACCTACAGGCAAAACTAGGCACAATTTAGCTCTATGACAGTACAGAGAAGCTGCCGTAGCGCAGTTAAAATAATGGCCAGCATATGGATTGACTACACACACACACACACACAGACAGGAATAATTTACCAAAAACATTACATTACAGAGAACTGAACTTTTCTACAAACAGAGAGATCATAATGGAACAGAAACATCATAAGCAAGGATGTTTCTGTTCTTTTTGTTTGTGAATGACCCCTCCAATAAAATGACTAGCTAGTGTTTACAGAAGTGAATATGCATATAACCTCACGTGGTTATTTAAGTTTTGTAATGAGTGCAAAAACAAAAACAACAGCAACAAAATCAACAACAACAATATTATTAATAATAATAATACCAGAAGAAAGGAATATAATAATGTAGAGCGAAAGATGGCTCCTCCTCCCTGAGCCTGGTTCTTCACGAGGGTTCTTCCTGATAAATTGAAGTTTTTCTTTCCCATTGTTGCCAAAGCACATTCTCATAGGGAGTCATATCATGTTGGGGTTTTCAGTGTTTTCTCTCTATTAATGTAGGGTCTTTACCTCACAAACAGCTTGTTCGCCTGGGCCATTCAGGCTGTTAACAAACCCTATCCTCTTACGCTCCACCCCTGCCCACTCACCTCACCAATCTGACCCATGGTCTCAGTAACTTTCATATATTTTGCTTGATTGTATATATTTCTCCTGTTTGTTATTTATTCCTGCTGTTTTACTATTTATATCTTATACCCCCACAGTTGCTATGGAGCACTCATAATTTCGTTGTACATGTAAAATGACAATAAAGGGCCAGAGCACCTCTGACACTTTCTGTGTAATAAGCAGGAATGTAATAACAAGGCAGTGATAACTGATTAAAATGCATCAGGAAGTCTGGAATGAACTGAAAACATGTATGCATACATAGTTGTGGGGAGTCCCCCTTACTGGGGCGGGGGGGGGTGGGGGGGGGGGGGCAGGATGACAGACCAGGGGGCTCCTCCAGACAGCATTTTCTATCTCCCAGCTGGAGTTTTTGTTTGTCTGTGACTGGAGAGTCAGATTTTTGTTGAGCTTCACACTTGCAGACCTAAGTCAGTTTGCAGAGATCCCTCCCACTCTGGCTTTTATGTCCTAGATTTCTTATCTGAAACAGTAATATTTCAGTGACTGCTGCTTGTACCACAGGTTAATACACGCTACTGATCCCTGATAGGAGAATCATCAATTTTGGCAACAAAGAAGCCTGGTGGATGTTTGTTTACAGTCTGATGATGGGACATCATGCTCTGCATCGTCAAAGTTTGCCTCCTCATTATTATTCATACCCAGTAATGTGAAGTATGCTCATATCTACTATAACTGAACCAACCTGGTGCTCTTCATTTATGGAGGCTGTTGAGTCTGAATGTTGGATGTTGTGTATCTCGTGTTCTCTGGGCTTTGTTGTCCTCAGTCTTTTCGCAGGATCAGAAAACAAAACCAGGAGGCGCGTAAATGTTTCTTCAAATGTTTCTTCTGGATGATGATAAGACTGTGACACGGGATGCCACCTTTGGTCTTGTGATGAAGCAAAGCTCAGGAAGAAGTGGGATTAAATGGTACCCACATGTGTGCTGCTGAGAAGGATGTACAGGGGCACCTGCAGCCAAATCCAAGCCTCAGGTTAGTTGTAGTTGCAGAACGCTATAGACTGAGACAGCTGAGGCATCAAATGTTTGATTAAACGGATGAAAAAGAGAAGTTTCTTCCCTATAATTATCACTTCTTAAAATCTGTAGCAACTTCAAGTCTTTCAGCATGCTGAGCATGCAAAGAATGTGACAATATATTTTTGTTCAATATTTAATTTCTTTTAGTTGCAATTGTTAAATGAAAAAATATATATATTCTTATAATTTAGCAAACTAATTTATCAAAAAAAATATACATATATCTGTATTAGTTTTAATAAATTAATTTGACACCTGTATTGAAAATACCATATTGTATTCATACAGAATCAGTTTGGTATCATTGTTTGTCTGCTCACTGCTTGTTGAAACTAAGAGCTACTTTGATCTGTTTAGATCTAAAGTATCCAAAGTTGAGCTCTGATGTTTCTTCACCCCTGTGTGTGTGATATGTGATTCCTACATGCTGGCAGAGCAGCAGTTTGTGCTCACAGATGGTGACGGTGTGGAGAGACGGTGGTGTTTCCTCAGAAGAACCAGCAGAGTCACTTGCTGACTGATGCTCATCTGCACTGCACAGAGGAAATCAACTGACCGAGGTTTGTCCAGTGACGTGTTATGAATGTATATTTGTTTTATGCTTACAGTTATGTTTTTCTTGACAGAGGCTCTGCAGAGGTTAGACAAAGCAGAGAAAACATGTGCTTTACATTTTACTGTGATTTATTGAGATATTTGTTGCCTGATGTTCAGCAGGAATGGAGAAATAGAATCAAAGGGAGATGTTTTTGATGTTTTTGTAATGATGTAAGTAAATCTTCAATATTATTTATTTGCTTGGTTATATTAGGAGTGTTTCTGAGTGAGGGGGAGAAGAGTCATCATCCAGGTAAAGTGACGTAGATCAGTGGATACACTTGTCTCCCCTTTAAAGGAGACAATCCAAGTCATCCTTAAATGTTAGTGCTTTCAAATACACAAACATTTTTAAAGGACAAAAATGAACATCCAACTTTGACTGTAACACAAAATAAATCTTTCCATGTGTGTTTTCAAACTCTCAGATGGGCAGCATATCAGTCTTGGACTGTCTAACCTGCCGGAGCAGCACTGAATGACCACCACACATGAGCATGTTCCTGCAACATTCAGCATCTGATCCTTCATCTGTGTGCTTCTGCTTTTGGTAAGTAGAGTTACCCAACTCCAGTAACTCTACACACATGCCATCCATTTCTGACGGCCTGGTTACTTCCTGTCAGTTACTTTAGAAACCATGTGGTCACCTGACCTAACACTATTCAAGTGTCACATGTCAAACAGCTGGAGAGGAAACTACACCAGTGTACTGGGATGTTTCACCAACACGTGCCAGATGCTGTTCCTTCATGGTGACATCACAGAGACAGCCCCACCCACCTCAGGACCTCGCCATTTATCATGATGATTATAATGATGACAGCGAGCGGAACTAAGACTGTAAAAATCCACGACCAGAATTTTTCTTTCTAATTATTAATGAATACTGAGAGCCTCTTTCTGTGTTTTGTATGTTTTGGGGTTGTTTTTTTTTACCTCATTTGTTACTAACAAAGTTCACCAAACTCACACAGTTTACATTCTGTATGTTTCCATCTTTACCAGCCACACTCTAACTGCATTTAAGAAAATAATCCTTAGAAATCGTCATTTTTCTCTTTTGTAATTGATGATAATTCAGTGAATATAAGATAAGATAAGATAACTCTTTATTGTCATTGCACAGTCATACATAGTACAGTAGTACAATGAAATTGGAAAAACTGTCCTACGTCGGCACTACATATAACACAACACGACACGATATGACACATCACAACGTAACAAACAACACAACACAGTAACACACTGCTTCCTTCTATTGCGTCACACATTGCTTTAAGTTTTTCAGTGTCCAGTTATTTTTTACTGCTGTTTAAATTCTCTGAATGTTTGACCCTGTAGACTGTTTGATGGACTGCTTGTCTTCCTGTTTGTAACCGCCGCCTGTTTTTTTTAATAAAGATTTGGATTTCTGACTTCAACACAGCCTCTGCGTGTCCTCCCTTTGAGTCCTCTTCCTCTGTGAACGTGTTGCATGTGTCACAGATTCATTTTATTAGCAGCTTTCCCACAGTGAGTTGCATCAGCATTCATTCACAGCACATTTCAGAAGGATTCAGATTAATACAGTGATCTTATAGTCAGAATGATCCTGACAGAGTGCCACTGTAAACTATCTTTCATCAGGTAAATTTCAAAGTTCAGTATTTCAAAGCAGGAGTTATGAAGACTCATACTGGCATTAGGACTAATAATATGTACTTACAAAGTCAAAGTTTTTTAATTATGCTAGAATATTGGAAGACAATCAACTTTTAGTGTTTTCCACATATTAATTATTCTGAAATAGAGACGTGACCCTAACTGTACAGAAGCAGTAAACAACTGACAATCTTAACAGACATCATTGGCCTGAGCCGTCATGCACAGTGAGTCTGATCCTTTGCTGTGAGAGTCTGACAAGCATGTTTCTGGTCAGTTTGGAAGAAATAATATCACAATGTTGATCTTTTTTTCAATATTCCTTCTCTTTTACAACACAAACTGTGATCAAAGGTACTTATGTTCACAGCATGTAACTATACTGACAGTCCAGGGCATTGTGGTCTGTTGAGCTAGGGTTAGCAATTCAGACATATGTAATCAATATTAAACGTCTCTGACGTGGGCCACTGTCCACAGTGTTGGGAAATCCATACCAGGCTGGAACGAGTCAAGGTAGGTGAGCATCCACGAGAAGACACAGCAGATGCATCCTACTAATACTGACAGGACCAGGAGACTCCAGAAACCGAGCATCTTCTCTTCAGTGCCATCCTCGCCTGTCACCCTCTCTGCCCGCAGCTGAGTATGGAGTAGATAAGGGCGCAGAGAAACCCTTATTACTAATTTGTATTATAATTCAATTTTCATGAAATATTCATATTCAGTATTGGTCCTTTTATATTAATAACCACGTATCCACCCAGGCTCATGGTGGGGCAGGGCTCTGTCCTGGGATACTTGAGTACAAGGTAATGTACACCCTGACCAGGTATCCAGTCTGTCAGAATTGTTTTCAATATTTGGTTCAAAAATATGAATGACAACAAAAATCCAACTAGGATTCTTGCATATGATGAATGAAGTCTGTCTTTGACTGAATTGTCCAGCTGATCCATCAAACCCCCAGCAGGTGAACCTTATTCATGACATAACACCGCAACAATGTAAAAAATGAAACAGCAACAGTCTAAATGTAAAGTGCATTCTAAAGTCCTCTTCAATAAATCATATGCAAAGAGTCATTCAGGACTGTAAAACGTGAACTACAGAACCCAGAGTCTTCATCATTAAATCTCTGGTTGCTTCGTTTTTCTATCCTATATCAGATACTTTAAGGTTAGGTTAGGTAAACTTGCATTCTCATGGTGAGGCAAAATGCTTTATGTGTGTGTGTGCGTGTCATGAACGGCTATAAAAGGCCTATAATTAAAGAACAAAGCGGGGTTTGAGTTCGAGTTGCGGCAGACTGTCACTACTTGTAAATGGAACGCAGCCTTCCTACGGCGGACAGCTAATAACAGGAATCGGACGCGGTCCACCCAAGTCCACAGCAACCACCATAGCAACCGCCTAGCATGACCTTAAAAACATATTCTGTCTTCATAACTATCAAAACCATGAAATGATTTGCAAAGTGTGAAAGTGTTACAGCTGCAGAGAGCTATGGCGGTATCTTTGGAAGCTGTTTACACAGCTAATAATATACGATGTAACCATGGAGACAGTCAGTCACGTGAGCTAGCGGTGCATGTTTACTACAGTGAATAAGGTGATTGTGTGCACAGCGTCCACACGCTGCAGAGGGTAAAGACATTACTTCAATATTGTTTTATATTGATATATATTTGCCTTCTGTTGACCATCACCTCAGGTTCACCATTACAGTTTCAGCATACAGATGCACACTGTCTAAATATCAACACATTCAAAAACTCATGTCTCAGAAATAAGCACAGCTGTTCATGTTTGTCATTAGAGTTTTATTTGTAAGAAAATTATGAACTTCATATTGTGTATCAAATAAAAGAACATTTCACAACTCTGAGTCAACAGAAACAGGAAACAGAAATGTCTCTGAAGGAAATTTCCGTCCCCGGTTTCCTCCAAGGCGTGAGCGATAAGCAGAGTTTTGTCCTTTCCTTATAAGATTCCTAATTATTCAAAGTAACACTCAGGTATGCCGCTCAGCTGGGTTAGTTACGACGTCGGGAGCAGCTTGGGAGAACAAGGAAACACAGACTGCTTCAGGTTGCCTTCCCAAATCGACTCAAAGGTTTATTTAGTACATAACAGCTTATATAGAGGAAAAAAAGGTTCGTGTGTCAGCAGGTTCCGGTACAGACCAAATAAGGAAACGTCTTCCTGCCTTCTGAGCAAAGAAGTATCCTTTGTGTAGTTTATCTCTTCAGTTACAATTTATGATCATCCCAGCAAAATACACTCCTAGACATAGAATACAGAGTTCTTTCATTAGTGAATTCTGAAACAAACCACCTGGCCTTTAACGAGCCTTTTTCTAAGAGATAAAGAAGGGAGGATGGGAGTAAGGAAGTGGTCTCGTCTCTGTGGTATTTTCGACCTTGGGGTACCAGCCTGTGATTCTTACACATCAATTCTTGGGTCAGAGAGAAAGAGAAAAACAACTAGTAAATGGGCCTTATTGAGTAACTCTTTTCTGTATAATATCACTACAAAACAATATCCTGTAAATGCTACAATGGTATCAAAATATCACAACAGTCTCTAATGTAGACATGTACAGTGTAGTGTAAGCATTAAAAGATCATAAAAGAAAACACTCATAAGACCCTTATGAAAAGGACACCGAGGGAACAGTTTACCCTGCCCGGGATAGGGTTACCGGGGCCCCGCCCTGGAGCCAGGCCCGGGGAGGGTGCCCGAGGGCGAGCGTCTGGTGGCCGGGCCTTAGTCCATGGGGCCTGGCCGGGCACAGCCCGAAGAGGAGACATGGGCCCATCCTCCCGCAGGCCCACCACCCGCAGGAGGCGCCATAGGGGTCGGGTGCATTGTGTGCCGGGTGGCGGCCAGGAGTGGAGGCCCTGGCGGACTGACCCCCGGCTGCCAAGACTGGCAATAGGGACATGGAATGTCACCTCTCTGGTGGGGAAGGAGCCTGAGTTAGTGCGTGAGGTTGAGAGGTACCGGCTAGATATAGTTGGGCTCACCTCTACGCATGGCTTGGGCTCTGGAACCAGTCTCCTGGAGAGGGGCTGGACTCTGTCTCAGTCTGGAGTTGCCCCTGGTGAGAGGCGGCGGGCTGGGGTGGGTATTCTAATATCCCCTCGGCTTGCTGCCGGTACGTTGGGGTTTTTCCCGGTGGACGAGAGGGTTTGTTCCCTGCGCCTTAGGGTCGGGGAACGGGTCCTGACTGTCATCTGCGCTTATGCGCCGAGTGGCAGTTCAGAGTACCCAGCCTTCTTAGAGTCCCTGGGGGGGGGGGGGGGGGGGGGGGGGGGTGCTGGAGGGTGCTCCACCTGGAGACTCTGTTGTCCTGCTGGGAGACTTCAATGCTCACGTGGGTAACGACAGCGAGACCTGGAGGGGCGTGATTGGGAGGAACGGCCTCCCTGATCTGAACCCGAGTGGTGCTTTGTTATTGGACTTCTGTGCTAATCACAGTTTGGCCATAACGAACACCCTGTTCGAACATAAGAGTGTCCATAAGTGCACGTGGCACCAGGACGCTCTAGGCCGTAGGTCGATGATCGATTTTGTAGTCGTATCAGCAGACCTGCGACCATATGTTCTGGACACTCGGGTAAAGAGAGGGGCTGAGCTGTCAACTGATCACCACCTGGTGGTGAGTTGGATCAGGTGGCGGGGGAGGACGCTGGACAGACCTGGTGCACCTAAACGCGTAGTGAGGGTGTGCTGGGAACGTCTAGCAGAGGCCCCAGTCCGCGAGATCTTCAACGCACACCTCCGGCAGAGCTTCAACAGCATTCCGAGGGAGACTGGGGACATTGAGTCCGAATGGACCATGTTCAGCGTCTCCATTGCCGAAGCTGCGGCATTGAGCTGCGGCCGCAAGGTGGTTGGTGCCTGCCGTGGTGGTAATCCCCGAACCAAATGGTGGACACCAGAGGTGAAGGGAGCCACCAGGCTGAAGAAGGAGTCCTATCGGGCTTGGTTAGCCTGTGGGACTCCGGAGGCAGCCGACAGGTATCGACAGGCCAAGCGGAATGCGGCTCGGGCAGTGGCTGAAGCAAAAACTCGGGTGTGGGAGGAGTTCGGAGAGGCCATGGAAAAAGACTTTCGGACTGCCTCGAAGAGATTCTGGCAAACCGTCAGACGTCTCAGGAGGGGAAAGCGGTGCTCTACCTGCACTGTGTATAGTGCTGGCGGAGCGCTGCTGACGTCGACTGAGAAAATTGTCAGGCGGTGGAAGGAATACTTCGAGGACCTCCTTAATCCCACTGACACGTCTTCCAAGGAGGAAGCAGAGTCTGGGGATGAGGGGAATGACCCGCCAATTTCCGGGGGCGAGGTCACTGAGGCAGTTAAACAACTCCTTGGTGGCAGAGCCCCCGGTGTTGATGAGGTCCGCCCCGAGTTCCCGAAGGCTCTGGACGTTGTAGGGCTGTCCTGGTTGACACGCCTCTGCAATGTAGCGTGGAGATCAGGGGCAGTACCTGTGGACTGGCAGACCGGGGTGGTGGTCCCCAACTTTAAGAAGGGGGACCGGAGGGTGTGTTCCAACTACAGGGGGATCACACTCCTCAGCCTCCCTGGGAAAGTCTATGCCAGGGTGCTGGAAAGGAGAGTTCGTCCGTTAGTCGAACCTCGGATACAGGAGGAACAATGCGGTTTTCGTCCTGGTCGCGGAACACTGGACCAGCTCTTTATCCTCTCCAGGATACTTGAGGGTGCATGGGAGTTTGCCCAACCAGTCTACATGTGTTTTGTGGACTTGGAGAAGGCATTCGACCGTGTCCCTCGGGGTGTCCTGTGGGAGGTGTTGCGGGAATATGGGGTGTCTGGCCCATTGCTACGGGCCATTCGATCCCTATACAACCGTTGCAAGAGCTTGGTTCGCATTGCCGGCAATAAGTCGGACTCGTTCCCGGTGGGTGATGGGCTCCGCCAGGGCTGCCCTTTGTCTCCGGTTCTGTTCATAATTTTTATGGACAGAATTTCTAGGCGCAGCCAAGTGGCGGAGGGCTTTCGCTTTGGTGGCCTCAGAATCTCATCTCTGATTTTTGCAGATGATGTGGTTCTGTTGGCTTCATCGGGTGAGGGCCTCCAGCTCGCACTGGAACGGTTCGCAGCCGAGTGTGAAGCAGCGGGAATGAGGATCAGCACCTCCAAATCTGAGGCCATGGTTCTCAGCCGGAAAAGGGTGGAGTGCCCACTCCGGGTCGGGGATGAGTTCCTGCCCCAAGTGGAGGAGTTCAAGTATCTCGGGGTCTTGTTCGCGAGTGATGGGAGAAGGGAGCCGGAGATTGACAGACGGATTGGGGCTGCAGCTGCAGTAATGCGGACGCTGCACCGGTCCGTCGTGGTGAAGAGGGAGCTGAGTGTAAAAGCGAAGCTCTCAATTTACCGGTCGATCTACGTCCCTACCCTCACCTATGGCCACGAGCTGTGGGTAGTGACCGAAAGAACGAGATCGCGGATACAAGCGGCGGAAATGAGCTTCCTCCGAAGGGTGGCTGGCCTCTCCCTTAGAGATAGGGTGAGAAGTTCGGCCATCCGGGAGGGGCTCAGAGTAGAGCAGCTGCTGCTCCACATCGAAAGGAGCCAGCTGAGGTGGTTCGGGCATCTGACAAGGATGCCCCCTGGGCGCCTCCTGGGTGAGGTGTTCCAGGCATGTCCCACCGGGAGGAGGCCCCGGGGCAGACCCAGGACACGCTGGAGAGATTATATCTCTCGGCTGGCCTGGGAACGCCTTGGTATTCCCCCGGATAAGCCGGAGGAGGTGGCTGGGGAGAGGGAGATCTGGGCCTCTTTGCTTAGGCTGCTGCCCCCGCGACCCGGCCCCGGATAAAGCGGATGAAGATGGATGGATGGATGGATGGATGGATGGATGGATGGATGGATGGAAAAGAAAACACTAACATTTATGTGAAACTAATTGTAATAAAAAAATGAACAGGTGGTTAATAGATGTAAAAGAAAGAATCTGAAAACAACACTTTTTTGGTCTAAGTGATCAAAGTAGAAAACAGAACTGATGTTCAAAAACAAACCGTAGCTGCACTAATATTACACATCTCCATTGTTGTGGTGAACAGACATGTTGCTTTTAAAACCACATGCAGTGTGTGACCATGACTGTTCACTGAGACCATGGCTGTGTCCCAATTAAGAGACTGCATGCTTGAAGTACGCATTTTAAGTGCGGTTACGTCACCGCCACGCGACGACGGCTGTCCCAATTCGAAGTGTACTTCAAATGCATACTCCAAATGCGCCGTCGATTTCCTTTTTTTTTTCTTTTTTTTTCAAAATATTAAACTTTATTAAGAAACAGTATACAGAACATGTATACAATCAGAACAAAATTAACATATGCCAGGGGATGTAATACAAAGAATTACATACATTCAAATAATTTGTAATTACTACAAATAGTAATAGTTTTCATAGCCTTTTTGTTAAGTGATCCACTAATCAATTTTATGTAACATAAAACATCATTATAGTAATGTTTAAAATTAGGTTTTCTGTTACTGTATTTGCATTTGTGAAAATAAAATTTAGCTAAGATAACTAATAAGTTTATTATAAAGTAAACATCTTTTTTTTGCCTTCGAAAGAAACAAAATACAACATTTTCCCATTTCACAGTAAAGTCATTATAGAGATGTCCAGCAATGAATCTACTGAAGTCTTTCCAAAATGTTCTAGCGTATGAACAGATCCAGAAGAGGTGTTGCACAGTCTCAGGATGGCTTCCACAAAATCCACAGTTCACATTTATGTCCCTTTTGAACTTCGTCATGTAATGATTAGCAGGATAAAATTTATGCAATATTTTAAATGAGACTTCCTTGACTTTATTCGTTACCAGATACTTGTTAGGAATTGTCCATACTCTTTTCCAGTTAATGTCACTGACAAAGGAATTCCAATAAGAGACCACATGTGGGATAGTTAGAGATTCTGTCTGGAACAAAGCACGAATATTCTTATTACTTTTACTGTGGTTTGTTAGACAGATTCTTCCTATGTGTGAATCTAAAGGGTTGGGGAGAGAAACAGATGATATGCAAGGTTGAATACCTTTAAAAAGCATTATAATACCCATAGGTATTGCATCAAATAATATGGCATATTCTTTGGGTGTGGCTGGAAATTTATAGGTGTTTAAAAATTCTGAATAGGACATGAGCTGCCCATTAGGATTAAACAGCTGATTCACTAAAACAATCCGTTTCTCAACCCACCTAGAAAAAAATAATGATTTATTTTTATACACTATGTTCCTATTATTCCAAATTGAATACGTATGGGGTGTAAAGTTATGTTTATATATAAGGGACCAAGCTAATAGAACTTGTTTGTGAAACATCGAGAGCTTTTCTGGAAGCTTATCTATATTATAATCACAACCTAAGATAAAACTTAGACCACCAAACTTAGAGAAAATGTAGTGAGGAATAAAATTCCAAATGGATACCGGATTTTTAAGAAAATGTTTAGCCCAATTAATCTTAAATGTATTGTTTAGAGTAGTAAAATCCAAAACATTGAGACCACCGTGTTCATAGTCATTCATCAATACACTTTTTCTGATGTAATGTGTCCGGTTTTTCCAAAGGAAGTTGAAGAGCATTCGGTCAATATCCTTACAAGTTTTGCCGTCCACATGCAGAGAAATTGCTGCATAAGTCAGTTGAGACAGACCTTCTGCTTTTGAGAGCAATACCCTTCCTCTTATACTTAAATCTCTCTGCAACCATTGATTTAATTTGGTTTGAGATTTTTTAATAATTGGGGGAAAAATTAGTAAAATTCTGTCTTTTGTATCTTTGCAGATATTCCCATCCATCCATTCGCTTCCGCTTATCCTTTTCAGGGTCGCGGGGGGCGCTGGAGCCTATCCCAGCTGTCATAGGGCGAGAGGCAGGGTACACCCTGGACAGGTCGCCAGTCTGTCGCAGGGCCAACACATAGGGACAGACAACCATTCGCACTCACATTCACTCGCACATTCACACCTAGTGGCAATTTGGATTATCCAATTAACCTATCCCCACAAGCTGCATGTCTTTGGACGGTGGGAGGAAGCCGGAGTACCCGGAGAGAACCCACGCAAACACGGGGAGAACATGCAAACTCCACACAGAAAGACCCCGGCCTGATGGTGGAATTGAACTCAGGACCTTCTTGCTGTGCGGCAACAGTGCTAACCACCGTGCCACCGTTCTCTTTGCAGATAATCAGACCTAAATATGTTGCTTCATTTTTAACTGTTATATTACAAATACTCTGAACATTACACTCTTTGACAGGTAATAACTGACATTTATTTAAGTTTAGGACCAATCCAGACCCTTTTGAGAAATCCTCTATTACACGTAAAGCAATTGGCACTTGGCTGGCATTTTTAAGAAAAATTGTGGTATCATCTGCCAATTGACTGATGACAATCTCTCTGTCTGCTATGTTTATACCCTTCACAGGGCTATTCGAAATATGAGAGGCAAGAATTTGGGTGCAAAGTAAAAAAAGATAAGGGCTAATCGGGCAACCTTGGCGTACACCTCGATTAAGACTAAAACGAGAAGTGGTGCCATTTTTCATTCTAATAGAACTATTAGCATTGGAATACAGAGTTTTGATAGCTCTGCAGAAGATATCACCAAAACCAAATTTCTGAAGTGTAAGAAATATAAATTCATGCTCAATTGAGTCAAAGGCTTTATAGAAGTCCAGGAGAAGGATAAATGAGTCATCAGATATTAATGCTGAGTAGTCCAGAATATCCAAGACGAGTCTAATATTATTGGAGATGTGTCTGTTTGTCATAAAACCAGACTGTGTCTCGTCTACAATATCGTCCAAAATATATTTAATTCTTCTAGCTAGCAATAGAGCTAATATTTTATAATCATTATTGAAAGAAAACTCCGTCTGTGAGGATCGGGATTCCTTCGAGACATGGGCAGCGATAAGCAGAGTTCATCCTTTAACATAAACAAAATTAAAATATTCTCATGCATGATCAATGGTTAATCACGGTACCAGCTGGAGTACCGGGAGCAGTTTGGAAAAACAAGAAGACGCGGAGACTGTTCTAGGTTGTCATTCCAAACTGACTCAAAGGTTTATTCATCTTACAACAGTTTATATAGAGGAAAAAGGTTCGTGTGTCAACAGATTCTCAGTTCAAACCGGTACAGACCAAATAAGGGAACGTCTTCCTGCCTTGTGAGCAAAGAAGTATCCTTTGTGTAGTTTATCAGTTCAGCTACAATTTATGATCATCCCAGCAAAATACACTCCTAGACATAGAATACAGAGTTCTTTCATTAGTGAATTCTGAAACGAACCACCTGGCCTTTAACAAGCTCCTTTCTAGGAGATAAAGAAGGGAGGATGGGAGTAAGGAAGTGGTCTCTGTGGTATTTTCGACCTTGAGGTACCAACCTGTGATTCTTACACATTAATTCTTAGGTTACAGAGAAAGAGAAAAACAACTAGTAAATGGGCCTTATTGAGTAACAGTTTTCCTGTATAATATCACTATAAAACAATATCCTGTAAATGCTACCATGGTATCAAAATATCACAACAATTATTTAGGAGGCTTATTGGTCTCCAGTTGTCTATAAAAAGTAGGTCCTTCTTAGGTTTGGGAATTAAAGTAATAAGTCCCTGAGTAAGGCTGGGAGGAAGAGTGCCCCTTTTAATACTTTCATTATAAACCTGCAACAAAAAGGGTGCAAGCTGACAAGAAAATGATTTATAGAATTCAGCCACCAGCCCATCTGTGCCCGGAGATTTGTTGTTTTTAAGAAATTCAATAGATGTCAATATCTCTTTTTCAGTAATTGGACTGTCACAAAAAAGCCTATCAGCACTTTTAATCATTTCAACATTGTTTACAGAGTCAATGAATTGGGTAGCGACCTTTGCGTTATAATTGGATTCATACAACTTTGAGTAGAAATTACAACAAAATTGAGAGATAATTTTTGCATCATCACTGACCGTACCATTTATATTCAATTTATGAATAGTATTGGTTTTAGATCTATGTTTTTCTAAGCGGAAAAAATAAGCAGAATTCTGCTCTCCCTCCTCTATCCACCTTTTTCTTGAACGAACAAAAGCTCCTTCAGCTTTCTGGCGGTAAATCTCATCCAGTTTAGATTGAAAGGACCTAAGATGTAATCTATCCTCCTCCGAGACCTCGTCTGGTGGGAGTTGATATATTGCGGAAATTTGAACAATTAGATTTTCTTCTTCTGCTGCCCTTGACTTAGCTATTTTTGCCCCATACTGTCTCAACATTTTACTTGTCTCAAATTTAAAAATTTCCCAGTTTGTGCTATAGGAATTCTCAATATTAGCCTTGTGTATAAAGTGTTTTAACAGTCGTGTAATTTCAGATTTTACAATTGTATGGCTCAGAAGCGAGCTATTTAATTTCCAATAGGAGGATCTATTAATTGCAATAGTAGGAAAGAGTTGCAGATTAATATATATTGCTCTATGATCCGTAAGTGGAGTTGTAAGGATATTGACCGTAACACTGTCCTTTGATAGACTACTTGATATTAACCAGAAATCAATACGTGATTTCCTTGAACCAGAACGGTTACTCCAGGTAAAAGATATATCATCAGGAAATTTGTCTCTCCAAATATCAATTACATTAAGTTTGATTTGTCACCTTCCTTACGTACTATTTTGGTACAGGAAGTGCTGAATGAAAACAGACCAACCATCAACTAGGGCTAGGGTTAGGGCACAATTCAGTGTTGCTTAAAGAAATATCTAAATAACTGATCACTAATCAGTGCCAGTGTATTTAGATTTAAGAAATATTTAGATTTAATATCAATTTTATATTAGTAAATATTTCAATTTAACATTCAGTCATAACACTTGAATTCAGATGTAAATGTTTGTAAAATTTCCTGTGGAAAAAGGGTGTGTTGAAAACATAATAATCAGAGCCCCATATCCTAAAGATTTTTTTAAACTGTAATTGCTAAAGTTAAGACATATATGGGATGGGTGGGGTTGAGTTGATAATAAATCAGTGCTATCCAGTGACCAATAATAAAAGTTGTCATGTTAAATATAACAAGAAACTAACATCTAACCAGATTATTATGTTTGCAAAGATGGGAATTTCTGCAGAGTAATATTTTATCAAAGGCTGTGTGAATGAGGAAATGAAACCAAGTCAGTCAGCTGGATCAGCTGTAGCAGGACAGGAGGAGTCAGAGAGAAACTCAGAGTTTGTTGAAGATAACTTGCCAGCATGCAGCTTCACTACTCAGGTGACTGTCTCAGAGATCTAGGTAACCCTCTTTGTCGAACAGAAAACCCAGTCGCCCCTATCTTTCACTAAGTCTCTTGTTTAAAAAAAATAATATTTTTATTAAATTGTTGGTAATCAGGTAACAAAGAAAATAATAAATTTAACAGTTACATATCAAAAACAATCACACTTTTAAAGAGTCGATTGTGCCGTTCGAAATATAGAATTAGGGTAGAGTTAGGGTTACAATTGTCACCTATGATGGCTCAAACCCCAAAAGTTAAAAAAAAAAAGTCTAAAATTAGATCACAGTAAAATTCATTAACAAATAAGGAAATTTACTTTTTCATTTATTTGTTGAGGAAAATTACCCACTAGTGAGTGACAAAGGTTTGTAAATCTCTCTCTATATATATTTTAAAAAGTTCTCGCCACTCGCCATGCAGGTGGTCTTTATCCTTTAAGCCTGGATCTTCTACCAAAGGCTTGGGAGCTTGAGGGTCCTGCACAGGATCTTTGCTGTTCCTAGGACTGCGCTCTTTGGGACAGAGATCTTGGACGTTGTTCCTGCGATCTTTTGGAGCAACTCGCCCAGCCATGGGTCACTGTCCCAAGTGCTCTGACTACCAGGGATCACTGTTGCCCCACTGTTGCCTTCACCCTCCACCACGTTGTTTCATCCTGGATAGTGGTTCTGACACTCACTAGTTCTCAGTCACCTTCCTTAGCATACAATCTCAGGGTACTGGATTTGGGGTAAAAACTTCCATGCACGGTAAAAAGCTTTCTTATTTTGATGATAGTGGCTTCTACCTCTTTCTTTGGTCATCTTATTATCTAAGCAGGGTATCTGATAACCGGCAGGACGTAGGTGTTAATTGTATTCTTTCCATTCAGCTGACTCCTCAGGACTTGCCGGACCCTCTGCAGGTATGTTGCAGCTTTCCTAGCAGCCTTTTCATGATTTGCCTTTGTGATTGGATTTGCCTTCCAATAGCACAATGCCCTTTGTTGTGACTACTTTCCCTCTCATTGATACCATACAATTACACTCCGATATCATTGCTATAAGTGCTCGTGGTTGTGTATCACTTGTTTGATATCACATTCACTCCTTAATGTCATGAGGTTAGCTTCTAGAATGAAAATTTTCATCAAACAAATTGAATGACAAATAATGATTAAAAAACAAAACAAAACTGCATGACATCTGAAGCAAATATCACAAATTTTAAAAAATGAAGCAAATATGTTTCTGGATCCAGGAGCTAAATGCATGCATATTATGAATTTAGTTCCTGACAGCCCTGTTTGGTTTTCTGTTTGTTTTTGGATGCCTCATTTCATGAGCTGTCTAAAAGAATAGTGTACTTTCTAAACATATGTTATCAGCCAATTTGTAAATAACAGATTAGATCGTGTTACAGTATTAGCTAAGGTGAGAGCACAGATTGAGCTCAGATAAAAGCACTATACAGGGAGTGCAGAATTATTAGGCAAGTTGTATTTTTGAGGAATAATTCTATTATTGAACAACAACCATGTTCTCAATGAACCCAAAAAACTCATTAATATCAAAGCTGAATGTTTTTGGAAGTAGTTTTTAGTTTGTTTTTAGTTTTAGCTATTTTAGGGGGATATCTGTGTCCGCAGGTGACTATTACTGTGCATAATTATTAGGCAACTTAACAAAAAACAAATATATACCCATTTCAATTATTTATTTTTAACAGTGAAACCAATATAACATCTCCACATTCACAAATATACATTTCTGACATTCAAAAACAAAACAAAAACAAATCAGCGACCAATATAGCCACCTTTCTTTGCAAGGACACTCAAAAGCCTGCCATCCATGGATCCTGTCAGTGTTTTGATCTGTTCACCATCAACATTGCGTGCAGCAGCAACCACAGCCTCCCAGACACTGTTCAGAGAGGTGTACTGTTTTCCCTCCTTGTAAATCTCACATTTGATGATGGACCACAGGTTCTCAATGGGGTTCAGATCAGGTGAACAAGGAGGCCATGTCATTAGTTTTTCTTCTTTTATACCCTTTCTTGCCAGCCACGCTGTGGAGTACTTGGACGCGTGTGATGGAGCATTGTCCTGCATGAAAATCACGTTTTTCTTGAAGGATGCAGACTTCTTCCTGTACCACTGCTTGAAGAAGGTGTCTTCCAGAAACTGGCAGTAGGACTGGGAGTTGAGCTTGACTCCATCCTCAACCCAAAAAGGCCCCACAAGCTCATCTTTGATGATACCAGCCCAAACCAGTACTCCACCTCCACCTTGCTGGCGTCTGAGTCGGACTGGAGCTCTCTGCCCTTTACCAATCCAGCCACGGGCCCATCCATCTGGCCCATCAAGACTCACTCTCATTTCATCAGTCCATAAAACCTTGGTAGTAGGCTTCCGAGCCTATACAGCTTGGAGTAAGACAACATGCATGAAGAGGATGATGTGGACAAAATACTCATTTGCCTAATAATTCTGCACTCCCTGTAAAGTTAGCCTTGCAGATCTTTATTTATTTTAGCACCACTGGCAAGAGTTTCTAAATTAATCTTACTGACACCAACCATTAGTATGACACTGCAGGCGTGTTTTTGATTTTGATATTCTGTAACAGAGGTGCACAAAGCACTTTGTGAATAGACAAACAGACTGGCCACACAGTAAACACCTGTCAGCCAGTTTGAGATACTGAACAAGGACCATGAGGCACTGTCTGCCTTAACAAGGACAATCAACATAGTTTTTTACACATTCAACAAATGTATCAACCTACATTCGTCTCAGCGAAACCAGACAGACAGGTGTGTGACTCACACAAAGCAATGAAGGAAGTTTATTTTCTCATGTGGTGCTGTAGTCTGTATGTGAAGGTGTGCTCTTGTATTGTTCCAGGGATTTCTTGATCCATGTTTGAGGTACTGAGTCATAGGTTTTCTTGTAGTGAATCCAGACTACAGTTTGTCAGTTTGATCTATCTACTAGTAGCAGGTGTTCTGCCCCTCTGATGTTTCTGTCAATTCCTTTCTGTGCCCGTTTCATGTATTGAGCCATGTGCCTGTTATTCATAGTCACTATGTTGCTTGACAAGGGCTTCCATACTAAGGCAGGTTATTGGCCAGTAGATGGCTGGTAGTTGGATGGGACCAATGCCTTCTGGCGATCCTTGGGGACCAGGACTGTCCGGCATTTGGTTAGCCACTCTGGATGTGTCTTCTCCCTTACCAGCAGGTTCATTTGTGCCACCAGACACTGGTGCCTCTTTAGCTTGTAAGTGCGAATCATGTCAGGGAATGGTTCTGTCCAACTCTTCATACAATATTGGCGACTCTGTCTTGGATGTCTGCCACTGCGATGGTTATTGGATACTATTCAGAGAGTTTGCTCTAGTCTGCTCTTAGATCTACTAGCCACTGAGCAGTGTCGCTATTAGTGGTGTGCGGATCGATGTTGAAATATCAATTCTTCCGATACCAGTAATTTATGTTCTAGAATCGATTCTCATATTAAAATATTGATATTTTAGTACTTTGGGAAAAATTTGTAGTTTTTTATTAACAGGAACACAGTGGAAAGAAACTGTATCATTCGGATCGTCTAAATTGGAAGGAACTACTTCCTGGCCAGGGGCCTTTCATAGTCATATGCAAAATATGGCTGTATAAATGTGTCGCAGCCCCTGGCCAGTGTTGCCAACTCCTCAGTAAGGAAAATCACTATTGGCCATCCTAAAAATCTCTAGAAGTCGCTATAGCATAATCGCCTAATTTGCATAATTGGTCATGCTAATGCAATTGTAACCCACGTTGTAGGAGAGAAAAAAAGAAGAGACATAAAGTGAGTAAAAAAACGTCCTAAATGCATTTAGAATTTATTTAGAACTACAAATTAAATTTCTTTTAGCGATTATTGTTTTTTTTAATGTCCCAATTCTAACCCTGCTCCTTTATCTGGGCTTGGACCGGCAAAAGTGACCCGAAATAGGCACTCTGGTGGAGTTACTTTGTGCGTGTGTGTGTGTGTGTGTGTGTGTATTAGAGATGGACCGATCCGATATTACGTATCGGTATCGGTCCGATACTGACCTAAATTACTGGATCGGATATCGGAGAAAAATAAAAAATGTAATCCGATCCATTAAATATCACGAAAGCACCTCACAAAACTTGCAACACACCATAACTCACCTCAGAACGTTAGCACGTCGGAGCAGTATGCATCACGTGATAGAGCGGCTGTGGCATGCGGGACCTGTCGGTGGTCTGGATAGCATTTGGAGCTTCGCTAGCAACCCGGCATTTCATCTCCGACAAAGTTATCCCGAGAGAGTGCGTGTGTGTGTTTAAGTAGTTTTAAACCTTGTGAGCCACAAAACAACATAACAGTAAAAGAAGAATTGATTGCGTTACAGTCATTGCGGGAGCAGAGGTTTCACTCATGCATGATCATTTGCAGTTTGGACGCATAGGTGGGAACATTTCCTGCCCTGATAGCAGCTGGGGGAGGACTATCCTCTGCCCGTGAGCGCTTTGGCACGGGCGAGGTGCCCACGGCAGCACCCGCTGCTTGTTGAGAAGAGCAATACATACTTTCACGTCAAAAGTTGTCATAAATAAGTCTCCAATAACACCAGAAAAAGTCACCAGATTTGATTTCATTTTGTAATTTTGCAAACAGGTTTTAATCAGGTTCGTACAGTTTTTGGGTTCGGGGACCTTAGTTTTACTGCAACTTAGTATAGTATGGTACTGTAACATGTAGCTGACTTCACTAATGAACTGAATGAAACAAAACATGTAATAATCACAACCTACAGTTTTGAGATTTTCTTTTTTTTATTATTTTTCTTGTAATATTACATTTTTGCTTCATTTCTATTTTTTCCTAAAAGTATTATAAATAACAGCACTAGTAATATACAACATGATTTAAAATAAATAGTTTAATATGTGATATCGCAAATGCAAACTCATGTGTTAATTATGTCTCAAAAGCCTTCAATTAAAGGTGTGATTATATAGTGTGAGTGTTGCTGGGCCCTGAGTTAATATGTTACCAAACAACAAAACACAAATATATTCTCCTTCCCCAGATCATCTGAGGTGTTCAACATGGGGCCTCACTCTTTTCCAGCAATAAGAAAACTAAAAAAACAAACCAATTAATGGCCATTTAATGATCTGAATAAAGTGAGATTATACCCACAGAGTCCAATTAACATGAAAAAAGGAAAACAGACAAGGGAATACATTCTGTGTATTTACAGGAACACATCAGAAGTTCACTTCATCCACTTTATGATGTTAGTTACACAGATATCTAAACAAATAACTATCAGATGAGTACCACAACTTTGGAACTTTTATAGCACTGGTAATATGTATAATAATACACAACACATAATAATTCACATAAACTTACCACAAAACATAAACCATGTTTGGCTCATTGTTTCTTTTCTGCAACAATGGTTCTTGGCAATAAATTTCATACAACTGGAAAGCCCATTTATTTGCTTTTTACCAATGAACAATAAAATATGAAATTTTTCATCAAACAAATTGAATGACAAATAATGATTAAAAAAAAACCTGCATGACATCCTAAGAAAATATCACAAACTAATAAAATAAAGCAGATATGTTTCTGGATCCAGGAGCTAAATTCATGCATATTATGAGAGAAATTTTCAGCTTTGGCACCCCTGTTTGGTTTTCTGTTTGTAAACACCAGTCAGCCAATTTGAGGTACTGAACGAAGACCATGAAGCACTGTCTGCCTCAACAAGGACAATCATCAACACATTGAAGTTTATCAAGTGTATGATCTACATTTCTCTCAAAGAAACCAGACAGACAGGTTCGTGACTCAGAAAAAGCAATCAAGGAAGTTGGTTTCTCATTTGATGCTGTAGTCTGTATGTGAAGGTGTGCTGCAAAATGATTATGCTCTCCTGACAAGTCTTTACAGACGGCAACAACGGCAAAAGGTAATCAACTTAATGTAGAATTTCCATTACTCAGTGTCTTTTATATTGTATTATTATTCCTCATATCTTCAGACCAATTTTAAAAAAGTATCCTAGAATGTTTACCGACATATCTAATATCTAGCTATTTTGCATTTACTGCTATTCAATAAGCAGTATTGAATAGCATACTGCTATTCAATACTGCTAAAAACAAACAAATAATTAACTTTGCAAGCAAACAGCAATAAATTAAATATTTTGAATGTTTGCTATCTGTTATCGTATGACAGCTGAGACAAGCTTACAACTCCTGCTACCCTGAATAGGGTATGTTGAGGAAGACGGATGGATTAATGGATGGATGACTGGAGATAATACACTTTTCAATTCAGGAACAAACATCAATAACATCAATAACAGATCTGAGACAGTCTCAGGGGTACACATGCGCATTAACTTATTAGTTTCCTTTTAAAATAAATTATAAGACAAAAATCTTATTAGTAAGGTTGAACTCTTGGGGTATAATGCTGCTAAGAACTGTGAAACATTTATCGGGTTCATGATCCAGAACAACTAATAAACATGGGCACATTTCAGCAAACCAAACGCCATCTTCACCTAAACTTAGACTAATCTCATTGTTACGTTTTTATGTCTGTGTCATTTCTCTAACTTAACGAAATTCTACTCACACTGTGCTGCTAAAGTCAAAAGTGAGTGTTTAAATTCTTTACCACTGCTGTACATATAAACTTTATTTTAATGCACTTAGTATGTATTGCACAACACAGTGTCTTTGTTTCAAAGTCTGACATAATTAGGGATGGGTATTGAAACCCGGTTCTTGTTGAGAACCGGTTCCCACTGTTTCAATTCCTTGAAATTGTTTGCCATTTTTGCAAATGATTCCCTTATCGATTCCAGTTACCACGAATGATGTCACCACGTTGCGGAGCGTCATTTACCTGTCAGGAAACACGGCGCCTAAGCAGCTCAAACGCTCAAATGTTTTGTTATACTTTATGAGAACAGGGCAACTTGCAATACTTGCAAAGTAGATATTTCATTTAAGGGAGGAAACACTATGAATATGCAAAAGCATTTGCTCGCGATGACCTTAAATGAATGTCATGTTTTTAACCCTTTCAGGCTCAAATTAAGTTTTTTGTTGCTAATGCACAACCAAGTCCTGCAGTGGTACTTCTGAGTAAAACAAACTCATAAAATATGTATGTGGGGTAATCAGATTGTTAGTTTTTAACTGTTGCAAATCGGCAACGCCTGCCTCGAGACGGTTAATTCCGCCCCGGACTCGTGAATCTCAACCCAGCAGCAGCGGTGACATTGCACGTCCTCTCCCGTTAATGCGGCAGGTAAATAATCAACTAACAGTGCATATTATGTTAGCGCGATCTGCCTTATTACAAAACCTGCCATTACTGTGTGTTGCATTTAGGTGACCATGATGAGAGAGAGCCTCTCTCATCATGGTCAGAGTCTGGCTGGCTCAGATGCTGGCAGTTCTCGCTGCAGTCTACAGGTAGTGTCTCCTTTCAGGCCAGGATAGACGAATGTCACCGAGCAGTGACTAAGTTTGAGGTAAAAGGCTTGCACTGTTAGGAGTTGGGTTCTGGTTATGTAGTGTTTTTGTCTGTATGTGTTTTTTGGTGCCTCCCTTTTTGTATAGGTAGGCGGGGCAGTGAGTCACTGAACCTGGCACACCTGTTAATCATCAGATGCAGTAGCGGTTTTTGATACGGGCAACACAGGCGGTTGCCTCCCAGGCAACACAGGCGGTTGCCTCCCAGTCAACACACATATGTGGGGCCCAAATAGGGAGCAGCAGGGCTAATATTTGGGGCCCACTTGGGAAACCCAACTAGGGTCCAGCTAATTTTGTCCTCAGTTTCCATGGTGGCCCCAAATGTGTTTTCGTAGATGGGTTTATGCTGGGTCCGAGATAAGCCCCAAATCAAGCCCAGCCAACAAATGAGTATGGGGCCCAGATGGGTAGAAGCGGGTCTGATGGTTGGGGCCCACTTGGGCTACCCACCTGGCACCCAGCTACTTTTGTCCTCAGTTTCCATGATGTCCCCAAATGTGTTTTCCCAGATGGGTTAATGATGGGTCCCAAATCAGCCCCAGACAACAAATGAGTATGGGGCCCAGATGGATAGAAGCAGGTCTGATACTTGGGGCCCACTTGGGTTACCAACCTGGGACACAGCTATTTTTGTCTTCAGTTTCCATGGTGGCCCCAAGTGTGTTTGTCCAGATGGATAATGAAAGTAAGCTATAATTTAAATCACCTGTACAACAAAGCCAGTTTATCTTTTTTCCCCCTACAGTTTATAGGAAAAACAAATGCAGCAAACCACAGCTTCTCACTCATTCACCAATCCATTGGTCCTGAAAGAAATAAAATAAAATAAAAAATTAGTGCATTTTTACAAACAAAATCAGATTTGCGATAGTAATGGAGTTGTTTTGGAGGTTGTGCTGTTCAAGTTGTTTGACCTCCTACATTGAACTCTTTGAAGACCATGAGTATTCACGGAAACAGAAAAGCTATTTACAAAAGGATTTACCAAGTAGGCACTCAAAAATACATACATGAGGTGATCAGGGGAAGTGGAGACACATGAGGACACAGCTGACTAGAATGAAACATAATGACATTAAAGGGGAGAGTAAGACTAAACACGTAGTACAAAGAAACACAAGACCTTTCAAAGTAAAATAGGAGCCATGGGGACACGAGCCAACAGGGAATACTTAACACAGGGATGACTACATAAATGGATCTACTAAAATGGCCTGTATTTATATAGCGCTTTACTAGTCCCTAAGGACCCCAAAGCGCTTTACATATCCAGTCATCCACCCATTCACACACACATTCACACACTGGTGATGGCAAGCTACATTGTAGCCACAGCCACCCTGGGGCGCACTGAAAGAGGCGAGGCTGCCGGACACTGGCGCCACCGGGCCCTCTGACCACCACCAGTATGCAACGGGTGAAGTGTCTTGCCCAAGGACACAACGACCGAGACTGTCCAAGCCGGGGCTGGAACCGGCAACCTTCCGATTACAAGGCGAACTCCCAACTCTTAAGCCACGATCGCCCGTACTAAACAAGGACTAAAGAAACCTAGAAGCTAATACCAAAGAAAGAAACAATGAATATCAAAATACAAGGAAAACTCAGAACGCTGGGTCACACGACCCAATACCGTGACACAACTGTGATAAGAAAATTAAAACATCAGTTACTATTTTCTTATCTAAGAACAGGAAAGATTATTGGCACTCGAAAATTCTCATACTGTATATAGACAATCAGTTTTTTGTTTTTTTGTTTTTTTGCTTAGTATTACAAGTTGTTGACTTTGACAATGTTTGAAGTTAAACATTTTTAAAACTCTGTTTGCATGCTAACAAATAAACATTGACAGGCTGGTATGATCCAAATACATTTAAACAAGTTGAGCAGCACATTATCTGGAAGGCAGAAAACCTTTTGCCTTCCTGTTGGCTCCCATTTACAGAAGGAATGCCAGCAGCATGACACCGTGAATAATGACTGATTTTATTAAAAGGACTTGTGTTCTTTTCTCTTTAGTTAGGATGACATTACGAAAGGTCTCGTTATGCATCGTTATTCTCCTAGTCATATGGAACTGTCTTAAGTATGAGAGACACAGAGAGTTTCTAAACGGCTTCTTTGAGGTAAGAATAAAAATGAATGAATGTATAATGATGAAAAAATACAGTGAAACAAATCATTTTCCTCCTGGATTTTCTTCCAGGAGTTAATGAGTGCAGAAGAATCCAGCATTCATCTAAGACAAAAAAGAGAAAGTGAGTAAAATATTAGCAGTGTTACTACAACGTAACACATGTTTGTTGACTAATAATATAATTATATAATAATTGTATTTATTAAAAAAAAAACATGCTTTGCAAAGTGCTTTGAAAAACTAGACGAGGGAGGATATTCAATGAACAAGCAGAACTGAATAGCAATAACAGTATCTGACCAAGTCCAGATTATCAGTGTTATCATTGCTTTATGGTTTGTTTGGGTTTTTCTTTTTTTTTCTTTTTTTTTTACCTTTAGCTTCATCAAATTCCACTGAGTATGAGTTCCAAGCTGTTATAAGCGTCTCAAATCTGGAACAATTCCAGTCGATACTGAACACTCTCAGTTTTCCTTTATTGATCAACGCCACTGGTGAGATTACAAGCATTAATACAACAACAGGTAAAACATCCATTTATGTTGCATCTCCATTGCTTGCCAATCTTATTCACTCAAAGTGTCACATTGAACCATTGTGTTGTGTTCTTCTCAGTGTGTTCACCAAACATAACTGCAAACATAACTGGATACCAGTGCACATGTGAGGAGAGCTTTGCTTGGTCATATAACAAATGCATTGACTATGAGGCCTGTGATGCCATCGTTGGTGATACGTGTGGATGCATTAATGGACTTCCAGCAGATGGGCAATATTGCCAGTTAAAAACCAGCAACCCAGGTAGGACTAGGCAAACATGTATCACATGTGATAGGTAAGTAAGTATGTAATGTAAATGTAAGTACATTTATCCAGCATATGTAGTTAGACTGAGGTTTCTACGTCTGTGTTCTGTGAAAGGATTTAATAATGTAATTTTTTTTAAAGTGTAAAGGATGTTGATTTGAATTCTATCCTAAAGCCATAACTTTGTATAAAAATGGTAAATGGCCTATATTTATATAGCGCTTTACTAGTCCCTAAGGACCCCAAAGCGCTTTACATATCCAGTCATCCACCCATTCACACACACACATTCACACACTGGTGATGGCAAGCTACATTGTAGCCACAGCCACCCTGGGGCGCACTGACAGAGGCGAGGCTGCCGGACACTGGCGCCACCATATGAAATTTGTTTCAAAGGTTCAGTTGCTGTAGTCGCAATTTTCTTGTTTACGAGAGATATTTAAAATTTATGAAATGTTTGAGAAATGTTTTCTCAGTGTCAACACTAGCTACACCAACAGCTATATCACTAAATGATATATCACATGTAATTTAATATACATGTGATATATGTATTTCACATGTATATAATATATAAAGTTGCAACAGAAGTAGAAACATCTTAAATAAATGGGGTGCTTGTTTTTTGTCTCCTCTACAGTGCCAGTGGAGTATGATATAGACTTTAACTTGCTCTTGCCAGTATCCAGCCTGCCCCCAAATTTCATTGATCTGTTCAGAAACTATGTGGGAAATTTGTCATTCCCCAAAACCATCACTCAGTCTTTAATAATAGAAGACTTGAACTTCACCACATGTAAGAATTTTGTACTCGGACAGATTTAAATGTGTTCATACTCTGGTGCATGATTTATGAGGTGTGTTTTGTCATTGTTTTGAATGACTTTAACAGGGTGCTATCCAAACTCCACCGGAGGAATGCAGTGTCAGTGTGAGGACCACTTTGGTTGGTCATGTGAAAAGTGTGGCCTATACGGTGCATGCAGTAATGTCACCTCACAAGCCTGTGGATGCATCAAAGGGCTTCCTCCTGATGGAGAGTTCTGTGAACCAAACGCAAGTAAGAAACTTGCAGCTGAAGAAATGGAAGCATTTTAGAAGCATATTAAAGAAACATTAACAGATCTAACATTGCGTTCAAAATCCTTACTGACATTGCTATGACATAACCAAAAGTTATGGACTTCCTCTGAGTGGGGAGTTCTGGCAACCAATCACAAGTAAGAACTGCAATTGTCTAGCTGTTGGATGAACAGACTACTTCCTTTATCAAATAGATGAATGAACTTTTCAACTGTCTGATTACCTAACATTGTGTTATGAGAGTGATTAGACATTAGATATGAATTGCTCTGTGGAAACACACTGCAATTAATTCTATACTCACTGTATTAAAGAAACATTAACACACCTAACACTGCATTCATTATCCTTGCTGACATTTCTATGACATAACCAAAGTCATGGCGTTTAGTTTCTGGCTTGAAATTTAAATAATTAAACATGTAATGTTTTTCCACAGGTGTCGCTCCTTGCCCAACACCACCTCCTGGTATGACAAACATCTTTGTTATTCATTTGTGGAAGCACAGTTCAATTCATTCTATACACACTGTATTAAATTATCTGATTGTTTGTGTTCAAAGACACAAATGATCTTGTTATGTTTCATTTGTATTTTGGGTGTGTTATCACATATCAATATGTAAGAAATTATTTTTACAATGGAAAGTGTATACAATATTTTATTTAGAGAGAAAAACATGGAGGCCATCAATTTGGCAACAAAGAAAACACTTTCAAAAGATATGGCTACTGTTGTGCTTTAGCTCAGCCGCTGCTAATTTTCTAAAACTTACCAAGTAGCTTTTTAGGCATTGACCTAAACCCATGTGTTGGTAATGGATAAACCTGGACAAGTAACATACTTTAATAAGTAATGCATTCTTAAATGATAAAGGTATTTGAAAATCTGTAACATGCATGAGTCGAACTTGGGTCAGTTTTACATTTTCACGTAAATATAGTTTCCCATCATTGCAACAGTTGTATGTGATGGATTTCCCCTTTTCTCCTTCACAGCACCAGTGGACTTTGATATAGACCTTGAACTGCACATCCCAGCATCTAGTGTGCCCCAGAATTTCAGTGTTGTGCTCAGAAATATTCTGAGAAATTTCTCCTTCCCCAAAATCATCACTGGGTCTTTAACACTGAAAGACTTGAACTTCACCACATGTAAGGACCTGATCTTATTTGACTTTTGCACTCCAACACATTTAATGCTGTTCATATGGTGCTGTATGACTTGTGAACTGTGTTTTGTTATTCTTTTAAATGTCTTGAAAAGGGTGCTATCCAAACTCCACTGGAGGACTCCAGTGTCAGTGTGAAGACCAGTTTGCTTGGTCATGTGGCAAGTGTGATGAGTACAGCACATGCAGTAATGTCACCTCACAAACCTGTAATTGCATAAAGGGATTTCCTCTGAGTGGGGAGTTCTGTCAACCAATCACAAGTAAGAACTGATATCATCTAGCTGTTGGATGAACAGACTACTGCCTTTATCAAATAAATGAATGAACTTTTCAACTGTCTAATTACCTAACATTGTGTTATGAGAGTGATTAGACATTAGATATGAATTGCTCTGTGGAAACACACTGCAATTAATTCTATACTCACTGTATTAAAGAAACATTAACACACCTAACACTGCATTCATTATCCTTGCTGACATTTCTATGACATAACCAAAGTCATGGTGTTTAGTTTCTGGCTTGAAATTGAAATAATTAAACATATAATGTTTTTCCACAGGCGTCGCTCCTTGCCCAACACCACCTCCTGGTATGACAAACATCTTTGTTATTCATTTGTGGAAGCACAGTTCAATTCATTCTATACACACTGTATTAAAGAAATATTGACAGATCTAACACTGCGTTCATTATTTGCAAATTCTTTAAATGTGACACACATTTATACATTCTTATTCTTTAAAAGAATACTGTACAGGATGTTCTAAATATCACCTCTATTGTTTCTTTGTATGCCTGAGATATAGTGTAAACTCTTAAAACATAAAAAATTGTATTTGAAGAAACACCAGACGAACTGAGCATCCCAGTCTCATGGCAGTTTGTGAAGTCATCACTACAGAATTATCTGATTGTTTCTGTTCAAAGACACAAATGATCTTGTTATGTTTCATTTGTATTTTGGGTGTGTTATTAATTATCAATATGTAAGAAATTATTTTTACAATGGAAAGTGTATACAATATTTTATTTAGAGAGAAAAACATGGAGGCCATCAATTTGGCAACAAAGAAAACACTTTCAAAAGATATGGCTACTGTTGTGCTTTAGCTCAGCCGCTGCTAATTTTCTAAAACTTACCAAGTAGCTTTTTAGGCATTGACCTAAACCCATGTGTTGGTAATGGATAAACCTGGACAAGTAACATACTTTAATAAGTAATGCATTCTTAAATGATAAAGGTATTTGAAAATCTGTAACATGCATGAGTCGAACTTGGGTCAGTTTTACATTTTCACGTAAATATAGTTTCCCACCATTGCAACAGTTGTATGTGATGGATTTCCCCTTTTCTCCTTCACAGCACCAGTGGACTTTGATATAGACCTTGAACTGCACATCCCAGCATCTAGTGTGCCCCAGAATTTCAGTGTTGTGCTCAGAAATATTCTGAGAAATTTCTCCTTCCCCAAAATCATCACTGGGTCTTTAACACTGAAAGACTTGAACTTCACCACATGTAAGGACCTGATCTTATTTGACTTCCAACACTCCAACACATTTAATGCTGTTCATATGGTGCTGTATGACTTGTGAACTGTGTTTTGTTATTCTTTTAAATGTCTTGAAAAGGGTGCTATCCAAACTCCACTGGAGGACTCCAGTGTCAGTGTGAAGACCAGTTTGCTTGGTCATGTGGCAAGTGTGATGAGTACAGCACATGCAGTAATGTCACCTCACAAACCTGTAATTGCATAAAGGGATTTCCTCTGAGTGGGGAGTTCTGTCAACCAATCACAAGTAAGAACTGATATCATCTAGCTGTTGGATGAACAGACTACTGCCTTTATCAAATAAATGAATGAACTTTTCAACTGTCTGATTACCTAACATTGTGTTATGAGAGTGATTAGACATTAGATATGAATTGCTCTGTGGAAACACACTGCAATTAATTCTATACTCACTGTATTAAAGAAACATTAACACATCTAACACTGCATTCATTATCCTTGCTGACATTTCTATGACATAACCAAAGTCATGGTGTTTAGTTTCTGGCTTGAAATTGAAATAATTAAACATATAATGTTTTTCCACAGGCGTCGCTCCTTGCCCAACACCACCTCCTGGTATGACAAACATCTTTGTTATTCATTTGTGGAAGCACAGTTCAATTCATTCTATACACACTGTATTAAAGAAACATTGACAGATCTAACACTGCGTTCATTATTTGCAAATTCTTTAAATGTGACACACATTTATACATTCTTATTCTTTAAAAGAATACTGTACAGGATGTTCTAAATATCACCTCTATTGTTTCTTTGTATGCCTGAGATATAGTGTAAACTCTTAAAACATAAAAAATTGTATTTGAAGAAACACCAGACGAACTGAGCATCCCAGTCTCATGGCAGTTTGTGAAGTCATCACTACAGAATTATCTGATTGTTTCTGTTCAAAGACACAAATGAACTTGTTATGTTTCATTTGTATTTTGGGTGTGTTATTAATTATCAATATGTAAGAAATTATTTTTACAATGGAAAGTGTATACAATATTTTATTTAGAGAGAAAAACATGGAGGCCATCAATTTGGCAACAAAGAAAACACTTTCAAAAGATATGGCTACTGTTGTGCTTTAGCTCAGCCGCTGCTAATTTTCTAAAACTTACCAAGTAGCTTTTTAGGCATTGACCTAAACCCATGTGTTGGTAATGGATAAACCTGGACAAGTAACATACTTTAATAAGTAATGCATTCTTAAATGATAAAGGTATTTGAAAATCTGTAACATGCATGAGTCGAACTTGGGTCAGTTTTACATTTTCACGTAAATATAGTTTCCCACCATTGCAACAGTTGTATGTGATGGATTTCCCCTTTTCTCCTTCACAGCACCAGTGGACTTTGATATAGACCTTGAACTGCACATCCCAGCATCTAGTGTGCCCCAGAATTTCAGTGTTGTGCTCAGAAATATTCTGAGAAATTTCTCCTTCCCCAAAATCATCACTGGGTCTTTAACACTGAAAGACTTGAACTTCACCACATGTAAGGACCTGATCTTATTTGACTTCCAACACTCCAACACATTTAATGCTGTTCATATGGTGCTGTATGACTTGTGAACTGTGTTTTGTTATTCTTTTAAATGTCTTGAAAAGGGTGCTATCCAAACTCCACTGGAGGACTCCAGTGTCAGTGTGAAGACCAGTTTGCTTGGTCATGTGGCAAGTGTGATGAGTACAGCACATGCAGTAATGTCACCTCACAAACCTGTAATTGCATAAAGGGATTTCCTCTGAGTGGGGAGTTCTGTCAACCAATCACAAGTAAGAACTGATATCATCTTGCTGTTGGATGAACAGACTAGTGCCTTTATCAAATAAATGAATGAACTTTTCAACTGTCTAATTACCTAACATTGTGTTATGAGAGTGATTAGACATTAGATATGAATTGCTCTGTGGAAACACACTGCAATTAATTCTATACTCACTGTATTAAAGAAACATTAACACACCTAACACTGCATTCATTATCCTTGCTGACATTTCTATGACATAACCAAAGTCATGGTGTTTAGTTTCTGGCTTGAAATTGAAATAATTAAACATATAATGTTTTTCCACAGGCGTCGCTCCTTGCCCAACACCACCTCCTGGTATGACAAACATCTTTGTTATTCATTTGTGGAAGCACAGTTCAATTCATTCTATACACACTGTATTAAATTATCTGATTGTTTGTGTTCAAAGACACAAATGATCTTGTTATGTTTAATTTGTATTTTGTGTTTGTTATCAAATATCAATATGTAAGAAATTATTTTTACAATGGAAAGTGTATACAATATGTTATTTAGAGAGAAAAACGTGGAGGCCATCAATTTGGCAACAAAGAAAACACTTTCAAAAGATATGGCTACTGTTGTGCTTTAGCTCAGCCGCTGCTAATTTTCTAAAACTTACCAAGTAGCTTTTTAGGCATTGACCTAAACCCATGTGTTGGTAATGGATAAACCTGGACAAGTAACATACTTTAATAAGTAATGCATTCTTAAATGATAAAGGTATTTGAAAATCTGTAACATGCATGAGTCGAACTTGGGTCAGTTTTACATTTTCACGTAAATATAGTTTCCCATCATTGCAACAGTTGTATGTGATGGATTTCCCCTTTTCTCCTTCACAGCACCAGTGGACTTTGATATAGACCTTGTACTGCACATCCCAGCATCTAGTGTGCCCCAGAATTTCAGTGTTGTGCTCAGAAATATTCTGAGAAATTTCTCCTTCCCCAAAATCATCACTGGGTCTTTAACACTGAAAGACTTGAACTTCACCACATGTAAGGACCTGATCTTATTTGACTTCCAACACTCCAACACATTTAATGCTGTTCATATGGTGCTGTATGACTTGTGAACTGTGTTTTGTTATTCTTTTAAATGTCTTGAAAAGGGTGCTATCCAAACTCCACTGGAGGACTCCAGTGTCAGTGTGAAGACCAGTTTGCTTGGTCATGTGGCAAGTGTGATGAGTACGGCGCATGCAGTAATGTTACCTCACAAACCTGTGATTGCATAAAGGGATTTCCTCCTGATGGAGAATTCTGTGAACCAGTCACAAGTAAGGACCTTGTCGTTTTTATAACAAGATGTATTTTTTTTATTCACTTTAAATTCATCAAGTTTGCGTCATGAGTGTTCTCCGTGTCACTAAAACAATATAAGGAATTCTTGAATGTTTCTCCACAGATATCATTCCCTGTCCACCAATGCCAAACACAACAACACCAGATCCTACAACTACAACACCAATGCTAAACACAACAACACCAGACCCTACTATAACAACACCAATGCTAAACACAACAACACCAGACCCTACTATAACAACACCAATGCTAAACACAACAACACTGATGCCAAACACAACAACACCAGATCCTACTACTACAACACCAATGCTAAACACAACAACACCAGACCCTACTATAACAACACCAATGCCAAACACAACAACACCAGATCCTACTACAACAACACCAATGCTAAACACAACAACACTGATGCCAAACACAACAACACCAGATCCTACTACTACAACACCAATGCTAAACACAACAACACCAGACCCTACTATAACAACACCAATGCCAAACACAACAACACCAGATCCTACTACTACAACACCAATGCTAAACACAACAACACCAGATCCTACTACAACAACACCAATGCTAAACACAACAACACTGATTCCAAACACAACTACACCAGATCCTACTACAACAAAACCATTACCAACAACTGCACCAACACCAATTCTAACCAATACAACAATTCTGATGCCAAATACAACCACACCAATGACAGACACAACAACAACACGGGTTTCGAGTACTACAAGAGTGCCAACTACTACAACCACAGCGATGTCAACTACAACAACAACAGCAAACACAACTACTACAATAACACCAACTACTGCTTCTGTTACAACAGATCAATTGACCATAAATGTGGAATTTAGTGACACATACAATAATCCAAACAGTGATTTTTTCAGAAATGTTAGCAATGCTGTAAGTCTCAATTAGCCCCATCTTTGTGTCATTCAATTTTCACATAATCTCAAACTACTCAATTCAGGTGGTTTAATTCATGTTTGGCAATGTCACTATCTCAAACAGATTCAAGCAGAAGCACAGAAGAACAATATCACAGCACAATTAATTAAATTCCGGTAAGTCACATTATCTTTTTTAATATACCAATCCTAACAATTGTTTCTTTGTTTAGGTTTTTTTGTTTGTTTGTTTTTTTACAGTTGTTACAGTCTTTGAAAAGTTTCTCCTCTGTGTCAACACTGCAAGTCAAAAGAAAATATCATTATGTGGCTACCTTGAAGCTTCTTAACATAAATGCCCTACAAAAAAGGGATAACTACAACCTAAAGTTCCACTACCCATGAATCACTTACACACACACCATACTGGCAAAAACATCTAGTATAACATCTGTATAATCATCACCTTATACAGAGGCAGACTGAGACTCTAATACAGGCCAAGAACTTGACTTACAGTTTTTTACAGCCGCTAGGACACATTTCTCAATACTTAGGTCACTTTTGCAAAACTCTTCACACAATTCTCCTAACTGACCTTCAGCTTGGCACAGCAGTTCATTTCACATTCAAAATGCACTACAACTACCAAAACACTTTATTCAGGTCTCAAATAAATTCATTCTTCCAGAACACTAGCAAAGGTTGACAGCCGACAAACACACTTTGTCACCCACAAAACAATGACCTAAAAAACACTAACAACATGTAGCATTACACAGTGTTTTCTTGTGTAAAACAAGGACACATCTCTGTTTATAATTTCAATATATGTTACTGGAATGAATTAGACATCATGCAGAATTCGTCAATATTTGTTTATGTATTTTTAGTTTTTTGCACTAAGTAATCCCAAAATACAAGAATTTGTATACACACCATCCACTGATACACATACAATAGTAATGCTAATCTACTCGGTCTTCTCCATTTGGCCACAGGTTCCCATCCACATCACATCTTATGTCATCTAGGGCAATACACCTAGGAAAGAATCTTCTGGCATGCCAGAATTGAAGGAGTTGAAAAATTGAAGGAGTAACACCTGTGTAGATGTTCATCTACAATGAGAATCAGCTGTGGCTGGTTAAACTGCATTTTTAGATTTACAGTTTTTTCTGATTGCTTAAGCACATTTTTTGTAACTATTGGCTAATTTTGCAAAACTCTTCACACAAATAAGAAAACCTGTCACCCAATAATCAAAACATTGTAGTTCTCTTGCAAAAGCAAACACAGCTAGATTAACTCTTCACACCTTCGTAAAAATGGTGTTTCCGTATCAAACAGTACACACAAGCCATCATCTACTAAGCACACAATGCGCCAACTGCACACTGATGGTATGAATACAAAACACATCTGGCTTTTGCTTTCTCTGTGCACAAGGTAGGCTATGTCAGTTTGAGCTCATACTTCTGTCATAGATCCATAAGCATGGAGGGATCCAAACTTCAAGTACTGGGCCCTGTGCTTCGTACGTCGCTTACTACATCCAAGATCAAATGAAACATCCAAGACCAAATCATCGCGCTAACTCTGAGCTCGCTATTCCGGTTCCCCGAACACACCTGTTGTTGACGATTAGTATAGCTGGATGAAGTAATGTGAGATCACTGGGTGGCCCAACAGGGGCTACGCATCGATAGTAGAAACATTGATCGGCAACCCTTTGATTGGTCGGCGAAAATGTCGAAGGAGCGCGCTCGGTATTTTTCGGCAGCAGAGCAAGAACTCTTGAGTGAGGGATTTCAGGAGTTTCAGAGTTTAATTAAAACGCAAGAGAACACTGCAAAGGCTGCAAAAGCAAGGAGAGAGGGCTGGCAGAAAGTTGCTGACAAATCAAACTCGTAAGTAATTCAATAATAACAATAATAATGGAGTGGATTTATATAGCGCTTTTCAAGGCACCCAAAGCGCTTTACAATGCCACTATTCATTCACTCTCACATTCACACACTGGTGGAGGCAAGCTACGGTTGTAGCCACAGCTGCCCTGGGGCAGACTGACAGAAGCCAGGCTGCCATATTGCGCCATCGGCCCCTCTGGCCAACACCAGTAGGCGGTAGGGTAGATTTATCATATCACACCATATTATCCAATATTATATTACATTATATTATATTATAATATGTTATATTATATCCCCTTTCACATGAGAGCCACAACAGGACCCACTAGAACATGGGAACAAGTAAAAGTGAAATATAAGAATATTCTACAGAATGGTAATATTTATCACTTATATTGCTTTTAGTCTCTTGGAAAGAGACCCTGGAATGATCTGTTTGTTTATAACAGCAACCAAGAAAAGGGCAGAGCAAAAAAAAAGACAGGTGGTGGTCCTGCACCCCCTCGTCAACAAGTTGGTTAAGTGAATAATACCCTCACGGGAAAATCGATATCTCTCTATGAGCACACTGTCGCGCTGAGCTAAAGGATCCTGTCTGTCCCGCAATATACGCTGAATTCTGAGGACTCTCCTTATCAATCTTGCACCTTCCGCAATGGGCTGCTCGCGTAAACGGACAGGATATAACTGCGACAGACTTCCCAAATCCACCTTCGCTTTTATAGCCGTGGTCTCTCATCTTGATTACACGAAGTAATTTACAATTACTACTCTGAAATATGAATTACATCTGTAATAATCACATACATGTAATAGAATGTTAATAGTACATTTCCCTTTTTTAGGGAATGACCTGTATGTATCTGTGTGAAATCAATAAAAGGATCAAGTGCTGCATTATCTTTAGTTACATTGATGTTATTTATTTATGGTGAAACAGTGGTGGAATATCGCTGTTGCTTTCGTATGAATGACGCGGACATACCTGCGTGGCCGCGATCTAATCCTGTTTACATAAAGTAAACCTGCTCCCCAGCAGGTTTACGCTTACGGCTCTGTTGCTATGACAGCAAGTCCCGGATGGGCTTCGGGGAACCGAACGATCCAGGATCACGCGAAATCGTCAACAATCTCATCCAGCTAACTCACTTAGCGCGGTACGAAGAACAGGCCCCTGGTGTTTATTCAAACACATCAAAACAAACACAAGTGTTTATTTCCAAGTATAGGATTATTTGCAATCGCCATAATGACTATATGGGTTACTTGGTCTGCAGTGAACATGCTTCCTCTGCCCCAGCATCTGGTCATCTAGCAATTCTGTAAAGTAACAATTTCAGTATTTTTACATCAATGGTATTGGTGTGTTTCTCATTGGCATATGGCAGTGCTACAAATCTTTGTGCGAAGTGACTGTACTAACCGATTCTCATTTCAAGATGTCCTTATGGTGCTTGCTACAGTGTAGCGGCTCGAGTTAGGCTGGACCCGTTGGCCAGCTACCCTCAGGGTCATTCCACGGTTGATTACATGGTCCACTATTGTAGCTCTGATGTCATCAGCAATTCTATTTCTTACTCTTCCTACCCTTCCTCTCCCCCCTCCTCATCTTCCTCTCCCCCCTCCTCATCTTCCTCTTGCTCCTCCTTGTCCTTGTCATCCTCTTCATCCTACTTCTTCACCTCCACGTCCTCTTCCTCGGCTTCCTCTACTTCTCACTCTTTCTGCTCCCTCCATTGTACTCCGCACACACAGCTTACCTGGATTATAGTGCTTAGGCTGATTGCAAAGTGAACTAATTATCTAAAAAAGTTTTCACATGTGAAAGTGTGCCAGACAGTTGGCAAATTAGTGTTAATGATAGCCATACATGTGTATACTTTTGCTAGGAGTGTGTTGGAAATTTGGTAATTGAGTGTTGTGCAGTGAATTGTGCCTACAGTTTTGCAAAGTGTGTGTTACAAAATTGCAAACTGAGTGCAAAGCAGTTTTTGTGCTTTTAGTTTTGCAAACTCAGTGAGTGGTTTTGCTATAAGTCTGAATAGTTTTAGAGATTGTGCTACAGGAATCACAGTTAGGGTTTAAGCATTCAGAAAAAACTGTAAAATATGTTTCAATAAAATATTGCTGTTGAATTTTGCTGTCTTATTCAGTTTTGCATTATGTTATTGTTTTGGCCATAAGTTTAACAGTTTTGAAAACAGTATGTAAGTACATGCAAAATGTCCTGTACGTACAAAGATTTTTGGCAGTTGTTGTGTCTGAGTGAGAAAATAATTCATGAAATTTGAGAGATGTAGTCATTGAATGCATTTTGTGCCAAAACAATGATAACTGATCCTCAGTTTAGCCCACATAGACTTCTGTTGTGCTCACTGTGTGAGGAGTTTTGCAAAAGTGACCTAAGTATTGAGAAATGTGTCCTAGTGTCTGTAAAAAACTGTAAACCCAGTCCACTTAGTCTGTCATTCTCTAGTCTATAAGAGCCTAGCATCAGAATGGGAAAGAAAAGTAATTTATGTAACTTTGAACGTGGCATGGTTATTGGGGCAAGACAGATTTGTCTAAGAATTAAGAAAATGCTGATCTACTCACATCTTCCTGCACAACTAGCTCCAGGGTTTACAGATAATGGTTTGAAAAAAAAATATATATATTCACTATATTGCCAAAAGTATTCTGCCTTCACACACATATGATCTTGAGTGATATTTCCCTCTTAATATAATATCGACCAACTCTTTACAGCTATAATAGCTTCAGATCTTCTGGGAATACTTTCCACAATGCTTAGGAGTTTGTTTATGGTCATTTGTGAAGATGTGAAGTTACCTATTGATACAAAGTATTTCCTGTTTTCTAAGTATGTTTTGAACCAGTTCAGTACAGTTCCTGAAAGACCTGCCCAGTTCTCCAGTCATTTGAGTAATATGTTGTGGTCATAATAATAATAATAATAATAATTAAAGCTGCAAGCAGCGTTATGAGGGCCCTCGCACCCCCGGCACGTCGAGCCACTGCCAACACCTCAAACCGGCACGTCCGATGTGATGTCACATTGATGGATTTCATGCTTTTAATCACCAGCTAACATTTCATCTTATTCAACCAGGATTATAGTCATGCCACTAGGTGGCGCTCTAACCATTATTGACAAATAGCATAACAAACATTTCCAAGCTCGAGTCTCATCACACCTGCGACCTTTGGGAGAGATTGGACATTGTGTTTTTTAGTGACAGCAGATTACTGCTTTTTGCGAGTGATTGAAACTCTACGTGCCGCCATGACCACCCCGTTTCCCTGAACGGAAAAAGCTTCGCAATTTAACATCACAAAGGTCTTTAGATTCTACACACTGAAGAATGCTTCAATATGATGAAATCCCTTGGAGGAGTTCGTCAAAATATGAGGCCTGAAAAGGGGGGGAAATGTCATCAAAATTACACATTAATTTTAAAATGGCTGACTTCCTGTTGGATTTGGGATATTGCTCCAAGAGACTTTTTTGTACATCTTGATATCTTACACAAGCTTACCAAGTGTCAGACTCATAGATTAAACACAGAGCAGGGGCTGATGTTTTGAAATATTGTAGGGGGTGCTGCAGAGCCATTTTGCGCTATTCAAGGAAAATGCTTACATAACAACAATGCCTTCATCCATTTGGAGGTGTGTGCCAAATTTCAAGCCTCTATAAACTTTCCAAGCCCCTCAAAAGCCACTTCATCTTTCATGATGAACCGCGTTGCCACCAGGGTGCGCCGTTCAGTTTAAAGTCACAATTTTTGCACTGAAGCATCACGAGGGACTGATGGTGATATTCACCGCTTTTGAGGTGGCCACGATCAACCTGTGAAAATCAGTACAACAAAGTTAAAGCCATGACATTTCCTTTTGCCACTAGGTGGCGCTGTCCGTATTCCCGACAATGGGCACATCAATCTGTTCAGGGCGGGTCTGACATCATGCCTGTAAAGTCTGGTACTGATCAGACTGGATTTCATTGAGTTATACTAATTTGTTTCTTCATGGCGTGACATCAAAGTTCGCCATGCTGCTGGGGTCACACCCTTTCGTGAAAAGTCACAGTTTTCACTGTAACCCAAGACCAACTCCTTAAGGCTTTCCTGGAGAAATTTGAGGCTGCAGATGTCACCCATCACAATACTGTACCCCAAAGTGTAAAACATGACATTTCCTGTTCCCACTAGGTGGCGCTGTCCCTGGTGTCAAATATGGCAGTTGAAATATGTTCAGGGGTGGAGCCTTATCATATGTGTTCACTTTGGTCAAGGTCAGAAAATGTATGACAAAATGAGAGGCAATAAGATTTTCATGGCGAGTCATCGAAATTCGCCATGGCGCCACGGCCTCACCGTATTGTGAAAACTCAAAAGCTCCGCAATTTAACATGGCACAAGGGTGTAGTTGACACTGACCAAATATGAAGGTTATGAAATCAAACCCCAAGGAGGAGTTCGCAAAAGTTCGAGGCATGGAAATGGCAAAATTAGAGCCAAAATGTCACCTTCTCTTCCAAATGGCGGACTTCCTGTTGGGTTTGCGTCAATGGGCCCACTGACTTTTTTGTTCGTCTTGGCATGATACACATGTGTGCCAAATTTCATACATGTAGCTCAAACGATGTGGTCGTAGGGCTGCATTTAACAAGGCATAGGTGGCGCTGTAGAGCCATTTCCCAGTGCTCATATGTAAAACCATTAAAATACAAAATTTTTCACCAGACCTGGCATGTGTGCAAAATTTCATGAGTTTTTGAGCATGTTTAGGACCTCAAAAAGGCCCTTGTTTCGCCTGAATAATAATAATAATAATAATAATAATAATTAAAGCTGCAAGCAGCGTTATGAGGGCCCTCGCACCCCCGGCGCGTCGAGCCACGCCCAACACCTAAAACCAGCACGTCCGATCTGATGTCACATTTATGGAATTCATGCATTTAACCACCAGCTAACATTTCAACTCATTCATTCATGATTAGCTAGTCGTTCCACTAGGTGGCGCTCTAACCATTATGTACAAATGGCATAACAAACACTTCCAAGCTCGAGTCTCATCACACCTGAGACGTTTGGGAGAGATTGGACATGGTGTTTTTGAGTGACAGCAGATTACTGCTTTTTGGCGAGTGATTGAAACTCTAAGTGCCGCCATAACCACCCCGTTTCCCTGGACGTAAAAAGCTTCGCAATTTAACATCACAAAGGTCTTTAGATTCCACAAACTGCAGATCGGTCCAATCTGATGAAATCCCTTGGAGGAGTTCGTCAAAGTATGAAGCCTGAAAAGAGGGGAAAATGCCGCCAAAATTACACATTAATTTTAAAATGGCTGACTTCCTGTTGGATTTGGGATATTGCTCCAAGAGACTTTTTTGTACATCCAGATATTTTCCATAAGCTTACCAGGTTTCAGACTCATAGATGAAACACAGAGCTGGGGCTGATGTTTTGAAATTTTGTAGGGGGCGCTGTGGAGCAATTTCGCGCTATTCAATGAAAATGATCACATGACAACAAAGCCTACATCCATTTGGAGGTGTGTGCCAAATTTCAAGCCTCTATAAACTTTCCAAGCCCCTCAAAAGCCACTTCATCTTTCATGGTGAACCGCGTTACCACCAGGGTGCGCCGTTCAGTTTAAAGTCACAATTTTTGCACTGAAGCATCACGAGGGACTGATGTTGATATTCATCGCTTTTGAGGTGGCCACGATGAACCTGTGAAAATCAGTACAACAAAATTAAAGCCATGACATTTCCTGTTGCCACTAGGTGGCGCTGTCCGTATTTCCGACAATGGGCACATCAATCTGTTCAGGGCGGGTCTGACATCATGCCTGTAAAGTCTGGTACTGATCAGACTGGATTTCATTGAGTTATACTAATTTGTTTCTTCATGGCGTGACATCAAAGTTCGCCATGCTGCTGGGGTCACACCCTTTTGCAAAAAGTCACAGTTTTCACTGTAACCCAAGACCAACTCCTTAAGGCTTTCCTGGAGAAATTTGAGGCTGCAGATGTCACCCATCACTATACTGTACCCCAAAGTGTAAAACATGACATTTCCTGTTCCCACTAGGTGGCGCTGTCCTTGATGTCAAATATGGCAGTTGAAATATGTTCAGGGGTGGAGCCTTATCATATGTGTTCACTTTGGTCAAGGTCAGAAAATGTATGACAAAATGAGAGGCAATAAGATTTTCATGGCGAGTCATCGAAATTCGCCATGGCGCCACGGCCTCATAGTATTGTGAAAACTCAAAAGCTCCGCAATTTAACATGGCACAAGGGTGTAGTTGACACTGACCAAATATGAAGGTTATGAAATCAAACCCCAAGGAGGAGTTCGCAAAAGTTCGAGGCATGGAAATGGCAAAATTAGAGCCAAAATGTCACCTTCTCTTCCAAATGGCGGACTTCCTGTTGGGTTTGCGTCAATGGGCCCACAGACTTTTTTGTTCGTCTTGGCATGATACATATGTGTGCCAAATTTCATACATGTAGCTCAAACGATGTGGTCGTAGGGCTGCATTTAACAAGGCATAGGTGGCGCTGTAGAGCCATTTCCCAGTGCTCATATGTAAAACCATTAAAATACAAAATTTTTCACCAGACCTGGCATGTGTGCAAAATTTCATGAGTTTTTGAGCATGTTTAGGCCCTCAAAAAGGCCCTTGTTTCGCCTGAATAATAATAATAATAATAATTAAAGCTGCAAGCAGCGTTATGAGGGCCCTCGCACCCTGGCGTGTCGAGCCACGCCCAACACCTAAAACCAGCACGTCCAATGTGATGTCACATTGATGGAATTCATGCATTTAACCACCAGCTAACATTTCATCTCATTGAACCATGATTATAGTCGTCCCACTAGGTGGCGCTCTAACTATTACTGACAAATGGCATAACAAACATTTCCGAGCTCGAGTCTCATCACACCTGCGACGTTTGGGAGAGATTGGATATTGTGTTTTTGAGTGACAGCAGATTACTGCTTTTTGGTGAGTGATTCAAACTCTAAGTGCCGCCATGACCACCCCGTTTCCCTGAACGTAAAAAGCTTCGCAATTTAACATCACAAAGGTCTTTAGATTCCACAAACTTCAGATCGGTCCAATCTGATGAAATCCCTTGGAGGAGTTCGTCAAAGTATGAAGCCTGAAAAGAGGGGAAAATGTCGCCAAAATTACACATGAATTTTAAAATGGCTGACTTCCTGTTGGATTTGGGATATTGCTCCAAGAGACTTTTTTGTACATCTTAATATCTTCCATGAGCTTACCAAGTGTCAGACTCATAGATAAAACACAGAGCAGGGGCTGATATTTTGAAACTTTGTAGGGGGCGCTGTGGAGCAATTTCGCGCTATTCAATGAAAATGATCATATGACAACAAAGCCTTCATCCATTTGGGGGTGTGTGCCAAATTTAAAGCCTCTATAAACTTTCCAAGCCCCTCAAAAGCCACTTCATCTTTCATGTTGAACCGCGTTGCCACCAGGGTGCGCCGTTCAGTGTAAAGTCACAATTTTTGCACTGAAGCATCACGAGGGACTGATGGTGATATTCACCGCTTTTGAGGTGGCCACGATGAACCTGTGAAAATCAGTACAACAAAATTAAAGCCATGACATTTCCTGTGGCCACTAGGTGGCGCTGTCCGTATTTCCGACAATGGGCACATCAATCTGTTCAGGGCGGGTCTGACATCATGCCTGTAAAGTCTGGTACTGATCAGACTGGATTTCATTGAGTTATACTAATTTGTTTCTTCATGGCGTGACATCAAAGTTCGCCATGCTGCTGGGGTCACACCCTTTTGCGAAAAGTCACAGTTTTCACTGTAACCCAAGACCAACTCCTTAAGGCTTTCCTGGAGAAATTTGAGGCTGCAGGTGTCACCCATCACTATACTGTACCCCAAAGTGTAAAACATGACATTTCCTGTTCCCACTAGGTGGCGCTGTCCCTGGTGTCAAATATGGCAGTTGAAATATGTTCAGGGGTGGAGCCTTATCATATGTGTTCACTTTGGTCAAGGTCAGAAAATGTATGACAAAATGAGAGGCAATAAGATTTTCATGGCGAGTCATCGAAATTTGCCATGGCGCCACGGCCTCATAGTATTGTGAAAACTCAAAAGCTCCGCAATTTAACATGGCACAAGGGTGTAGTTGACACTGTCCAAATTTGAAGGTTATGAAATGAAACCCCAAGGAGGAGTTCGCAAAAGTTCGAGGCATGGAAATGGCAAAATTAGAGCCAAAATGTCACCTTCTCTTCCAAATGGCGGACTTCCTGTTGGGTTTGCGTCAATGGGCCCCCAGACTTTTTTGTTCGTCTTGGCATGATACACATGTGTGCCAAATTTCATACATGTAGCTCAAACGATGTGGTCGTAGGGCTGCATTTAACAAGGCATAGGTGGCGCTCTAGAGCCATTTCCCAGTGCTCATATGTAAAACCATTAAAATACAAAATTTTTCAGCAGACCTGGCATGTGTGCAAAATTTCATGAGTTTTTGAGCATGTTTAGGCCCTCAAAAAGGCCCTTGTTTCGCCTGAATAATAATAATAATAATAATAATAATAAGAAACGGAGCAGATACAATAGGGCCTTCGCACTCTCGGTGCTCGGGCCCTAATAATAATAATAATAATAATAAGAAACGGAGCAGATACAATAGGGCCTTCGCACTCTCGGTGCTCGGGCCCTAATAATTAAAGCTGCAAGCAGCGTTATGAGGGCCCTCGCACCCTGGCGTGTCGAGCCACGCCCAACACCTAAAACCAGCACGTCCAATGTGATGTCACATTGATGGAATTCATGCATTTAACCACCAGCTAACATTTCATCTCATTGAACCATGATTATAGTCGTCCCACTAGGTGGCGCTCTAACTATTACTGACAAATGGCATAACAAACATTTCCGAGCTCGAGTCTCATCACACCTGCGACGTTTGGGAGAGATTGGATATTGTGTTTTTGAGTGACAGCAGATTACTGCTTTTTGGCGAGTGATTGAAACTCTAAGTGCCGCCATGACCACCCCGTTTCCCTGAACGTAAAAAGCTTCGCAATTTAACATCACAAAGGTCTTTAGATTCCACAAACTTCAGATCGGTCCAATCTGATGAAATCCCGTGGAGGAGTTCGTCAAAGTATGAAGCCTGAAAAGAGGGGAAAATGTCGCCAAAATTACACATGAATTTTAAAATGGCTGACTTCCTGTTGGATTTGGGATATTGCTCCAAGAGACTTTTTTGTACATCTTAATATCTTCCATGAGCTTACCAAGTTTCAGACTCATAGATAAAACACAGAGCTGGGGCTGATGTTTTGAAATATTGTAGGGGGCGCTGTGGAGCAATTTCGCGCTATTCAATGAAAATGATCACATGACAACAAAGCCTTCATCCATTTGGAGGTGTGGGCCAAATTTCAAGCCTCTATAAACTTTCCAAGCCCCTCAAAAGCCACTTCATCTTTCATGTTGAACAGCGTTGCCACCAGGGTGCGCCGTTCAGTTTAAAGTCACAATTTTTGCACTGAAGCATCACGAGGGACTGATGTTGATATTCACCGCTTTTGAGGTGGCCACGATGAACCTGTGAAAATCAGTACAACAAAATTAAAGCCATGACATTTCCTGTTGCCACTAGGTGGCGCTGTACGTATTCCTGACAATGGGCACATCAATCTGTTCAGGGCGGGTCTGACATCATGCCTGTAAAGTCTGGTACTGAACAGACTGGATTTCATTGAGTTATACTAATTTGTTTCTTCATGGCGTGACATCAAAGTTCGCCATGCTGCTGGGGTCACACCCTTTTGCGAAAAGTCACAGTTTTCACTGTAACCCAAGACCAACTCCTTAAGGCTTTTCTGGAGAAATTTGAGGCTGCAGATGTCACCCATCACTATACTGTACCCCAAAGTGTAAAACATGACATTTCCTGTTCCCACTAGGTGGCGCTGTCCTTGATGTCAAATATGGCAGTTGAAATATGTTCAGGGGTGGAGCCTTATCATATGTGTGCTCTTTGGTCCAGATCGGAACATGTATGACAGAATGAGAGGCAATAAGATTTTCATGGCGAGTCATCGAAATTCGCCATGGCGCCACGGCCTCATAGTATTGTGAAAACTCAAAAGCTCCGCAATTTAACATGGCACAAGGGTGTAGTTGACACTGTCCAAATTTGAAGGTTATGAAATGAAACCCCAAGGAGGAGTTCGCAAAAGTTCGAGGCATGGAAATGGCAAAATTAGAGCCAAAATGTCACCTTCTCTTCCAAATGGCGGACTTCCTGTTGGGTTTGCGTCAATGGGCCCACAGACTTTTTTGTTCGTCTTGGCATGATACACATGTGTGCCAAATTTCATACATGTAGCTCAAACCATGTGGTCGTAGGGCTGCATTTAACAAGGCATAGGTGGCGCTGTAGAGCCATTTCCCAGTGCTCATATGTAAAACCATTAAAATACAAAATTTTTCACCAGACCTGGCATGTGTGCAAAATTTCATGAGTTTTTGAGCATGTTTAGGCCCTCAAAAAGGCCCTTGTTTTGCCTGAATAATAATAATAATAATAATTAAAGCTGCAAGCAGCGTTATGAGGGCCCTCGCACCCCCGGCACGTCGAGCCACTGCCAACACCTAAAACCAGCACGTCCAATCTGATGTCACATTGATGGAATTCATGCATTTAACCACCAGCTAACATTTCAACTCATTCATTCATGATTAGCTAGTCGTTCCACTAGGTGGCACTCTAACCATTATGTACAAATGGCATAACAAACATTTCCGAACTCGAGTCTCATTATGCCTGCGACCTTTGGGTAAGATTGGACATTGTGTTTTTGAGTAACAGCAGATTAATGCGTTTTGGCGAGTGATTGAGAGTCTACGTGCCGCCATAACCACCCCGTTTCCCTGAAATTAAAAAGCTTCGCAATTTAACAACACAAAGGTCTTTGGATTCCACACACTGAAGAATAGTGCAATCTGATGAAATCCCTTGGAGGAGTTCGTCAAAGAACGATGCCTGAAAAGATGGGAAAATGTTGCCAAAATTGCACATTAATTTTAAAATGGCTGACTTCCTGTTGGATTTGGGATATTGCTCCAAGAGACTTTTTTGTACATCTTGATATCTCCTATAAGCTTACCAGGTTTCAGACTCATAGATGAAACACAGAGCTGGGGCTGTGGTTTTGAAATTTCGTAGGGGGCGCTGTGGAGCCATTTCGCGCTATTCAATGAAAATGATCACATGACAACAAAGCCTTCATCCATTTGGAGGTGTGTGCCAAATTTCAAGCCTCTATATACTTTCCAAGCCCCTCAAAAGCCACTTCATCTTTCATGATGAACCGCGTTGCCACCAGGGTGCGCCGTTCAGTTTAAAGTCACAATTTTTGCACTGAAGCATCACGAGGGACTGATGGTGATATTCACCGCTTTTGAGGTGGCCACGATCAACCTGTGAAAATCAGTACAACAAAATTAAAGCCATGACATTTCCTGTTGCCACTAGGTGGCGCTGTCCGTATTTCCGACAATGGGCACATCAATCTGTTCAAGGTGGGTCTGACATCATGCCTCTAAAGTCTGGTACTGATCAGACTGGATTTCATTGAGTTATACTAATTTGTTTCTTCATGGTGTGACATCAAAGTTCGCCATGCTGCTGGGGTCACACCCTTTTGCGAAAACTCACAGTTTTCACTGTAACCCAAGACCAACTCCTTAAGGCTTTCCTGGAGAAATTTGAGGCTGCAGATGTCACCCATCACTATACTGTACCCCAAAGTGTAAAACATGACATTTCCTGTTCCCACTAGGTGGCGCTGTCCTTGATGTCAAATATGGCAGTTGAAATATGTTCAGGGGTGGAGCCTTATCATATGTGTGCTCTTTGGTCCAGATCGGAACATGTATGACAGAATGAGAGGCAATAAGATTTTCATGGCGAGTCATCGAAATTCGCCATGGCGCCACGGCCTCATAGTATTGTGAAAACTCAAAAGCTCCGCAATTTAACATGGCACAAGGGTGTAGTTGACACTGTCCAAATTTGAAGCTTATGCGACCAAATCCCAAGGAGGAGTTCGTTAAAGTTCAAGGCATGGAAACGGTAAAATCAGAGCCAAAATGTCACCTTCAATCCAAAATGGCGGACTTCCTGTTAGGTTTGCGTCAATGGGCCCACAGACTTTTTTGTTCGTCTTGGCATGATACACATGTGTGCCAAATTTCATACATGTAGCTCAAACGATGTGGTCGTAGCGCTGCATTTAACAAGGCATAGGTGGCGCTCTAGAGCCATTTCCCAGTGCTCATATGTAAAACCATTAAAATACGTAAATTTTCACCAGACCTGACGCGTGCGCAAAATCGCGTCGAGCTACGCCCAACACCTACAACCAGCACCTCCGATCTGATGTCACATTGATGAAATTCATGCATTCAACCACCAGCTAACATTTCATCTCATTCAATCATGATTATAGTCGTCCCACTAGGTGGCGCTCTAACCATTATGTACAAATGGCATAACAAACATTTCCGAGCTCGAGTCTCATCACGCTTGCGACCTTTGGGACATATTGGACATTTTGATTTTGAGTGACAGCAGATTACTGCTTTTTGGCGAGTGACTGAAACTCCACATGCCGCCATGACCACCCCGTTTCCCTGAACGTAAAAACCTTCGCAATTTAACATCACAAAGGTCTTTAGATTCCACACACTGGAGATTGGTTCAATATGATGAAATCCCTTGGAGGAGTTCGTCAAAGAACGGTGCCTGGAAAGAGTGGAAAATATCACAAAAATTACACATTAATTTTAAAATGGCTGACTTCCTGTTAGATTTGGGATATTGCTCCAAGAGACTTTTTTGTACATCTTGATATCTCCTATAAGCTTACCAGGTTTCAGACTCATAGATAAAACACAGAGCTGGGGCTGATGTTTTGAAATATTGTAGGGGGCGCTGTGGAGCCATTTTGCGCTATTCAATGAAAATGATCACATAACAACAAAGCCTTAAGCACAATGGAGGTGTGCGCCAAATTTCAAGCCTCTATAAACTTTCCAAGCCCCTCAAAAGCCACTTCATTTTTCACCGTGAACAGCGTTGCCACCAGGGTGCGCCGTTCAGTTTAAAGTCACAATTTTTGCACTAAAGCATCACAAGGGACTGATGGTGATATTCACCGCTTTTGAGGTGGCCACGATGAACCTGTGAAAATCAGTACAACAAAATTAAAGCCATGACATTTCCTGTTCCCACTAGGTGGCGCTGTCCGTATTCCCGACAATGGGCACATCAATCTGTTCAGGGCGGGTCTGACTTCATGCCTGTAAAGTCTGGTACTGAACAGACTGGATTTCATTGAGTTATACTAATTTGTTTCTTCATGGCGTGACATCAAAGTTCGCCATGCTGCTGGGGTCACACCCTTTTGCGAAAAGTCACAGTTTTCACTGTAACCCAAGACCAACTCCTTAAGGGTTTTCTGGAGAAATTTGAGACTGCAGATGTCACCCATCACTATACTGTACCCCAAAGTGTAAAACATGACATTTCCTGTTCCCACTAGGTGGCGCTGTCCTTCATGTCAAATATGGCAGTTGAAATATGTTTAGGGGTGGAGCCTTATCATATGTGTTCACTTTGGTCAAGGTCAGAAAATGTATGACAAAATGAGAGGCAATAAGATTTTCATGGCGAGTCATCGAAATTCGCCATGGCGCCACGGCCTCATAGTATTGTGAAAACTCAAAAGCTCCGCAATTTAACATGGCACAAGGGTGTAGTTGACACTGTCCAAATTTGAAGGTTATGAAATGAAACCCCAAGGAGGAGTTCGCAAAAGTTCGAGGCATGGAAATGGCAAAATTAGAGCCAAAATGTCACCTTCTCTTCCAAATGGCGGACTTCCTGTTGGGTTTGCGTCAATGGGCCCACAGACTTTTTTGTTCGTCTTGGCATGATACACATGTGTGCCAAATTTCATACATGTAGCTCAAACCATGTGGTCGTAGGGCTGCATTTAACAAGGCATAGGTGGCGCTCTAGAGCCATTTCCCAGTGCTCATATGTAAAACCATTAAAATACAAAATTTTTCACCAGACCTGGCATGTGTGCAAAATTTCATGAGTTTTTGAGCATGTTTAGGCCCTCAAAAAGGCCCTTGTTTTGCCTGAATAATAATAATAATAATAATAATAATAATTAAAGCTGCAAGCAGCGTTATGAGGGCCCTCGCACCCCCGGCGCGTCGAGCCACGCCCAACACCTAAAACCAGCACCTCCGATCTGATGTCACATTGATGGAATTCATGCATTTAACCACCAGCTAACATTTCAACTCATTCATTCATGATTAGTTAGTCGTTCCACTAGGTGGCGCTCTAACCATTATGTACAAATGGCATAACAAACACTTCCAAGCTCGAGTCTCATCACACCTGAGACGTTTGGGAGAGATTGGACATTGTGTTTTTGAGTGACAGCAGATTACTGCTTTTTGGCGAGTGATTCAAACTCTAAGTGCCGCCATAACCACCCCGTTTCCCTGGACGTAAAAAGCTTCGCAATTTAACAACACAAAGGTCTTTGGATTCCACACACTGAAGAATGCTTCAATATGATGAAATCCCTTGGAGGAGTTCGTCAAAGTATGAGGCCTGAAAAGAGGGGAAAATGTCATCAAAATTGCACATTAATTTTAAAATGGCTGACTTCCTGTTGGATTTGGGATATTGCTCCAGGAGACTTTTTTGTACATCTTAATATCTTCCATAAGCTTACCAGGTTTCAGACTCATAGATAAAACACAGAGCAAGGGCTGATGTTTTGAAATATTGTAGGGGGCGCTGTGGAGCCATTTCGCGCTATTCAATGAAAATGATCACATGACAACAAAGCCTTCATCACATTGGAGGTGTGTGCCAAATTTCAAGCCTCTATAGACTTTCCAAGCCCCTCAAAAGCCACTTCATCTTTCATGGTGGACCGCGTTGCCACCAGGGTGCGCCGTTCAGTTTAAAGTCACAATTTTTGCACTGAAGCATCACGAGGGACTGATGGTGATATTCACCGCTTTTGAGGTGGCCACGATGAACCTGTGAAAATCAGTACAACAAAGTGTAAGACATGACATGTCCTGTTGCCACTAGGTGGCGCTGTCCGTATTCCCGACAATGGGCACATCAATCTGTTCAGGGCGGGTCTGACATCATGCCTGTCAAGTCTGGTACTGATCAGACTGGATTTCATTGAGTTATACTAATTTGTTTCTTCATGGCGAGACATCAAAGTTCGCCATGCTGCTGGGGTCACACCCTTTCGCGAAAACTCACAGTTTTCACTGTACCCCAAGACCAACTCCTTAAGGCTTTCCTGGAGAAATATGAGGCTGCAGATGTCACCCATCACAATACTGTACCCCAAAGTGTAAAACATGACATTTCCTGTTCCCACTAGGTGGCGCTGGCCCTTATGTCAAATATGGCAGTTGAAATATGTTCAGGGGTGGAGCCTTATCATATGTGTTCACTTTGGTCAAGGTCAGAAAATGTATGACAAAATGAGAGGCAATAAGATTTTCATGGCGAGTCATCGAAATTCGCCATGGCGCCACGGCCTCATAGTATTGTGAAAACTCAAAAGCTCCGCAATTTAACATGGCACAAGGGTGTAGTTGACACTGTCCAAATTTGAAGCTTATACGCCCAAATCCCAAGGAGGAGTTCGCAAAAGTTCGAGGCATGGAAATGGCAAAATTAGAGCCAAAATGTCACCTTCTCTTCCAAATGGCGGACTTCCTGTTGGGTTTGCATCAATGGGCCCACAGACTTTTTTGTTCGTCTTGGCATGATACACATGTGTGCCAAATTTCATACATGTAGCTCAAACGATGTGGTCGTAGGGCTGCATTTAACAAGGCATAGGTGGCGCTGTAGAGCCATTTCCCAGTGCTCATATGTAAAACCATTAAAATACAAAATTTTTCACCAGACCTGGCATGTGTGCAAAATTTCATGAGTTTTTGAGCATGTTTAGGCCCTCAAAAAGGCCCTTGTTTCGCCTGAATAATAATAATAATAATAATAATAATAATAATAATAATAAGAAACGGAGCAGATACAATAGGGCCTTCGCACTCTCGGTGCTCGGGCCCTAATTAAAGCTGCAAGCAGCGTTATGAGGGCCCTCGCACCCCCGGCACGTCGAGCCACTGCCAACACCTCAAACCGGCACCTCCGATGTGATGTCACATTGATGGATTTCATGCTTTTAATCACCAGCTAACATTTCATCTTATTCGACCAGGATTATAGTCATGCCACTAGGTGGCGCTCTAACCATTATTGACAAATAGCATAACAAACATTTCCAAGCTCGAGTCTCATCACACCTGCGACCTTTGGGAGAGATTGGACATTGTGTTTTTTAGTGACAGCAGATTACTGCTTTGTGCGAGTGATTGAAACTCTACGTGCCGCCATGACCACCCCGTTTCCCTGAACGGAAAAAGCTTCGCAATTTAACATCACAAAGGTCTTTAGATTCTACACACTGAAGAATGCTTCAATATGATGAAATCCCTTGGAGGAGTTCGTCAAAGTATGAGGCCTGAAAAGGGGGGAAAATGTCATCAAAATTACACATTAATTTTAAAATGGCTGACTTCCTGTTGGATTTGGGATATTTCTCCAAGAGACTTTTTTGTACATCTTGATATCTCCTATAAGCTTACCAGGTTTCAGAATCATACATAGAACACAGAGCAGGGGCTGTGGTTTTGAAATATTGTAGGGGGCGCTGTGGAGCAATTTCGCGCTATTCAATGAAAATGATCACATGACAACAAAGCCTTCATCCATTTGGAGGTGTGGGCCAAATTTCAAGCCTCTATAAACTTTCCAAGCCCCTCAAAAGCCACTTCATCTTTCATGTTGAACAGCGTTGCCACCAGGGTGCGCCGTTCAGTTTAAAGTCACAATTTTTGCACTGAAGCATCACAAGGGACTGATGTTGATATTCACCGCTTTTGAGGTGGCCACGATGAACCTGTGAAAATCAGTACAACAAAATTAAAGCCATGACATTTCCTGTTGCCACTAGGTGGCGCTGTACGTATTCCCGACAATGGGCACATCAATCTGTTCAGGGCGGGTCTGACATCATGCCTGTAAAGTCTGGTACTGAACAGACTGGATTTCATTGAGTTATACTAATTTGTTTCTTCATGGCGTGACATCAAAGTTCGCCATGCTGCTGGGGTCACACCCTTTTGCGAAAAGTCACAGTTTTCACTGTAACCCAAGACCAACTCCTTAAGGCTTTCCTGGAGAAATTTGAGGCTGCAGGTGTCACCCATCACTATACTGTACCCCAAAGTGTAAAACATGACATTTCCTGTTCCCACTAGGTGGCGCTGTCCCTGGTGTCAAATATGGCAGTTGAAATATGTTCAGGGGTGGAGCCTTATCATATGTGTTCACTTTGGTCAAGGTCAGAAAATGTATGACAAAATGAGAGGCAATAAGATTTTCATGGCGAGTCATCGAAATTCACCATGGCGCCACGGCCTCATAGTATTGTGAAAACTCAAAAGCTCCGCAATTTAACATGGCACAAGGGTGTAGTTGACACTGTCCAAATTTGAAGGTTATGAAATGAAACCCCAAGGAGGAGTTCGTTAAAGTTCGAGGCATGGAAATGGCAAAATTAGAGCCAAAATGTCACCTTCTCTTCCAAATGGCGGACTTCCTGTTGGGTTTGCGTCAATGGGCCCACAGACTTTTTTGTTCGGCTTGGCATGATACACATATGTGCCAAATTTCATACATGTAGCTCAAACGATGTGGTCGTAGGGCTGCATTTAACAAGGCATAGGTGGCGCTGTAGAGCCATTGCCCAGTGCTCATATGTAAAACCATTAAAATACAAAATTTTTCACCAGACCTGGCATGTGTGCAAAATTTCATGAGTTTTTGAGCATGTTTAGGCCCTCAAAAAGGCCCTTGTTTGGGGTGAATAATAATAATAATAATAATAATAATAATAATAATTAAAGCTGCAAGCAGCGTTATGAGGGCCCTCGCACCCCCGGCGCGTCGAGCCACGCCCAACACCTAAAACCAGCACGTCCGATCGATGTCACATTGATGGAATTCATGCATTTAACCACCAGCTAACATTTCAACTCATTCATTCATGATTAGCTAGTCGTTCCACTAGGTGGCACTCTAACCATTATGTACAAATGGCATAACAAACATTTCCGAACTCGAGTCTCATTATGCCTGCGACCTTTGGGTGAGATTGGACATTGTGTTTTTGAGTAACAGCAGATTACTGCGTTTTGGCGAGTGATTGAGAGTCTACGTGCCGCCATGACCACCCCGTTTCCCTGAACGTAAAAAGCTTCGCAATTTAACAACACAAAGGTCTTTGGATTCCACACACTGAAGAATAGTGCAATATGATGAAATCCCTTGGAGGAGTTCGTCAAAGAACGATGCCTGGAAAGAGGGGAAAATGTTGCCAAAATTGCACATTAATTTTAAAATGGCTGACTTCCTGTTGGATTTGGGATATTGCTCCAAGAGACTTTTTTGTACATCTTGATATCTCCTATAAGCTTACCAGGTTTCAGAATCATACATAAAACACAGAGCAGGGGCTGTGATTTTGAAATTTTGTAGGGGGCGCTGAGGAGCCATTTTGGGATATTCAATGAAAATGATCACATAACAACAAAGCCTTAACCACATTGGAGGTGTGCGCCAAATTTCAAGACTTTTTAAACTTTCCAAGCCCCTCAAAAGCCACTTCATCTTTCATGGTGAACTGCGTTGCCACCAGGGTGCGGCGTTCAGTTTAAAGTCACAATTTTTGCACTGAAGCATCACAAGGGACTGATGGTGATATTCACCGCTTTTGAGGTGGCCACGATGAACCTGTGAAAATCAGTACAACAAAATTAAAGCCATGACATTTCCTGTTCCCACTAGGTGGCGCTGTCCGTATTCCCGACAATGGGCACATCAATCTGTTCAGGGCGGGTCTGACTTCATGCCTGTAAAGTCTGGTACTGATCAGACTGGATTTCATGGAGTTATACTAATTTGTTTCTTCATGGCGTGACATCAAAGTTCGCCATGCTGCTGGGGTCACACCCTTTTGCGAAAAGTCACAGTTTTCACTGTAACCCAAGACCAACTCCTTAAGGGTTTTCTGGAGAAATTTGAGGCTGCAGATGTCACCCATCACTATACTGTACCCCAAAGTGTAAAACATGACATTTCCTGTTCCCACTAGGTGGCGCTGTCCTTCATGTCAAATATGGCAGTTGAAATATGTTTAGGGGTGGAGCCTTATCATATGTGTTCACTTTGGTCAAGGTCAGAAAATGTATGACAAAATGAGAGGCAATAAGATTTTCATGGCGAGTCATCGAAATTCGCCATGGCGCCACGGCCTCATAGTATTGTGAAAACTCAAAAGCTCCGCAATTTAACATGGCACAAGGGTGTAGTTGACACTGTCCAAATTTGAAGGTTATGAAATGAAACCCCAAGGAGGAGTTCGCAAAAGTTCGAGGCATGGAAATGGCAAAATTAGAGCCAAAATGTCACCTTCTCTTCCAAATGGCGGACTTCCTGTTGGGTTTGCGTCAATGGGCCCACAGACTTTTTTGTTCGTCTTGGCATGATACACATGTGTGCCAAATTTCATACATGTAGCTCAAACCATGTGGTCGTAGGGCTGCATTTAACAAGGCATAGGTGGCGCTGTAGAGCCATTTCCCAGTGCTCATATGTAAAACCATTAAAATACAAAATTTTTCACCAGACCTGGCATGTGTGCAAAATTTCATGAGTTTTTGAGCATGTTTAGGCCCTCAAAAAGGCCCTTGTTTGGGGTGAATAATAATAATAATAATAATAATAAGAAACGGAGCAGATACAATAGGGCCTTCGCACTCTCGGTGCTCGGGCCCTAATAATAATTAAAGCTGCAAGCAGCGTTATGAGGGCCCTCGCACCCCCGGCGCGTCGAGCCACGCCCAACACCTAAAACCAGCACCTCCGATCTGATGTCACATTGATGGAATTCATGCATTTAACCACCAGCTAACATTTCAACTCATTCATTCATGATTAGTTAGTCGTTCCACTAGGTGGCGCTCCAACCATTATGTACAAATGGCATAACAAACACTTCCAAGCTCGAGTCTCATCACACCTGAGACGTTTGGGAGAGATTGGACATTGTGTTTTTGAGTGACAGCAGATTACTGCTTTTTGGCGAGTGATTCAAACTCTAAGTGCCGCCATAACCACCCCGTTTCCCTGGACGTAAAAAGCTTCGCAATTTAACAACACAAAGGTCTTTGGATTCCACACACTGAAGAATGCTTCAATATGATGAAATCCCTTGGAGGAGTTCGTCAAAGTATGAGGCCTGAAAAGAGGGGAAAATGTTGCCAAAATTGCACATTAATTTTAAAATGGCTGACTTCCTGTTGGATTTGGGATATTGCTCCAAGAGACTTTTTTGTACATCTTGATATCTTACACAAGCTTACCAAGTGTCAGACTCATAGATGAAACACAGAGCAGGGGCTGATGTTTTGAAATATTGTAGGGGGCGCTGTGGAGCCATTTTGCGCTATTCAAGGAAAATGGTTACATAACAACAATGCCTTCATCCATTTGGAGGTGTGTGCCAAATTTCAAGCCTCTATAAACTTTCCAAGCCCCTCAAAAGCCACTTCATCTTTCATGATGAACCGCGTTGCCACCAGGGTGCGCCGTTCATTTTAAAGTCACAATTTTTGCACTGAAGCATCACGAGGGACTGATGGTGATATTCACCGCTTTTGAGGTGGCCACGATCAACCTGTGAAAATCAGTACAACAAAGTTAAAGCCATGACATTTCCTGTTGCCACTAGGTGGCGCTGTCCATATTTCCGACAATGGGCACATCAATCTGTTCAGGGCGGGTCTGACATCATGCCTGTAAAGTCTGGTACTGATCAGACTGGATTTCATTGAGTTATACTAATTTGTTTCTTCATGGCGTGACATCAAAGTTCGCCATGCTGCTGGGGTCACACCCTTTCGTGAAAAGTCACAGTCTTCACTGTAACCCAAGACCAACTCCTTAAGGCTTTCCTGGAGAAATTTGAGGCTGCAGATGTCACCCATCACAATACTGTACCCCAAAGTGTAAAACATGACATTTCCTGTTCCCACTAGGTGGCGCTGTACCTGGTGTCAAATATGGCAGTTGAAATATGTTCAGGGGTGGAGCCTTATCATATGTGTTCACTTTGGTCAAGGTCAGAAAATGTATGACAAAATGAGAGGCAATAAGATTTTCATGGCGAGTCATCGAAATTCGCCATGGCGCCACGGCGTCACCGTATTGTGAAAACTCAAAAGCTCCGCAATTTAACATGGCACAAGGGTGTAGTTGACACTGTCCAAATTTGAAGGTTATGAAATGAAACCCCAAGGAGGAGTTCGCAAAAGTTCGAGGCATGGAAATGGCAAAATTTGAGCCAAAATGTCACCTTCTCTTCCAAATGGCGGACTTCCTGTTGGGTTTGCGTCAATGGGCCCACAGACTTTTTTGTTCGTCTTGGCATGATACATATGTGTGCCAAATTTCATACATGTAGCTCAAACGATGTGGTCGTAGGGCTGCATTTAACAAGGCATAGGTGGCGCTCTAGAGCCATTTCCCAGTGCTCATATGTAAAACCATTAAAATACAAAATTTTTCACCAGACCTGGCATGTGTGCAAAATTTCATGAGTTTTTGAGCATGTTTAGGCCCTCAAAAAGGCCCTTGTTTCGCCTGAATAATAATAATAATAATAATTAAAGCTGCAAGCAGCGTTATGAGGGCCCTCGCACCCCATCGCGTCGAGCCACGCCCAACACCTACAACCAGCACCTCCGATCTGATGTCACATTGATGGAATTCATGCATTTAACCACCAGCTAACATTTCATCTCATTCAGTCATCATTATAGTCGTCCCACTAGGTGGCGCTCTAACCATTACTGACAAATGGCATAACAAACATTTCCAAGCTCGAGTCTCATCATGCCTGCGACCTTTGGGAGAATTTGGACATTTAGATTTTGAGTGACAGCAGATTACTGCTTTTTGGCGAGTGATTGAAACTCCACGTGCCACCATGACAACCCCGTTTCCCTGAACGTAAAAAGCTTCGCAATTTAACATCACAAAGGTCTTTAGATTCCACACACTGGAGATTGGTTCAATATGATGAAATCCCTTGGAGGAGTACGTCAAAGAACGGTGCCTGGAAAGAGGGGAAAATGTTGCCTAAATTACACATTAATTTTAAAATGGCTGACTTCCTGTTGGATTTGGGATATTGCTCCAAGAGACTTTTTTGTACATCTTGATATCTCCTATAAGCTTACCAGGTTTCAGACTCATACATAAAACACAGAGCTGGGGCTGATGTTTTGAAATTTCGTAGGGGGCGCTGTGGAGCCATTTTGCGCTATTCAATGAAAATGATCACATAACAACAAAGCCTTATGCACATTGGAGGTGTGCGCCAAATTTCAAGACTTTTTAAACTTTCCAAGCCCCTCAAAAGCCACTTCATTTTTCATGGTGAACAGCGTTTCCACCAGGGTGCGCCGTTCAGTATAAAGTCACAATATTCGCACTGCAGCATCATGAAGGACTGACGGTGATATTCACCGCTTTTGAGGTGTCCACAATGAACCTGTGAAAATCAGTACAACAAAGTGTAAGACATGACATTTCCTGTTCCCACTAGGTGGCGCTCTTCATATTCCTGACAATGGGCACATCAATCTGTTCAGGGCGGGTCTGACATCATGCCTGTAAAGTCTGGTACTGATCAGACTGGATTTCATTGAGTTATACTAATTTGTTTCTTCATGGCGAGATATCAAAGTTCGCCATGCTGCTGAGGTCACACCCTTTCGTGAAAAGTCACAGTTTTCACTGTACCCCAAGACCAACTCCTTACGCCTTTCCTGGAGAAATTTGAGGCTGCAGATGTCACCCATCACAATACTGTACCCCAAAGTGTAAAACATGACATTTCCTGTTCCCACTAGGTGGCGCTGTCCCTGGTGTCAAATATGGCAGTTGAAATATGTTCAGGGGTGGAGCCTTATCATATGTGTTCACTTTGGTCAAGGTCAGAAAATGTATGACAAAATGAGAGGCAATAAGATTTTCATGGCGAGTCATCGAAATTCGCCATGGCGCCACGGCCTCATAGTATTGTGAAAACTCAAAAGCTCCGCAATTTAACATGGCACAAGGGTGTAGTTGACACTGTCCAAATTTGAAGGTTATGAAATGAAACCCCAAGGAGGAGTTCGCAAAAGTTCGAGGCATGGAAATGGCAAAATTAGAGCCAAAATGTCACCTTCTCTTCCAAATGGCGGACTTCCTGTTGGGTTTGCGTCAATGGGCCCACAGACTTTTTTGTTCGTCTTGGCATGATACACATGTGTGCCAAATTTCATACATGTAGCTCAAACGATGTGGTCGTAGGGCTGCATTTAACAAGGCATAGGTGGCGCTCTAGAGCCATTTCCCAGTGCTCATATGTAAAACCATTAAAATACAAAATTTTTCACCAGACCTGGCATGTGTGCAAAATTTCATGAGTTTTTGAGCATGTTTAGGACCTCAAAAAGGCCCTTGTTTCGCCTGAATAATAATAATAATAATAATAATTAAAGCTGCAAGCAGCGTTATGAGGGCCCTCGCACCCCCGGCACGTCGAGCCACACCCAACACCTAAAACCAGCACGTCCGATGTGATGTCACATTGATGGAATTCATGCATTTAACCACCAGCTAACATTTCAACTCATTCATTCATGATTAGTTAGTCGTTCCACTAGGTGGCGCTCTAACCATTATGTACAAATGGCATAACAAACACTTCCAAGCTCGAGTCTCATCACACCTGAGACGTTTGGGAGAGATTGGACATTGTGTTTTTGAGTGACAGCAGATTACTGCTTTTTGGCGAGTGATTCAAACTCTAAGTGCCGCCATAACCACCCCGTTTCCCTGGACGTAAAAAGCTTCGCAATTTAACAACACAAAGGTCTTTGGATTCCACACACTGAAGAATGCTTCAATATGATGAAATCCCTTGGAGGAGTTCGTCAAAGTATGAGGCCTGAAAAGAGGGGAAAATGTCATCAAAATTGCACATTAATTTTAAAATGGCTGACTTCCTGTTGGATTTGGGATATTGCTCCAAGAGACTTTTTTGTACATCTTGATATCTTACACAAGCTTACCAAGTGTCAGACTCATAGATGAAACACAGAGCAGGGGCTGATGTTTTGAAATATTGTAGGGGGCGCTGTGGAGCCATTTTGCGCTATTCAAGGAAAATGGTTACATAACAACAATGCCTTCATCCATTTAGAGGTGTGGGCCAAATTTCAAGCCTCTATAAACTTTCCAAGCCCCTCAAAAGCCACTTCATCTTTCATGATGAACCGCGTTGCCACCAGGGTGCGCCGTTCAGTTTAAAGTCACAATTTTTGCACTGAAGCATCACGAGGGACTGATGGTGATATTCACCGCTTTTGAGGTGGCCACGATCAACCTGTGAAAATCAGTACAACAAAGTTAAAGCCATGACATTTCCTGTTGCCACTAGGTGGCGCTGTCCGTATTTCCGACAATGGGCACATCAATCTGTTCAGGGCGGGTGTGACATCATGCCTGTAAAGTCTGGTACTGATCAGACTGGATTTCATTGAGTTATACTAATTTGTTTCTTCATGGCGTGACATCAAAGTTCGCCATGCTGCTGGGGTCACACCCTTTTGCGAAAACTCACAGTTTTCACTGTAACCCAAGACCAACTCCTTAAGGCTTTCCTGGAGAAATTTGAGGCTGCAGATGTCACCCATCACTATACTGTACCCCAAAGTGTAAAACATGACATTTCCTGTTCCCACTAGGTGGCGCTGTCCCTGGTGTCAAATATGGCAGTTGAAATATGTTCAGGGGTGGAGCCTTATCATATGTGTTCACTTTGGTCAAGGTCAGAACTTCTATGACAAAATGAGAGGCAATAAGATTTTCATGGCGAGTCATCGAAATTCGCCATGGCGCCACGGCCTCATAGTATTGTGAAAACTCAAAAGCTCCGCAATTTAACATGGCACAAGGGTGTAGTTGACACTGACCAAATATGAAGGTTATGAAATCAAACCCCAAGGAGGAGTTCGCAAAAGTTCGAGGCATGGAAATGGCAAAATTAGAGCCAAAATGTCACCTTCTCTTCCAAATGGCGGACTTCCTGTTGGGTTTGCGTCAATGGGCCCACAGACTTTTTTGTTCGTCTTGGCATGATACACATGTGTGCCAAATTTCATACATGTAGCTCAAACGATGTGGTCGTAGGGCTGCATTTAACAAGGCATAGGTGGCGCTGTAGAGCCATTTCCCAGTGCTCATATGTAAAACCATTAAAATACAAAATTTTTCACCAGACCTGGCATGTGTGCAAAATTTCATGAGTTTTTGAGCATGTTTAGGCCCTCAAAAAGGCCCTTGTTTCGCCTGAATAATAATAATAATAATAATAATAATAATAATAATAATAAGAAACGGAGCAGATACAATAGGGCCTTCGCACTCTCGGTGCTCGGGCCCTAATAATAATAATTAAAGCTGCAAGCAGCGTTATGAGGGCCCTCGCACCCCCGGCGCGTCGAGCCACGCCCAACACCTAAAACCAGCACGTCCGATCGATGTCACATTGATGGAATTCATGCATTTAACCACCAGCTAACATTTCAACTCATTCATTCATGATTAGCTAGTCGTTCCACTAGGTGGCACTCTAACCATTATGTAGAAATGGCATAACAAACATTTCCGAACTCGAGTCTCATTATGCCTGCGACCTTTGGGTGAGATTGGACATTGTGTTTTTGAGTAACAGCAGATTACTGCGTTTTGGCGAGTGATTGAGAGTCTACGTGCCGCCATGACCACCCCGTTTCCCTGAACGTAAAAAGCTTCGCAATTTAACAACACAAAGGTCTTTGGATTCCACACACTGAAGAATAGTGCAATATGATGAAATCCCTTGGAGGAGTTCGTCAAAGAACGATGCCTGGAAAGAGGGGAAAATGTTGCCAAAATTGCACATTAATTTTAAAATGGCTGACTTCCTGTTGGATTTGGGATATTGCTCCAAGAGACTTTTTTGTACATCTTGATATCTCCTATAAGCTTACCAGGTTTCAGAATCATACATAAAACACAGAGCAGGGGCTGTGATTTTGAAATTTTGTAGGGGGCGCTGAGGAGCCATTTTGGGATATTCAATGAAAATGATCACATAACAACAAAGCCTTAACCACATTGGAGGTGTGCGCCAAATTTCAAGACTTTTTAAACTTTCCAAGCCCCTCAAAAGCCACTTCATCTTTCATGGTGAACTGCGTTGCCACCAGGGTGCGGCGTTCAGTTTAAAGTCACAATTTTTGCACTGAAGCATCACAAGGGACTGATGGTGATATTCACCGCTTTTGAGGTGGCCACGATGAACCTGTGAAAATCAGTACAACAAAATTAAAGCCATGACATTTCCTGTTCCCACTAGGTGGCGCTGTCCGTATTCCCGACAATGGGCACATCAATCTGTTCAGGGCGGGTCTGACTTCATGCCTGTAAAGTCTGGTACTGATCAGACTGGATTTCATTGAGTTATACTAATTTGTTTCTTCATGGCGTGACATCAAAGTTCGCCATGCTGCTGGGGTCACACCCTTTTGCGAAAAGTCACAGTTTTCACTGTAACCCAAGACCAACTCCTTAAGGCTTTCCTGGAGAAATTTGAGGCTGCAGGTGTCACCCATCACTATACTGTACCCCAAAGTGTAAAACATGACATTTCCTGTTCCCACTAGGTGGCGCTGTCACTGGTGTCAAATATGGCAGTTGAAATATGTTCAGGGGTGGAGCCTTATCATATGTGTTCACTTTGGTCAAGGTCAGAAAATGTATGACAAAATGAGAGGCAATAAGATTTTCATGGCGAGTCATCGAAATTCGCCATGGCGCCACGGCCTCATAGTATTGTGAAAACTCAAAAGCTCCGCAATTTAACATGGCACAAGGGTGTAGTTGACACTGACCAAAGATGAAGCTTATACAACCAAATCCCAAGGAGGAGTTCGCAAAAGTTCGAGGCATGGAAATGGCAAAATTAGAGCCAAAATGTCACCTTCTCTTCCAAATGGCGGACTTCCTGTTGGGTTTGCATCAATGGGCCCACAGACTTTTTTGTTCGACTCGGCATGATACACATGTGTGCCAAATTTCATACATGTAGCTCAAACGATGTGGTCGTAGGGCTGCATTTAACAAGGCATAGGTGGCGCTCTAGAGCCATTTCCCAGTGCTCATATGTAAAACCATTAAAATACAAAATTTTTCACCAGACCTGGCATGTGTGCAAAATTTCATGAGTTTTTGAGCATGTTTAGGCCCTCAAAAAGGCCCTTGTTTCGCCTGAATAATAATAATAATAATTAAAGCTGCAAGCAGCGTTATGAGGGCCCTCGCACCCCCGGCGCGTCGAGCCACGCCCAACACCTAAAACCAGCACGTCCGATCTGATGTCACATTGATGGAATTCATGCATTTAACCACCAGCTAACAATTCATCTCATTCAATCATGATTATAGTTGTCCCACTAGGTGGCACTCTAACCATTACTGACAAATGGCATAACAAACATTTCCTAGCTCGAGTCTCATCACGCCTGCGACCTTTGGGAGAGATTGAACATTTTGATTTTGAGTGACAGCAGATTACTGCTTTTTGGCGAGTGATTGAAACTCCACGTGCCGCCATGACCACCCTGTTTCCCTGAATGTAAAAAGCTTCGCAATTTAACATCACAAAGGTCTTTAGATTCCACACACAGGAGATTGCATCAATCTGATGAAATCCCTTGGAGGAGTACGTCAAAGAACGGTGCCTGAAAAGAGGGGAAAATGTTGCCAAAATTGCACATTAATTTTAAAATGGCTGACTTCCTGTTGGATTTGGGATATTGCTCCAAGAGACTTTTTTGTACATCTTGATATCTCCTATAAGCCTACCAGGTTTCAGATTCATACATAAAACACAGAGCTGGGGCTGTGGTTTTGAAATTTTGTAGGGGGCGCTGTGGAGCCATTTTGGGATATTCAATGAAAATGATCACATGACAACAAAGCCTTCGTCACATTGGAGGTGTGTGCCAAATTTCAAGCCTCTATAAACTTGCCAAGCCCCTCAAAAGCCACTTCATCTTTCATGGTGAACAGCGTTGCCACCAGGGTGCGCCGTTCAGTTTAAAGTCACAATTTTTGCACTGAAGCATCATGAGGGACTGATGGTGATATTCACCGCTTTTGAGGTGGCCACGATGAACCTGTGAAAATCAGTACAACAAAATTAAAGCCATGACATTTCCTGTTGCCACTAGGTGGCGCTGTCCGTATTTTCGACATTGGGCACATCAATCTGTTCAGGGCGGGTCTGACATCATGCCTGTAAAGTCTGGTACTGATCAGACTGGATTTCATTGAGTTATACTAATTTGTTTCTTCATGGCGTGACATCAAAGTTCGCCATGCTGCTGGGGTCACACCCGTTTGCGAAAAGTCACAGTTTTCACTGTAACCCAAGACCAACTCCTTAAGGCTTTCCTGGAGAAATTTGAGGCTGCAGATGTCACCCATCACTATACTGTACCCCAAAGTGTAAAACATGACATTTCCTGTTCCCACTAGGTGGCGCTGTCCTTGATGTCAAATATGGCAGTTGAAATATGTTCAGGGGCGGAGCCTTATCATATGTGTTCACTTTGGTCAAGGTCAGAAAATGTATGACAAAATGAGAGGCAATAAGATTTTCATGGCGAGTCATCGAAATTCGCCATGGCGCCACGGCCTCATAGTATTGTGAAAACTCAAAAGCTCCGCAATTTAACATGGCACAAGGGTGTAGTTGACACTGTCCAAATTTGAAGTTTATAGGACCAAATCCCAAGGAGGAGTTCGCAAAAGTTCGAGGCATGGAAATGGCAAAATTAGAGCCAAAATGTCACCTTCTCTTCCAAATGGCGGACTTCCTGTTGGGTTTGCGTCAATGGGCCCACAGACTTTTTTGTTCGTCTTGGCATGATACACATGTGTGCCAAATTTCATACATGTAGCTGAAACGATGTGGTCGTAGGGCTGCATTTAACAAGGCATAGGTGGCGCTCTAGAGCCATTTCCCAGTGCTCATATGTAAAACCATTAAAATACAAAATTTTTCACCAGACCTGGCATGTGTGCAAAATTTCATGAGTTTTTGAGCATGTTTAGGCCCTCAAAAAGGCCCTTGTTTGGGGTGAATAATAATAATAATAATTAAAGCTGCAAGCAGCGTTATGAGGGCCCTCGCACCCCCGGCACGTCGAGCCACTGCCAACACCTCAAACCGACACGTCCGATGTGATGTCACATTGATGGATTTCATGCTTTTAATCACCAGCTAACATTTCATCTTATTCAACCAGGATTATAGTCATGCCACTAGGTGGCGCTCTAACCATTATTGACAAATAGCATAACAAACATTTCCAAGCTCGAGTCTCATCACACCTGCGACCTTTGGGAGAGATTGGACATTGTGTTTTTTAGTGACAGCAGATTACTGCTTTTTGCGAGTGATTGAAACTCTACGTGCCGCCATGACCACCCCGTTTCCCTGAACGGAAAAAGCTTCGCAATTTAACATCACAAAGGTCTTTAGATTCTACACACTGAAGAATGCTTCAATATGATGAAATCCCTTGGAGGAGTTCGTCAAAGTATGAGGCCTGAAAAGGGGGGGAAATGTCATCAAAATTACACATTAATTTTAAAATGGCTGACTTCCTGTTGGATTTGGGATATTGCTCCAAGAGACTTTTTTGTACATCTTGATATCTTACACAAGCTTACCAAGTGTCAGACTCATAGATGAAACACAGAGCAGGGGCTGATGTTTTGAAATATTGTAGGGGGCGCTGTGGAGCCATTTTGCGCTATTCAAGGAAAATGGTTACATAACAACAATGCCTTCATCCATTTGGAGGTGTGTGCCAAATTTCAAGCCTCTATAAACTTTCCAAGCCCCTCAAAAGCCACTTCATCTTTCATGATGAACCGCGTTGCCACCAGGGTGCGCCGTTCAGTTTAAAGTCACAATTTTTGCACTGAAGCATCACGAGGGACTGATGGTGATATTCACCGCTTTTGAGGTGGCCACGATCAACCTGTGAAAATCAGTACAACAAAGTTAAAGCCATGACATTTCCTGTTGCCACTAGGTGGCGCTGTCCGTATTTCCGACAATGGGCATATCAATCTGTTCAGGGCGGGTCTGACATCATGCCTGTAAAGTCTGGTACTGATCAGACTGGATTTCATTGAGTTATACTAATTTGTTTCTTCATGGCGTGACATCAAAGTTCGCCATGCTGCTGGGGTCACACCCTTTCGTGAAAAGTCACAGTTTTCACTGTAACCCAAGACCAACTCCTTAAGGCTTTCCTGGAGAAATTTGAGGCTGCAGATGTCACCCATCACAATACTGTACCCCAAAGTGTAAAACATGACATTTCCTGTTCCCACTAGGTGGCGCTGTCCCTGGTGTCAAATATGGCAGTTGAAATATGTTCAGGGGTGGAGCCTTATCATATGTGTTCACTTTGGTCAAGGTCAGAAAATGTATGACAAAATGAGAGGCAATAAGATTTTCATGGCGAGTCATCGAAATTCGCCATGGCGCCACGGCCTCATAGTATTGTGAAAACTCAAAAGCTCCGCAATTTAACATGGCACAAGGGTGTAGTTGACACTGTCCAAATTTGAAGGTTATGAAATGAAACCCCAAGGAGGAGTTCGCAAAAGTTCGAGGCATGGAAATGGCAAAATTAGAGCCAAAATGTCACCTTCTCTTCCAAATGGCGGACTTCCTGTTGGGTTTGCGTCAATGGGCCCACAGACTTTTTTGTTCGTCTTGGCATGATACACATGTGTGCCAAATTTCATACATGTAGCTCAAACGATGTGGTCGTAGGGCTGCATTTAACAAGGCATAGGTGGCGCTGTAGAGCCATTTCCCAGTGCTCATATGTAAAACCATTAAAATACAAAATTTTTCACCAGACCTGGCATGTGTGCAAAATTTCATGAGTTTTTGAGCATGTTTAGGCCCTCAAAAAGGCCCTTGTTTGGGGTGAATAATAATAATAATAATAATAATAATAATAATAATAATAATAATAATAAGAAACGGAGCAGATACAATAGGGCCTTCGCACTCTCAGTGCTCGGGCCCTAATAATAATTAAAGCTGCAAGCAGCGTTATGAGGGCCCTCGCACCCCCGGCGCGTCGAGCCACGCCCAACACCTAAAACCAGCACCTCCGATCTGATGTCACATTGATGGAATTCATGCATTTAACCACCAGCTAACAATTCATCTCATTCAATCATGATTATAGTTGTCCCACTAGGTGGAGCTCTAACCATTACTGACAAATGGCATAACAAACATTTCCGAGCTCGAGTCTCATCACACCTGAGATGTTTGGGAGAGATTGGACATTGTGTTTTTGAGTGACAGCAGATTACTGCTTTGTGCGAGTGATTCAAACTCTAAGTGCCACCATAACCACCCCGTTTCACTGAACGTAAAAAGCTTCGCAATTTAACATCACAAAGGTCTTTAGATTCCACACACTGGAGATTGGTTCAATATGATGAAATCCCTTGGAGGAGTTCGTCAAAGAACGGTGCCTGGAAAGAGGGGAAAATGTTGCCAAAATTACACATTAATATTAAAATGGCTGACTTCCTGTTGGATTTGGGATATTGCACCAAGAGACTTTTTTGTACATCTTGATATCTCCTATAAGCTTACCAGGTTTCAGAATCATACATAGAACACAGAGCAGGGGCTGTGGTTTTGAAATTTTTTAGGGGGCGCTGTGGAGCAATTTCGCGCTATTCAATGAAAATGATCACATGCCCACAAAGCCTTCATCCATTTGGAGGTGTGTGCCAAATTTCAAGCCTCTATAAACTTGCCAAGACCCTCAAAAGCCACTTCATCTTTCATGTTGAACCGCATTGCCACCAGGGTGCGCCGTTCAGTTTAAAGTCACAATTTTTGCACTGAAGCATCACGAGGGACTGATGGTGATATTCACCGCTTTTGAGGTGGCCAAGATGAACCTGTGAAAATCAGTACAACAAAATTAAAGCCATGACATTTCCTGTTGCCACTAGGTGGCGCTGTCCGTATTTCCGACAATGGGCACATCAATCTGTTCAGGGCGGGTCTGACATCATGCCTGTAAAGTCTGGTACTGATCAGACTGGATTTCATTGAGTTATACTAATTTGTTTCTTCATGGCGTGACATCAAAGTTCGCCATGCTGCTGGGGTCACACCCTTTGGCGAAAACTCACAGTTTTCACTGTAACCCAAGACCAACTCCTTAAGGCTTTCCTGGAGAAATTTGAGGCTGCAGATGTCACCCTTCACTATACTGTACCCCAAAGTGTAAAACATGACATTTCCTGTTCCCACTAGGTGGCGCTGTCCTTGATGTCAAATATGGCAGTTGAAATATGTTCAGGGGTGGAGCCTTATCATATGTGTGCTCTTTGGTCCAGATCGGAACATGTATGACAGAATGAGAGGCAATAAGATTTTCATGGCGAGTCATCGAAATTCGCCATGGCGCCACGGCCTCATAGTATTGTGAAAACTCAAAAGCTCCGCAATTTAACATGGCACAAGGGTGTAGTTGACACTGTCCAAATTTGAAGCTTATACGACCAAATCCCAAGGAGGAGTTCGAAAAAGTTCGAGGCATGGAAATGGCAAAATTAGAGCCAAAATGTCACCTTCTCTTCCAAATGGCGGACTTCCTGTTGGGTTTGCGTCAATGGGCCCACTGACTTTTTTGTTCGTCTTGGCATGATACACATGTGTGCCAAATTTCATACATGTAGCTCAAACGATGTGGTCGTAGGGCTGCATTTAACAAGGCATAGGTGGCGCTCTAGAGCCATTTCCCAGTGCTCATATGTAAAACCATTAAAATACAAAATTTTTCACCAGACCTGGCATGTGTGCAAAATTTCATGAGTTTTTGAGCATGTTTAGGCCCTCAAAAAGGCCCTTGTTTGGGGTGAATAATAATAATAATAATAATAATAAGAAACGGAGCAGATACAATAGGGCCTTCGCACTCTCGGTGCTCGGGCCCTAATAATAATAATAATAAGAAACGGAGCAGATACAATAGGGCCTTCGCACTCTCGGTGCTCGGGCCCTAATAATAAGAAACGGAGCAGATACAATAGGGCCTTCGCACTCTCAGTGCTCGGGCCCTAATTAAAGCTGCAAGCAGCGTTATGAGGGCCCTCGCACCCCCGGCACGTCGAGCCACTGCCAACACCTCAAACCAGCACGTCCGATGTGATGTCACATTGATGGATTTCATGCTTTTAATCACCAGCTAACATTTCATCTTATTCAACCAGGATTATAGTCATGCCACTAGGTGGCGCTCTAACCATTATTGACAAATAGCATAACAAACATTTCCAAGCTCGAGTCTCATCACACCTGCGACCTTTGGGAGAGATTGGACATTGTGTTTTTTAGTGACAGCAGATTACTGCTTTTTGCGAGTGATTGAAACTCTACGTGCCGCCATGACCACCCCGTTTCCCTGAACGGAAAAAGCTTCGCAATTTAACATCACAAAGGTCTTTAGATTCTACACACTGAAGAATGCTTCAATATGATGAAATCCCTTGGAGGAGTTCGTCAAAGTATGAGGCCTGAAAAGGGGGGAAAATGTCATCAAAATTACACATTAATTTTAAAATGGCTGACTTCCTGTTGGATTTGGGATATTGCTCCAAGAGACTTTTTTGTACATCTTGATATCTTACACAAGCTTACCAAGTGTCAGACTCATAGATGAAACACAGAGCAGGGGCTGATGTTTTGAAATATTGTAGGGGGCGCTGTGGAGCCATTTTGCGCTATTCAAGGAAAATGGTTACATAACAACAATGCCTTCATCCATTTGGAGGTGTGTGCCAAATTTCAAGCCTCTATAAACTTTCCAAGCCCCTCAAAAGCCACTTCATCTTTCATGATGAACCGCGTTGCCACCAGGGTGCGCCGTTCAGTTTAAAGTCACAATTTTTGCACTGAAGCATCACGAGGGACTGATGGTGATATTCACCGCTTTTGAGGTGGCCACGATCAACCTGTGAAAATCAGTACAACAAAGTTAAAGCCATGACATTTCCTGTTGCCACTAGGTGGCGCTGTCCGTATTTCCGACAATGGGCATATCAATCTGTTCAGGGCGGGTCTGACATCATGCCTGTAAAGTCTGGTACTGATCAGACTGGATTTCATTGAGTTATACTAATTTGTTTCTTCATGGCGTGACATCAAAGTTCGCCATGCTGCTGGGGTCACACCCTTTCGTGAAAAGTCACAGTTTTCACTGTAACCCAAGACCAACTCCTTAAGGCTTTCCTGGAGAAATTTGAGGCTGCAGATGTCACCCATCACAATACTGTACCCCAAAGTGTAAAACATGACATTTCCTGTTCCCACTAGGTGGCGCTGTCCCTTACGTCAAATATGGCACTTGAAATATGTTCAGGGGTGGAGCCTTATCATATGTGTTCACTTTGGTCAAGGTCAGAAAATGTATGACAAAATGAGAGGCAATAAGATTTTCATGGCGAGTCATCGAAATTCGCCATGGCGCCACGGCCTCATAGTATTGTGAAAACTCAAAAGCTCCGCAATTTAACATGGCACAAGGGTGTAGTTGACACTGACCAAATATGAAGGTTATGAAATCAAACCCCAAGGAGGAGTTCGCAAAAGTTCGAGGCATGGAAATGGCAAAATTAGAGCCAAAATGTCACCTTCTCTTCCAAATGGCGGACTTCCTGTTGGGTTTGCGTCAATGGGCCCACTGACTTTTTTGTTCGTCTTGGCATGATACACATGTGTGCCAAATTTCATACATGTAGCTCAAACGATGTGGTCGTAGGGCTGCATTTAACAAGGCATAGGTGGCGCTCTAGAGCCATTTCCCAGTGCTCATATGTAAAACCATTAAAATACAAAATTTTTCACCAGACCTGGCATGTGTGCAAAATTTCATGAGTTTTTGAGCATGTTTAGGCCCTCAAAAAGGCCCTTGTTTCGCCTGAATAATAATAATAATAATAATAATTAAAGCTGCAAGCAGCGTTATGAGGGCCCTCGCACCCTGGCGTGTCGAGCCACGCCCAACACCTAAAACCAGCACGTCCGATGTGATGTCACATTGATGGAATTAATGCATTTAACCACCAGCTAACATTTCATTTGGTTCAACCATGAGTATAGTCGTCCCACTAGGTGGCGCTCTAACCATTATAGACAAAGGGCATAACAAACATTTCCGAGCTCGAGTCTCATCACGCCTGCGACCTTTGGGAGAGATTGGACTTTGTGTCTTTGAGTGACAGCAGATTACTGCTTTTTGGCCAGTGATTGAAACTCCACGTGCCGCCATGACCACCCCGTTTCCTTGAACGTAAAAAGCTTCGCAATTTAACATCACAAAGGTCTTTAGATTCCACACACTGGAGAATGGTTCAATATGATGAAATCCCTTGGAGGAGTTCGTCAAAGTATGAAGCCTGAAAAGAGGGGAAAATGTCGCCAAAATTGCACATTAATTTTAAAATGGCTGACTTCCTGTTGGATTTGGGATATTGCACCAAGAGACTTTTTTGTACATCTTGATATTTTCCATAAGCTTACCAGGTTTCAGACTCATAGATGAAACACAGAGCAGGGGCTGTTGTTTTGAAATTTTGTAGGGGGCGCTGTGGAGCAATTTCACGCTATTCAATGAAAATGATCACATGACAACAAAGCCTTCATCCATTTGGAGGTGTGTGCCAAATTTCAAGCCTCTATAAACTTGCAAGCCCCTCAAAAGCCACTTCATCTTTCATGTTGAACAGCGTTGCCACCAGGGTGCACCGTTCAGTTTAAAGTCACAATTTTTGCACTGAAGCATCACGAGGGACTGATGTTGATATTCACCGCTTTTGAGGTGGCCACGATGAACCTGTGAAAATCAGTACAACAAAATTAAAGCCATGACATTTCCTGTTGCCACTAGGTGGCGCTGTACGTATTCCCGACAATGGGCACATCAATCTGTTCAGGGCGGGTCTGACATCATGCCTGTAAAGTCTGGTACTGAACAGACTGGATTTCATTGAGTTATACTAATTTGTTTCTTCATGGCGTGACATCAAAGTTCGCCATGCTGCTGGGGTCACACCCTTTTTCGAAAAGTCACAGTTTTCACTGTAACCCAAGACCAACTCCTTAAGGCTTTCCTGGAGAAATTTGAGGCTGCAGGTGTCACCCATCACTATACTGTACCCCAAAGTGTAAAACATGACATTTCCTGTTCCCACTAGGTGGCGCTGTCCCTGGTGTCAAATATGGCAGTTGAAATATGTTCAGGGGTGGAGCCTTATCATATGTGTTCACTTTGGTCAAGGTCAGAAAGTGTATGACAAAATGAGAGGCAATAAGATTTTCATGGCGAGTCATCGAAATTCGCCATGGCGCCACGGCCTCATAGTATTGTGAAAACTCAAAAGCTCCGCAATTTAACATGGCCCAGGTGTGTAGATGACACTGACCAAAGATGAAGCTTATACAACCAAATCCCAAGGAGGAGTTCGCAAAAGTTCGAGGCATGGAAATGGCAAAATTAGAGCCAAAATGTCACCTTCTCTTCCAAATGGCGGACTTCCTGTTGGGTTTGCGTCAATGGGCCCCCAGACTTTTTTGTTCGTCTTGGCATGATACACATGTGTGCCAAATTTCATACATGTAGCTCAAACGATGTGGTCGTAGGGCTGCATTTAACAAGGCATAGGTGGCGCTGTAGAGCCATTTCCCAGTGCTCATATGTAAAACCATTAAAATACAAAATTTTTTACCAAACCTGGCATGTGTGCAAAATTTCATGAGTTTTTGAGCATGTCTAGGCCCTCAAAAAGGCCCTTGTTTGGGGTGAATAATAATAATAATAATAAGAAACGGAGCAGATACAATAGGGCCTTCGCACTCTCAGTGCTCGGGCCCTAATTAAAGCTGCAAGCAGCGTTACGAGGGCCCTCGCACCCCCGGCGCGTCGAGCCAAGCCCAACACCTAAAACCAGCACCTCCGATCTGATGTCACATTGATGGAATTCATGCATTTAACCACCAGCTAACATTTCAAGTCATTCATTCATGATTAGTTAGTCGTTCCACTAGGTGGCGCTCTAACCATTATGTACAAATGGCATAACAATCACTTCCGAGCTCGAGTCTCATCACACCTGAGACGTTTGGGAGAGATTGGACATTGTGTTTTTGAGTGACAGCAGATTACTGCTTTTTGGCGAGTGATTCAAACTCTAAGTGCCACCATAACCACCCCGTTTCACTGAACGTAAAAACCTTCGCAATTTAACATCACAAAGGTCTTTAGATTCCACACACTGGAGATTGGTTCAATATGATGAAATCCCTTGGAGGAGTTCGTCAAAGAACGGTGCCTGGAAAGAGGGGAAAATGTTGCCAAAATTACACATTAATTTTAAAATGGCTGACTTCCTGTTGGATTTGGGATATTGCACCAAGAGACTTTTTTGTACATCTTGATATCTCCTATAAGCTTACCAGGTTTCAGAATCATACATAGAACACAGAGCAGGGGCTGTGGTTTTGAAATTTTGTAGGGGGCACTGTGGAGCCACTTCGCGCTATTCAATGAAAATGATCACATGCCAACAAAGCGTTCATCCATTTGGAGGTGTGTGCCAAATTTCAAGCCTCTATAAACTTGCCAAGACCCTCAAAAGCCACTTCATCTTTCATGTTGAACAGCGTTGCCACCAGGGTGCGCCGTTCAGTTTAAACTCACAATTTTTGCACTGAAGCATCACGAGGGACTGATGGTGATATTCACCGCTTTTGAGGTGGCCAAGATGAACCTGTGAAAATCAGTACAACAAAATTAAAGCCATGACATTTCCTGTTCCCACTAGGTGGCGCTGTCCGTATTCCCGACAATGGGCACGTCAATCTGTTCAGGGCGGGTCTGACATCATGCCTGTAAAGTCTGGTACTGATCAGACTGGATTTCATTGAGTTATACTAATTTGTTTCTTCATGGCGTGACATCAAAGTTCGCCATGCTGCTGGGGTCACACCCTTTTGCAAAAAGTCACAGTTTTCACTGTAACCCAAGACCAACTCCTTAAGGCTTTCCTGGAGAAATTTGAGGCTGCAGATGTCACCCATCACTATACTGTACCCCAAAGTGTAAAACATGACATTTCCTGTTCCCACTAGGTGGCGCTGTCCTTGATGTCAAATATGGCAGTTGAAATATGTTCAGGGGTGGAGCCTTATCATATGTGTGCTCTTTGGTCCAGATCGGAACATGTATGACAGAATGAGAGGCAATAAGATTTTCATGGCGAGTCATCGAAATTCGCCATGGCGCCACGGCCTCATAGTATTGTGAAAACTCAAAAGCTCCGCAATTTAACATGGCACAAGGGTGTAGTTGACACTGTCCAAATTTGAAGTTTATAGGACCAAATCCCAAGGAGGAGTTCGTTAAAATACAAGGCATGGAAACGGTAAAATCAGACCCAAAATGTCACCTTCAATCCAAAATGGCGGACTTCCTGTTGGGTTTAGGACATTGCCATAATAGACTTTTTTGTTCGACTCTGAACGTTATATAGGTGTACCGACTTTCAAATGTGTAGGTCATACCCATACCGGGGGCTCGCGTTTTTCATTTTTCTAGGTGGCGCTACTGAGCTAATTTTCCCTGGCCATGTCTGAGAACATTAAAATACGTAAATTTTCACCAGACCTGACGCGTGTGCAAAATTTCATGAGTTTTCGAGCATGTTTAGGCCCTCAAACGGCCAATTCATTTGCCGAAATAATAATAATAATAATAATAATAATAATAATAAACAGAGCAATTACAATAGGGCCTTCGCACTGTCAGTGCTCGGGCCCTAATAAGAAACGGAGCAGATACAATAGGGCCTTCGCACAGTCAGTGCTCGGGCCCTAATAAGAAACGGAGCAGATACAATAGGGCCTTCGCACTCTCAGTGCTCGGGCCCTAATAATAATTATGAGGGCCCTCGCACCCCGGTGTGTCGAGCCACGCCCAACACCTAAAACCAGCATCTCCGATCTGATGTCACATTGATGGAATTCATGCATTTAACCATCAGCTAACATTTAAACTCATTCATTCATGATTAGTTAGTCGTTGCACTAGGTGGCGCTCTAACCATTACTGACAAATGGCATAACAAACATTTCCGAGCTCGAGTCTCATCACGCCTGCGACCTTTGGGACATATTGGACATTTTGATTTTGAGTGACAGCAGATTACTGCTTTTTGGCGAGTGACTGAAACTCCACGTGCCGCCATGACCACCCCGTTTCCCTGAACGTAAAAAGCTTCGCAATTTAACATCACAAAGGTCTTTAGATTCCACACACTGGAGATTGGTTCAATATGATGAAATCCCTTGGAGGAGTACGTCAAAGAACGGTGCCTGAAAAGAGGGGAAAATGTCGCCAAAATTACACATTAATTTTAAAATGGCTGACTTCCTGTTGGATTTGGGATATTGCTCCAAGAGACTTTTTTGTACATCTTAATATCTTCCATAAGCTTACCAGGTTTCAGACTCATAGATAAAACACAGAGCAAGGGCTGATGTTTTGAAATATTGTAGGGGGCGCTGTGGAGCCATTTCGCGCTATTCAATGAAAATGATCACATGACAACAAAGCCTTCATCACATTGGAGGTGTGTGCCAAATTTCAAGCCTCTATAGACTTTCCAAGCCCCTCAAAAGCCACTTCATCTTTCATGGTGGACCGCGTTGCCACCAGGGTGCGCCGTTCAGTTTAAAGTCACAATTTTTGCACTGAAGCATCACGAGGGACTGATGGTGATATTCACCGCTTTTGAGGTGGCCAAGATGAACCTGTGAAAATCAGTACAACAAAATTAAAGCCATGACATTTCCTGTTGCCACTAGGTGGCGCTGTCCGTATTTCCGACAATGGGCACATCAATCTGTTCGGGGCGGGTCTGACATCATGCCTGTAAAGTCTGGTACTGATCAGACTGGATTTCATTGAGTTATACTAATTTGTTTCTTCATGGCGTGACATCAAAGTTCGCCATGCTGCTGGGGTCACACCCTTTTGCGAAAACTCACAGTTTTCACTGTAACCCAAGACCAACTCCTTAAGGCTTTCCTGGAGAAATTTGAGGCTGCAGATGTCACCCATCACTATACTGTACCCCAAAGTGTAAAACATGACATTTCCTGTTCCCACTAGGTGGCGCTGTCCTTGATGTCAAATATGGCAGTTGAAATATGTTCAGGGGTGGAGCCTTATCATATGTGTGCTCTTTGGTCCAGATCGGAACATGTATGACAGAATGAGAGGCAATAAGATTTTCATGGCGAGTCATCGAAATTCGCCATGGCGCCACGGCCTCATAGTATTGTGAAAACTCAAAAGCTCCGCAATTTAACATGGCACAAGGGTGTAGTTGACACTGTCCAAATTTGAAGTTTATAGGACCAAATCCCAAGGAGGAGTTCGTTAAAGTACAAGGCATGGAAACGGTAAAATCAGACCCAAAATGTCACCTTCAATCCAAAATGGCGGACTTCCTGTTGGGTTTAGGACATTGCCATAATAGACTTTTTTGTTCGACTCTGAACGTTATATAGGTGTACCGACTTTCAAACGTGTAGGTCATACCCATACCGGGGGCTCGCGTTTTTCATTTTTCTAGGTGGCGCTACTGAGCTAATTTTCCCTGGCCATGTCTGGGAACATTAAAATACGTAAATTTTCACCAGACCTGACGCGTGTGCAAAATTTCATGAGTTTTCGAGCATGTTTAGGCCCTCAAACGGCCAATTCATTTGCCGGAATAATAATAATAATAATAATTAAAGCTGCAAGCAGCGTTATGAGGGCCCTCGCACCCCCGGCACGTCGAGCCACTGCCAACACCTCAAACCGGCACGTCCGATGTGATGTCACATTGATGGATTTCATGCTTTTAATCACCAGCTAACATTTCATCTTATTCAACCAGGATTATAGTCATGCCACTAGGTGGCGCTCTAACCATTATTGACAAATAGCATAACAAACATTTCCAAGCTCGAGTCTCATCACACCTGCGACCTTTGGGAGAGATTGGACATTGTGTTTTTTAGTGACAGCAGATTACTGCTTTTTGCGAGTGATTGAAACTCTACGTGCCGCCATGACCACCCCGTTTCCCTGAACGGAAAAAGCTTCGCAATTTAACATCACAAAGGTCTTTAGATTCTACACACTGAAGAATGCTTCAATATGATGAAATCCCTTGGAGGAGTTCGTCAAAGTATGAGGCCTGAAAAGGGGGGAAAATGTCATCAAAATTACACATTAATTTTAAAATGGCTGACTTCCTGTTGGATTTGGGATATTGCTCCAAGAGACTTTTTTGTACATCTTGATATCTTACACAAGCTTACCAAGTGTCAGACTCATAGATGAAACACAGAGCAGGGGCTGATGTTTTGAAATATTGTAGGGGGCGCTGTGGAGCCATTTTGCGCTATTCAAGGAAAATGGTTACATAACAACAATGCCTTCATCCATTTGGAGGTGTGTGCCAAATTTCAAGCCTCTATAAACTTTCCAAGCCCCTCAAAAGCCACTTCATCTTTCATGGTGAACCGCGTTACCACCAGGGTGCGCCGTTCAGTTTAAAGTCACAATTTTTGCACTGAAGCATCACGAGGGACTGATGTTGATATTCACCGCTTTTGAGGTGGCCACGATGAACCTGTGAAAATCAGTACAACAAAATTAAAGCCATGACATTTCCTGTTGCCACTAGGTGGCGCTGTCCGTATTTCCGACAATGGGCACATCAATCTGTTCAGGGCGGGTCTGACATCATGCCTGTAAAGTCTGGTACTGATCAGACTGGATTTCATTGAGTTATACTAATTTGTTTCTTCATGGCGTGACATCAAAGTTCGCCATGCTGCTGGGGTCACACCCTTTCGTGAAACGTCACAGTTTTCACTGTAACCCAAGACCAACTCCTTAAGGCTTTCCTGGAGAAATTTGAGGCTGCAGATGTCACCCATCACAATACTGTACCCCAAAGTGTAAAACATGACATTTCCTGTTCCCACTAGGTGGCGCTGTACCTGGTGTCAAATATGGCAGTTGAAATATGTTCAGGGGTGGAGCCTTATCATATGTGTTCACTTTGGTCAAGGTCAGAAAATGTATGACAAAATGAGAGGCAATAAGATTTTCATGGCGAGTCATCGAAATTCGCCATGGCGCCACGGCCTCATAGTATTGTGAAAACTCAAAAGCTCCGCAATTTAACATGGCACAAGGGTGTAGTTGACACTGACCAAATATGAAGGTTATGAAATCAAACCCCAAGGAGGAGTTCGCAAAAGTTCGAGGCATGGAAATGGCAAAATTAGAGCCAAAATGTCACCTTCTCTTCCAAATGGCGGACTTCCTGTTGGGTTTGCGTCAATGGGCCCACAGACTTTTTTGTTCGTCTTGGAATGATACATATGTGTGCCAAATTTCATACATGTAGCTCAAACGATGTGGTCGTAGGGCTGCATTTAACAAGGCATAGGTGGCGCTCTAGAGCCATTTCCCAGTGCTCATATGTAAAACCATTAAAATACAAAATTTTTCACCAGACCTGGCATGTGTGCAAAATTTCATGAGTTTTTGAGCATGTTTAGGCCCTCAAAAAGGCCCTTGTTTCGCCTGAATAATAATAATAATAATAATAATAATAATAATTAAAGCTGCAAGCAGCGTTATGAGGGCCCTCGCACCCCCGGCGCGTCGAGCCACGCCCAACACCTAAAACCAGCACGTCCGATCTGATGTCACATTGATGGAATTCATGCATTTAACCACCAGCTAACATTTCAAGTCATTCATTCATGATTAGTTAGTCGTTCCACTAGGTGGCGTTCTAACCATTATGTACAAATGGCATAACAAACACTTCCAAGCTCGAGTCTCATCACACCTGAGACGTTTGGGAGAGATTGGACATTGTGTTTTTGAGTGACAGCAGATTACTGCTTTTTGGCGAGTGATTGAAACTCCACGTGCCGCCATAACCACCCCGTTTCCCTGGACGTAAAAAGCTTCGCAATTTAACATCACAAAGGTCTTTAGATTCCACAAACTGCAGATCGGTCCAATCTGATGAAATCCCTTGGAGGAGTTCGTCAAAGAACGATGCCTGAAAAGAGGGGAAAATGTTGCCAAAATTGCACATTAATTTTAAAATGGCTGACTTCCTGTTGGATTTGGGATATTGCTCCAAGAGACTTTTTTGTACATCTTGATATCTTACACAAGCTTACCAAGTGTCAGACTCATAGATGAAACACAGAGCAGGGGCTGATGTTTTGAAATATTGTAGGGGGCGCTGTGGAGCCATTTTGCGCTATTCAAGGAAAATGGTTACATAACAACAATGCCTTCATCCATTTGGAGGTGTGTGCCAAATTTCAAGCCTCTATAAACTTTCCAAGCCCCTCAAAAGCCACTTCATCTTTCATGATGAACCGCGTTGCCACCAGGGTGCGCCGTTCAGTTTAAAGTCACAATTTTTGCACTGAAGCATCACGAGGGACTGATGGTGATATTCACCGCTTTTGAGGTGGCCACGATCAACCTGTGAAAATCAGTACAACAAAGTTAAAGCCATGACATTTCCTGTTGCCACTAGGTGGCGCTGTCCGTATTTCCGACAATGGGCATATCAATCTGTTCAGGGCGGGTCTGACATCATGCCTGTAAAGTCTGGTACTGATCAGACTGGATTTCATTGAGTTATACTAATTTGTTTCTTCATGGCGTGACATCAAAGTTCGCCATGCTGCTGGGGTCACACCCTTTCGTGAAAAGTCACAATTTTCACTGTAACCCAAGACCAACTCCTTAAGGCTTTCCTGGAGAAATATGAGGCTGCAGATGTCACCCATCACAATACTGTACCCCAAAGTGTAAAACATGACATTTCCTGTTCCCACTAGGTGGCGCTGGCCCTTATGTCAAATATGGCAGTTGAAATATGTTCAGGGGTGGAGCCTTATCATATGTGTTCACTTTGGTCAAGGTCAGAAAATGTATGACAAAATGAGAGGCAATAAGATTTTCATGGCGAGTCATCGAAATTCGCCATGGCGCCACGGCCTCATAGTATTGTGAAAACTCAAAAGCTCCGCAATTTAACATGGCACAAGGGTGTAGTTGACACTGTCCAAATTTGAAGCTTATACGCCCAAATCCCAAGGAGGAGTTCGCAAAAGTTCGAGGCATGGAAATGGCAAAATTAGAGCCAAAATGTCACCTTCTCTTCCAAATGGCGGACTTCCTGTTGGGTTTGCGTCAATGGGCCCACAGACTTTTTTGTTCGTCTTGGCATGATACATATGTGTGCCAAATTTCATACATGTAGCTCAAACGATGTGGTCGTAGGGCTGCATTTAACAAGGCATAGGTGGCGCTCTAGAGCCATTTCCCAGTGCTCATATGTAAAACCATTAAAATACAAAATTTTTCACCAGACCTGGCATGTGTGCAAAATTTCATGAGTTTTTGAGCATGTTTAGGCCCTCAAAAAGGCCCTTGTTTTGCCTGAATAATAATAATAATAATAATAATAATAATAATAATAAGAAACGGAGCAGATACAATAGGGCCTTCGCACTCTCAGTGCTCGGGCCCTAATAATAATAATAATAATAATAATAATAAACAGAGCAATTACAATAGGGCCTTCGCACTGTCAGTGCTCGGGCCCTAATAATAATTAAAGCTGCAAGCAGCGTTATGAGGGCCCTCGCACCCCCGGCACGTCGAGCCACTGCCAACACCTCAAACCGGCACGTCCGATGTGATGTCACATTGATGGATTTCATGCTTTTAATCACCAGCTAACATTTCATCTTATTCAACCAGGATTATAGTCATGCCACTAGGTGGCGCTCTAACCATTATTGACAAATAGCATAACAAACATTTCCAAGCTCGAGTCTCATCACACCTGCGACCTTTGGGAGAGATTGGACATTGTGTTTTTTAGTGACAGCAGATTACTGCTTTTTGCGAGTGATTGAAACTCTACGTGCCGCCATGACCACCCCGTTTCCCTGAACGGAAAAAGCTTCGCAATTTAACATCACAAAGGTCTTTAGATTCTACACACTGAAGAATGCTTCAATATGATGAAATCCCTTGGAGGAGTTCGTCAAAGTATGAAGCCTGAAAAGAGGGGAAAATGTCGCCAAAATTACACATTAATTTTAAAATGGCTGACTTCCTGTTGGATTTGGGATATTGCTCCAAGAGACTTTTTTGTACATCTTGATATCTTACACAAGCTTACCAAGTGTCAGACTCATAGATGAAACACAGAGCAGGGGCTGATGTTTTGAAATATTGTAGGGGGCGCTGTGGAGCCATTTTGCGCTATTCAAGGAAAATGGTTACATAACAACAATGCCTTCATCCATTTGGAGGTGTGTGCCAAATTTCAAGCCTCTATAAACTTTCCAAGCCCCTCAAAAGCCACTTCATCTTTCATGATGAACCGCGTTGCCACCAGGGTGCGCCGTTCAGTTTAAAGTCACAATTTTTGCACTGAAGCATCACGAGGGACTGATGGTGATATTCACCGCTTTTGAGGTGGCCACGATCAACCTGTGAAAATCAGTACAACAAAGTTAAAGCCATGACATTTCCTGTTGCCACTAGGTGGCGCTGTCCGTATTTCCGACAATGGGCATATCAATCTGTTCAGGGCGGGTCTGACATCATGCCTGTAAAGTCTGGTACTGATCAGACTGGATTTCATTGAGTTATACTAATTTGTTTCTTCATGGCGTGACATCAAAGTTCGCCATGCTGCTGGGGTCACACCCTTCCGTGAAAAGTCACAGTTTTCACTGTAACCCAAGACCAACTCCTTAAGGCTTTCCTGGAGAAATTTGAGGCTGCAGATGTCACCCATCACAATACTGTACCCCAAAGTGTAAAACATGACATTTCCTGTTCCCACTAGGTGGCGCTGTCCTTGATGTCAAATATGGCAGTTGAAATATGTTCAGGGGTGGAGCCTTATCATATGTGTGCTCTTTGGTCCAGATCGGAACATGTATGACAGAATGAGAGGCAATAAGATTTTCATGGCGAGTCATCAAAATTCGCCATGGCGCCACGGCCTCATACTATTGTGAAAACTCAAAAGCTCCGCAATTTAACATGGCACAAGGGTGTAGTTGACACTGTCCAAATTTGAAGCTTATAGGACCAAATCCCAAGGAGGAGTTCGTTAAAGTTCGAGGCATGGAAATGGCAAAATTAGAGCCAAAATGTCACCTTCTCTTCCAAATGGCGGACTTCCTGTTGGGTTTGCGTCAATGGGCCCACAGACTTTTTTGTTCGTCTTGGCATGATACACATGTGTGCCAAATTTCATACATGTAGCTCAAACGATGTGGTCGTAGGGCTGCATTTAACAAGGCATAGGTGGCGCTGTAGAGCCATTTCCCAGTGCTCATATGTAAAACCATTAAAATACAAAATTTTTCACCAAACCTGGCATGTGTGCAAAATTTCATGAGTTTTTGAGCATGTTTAGGCCCTCAAAAAGGCCCTTGTTTGGGGTGAATAATAATAATAATAATAATAATAAGAAACGGAGCAGATACAATAGGGCCTTCGCACTCTCAGTGCTCGGGCCCTAATAATAAGAAACGGAGCAGATACAATAGGGCCTTCGCACTCTCGGTGCTCGGGCCCTAATAATAAGAAACGGAGCAGATACAATAGGGCCTTCGCACTCTCGGTGCTCGGGCCCTAATAATAAGAAACGGAGCAGATACAATAGGGCCTTCGCACTCTCGGTGCTCGGGCCCTAATAATAATAATAATAATAATAATAATAATAATAATAATAATAACTTGATTTTACCAAATGGTAAACTACTAACTCGTAAATTGAAGAAAAATGTGAGGTTTTTGGAGAATTCTTTTTAAGTTAAGTATAGTGCAAAGCTATTTAGGGGATTGGATTCCAAGTGCTAGTAGACTGAAAATATAAAACTATGACTCAACTATCATTGACTTATCTGTAGGTGTGAGAGTGAAAATGTACATTACATGCCAGAAATGTTAGCGTTTCCAATCCTTTTCCATATTATAGGAGTGGAAGCACCATCGCTGAATATAATGTCACTGCTGCTACTACAGTCATCCAAACACTAAACAATGGAATTTTTGACCAGCTAGCAAAAATCTACTCTATGATATCAGATGGTAAGCACTTGTCTACATTTGTGATTTTATTCAATTTTACATATATGTTTAAGGTCATATCAAAAAACACATGAGATCAGATGATTGTTTAATCATTTTTTTATATTTATGTTCATTTTTATAGAGCCACGTTTTCTGGATTTTAAATTTGAAGGTAGTGGATTTTGGGAGGATAAAGTCAATGTAACATGTGGCCATCCACCATTGGATCTCTTTCGTACTGACTGGAGAGCAGAGTGGAGACGTGATGGCAATGTCATAGTTGCAGATGGAGTACATCATACCATTTCAAAAAACAACAGTCACTCAGTCTTATCTGTGTCACAGTTCATTCGTGCTGACAGTGGTAAGAAGCAAACAACTGCATTCCATGGGGAAATTCACAAATCATATACATTTAAAATGCGAGTGCAGTCTCAGCATTTTTTAGTGATTCAGCAAGTGCAATTACAACATTCTGATTGGCTTAAGGGTAAAACTTGTTTGGTTCAGAAAAAAACATCACATGTATCTTTTATCATAACTCTTTTACGTGGCCTATCGACACAATTTAAAATCTGGTATATAGTTTGAAGTCCGCACTTCTGACCCAAGTTGAAATGGAGTCGCTGGGTCGCTGCAACCCCAGAGGGTTAAGGAAAACGTTGTTACTGCAATGGAGCAATCAATATTAGTGCAGAAGGACTGAAATCATTTGATTTAAATAGTTAAACCATTGCTGTTGCACAAGCCTTTCTCAAGAGAAAGAAATACCAAATTACAAGTGCCAGTGTAAATGTGTACTTGTGTGAACACAGATGTCAACTAATTCATATTAGAAATCCTATTTAAATTTGGAAATAAATGGTTGCTGAGCTCTTAATAATATAACAGTAAAATAAAATGTTGCTAGACAGAGAATGGTATTCTTGAAACAAAATGGAGCAAAAACTCGTTATCAGCTACATTATTGCTTTTTTGTAGGAAACACTGAATCTGCATAGGAGAACCAGCCATATTACAACTGTATAATACAGAAATAAGTGACACTGTCAACCCATATATTATTATTTTTGTTTGGCAACACTATTTTATTTATGTATATAATAATTTACTTTCATTCCAGGAAATTATGAATGCAGGCTCATACGGAAAAAGGATGAATCATTTTATCGACAACGATCCAATGGAGCCTTCACACTCAAAGAGAAACCCTTGATCAGAGTGGACCCAATTCAAAAATTTTTGAATTGTAGTGGTCAAAATGTGCCACTAAGCTGCACTGTCAACAATGACTACAATATTAATTTCACAAACGTGAATATTAGCGGTAAATCTGAAACAAAGAATCAACAAAATGCAAATCAGCTATTGGGAAATAATTTCTCTGCTCATCTTGCAATACTTACGTTATTTACTAATATGAGACAAAACTTTTTAAAAACTAGTCTGATTAATATTACATCAGCTCTGAATGTTTAGCTTGTATTGCTATTCATATTGACTTTGTTGTTTCTGCGATTTATCCAAAGGTAAAAAAAGCATTTCCTATCAATATAAAACTGATAGCTGTACAGACAAAGAGCAGGATACAATTACCTGTCAATCAACTACCTATCCTGAATTCAAAGAAACAATAACACTCAGATTTTACAAAGGAAGTGAGTATTAACACATTATAAAGCAATTTATTAAATTCAGGTTAAAAATTATCTACATTTAATAAGGTCTTTTTTTTGTTTTTGTTTTATTAGATCCTCAAATGTGTGATGATAAAGAATTTGGAAAGGCAGTTAGTGGTTCCAGAGCCAGAATACCCTGTGCAAACAATGAGGAAGGAGAAAAGAGTGCATTGTGCAACATCACAACATATACTGAAATACGAGACACCTGCATACTGCAACCCATTAAGGAGCTGCTTGACCAATCTGAGGTGACTTATATAAACTGCCATGTTCTTTTTAGTTCTTTGTATTGTGGAAAATGTACCTTAGAGATAAATCACAATATTACATATTTTAAAGAGTTTAGAAAGTTCACCTAAGTGAAGCCACAAAAATATTACACAAACCTCTCTTTAAGTTACTCTTTTAATTAAAGTTAATTTGCTATGTGTTTTACTTGACAACTGTGACTATAAATTTCAAAACTAGATTATATCAAATGGTAAGATAGGCTCTTAAATGACTAATTTTTTCTACTCTACATTTCAATTTTGCTGATGATGGAAATGACCATGTAATGTAATGTAAAATATAAATGGTTCTCAACACAATCCTGTTGATTCTATTCTGGGCTATAATGGAAGATGAATCCACCTCTCAAATTATTACAGCTCCTTCAACCAGTTTCCAAATGGATGGTATCCTGTTAGACAGCAAAACGATCATGGTCTTAGGATTAAGTGGTGTTTTTATTTCTTGGTGAACATACTTGAGTTTTAGTTGACTTTAGTTTTCTAGTGTTAGTTTCAAGTTCCAGGGCTCTATGTACTACAAAGTAAGTTAAATATATACAGGGATTCTTTCCATTATTTGGATTCAATTGCCCTAACGTCAAACATCACAACTACTAAGTTAACTAAGTTTCAGCTATAAAATTAGAGATATAATTCTCCTCTTTCAAGGAACATTTGAATTCTCTCTCTAGCCCAAAATGGTTAAAGCATTACAGTGATGTGAACTGCACATGTTAACTAGTATCTAGTAGAAGCTGATTTTTCTGTCTGTGTTCAGACAACAGTACCTTCTGAATGCGTTGTGCTAACATGATACTTAAAATATCACCATAAAGCTTGTCTTCTCTTCCTTCCGAAAGCATCAGAGCTGGGGCAGGTGCTGTGCCAATGGTGAAAAAAAAGAGTTAAATAAATGTTTAAATTTGCATAACGCAGTTTTAGTTATTATTCTTTCAGCTGGAACCTTGATGTTGTTTAATAGTCTGAGAATAAGTAAAATACAAAATGTAGGAAATGTAATATTCCCTAATTTAAAGTAACCAATTTATATTGTCCACAAGTACAAATAGATGCCCCTAAATTGTACGTGCTTTGGAGTTTGTATGTGCTTTTCGAGTTTTGGGAGCTGAAAGAGCCGGTTCTCTAAAAGGAGCCGGAAATCCCATCACTACAGAAAACCCTGGTTCACCCCAAAGTTACCCGGATAAGACAAAGTTCTGCTTCATAGTACAAACCTCAGAAAGTTAAAAAGAAAAAAAAAGATAAAAAAGGATAACCACTGCACCAAAAAACCCCGCACAACAGAAATTAAAGTAAGCTGCAATGAGTCAATGCTTATCAAGCCCTTTAACTTTGTGCAATACATGTTTTACAGTTTTATACCATTTGTGATGACAGACAAACTGTTAATACAATTTGTGATGACAGACAAACTGTTAATACAAAATAAACTTGTCACCCATTTAATAAAAATAAAACTTGTCAAATAAATAACCACAAAGTAAGCAGGTAGTTTAAGTTTATAAAGTATGCACAAAAAAACACTTTTTCAATAAATAACCACAAAGTAAGTAAGTAGTGTTTCTTTGTTTTGCCACTACAGCACTATTTACAATTTGTGATCAGAAGACATGGAAAGCACAAATGAAACACGGTATTAGCGATGGTAAATTCGATTCTTTTTACTGAATCGAGTTTTAATGAGTCACTTACCAAAGTGAATCGGTTTTTTAGTCATTTGATTCACTGTGTCAGTTGACCAGAGAGTGCAAAAAATGTACATTTTCAATCAAACTTAATTTGTTTCCCTTTTCATGTAAATCCTACTGCTAAGATGAATGATTCTAAAAGAAAACAACAATTTTATAGAGCAAAAAAGAGCAAAAACATTTCTAAAATTAAGCAATTTCCTATCAAAGTTGCTTAATAAACATTTATTTTATTTTATTTTATTAGTATTTTCCTTAAATGTGTTAAATATATATTTTCTCATCTAAATGTCCACTGAGCTGTGAGCCAGGGGGCGGTAATGCGCCTTAACATTGGTTGCCAACCAAGAAGAAGAAGAAGCTGTGAGCCAGGAGGGAGGGGGTGAGCGAGTCCTAAGTGATTCGCTTAGGCAGAGCGATGCTACTGTGAACCGAGGAGCTATTTTCTTGATGTGAGCTTCTACTCAGGGTTTTTTCTTCCAGTTCAGAGCAGAAGTTTTTTTGTTACGATACTGGATGTTGTGTTTTTCTCCACAATTTTAATTATAAGCTAGATACATTGCTGCTAACAGCAACAGGGATGAGTCAGTGAGTCAGTTGGACTTGTGAATCATGATTCATGAGTCAGTAAAGTGATTCTCGAGTATTGAACGATTCGTTCATGATTCGCGCATCACTACACGGTATTCACTGTTCGGTTTATAACTGCAGGCAGATTAAGGTTAAAAGACTGTAGTAAACGTAAGCCAGATTCTGTGAGGATTTCTACAAACAAAAACCTTTGAGATAGGAATTAGTAAATAGGAAGCCCAAATTTGTCATTCTAACTTAAACATTGAGTTAAATTGTGAAACTAAATACTTTTTCTCTTCAACTCTTGCAGGTCTTGACTGCCACTACACTGCCAGCATTTTTGCAACAGCTCAGCAATGTTACTAATGGGAATTCTGAGCAAGTGGTTAACTCACCTAAAAATATTGATGCTGTTGTTCAAATCCTCAGAAATGTAGCCAACAGAACAGAATTATTCAATATCGCAATCAATGAAAACTCAATGAAGGTACATGCTAGTTTACTGAAGTTTGAGTATTCTAAATAATACATGCTTTTTTTTAATTTTGTATTTGTTTATTCAATCTAATACTTTTTTTTTTACTGTAGGATATCCTGATAACTGCAGGTGTTCTCACCACAGATCAGGCAAGGGACTCATGGAACTTTCTGAACAAAAACAATGAAAGTATCTCGTATAACATCTCTAACCCTGACGGTGTTAGTTCATCATTATTGCAGTCTCTTGAAATAATAACAAAACACCTTGCCAGTTTCAATAATTCTGGTATTGACACGCCTTTTATCATCTTGAACAGAACTATATACACAAACCCTATCATTGGTGATTTTAATTCTTCAGTGGTGATAGAAATACCACAGAATGAGGGTAAAAATAAGTCAATCACAGTGATAACATTTGCCTCGCTCAATAATGTACTCCCTGCAAGAGAAATAGACAATTCATCGATTAAGGTCATCGGTGGCAGGGTTGTACTTGTTCAGTCCAGTGGCCAAATCAATAATATCTCTTTGACATTTGATATTTTAAATGATACACTGAGAGATCCAAAATGTGTCTTCTGGAACTTCAGTCTCCTTAATGGTCTCGGAGGATGGGACGATGAGGGCTGTGAAGTGGTAAATACAAATGAAACTGGAACTGTCACCTGCAACTGCAACCACCTGACCTCATTCTCTATCCTGATGTCACCAAACAGTCCAATTAGCCCAATTTTGGACTATATAACCTACATCGGAGTTGGCATTTCCATGGGTTCCTTGGTCATATGTCTCATCATTGAAGGCCTCATATGGAGAAAAATAAGAACGAATGAAACCTCTTACCTGCGTCATGTTTCCATAGTTAACATTGCTGTGTCCCTCCTGATTGCAGATATTTGGTTTATAATTGGAGCAGCCATTTCAGATGCAAATCATAAAAACCACTCAGCATGCACTGCAACTACCTTTTTTATCCATTTGTTCTACCTAGCTCTGTTCTTCTGGATGTTTGCCTCAGCTTTGTTGCTGCTCTACCGTACAACTAATGTCTTTGGTGGGGGTTTGTCTAAAGCATCTATGCTGGCCATTGGATTTTCTCTAGGCTACGGAGCTCCTCTAATCATAGCAACAGTAACTATAGCTGCAACTGCACCAGACAACAAATATATCAGAGAAAATGTAATCTGCTGGCTCAACTGGGATGAGTCCAAAGCTCTACTGGCGTTTGTGATTCCTGCACTTTCAATAGTGCTGATAAATCTCATTATCCTGGTTGTGGTTTTGTACAAAATTATAAGGAGAAGGGTTGGAACAACTGCTGCACAAGCAGGTGAAAAGAGCGTTTTACTGGTTATTGTCAAGAGCTTGGCTGTGCTTACACCATTTTTTGGAATAACTTGGGGTTTGGGAGCTGGACTTCTGGTGCATCCAAGAGACATAGGAATCAATATTGCATTCGCACTCTTCAATTCGCTACAGGTACAAATAAACTTTTTACCTTTTTATACCATAATAGCAGAATCTTTAATCACTGAATCCTTGATAACGGACATTACTCTGTCTTTTAAAAAAGGGCTTCTTTATTTTGGTGTTTGGAACACTGCTGGATGGTAAGGTATGTACAGCTCAATTTTAAGTCAAGTTAATGAATAAGTGCTTATTGTTGAATTACTTTAAATTAATGTTAAATGATATAATTTGGTTTAACCAACAAAGTGCTTAATGTCTACAAACCTTTACTGACAAAGGAATATGAATTGTAATAATACTACACTAAAATCCTCTTGTCAAGTCAAACTTCTGCCTTTTAGTGCCATTTCATGGTTTCTCTGTAAATCCATATAAATGACTAATTCAGACTTGATGGTGAAAGTAGCAAACAGCAGGTGGGCCCACACTTCAATAAATAACAGTTATATGTATGTGTTCGTATCCCACACAAGCACACAAAAAAGCAAGATAAACATCACCATAGACTTACAAAAAGATTCCTTTTAGTGTTTGGCTGGGCATCATGAATTAATTTACTTTTACAGCTAACTTGTGCAACTTCCATTGTAGTGTAACATTTGAGATTTCACTTACCAGGTGCGGTCAGCAATATCATCATATGCACGACCGTCCAGAAGTGGGACAGGGGTAAGAACAGTTTTCGTGTTCCTTTTTTCTTTCCTTATTTTTGGATCTCAGCCAACTTGTTTTTTGTTTTGTTTTGTTTTTTCAAATATTGCATGATTTGTTTTTTGTATTGTATTTTAGAGCACAAGTGCTGGAAACTCATCGTCAAGTGGACTTCGATTTTTAAGGAACTGGAGACGTGGAAGAGGTAAATAACAATTAAAAAATTAACATAAAGATGCAGGAAAAGCTGTGTGTTGTTAGGTGTGCTTGTACCTTAATCAGGCAGTCCAACACAGAAAACAATTGGATGGGTTGCACATTAACACAAATTAATTTTTTTAATTTTATTTATTCATACAATTATTTTACTTCTTACTTCAGTGTCTACTGTGTATTATTTTTTGCCACAGATTAACTATACTGCTCTGTTTTTTTTAGATGGCTACAACATGACATCCAGTGCATCCAGTGATTTACATTCAGCTAGCAACACATAATGAATGCAGAAATCTGTGGTTATTCAGATAACCAACAAGAAGTCAGGCTTTTCTTTGTTCCTTTTTTCCATAGTATCAGTGAGTTAATCTGTTGTGTTTTTATTAATAGCTTATATAATATTTAATCCCAGAAGAATTTGGCTTGGTTTTTAAGGAAAACAAATAAAGAAAAATATGTGTGATCACCAAAATATTTTTGAATGGCATAATAAATTTTGGAATTGTAATCAAACTTTAAAAAAAATTATGTCATCGTTTTCATCTTTGATTTTGATTTGCATGCATGATTATCAACACAGCACAGAGCATAGATTTGTAGTTATACTAATAGATTTTTATCAATCTATAGATGTTTTTAAAGAAAAGAGTTGAGTGTTCTTATATTCTAAAGAGTGAGTAGATTTGATGTCTGATGTAAACATAAGTAAAACATTGTACTCGCAATATACACAGAAATACAAACTACCTTTGTTTAAAAAAACGTTTTTGTGTTGGGGACATCTACTCAAAATCTTGCCGTTTCATTCTGTGTCAGTATGTATCATGGCACACAGTCCCACAAAGATCCACATGAAAACTGTTAATTGAGCTGTAACAATTTCATTCATTTGTAATTCAATAATTTCTGGTAATCTTTTATTTTGTGCATTTTGTGAAGTAGCCATGTGTTGTAAAGATGAAACAGATGTCAGGGAACTGTTGCACATTAGGTAGATCTTAATGCTGAAATTTCTCATACTCATGTTAATTTTACCCATATTTATTTTTTTCTTTGCAGAACAGATAACTGTTATTCTAATTAGCACCTTCATAATCTTTACTGGCTACTCAAAGATTAACTAAGTATGCTTTCTGTGCGCCTTTTGTGCATTTAATGTGGTATGTTTTTGGATAGCTTTGACATGCCTTAATTTTGATCCTGATTAATAATGTATACAACTAGCTTTCTATTACTTTCTATTACTAATTATGTCCTGAATTTGTTAAACTTTTATTCAGAATTTGGTGATTTAAATCTTTTAAAAATACCAATCTTGTGTCAAACTCCAGCTTCACACACCCTGTTAATCTGGCAGATTTGTTTGAAGTATCCTAAAATCCAAATTCCTAAAACAAACAAATAAATAAATAAATAAATAAATAAATAAATAAAATAAAATAATAAAAACCTGAATTGGAATGACACACAGACGAAGTTCCTAATAGTGGTGTGCGGATCGATATTGAAATATCGATTCTTCCGATACCAGTAATTTATGTTCTAGAATCGATTCTCATATTAAAATATCGATATTTTAGTACTTTGGGGTAAATTTGTAGTGTTTCATTAACAGGAACAGTGGAAATAAACTATATCATTCGGATCATCTAAATTGGAAGGAACTACTTCCTCTTACGCCTTAGTCATTTGTGAAATACGGCTGGATAAATGTGTAGCAGCCTCTGGCATGCACACTCACAGCAATGGCTGAGCATAAACGGAGTCATGTGTGGATGTATTTTACCTCCACAAACAGCTAAGACGCGGTTTGCGATACATGTGGCAAGACAGTAAGGTGTTGTGACAGCACCATTAACCTCGTCAAACACCTGAGAGTAAATCATAGAATATGATGAGCTTATGTTGAGGCGAACTGAAGAGGAGTAGAGGGACAGACTCAAGCGCAGACCACAAACTCCTTTCGAACAAGAGTGAATTTATTTACAGTGATCTGCCACAGTGCAATATATATACAAAGGTGTTTGGGGGAAAGGGCCAGGGTTCCAGGGTCCAGGAGTGAAAGGGGCCAGAGTCCAGGGGAGGGGGTTTCCACACACAAACAGCTCCTCTTTTCTCCACCACTCTTCTTGCTCAGTCACAGTTGCACAGGGAACGGGTCCGGTGCCGATCTGCGATGCGTTTGTTGTTCTCTTTTGTGCGTAGTAGGGCCGCTTGAGTGGCCCGCCAAACTCGACAACACCTGTGTAAATTCATTTCTTTTGAATTAATCCCTTCTTCTGAAAAAGAACCTCTCCTGGTTTAAATGGCACTTTGGATTTCCTTACTTTCTGTTCCGCTCCCAACCCCAAATAGATGCTGACAAGCTGACACAGTAACATGGAAGAGGAAAAGAAGTTGGAAGGAAAAAAAAATAAACCTAATGCCTAACAATGAAAAATGTAAAATAAGATCAATAATAATAATAATGATAATAACGGTAAAAGATGAAGCAACAAGTTTTTAGTTTCTTGTTTATTCCAAATGATCATCCAGATGTATGTGACATGTGATGACAAACACCATGTTTGTCATCACATGCTTAAACTCATCATATATTTTTACATATGCTGAACAGGCAGTCAGACATGCTGTCACTGTGGGGTAGATAACTGCATGAACACCATACGGCAGGGGTCTCAAACTCCAGTCCTCGAGGGCCGCCGTCCTGCAACTTTTCCATGTGTCCCTGTTGCACAACCCGTTCTCACTCCCGACGCGTAACACACCTAGTAGGTCATTAGCAAGACTATAGAACTTGACTGCATGCTGAGTTGGAAATTCAGCCATTTGATTCATGTTACAGCAGCTCATGAGTGAATGAACATGGTGCAATAAAAGTATTTTTAGAAGTATATGTTTCCAAATACATGCATTTACTTACTCGATGTTACAATATTTCTGAGAGCTCGTTTTTAAGCCTCCCAGTTATCAGTTTTGTGATCACACTATTGCTTTAACATTATTGAGACTACACAACACATTCATCCCTGACCTCCTCATATCCAGCTGAACAGGATTACTATACTGTGTAGATTTACAAATTCTTTCGTGGAAATCTTTTTAACATATCTCCTGGATCATTACTAACTGTATGTTTGGTTTTACTTGTAGAGTTGTTGTAAGACCAGACAAGGAGCTCGAAAAATTTTATGGTTCCCAAAACAAAACAAGCCAAAAAAAAAAAAACAATGAAAATAATGACATAAACCTTTAAAAACAACTGTGTGGAAACGGTAAGAGTATGCAGATCATCCAGCAGAGGGCACCATTATATCAAAAAAATCGTTCAAATGTGACTTAAAGATTTATTAACCCTCTCAGGCTCAAATTAAGTTTTTGTTGCTAATGTACAAAAGAATACCTCCAGTGGTACTTCTGAGGGGAAAAAAAAAACTCATAAAATATGTATGTGGGGTAATCAGGTTGTTTAGCTTTTACTTGTTGCAAATCTGCAACGCCTGCCTTGACAGGGTTAAATTAAACACATCTATTAAAGTATAGTTACTACTTTTCAAAGGTGGTGGCTGTAAATGCTGCACTTGAAGCACAGTCCTTACCAGTTAGGGCTTTTTAAAGAGCTCGAGGTGAAATATTGAGGACATTTTTTTCCCCCAAAAATGTTACATGTGTCATTTATAGAAAAGAAATAACAGCTTTTGAAAAATTAAAAATCGATCTGAATTCTGAGAAACCTAAAAAAATAAAAATAAAAATCCAGCTGTAAAATGAACAGTGCAACAGATTTCACAGAAGCTGGTGAAACAAACAAACTAAATTCATTGTGGTTGGAATCTGTTTTAATCAAGATTTGCATGGATTCATGCACATTCTCCACTTCCTGGTATCAAACAACAAACATTTTACAGTTGTTACACCCCAGCCCAGGGAAAACTGGCGTGCAACAGAAGAAAAATAAAAATAAGGAGAAATGCCCCCACACTCCCTGCTCTCAAGGAAGACGAACCAACAAAAAACAGCTACCACGGATTTCACAACAGCCTGTCAATTTATCAAGTCCCAAAAGGTAGCAGGCGTCAGGGTGAGCATGGCCAAAACAACAAACAAAAACTCTAGAAATGAAATGCAGCTGGCTTACCTTCACAGAAAACCCCAAACGAAAATTACAGGTGTCTTACCTGCCTCCCTAACCAAAAACAGGAGAAAAGGTTCCCAAAGAAAAATGGCTTCTCACCCCTACAGCTACCAAGTAAGACAAAGTATCGACAACTATTTACAACAAACTATTTACAACACAGGGGGAGATCGCAACAATCCATCCATCCATTCGCTACCGCTTATCCTTTTCAGGGTCGCGGGGGGTGCTGGAGCCAATCCCAGCTGTCATAGGGCGAGAGGCAGGGTACACCCTGGACAGGTCGCCAGTCTGTCGCAGGGCTAACACACAAGGACAGACAACCATTCATACTCACATTCACACCTAGTGGCAATTTGGATTATCCGATTAACCTATCCCCACAAACTGCAAGTCTTTGGACGGTGGGAGGAAACCGGAGTACCCGGAGGGAACCCACGCAGACACAGGGAAAACATGCAAACTCCACACAGAAAGACCCGGCCTGATGGTGGAATTAAACTCAGGACCTTCTTGCTGTGCGGCAACAGTGCTAACCACCGTGCCACCGTGCTGCCCACAACAGCAACAATGACAAACTGAAATATAGGGCTTAAATACATAGAGGGAGCTATCAGGGAACGGACAACAGGAGGGAAACACAGCTGGGGCAAATCAGAACTGACGAGACAAGGAAGCGTAAACTGAACACACTGAGATAAGACAGACCTTCAAAGTAAAGCAGGAAACACATAACAGTCACGCCTAAACAAAACACTGACAACATTGGATTGTAACACAGTGCTCAGGATGACTTCATTTACATGCAACAATTTTGTTTTTTTCTTTTAAAGAAAAAAAAAAGGTTCAAATTCATATTCTGAATGATCACTTTCCCCCCTGTAAACCTCTCTGATATAAAAAGCATTTAGATATGGAAAAAAACAACTGAGTCACTGACTCAAAGCAAATAACTATAAAATATGATACAAAATAAGCAGCCCGAGCATCTTCAGGTCATGGTGTTGCTCACAGTCCCATCACAGAGGGAAGCACAGCAGCACCCGTGGATGGAAGGAGAGTGCATTCAGTCCACTCAGACGGACTATCTCATGTCCGAATCAGGGACTTTCCAGTTCAACTGGAAGCCTTTGTCGTAGACTTCGTAGAGCACCTTCGTCACGTAATGATTCCCTCCTTCCTGATACAGCTCCAGGTACTTCCTGTAAAGCTTCAGGGCCGTGCATGAGTCCTCCATGCTGTCGTGGGTTTCTCCCTGGATGTTGAGGCCTGTGGACATGAAAAAAAAGGTCAGGAATGATTAAAATGAAAGTGTTCAGCTTCAGATTACAGTGTGGATATGAGGAATTGACACGTACGCTTTAGTGCATGAACTCAAAAAAGCCTCTAAATACTTTGTTGTTCAGATTTAATTCCAAGATGAGTTTGATGACAACTAAAACTATACTGACTTAATACTGAATACTTAACTTAATACTGACAGTAATATGAGCGGATTATCCAGTTTACATATTTAAATCCTAATCCCTCTCACTGTAATAATGTGATTTAATTCGATTACAGACTCATATTTGGATTAGATTTTTGTTTTTTTTATTTCTACTAACTTACCAAGAAAATACCAAGCAAGGAATTTTGTGTCGATAACTTGATCTTTGGGAACCTTAAGAAACAGAAAATAAAAAACATTAAAATCAAAGCACATCTATAAAAAAACATCTCTAAACTATATGAACTAATTTGAAATATATAACAGATGAAATAACGTACCACTAAATTAATGACACGAAAGTCATTCTGCAGGCCGTGGCCGACGAAGCGAACTCCTGCATCGATGAGGAAGCGTAGCTTCAGGTAGGTCGACTTCAGCGTGGTCACGTGCTTAGAGGATACTGTGGCATCCAGGTCTCCAGGTTCGATTCCAGAGTATTTTGTCAAATAGTCGACCACCTGGAAGAAAAAAATTGACAAGTTAGCGGGTGGATCCTTGAAACATTATATATTCATTCTTTCAGGTCATCGTGGTCTTTTCTCTCTGCAGCTTCTCACCTGCTCCTGAGTGGAGATGTAGTCATCGATGAAGGGGACCCCCTCGTTGGGCCCCTGACCCCTCACACAGGTGATCCTGGCCACAGACATCTGACTGGGCGTGATGGTCGATTTGGTGCCGTCGCTATGCAGCACTGCTTCCTCCTGCAAACGCACACATTCAGGGGTCAAATTTGTTTTAAATACTTGAGTCAGATTAGCTGAACTACTGGAAATATGTACTAGGAATATTTAAAATTGTTTTTGATCCTATATTATAATTAATGATGGTATCATAGCCAGACTTACCTCACTGAGCTTTACAAACTCAGCGTCCAGCCCCACCAGGTCACCAGCCTGCGGCATCTCACTGACTGTGAGTGGGATGAAAGTGGCGTCTGTCTTGCTCTGCTTCTGAGTCCGATATAAGTCGGATTTGACTTCAGACTGATTGTGCTGACACTCACTGCGGAGGTCGTATTTGGTGTGGTAGTTTCTCTTGGCGTAACACAGGATGGCTGGCACTTTCCAGCTCACATCAAACTGTGCAGCCTCAGTCTGAAAACAAAAGGAGAACATTTTTAAATGACTGCACACATTAAAGTTAGCATGAATAAACAAGCAGGAATCTTATCTAGGATCCTTACCTGCTCAATCGGCTCAATGAGGAAGTCATTGAAGAGGTACCACTGCTGGCGAGAGACTCCCTGAAATAATAAAATCATTTTGAATGTTAAAAATGAAACTTTTTGTAGTCAGCAGATGTCAAATTTTCTTATCTAAGCGTCGCTCACCTCTTTTCTTTGATGGTAGGTCTCACCCACTTTGATGTGTGCGACCATATTACCACCCGCGCCAGCGTCCAGGATGTGCGGCACCGTGACCACCAAGTCATACAGAGAAGCTCCCTCCGCCTGTTCAGCAGCACTTAACTAGTAACAGAAAGTGCAAATAATTGTAAGATAAACTTTTTCATTTCACAAAAGTTGAGAAATTCATGTGTTACAGAAACAAAAACACTAAAACCAACCTATAGTTCAATATCTACAGATTAGTGTAATAATGTTTTAAAAATATTGCTCCTGGAAATATGGATTTAATTTTGAAGTGAAATTTTAACTCAGTAATGAAAAGTTACTCAGTTATTTCTTCAAGTGCAAAGATCAGCTGAAAATCTAAAGTCCTCACCTCCTCGCCCTCAGGCCAGCTGCTGATCTCCAGTCTCTGACTTTTGCTGAGGGACATCTTGAGAGTGGCGGGGATCCACACGTGACGCTGATCCTGATCTGTCTTCTGCATGGATTTGTTGAAGGTGTACTATAAAAACAGAAACATGTCTTTGAGTTCTTTTGGACATGTTTTCTTTCAATTTAGAATAAGAAAAAATATTTCTTAATCGCGACATTTTTGCTCCTTCATACCAACTCGAGTGTTTTTCCCCCCTTCTTCTTCGGTGCTTAACGGCAACTGGCATCCTTTTCGGCGCATTACTGCACTATCACTTTGAGGTCACTCAATACTGTCGCCCTTCCTGTGCCACTGACATTATGTACTCAAGCCAGCCGCCGTAATTTCCGCCACCTTTAGAGTTACCTCCCGTGTATGGCAATGGGAATGATTTATTCTTACAAACTTCTTACAGTATGTTTAAAAAGAACAAAGAAAACAAAATGAATGCATATGAAATATAAAATACTAAAACAAATATAATAAACGAGAGTATATATACTAAACCTGTAGGCATTAATTATTTCATGCGTGTAGTTATTCGTGACTGCGCTACACACTGAAAGCAAACTTCTGACAAGCGTCATAATTCGGTTACAAGAAACGTTAAAGTTTCATAACTGCATACCTGTGTCTAATAACAAATGCATAAATGTTGTTGTTTTTTCATAATCAGTCGCACGGAAGTAGCTGTCAACGTGCGTAATCTGGGCGCTGCAGCTTTATAAGCAACTTTCTGGCAGACAATCACTTTTTGGCACACCACCTGTTGAGGATCATGGCCTCAGATTTGGTGCTGATTCTCATTCCCACCGCTTCACACTCGGCTGCGAACCGTTCCAGTGCGAGCCGGAGGCCATCACTCGACGAAGCCAAAGAACCACATCAACTCCCCATCTCCAGCTGCCTCCCTCTTCCCGCTCCTCCACAACCACCCACACATGCAGGGCCTTGGAGTGGGGGTATGTCACCAGGGTGCAGAGGAGGCTACACCCCCCCCCCCCTGTCCCCTTCTGGCTGCCTCTGCCTCAATTTTATCCCACAACTTAGACATTCACATTAATCTTGGGGGTGGGCACAATCACGGAGTCCGAATTACCATCAGGGTGTATACCTCACCCCTGACGTCGTTGCCCACCTCTCAATTTTAAATACACTTAGTCATTGAGGGCTAGCAGGAGGGACTATGCGCTTACCTGCTGCTCCTTGGCAGGTAGCTCCATGCCCTCCTGGGTTTTAATTGCACCTTAGAACACATATGCATCAACACTACAATGAGCGGGTGGAGGGAGGTTTGGAGTCTTCTCCCACCCCCATTCTCTGCGGCCTGCTGGAGCGGGAGGGCTAGTAGGAGGAGTTGGCCGTCCGACTGCGGTCTGGGGTGTGGGGCCTCCCTGCTGCTGCGGAGTCGGGGTGGTCTGCCTCTCCCCACCGCAGGGAAAAGGGTAACACCACCTGGGTCTGGGTGCAATTCCCCCCTCCAGGGGCAAGGGTACCTAGACCCGGTTTGTAGAGTACGCTTGGGGAGTGTGATTGTGTGTACAGCGTCTCTTTATGTCTGTCTCCACGTTGGTTGAGTGTGGAGTGAGTGCATATGAGAACATGAGGGTGGGAATGGATGTTTGTGTCTGTGTGTGCCTGTATGTCTGTGTCTATATGTCAGGTTGGGTATCAGACGCCACCTCTCTGGGGACACCTCAGGCCCTCCAAGGTTTGGAGGCCTATCTCCACCCACCACCACTTCCCCTGCCGGTGGCGGACTCCCTCAGGTGTCGGTGTGTTGGTGGTTCTTTGTGTCTGGGGGTGGGTGTCCGGGTACACACCGGCTCACTCCTTGGCGGCCGCTTGTCGGGGCCTGGGGCCTGGGGCTCGCTCGGGCCCCTTTGGAGGTGGGGTGCCCCCGGCCTCTCGGCCTGGGGCTCGGTCACTCAGGCACAGCTGGGGGCCGGCGGAGCTCACGGGCGCGTCACTGCAACTCCCCCTGACTTCTGCTCCGCGGCTGCTGGGCGAGCCCTCATCTGGGACTCTCCTCAGCTCTTACTGGAACAGTGGCGCGGCTGCCCCTCTGTTGGTCTTCCATGGTCTCTTGTGTTCTGGGGGCCTCTGGATGTCTGGAGTTTTGATCTCCTCCATACCCGCTTCACACCCTGGAGGACGGGGCTGTGGCCCCCCCACACTCCCTAGCAGATCATTACATGGAGAAACCTTTGGAATGCAAGCATGCTGATCCACACAGGTATGCACACATGGGTATTCACAGACGCGGACTAAAGCTTTCTTGGCTGCTGCCTCAAAGCACACTGTGCGCTGTCTATCTTGCGTGCTGCACAATATCGTTTATTATTTAGTAAATATTGATATCTATGACTAGCTAGTTTATTGTGATGGTGCTTTGTTTTCTCTATTATTATGTTGCTCTTTGTTGTTTGCTGTCTCCTCTGTTTGTTTTTTTTGTTTGTTTTTTTTTTTTTTCTCCATACAGGTGACCCAGGAGTTCTTTTTTTTTTTCTCTCTATTCCCCCCCCTTCTCACCGTCTCTTCTCCCCTTTGGTTTTCTTTCTTTCTCTCCCCCTCTTTCTCTCATTCATTCCCCCTGTCCTATTTATTAAAAAAAAAACAAAAAACTGATGAACTGAAGCTCTGCCATCACGTAATGTCGCATACTGCTGTTTTCTGATGTCATTTAAAAAAAAAAAAAAAAAAAAAAAAAGCAGAGATGAGATTTTGAGACCACCCAAGTGAAAGTCTTCCGCCACTTGGCTACGCCCAGAAATTCTGTCCATAAAAATAATTACGAACAGAATAGGTGACAAACGGGCAGCCCTGCTTAATGATATACAGCAGGAGAATGCATGGAGCACCTGTAATAAATACTGTATCAATAACAAGGTTAATAAAGTGTATTTCTTAACCTTTCAGTTTGTGGGTAATGTCGCAGGTTTGTTGTACGGACCTGTTTACACTGTCTCTATCCGGTTGTTCAGTCTGACGTCACTAGCCGTGTCTGGGTCTAAACTCCGCTGCAGGTCCATATATCAAACGATCACTGTGGCATTACTGAGAGTTGAAAAACTGTCTAAAGTCTTTCATCTTTAATAAAATGATCAGCGTTCTGCTCTACCAGGTGTAACAATTGAGTTTAACATCCAGGCATCCATGAAAACGGAATTTATGACATTTAACGGAGTTAGAAGTTAGCAGGGAGTTAGCTCGCTAGCTTCTATCTAAATACAATATAGCATGTCCTGACTGCGGGGTTTTGGAAACAAATTAAAGCATACAGCTCTGCTATCACTTCCAGCATAAATGAAGACAGAAAACTAAACAGCAGTGACGCTTGTAGGGTTACTGAAGTTGGGCTAGCTGGTATATAATGATGTGCTTACGTGACTGCTAGCGACACAGCTATGTTAGCATAATATAAACAAGCTAACTTTTTTTCCACTCGATAAAAGTTAACGTGAGTGTTCTCGGTGGTCAGAAACAAATGTAATCGCATGGCAGGATGCTGTAAAAGGACCAAACTTCAGCCAGGAGAACAACTGAGATAATCCATCCACAATACGAGGTTAGTCATTCATATACTGTTGCATGGGCTGGGCTGTAGTTACATCCTAAGGTTTTAAAAACTGAGCTTAACCCTTGTATGGTGTTCGGGTCTGTGAGACCCGTGTTCAGTTTTTTTCAAAAGAAAAATTAAACAATTAATCATTTTTTCACGTGTAAATGTGTTGTGTCTTTCCACTCACTCCACTTGATTATAACTGATTTATTTATAACATTTTATATAAAAGAAAAACGAGAAGCACATTAATTCATAAATGTGATCTAACAAAGGTAAAGGGAAAAAATTAACCATGTTTGCTGTTCATATGTCTTGTAATTGGGATGAAGTAAACATCTGTTGAGTAATTTAACATAAAATTGTTTGATAGTGTTAATTTGGAAAGCCAAAACTCTAGCGCAGGGGTGCTCACACTTTTTCTGCATGTGAGCTACTTATAAAATGACCAAGTCAAAATGATCTACCCACTACAAAAATCCAAAACATATACTTATTTATAAATATATTGAGGATTCTTTATATCTACAATGTATATACATGCATAACCGCAATATCCAATATTTCACAACACAATTAACTATGTAAATTTTTTGTCATTACCTGAGTTTACTCTGATGACTTGCACTGAATTGAATCAGCCAGGGATGCATAGTCCGGACAGTAGCTGCTGACGGCCAGGTTTAAGAGAAAAAACCAAGAGCTAAAAATTGGAGTTAACTCGCTGACTAGCTTGTCAGTTTTACTACACTTCGCGCCGCTGTTTGCGCATGCGCAGCGACCTAAGCGTCAGAAAAAATCTGCTGTCATCTGACTGGCTTCCCTGTATCAATCAAGTGACGGGATGGATGATAGGCTGGCATCTATTTTTTTAATGCCATGCGATCTACCAATACTACCTTTGCGATCGACTCGTCGATCGCGATCGACGTATTGAGCACCCCTGCTCTAGCGGGTCCACCAGACCCATGAACACTGGCTGAGTAACAAAAATACGAACACCACACAAGGGTTAAATAAATGATTAGTGGTAATAAAAGCCGAGGGAGGTCAACAGGGATCACTGACTGTTTTAGGAGCTTTTTGAGATCAAATAGAAGAAAATACATAGCATTAAACATGTTAACAACACAAAAGCCATATTAAACGCAGACTATTTTAGACCCGGAAGTAGGATTCGTCGCGTCATCACTGAACAACCGGATAAGTTTTGTAAACCAAAAACAAACAAACAAAGGCGTCTGTTTAGTCTCTTGGCCACACAACAACAACTCACAGTAGAGCAGGAGTGGAGGGGGAGGGGCGCGGTTGGCCGGTTAGGCTGTGACTGGACAGCAGGCGGGAAAGTGATGTGACGGAAGTGAAAGGAGAGCAGAAGTAGATGGCGGGAGAGATGATGTAGAAGTGAAATAAGATAACGGGAAGAGGGATTTCAAGTGATCATAAAATCCAGAATGGCCGTCATTTGGTGAGTGGAACCAGATTCAGCAACAACACCAATAAATAAGCATGTTGGGAGATTAAGAGTGCTATCTGAGCCGGTTCTAGACAGGCATACATGAGGGGGCAGACAGAAATGTAAAGGGGGCACATGAGCTTATGGTGGTGAGCAAACCCTGACTGATGGATTTCTGGAAAAATTAAAACACACAGCTCTGCTATCACTTGTGACATAAATTAAGAGAGAAAACTAAATGGCAGTGATGTTTGTTGGGTTACTGAAGTTGGGCTAGCTGGTATATAATGATGTGCTACTTGGTGGCTAGCTGCACAGCTATGCTTAGCATAATATAAACACAGTGAAGCTGGAAGATGAATGCTAACTGTTTTCCACTTGGTGAAAGTTAACGTGAGGATTCCCGATGGTAAGGGATAAATGTAATCACATGGCAGGATGCTGTAAAAGGACCAAACTTCAGTTAGCAGAACAACAATAGGCTGGGCTGGAGTTACATCGTAAGGTTTTAAAAACGGAGCTTTAAAATGAATGGTGGCAATGAAACCGAGAGAGGCCGACAGAGATCACTGTCTGTTTTTAGGTGCTTGTTCAGATTAAAGTAGGGCTGCTCAATTAATCGAATTTTAATCACGATTACGATCTGGGCTTTCAACGATCATTAAAAATGACTGAGCCGATTATTAGCCCCTCCCTCATTTATCCGCGACACCTTAAAGGCCGGTCCGTGAAAATATTGTCGGGCATAAACCGGTCCGTGGCGCAAAAAAGGTTGGAGACCGCTGATTAAGAGGACCCGAGGGAAGCTCGGAAAGCTAAGCAGAAGTTATTTGGAGAGTGACTGCCGTTGGTTGAAAAGAGAGTTTAAAAAAAAAAACTTCAGTGGTGTTGCACACTATTTTATATTATTTTTTAAAGTCATTGTTAACCCTTTAAAGCCGGTCAGAGCAGCACGCTCCGTTTTGCGTAACTATTTTTAAATCCCTGTAGAACCTGGACCGTGTAAGCTATGGCGCAATAATTTGTTTTGCATATGAAACCGGAGGAGTTGTACTTACATCTTATGCCATCAGCTTGTCCTCGGTCACGGTTTCGTTCCACATATAGCTTTGCAAAAATTGCAGAAAAAGCGCTTGCAGGAACAAAAACATAATATTCCAGAAACACGCTTTGCCGTTCCTATCAGCTGTTCGTAACACTTCCCACAGTGAAATGATGCACATGCTGTTTTCTTTGCAAATTTGCATCATAGGATTGTTTTTTGTTTTTCCTGCAGTATATAAAAATTGGTGTATCTCCAAAATAAAACTATGAAGACACTCAAAATAAATTTCCTGTTGTTGTAAACTATTTTTTGCAACTTTATTGTATTTAAAGTTTTGAGGGATAAACCTCTTAAATTTCTCCAAGTAGAAATATATGTAAACAAAACAAAAGCGATTTTCAATTTTTTTTGTAGTTTATTGCACTTTTTTGCAATTTATGTAATTACTATGGACTTAATGCATACATATTATTAAAATATGGGCTATAACAGTTGTATTGATGTATAGCAACTTGAAATGCTCCCACAAATGGCACTACAGCATGTAAAAAAAATAAAATAATATAAGCTCTGGTGGACTTGGTTCTATAGTAGGTCTTAAAGGGTTAAATAAATATCGTCAAATAATCGTGATCTCAATTTCAGTGAAAATAATCGTGATTATCATTTTTGCCATAATCGAGCAGCCCTAGATTAAAGAAAACAAGATACAAAGGATTAAAACATGTTAAGCACACAACAGCCTTAATAAATGCAGAGTAGCTTATATCAAATATGACATTAACACAATGCCAATATTAACAAAACTAACAAGGTTAGGCCAAGTGTTACGACCCGGCTTGGGGCCATGGAAGGTAACATAAACGAGCCCATCACAAGGGAGGTCAATATAAGAAAAGGGTTTATTACAAACACAGAACTGAAAACTGTTAGTGTAGCTTACAGCGAATCACTAATTAAACAACACAAAAGAACTCTCACACATTCAAATACAAATGAAAACTAGCCACTCAGGCAGAAACACATCTCAAGGCTACTCATGCAGAACTCCCACGCTTAACCTGAGTTAGGCAAGCGGGGTCAAGGACAGAGGCAAGAGGGACAACTTGCCTGCTCAGTCCAAAAACATAGTCTTCCCCTGAGTGAAGGATCCTCAGGCTTTTGTTGCCACAATGAACACAGTTAGTCGCTTCATTGGTCCCTGGAGCACCACAAATCCCCAGGCAGTCAATGGTCTTGAGGACTGGCACATTAAAATCTACATGCAAGTGGGCAGGCACGGGTCCCCAGCCAGCCAATCGTCTGTGAGTCCTGGCACGCTTGGATTTCTTTACAGGATGGCCGGCCACTTCCTCCGAGACCAGGGGCCTTAACACCAAGTTTAAAAAAAAAAAAAAAAAAAAAAGGAAATTCAGCAAAGCTTAAAAAATAAAACTGAAAACTAGAATAAAAAATAAAATCAAATGTCCATCAAGATCTTTACAACCAACAACATAAAATTTATCTTGATTGGCTAGTCTAATTCAAATAAATAACCCCTAAAGCCCTGCCTAATGAGAAACCTGACGCAGGGTCATTTGCATACTAACAGTGATTGGATGTTTAGCTCGGGGGAGGGTGAGTGCAGTGTGAGCCTGCGCACAAACAGAGCACGGAGGGAAAGAGCGAACGAGAGGTGAAACCTATAATCTCATGTGTGCCTTTTCCAGTGGATTTTTCAACTACTGTAGTAAATCCTGTCCATGTTCAGTTTGTGGGTAATCTATTAATTTCTTTCTCAACTTCTAAAAGAAAACAGATTAACCTGATTTTTAGATACTAACAGTCTCTTCTCTGGGGATCAGAATGGGTTTCATAAAGAAAGGGATGATGGATAGTTTATTATGTTTGGAATCAGAAATCAGGAAAGCTCAAACAAATAAGGAAATGATGATAGCTGTCTTCTTTAATACAGGCATACAACGTGTTATGGAAAACATTAAACCCAGAAATCTAGGCGTAAATGGAAAATTGTAGTATTGAATTATAAGACTGATGAAAGAATATAATTGTCTTCCCTGCTATTCTCCTGTTCACACTCCAGTCCAGAAGGTGGGATAAATGCATCTGTAAGCTGATATGTCAAACGCCATCAACCCCCAAAGAAGAAGGGAGGAGGACAGCACTACTGTGGTAGTGGAGCAGTGTGTTTGCAGACATAGCTGCTGCTGAAGAAGCGGACTGAACCTAGAGAAGAGACAGAAGCTAAAGTATTGATCCCGTCAAGTTAGTGTGGATCTGATACCAATATTAACATCTGTGTCACTTCTATTGATGCTTGTATTGATCCGCCCAGTCTCAGTTGAAGCAGCAATGAGTTCAGTACAGTATCTGAGAGAGTTCATCAAGGAGAGACTAACTGCTGTTTATGAAGAAATCTTCTCAGAGGTTCAAAAAACCATCATCCAGTATGAGGAGGAGATCAACCGTCTACGCAGACAGGATATCAACCGGAAACCTGACAGAAACTCACACATCATAGGTATGGACATGTTTTTAACAATGTGCTGTTGAAGCTGAGATTCTTCAGTATGATTAGCTTTACTAGAATATGTTAAACTGGGTATCCTTTGCTCATCCCAATCGGTCGCAGCAGATGGCCCGGCCCCTCCCTGAGCCTGGTTCTGCCGGCGGTTTCTTCCTGTTAAAAGGGAGTTTTTCCTTCCTACTGTCGCCAAAGTGCTCACTCAAAGGGGGTCATATGATTGTTGGGTTTTTCTCTGTATTTGTTATTGTAGAATCCACTGTACAATATAAAGTGCCTTGAGGCGACTGTTGTTGTGATTTGGCGCTATATAAATAAATAAATTGAATTTATCAGTGCTGTAGTTCAATGTTCAGTGATGGACTATGTTGAACTGGTGCAGGTCGATGGTCACTGATAGGTTAGGTTTTAATACATTTTAATTCATTTATTTATTTAAATTTTTTCTCTAACAGATTCCAATGTTGAGTACATCAGGCATTAGTGTTTTAGATCATCTGTAAACACTGAGATTGTGCAGTAAAATATAGTTAGATGTCAGCGGAATACACATTTAACAAGTTGTTAACAGCCTTCTCTGAAGTTGAAGTGAAGTTTCATTTAAAAAAGGATTTTACACACTGTAACAGGGCAGCCCTTAGCGGCTGGAAACACAGTGAGACAGACCAAGGCAAGTGTAGTGGAACAAAGTATTTATTTGCTATATGGCTCTCCTTAAAACAATTAACTTGTCGAGCTTCTTCACAGCACAAAAAAAAAATCCACCCTCTAATGACAACTGGCAGCCTTAAATATGTTCAGCTGTCACAGACTTAACCATTATTCCACTCTCAGGTAAATTCTTAAATCCCAACCTTCCACCACAGTACACAATATATCAATAAGAATAAATAAATACATAAATACATTTTCACATTTACATATTAATAAATATTTCACACTTTAATGTTACCCCAACCCCAATATTATAAAAACCCAGAAACCCAAGCACAAAAAGATTCACCACACTCTCTTTACCAATGGTCTCTCCCGGAACCTTTAAATGGTGTCTGGACCCCAGGGGAAACATTTGCCCAAACACCTTGAAGAAGACACAGGCAAGAAAGGTGAGTAATCATTAACTTACAAACACTTATTTGCACCACTTTTATCCCTAGATTTCACACACACATTTGCATTAGTTTTCCTTATTGGTAAACCTTAATCACAATCTCAATCACCATTCTTCTCTCCTGACAGACAACCACCACATTCCTTGACGAGGAACAGCTGTGCAGGATCTGAAACAAGGCCACCAACTGACCCTAAAATTCCCAATAAATAGTCAACAAATATTTAAACTTCTTGTGTGCAAATCCATGCTTACCACATGTCCGTGGTACGGACATGTGGTACGGAGCGATGAGAACTCAGTGGTGAGAACAGCACTGCGGCTCAGCCCCCAAGGACGTCGACCTAGAGGCAGACCAAAGCGGAGATGGATGGACCGAATCAAGGACGACGTGAAGAAGATCGAAGCCGATCTGACCGACGCCCTTGACCGACCCAAGTGGAGACGACTTTGCAGAAAAGCGGACCCTGCAACCGAGCGGGAAAAACGCTAGGAGGAAGAAGTGTGCAAATCCATGCTTAAAGTGCAATGCTCATAAATTGCTTGATAAGGTGCTTTTAATAAAGTGAAAGGTGTGCTCTAAAGTGCTATACAGACAATACAATATAAATAAATGCAGTAAGGGAGTCCTCTTCCTTACACACACTGTTTTCATGGTGGTCACATTGCATTTTAGTTTGGTGAACTTTGTGTCTTTGCTCACAGTGAGGATCCTTGCTGTGAGTGTGCACAACTATTTCCCTGAGCGTGCGCGTGTGTGTGTGTGGGGCTCGTAATGGGTCATATGATAGGCTGATCACCATTTCTTGGGTTTTGATTCATGCTTTTAAAAATATTAGTTTTTATATCACTGTTATGTTCCCCTGAGGGGTCTAGGTGGTGAGGGGGAAGTAACAAAAAGTGTCTGGGTCAGGAAAAAGAGTTAAGGAGGCAAACGGGTTAAATTAAACAGTTTTATTAAAGTAGCTCAACTAAAAGAGCCGCTATCACCATTTAAGAAAAAAAACAAAACTCAGGCGTTGGTCAATAAAGTAAAACGTAAGCCAAAAAGAAAGAGCAGCTCACTAGCTGCAAACCACAATAACACAGCTCACTAGCGGCAAACACCACAAACTCTCAGCTCACTAGCTGTAACCACTCACATGGCACTCTGGCCCAGAGCTCACCTTTCCCTGGGGTTAAATACCTTTAATTACTGATGAGAGTCAGCTGTGTAAAAGGGAAAGGTGGCACCTCAAGCAGAAGCGATTGAAGGACACTCCCACACAGGCACCTTCAGGAGGAGGCCCTGCTAGGGCCGTAACAATCACTAAATATAAAAAATATATAGTTTTTGTATCACACAATAGTGATTATTGTTCTTGTGTTTCTTTATTCCTCAAGACCTCCCAAAACAACATGACTGTAAGGAAGAGGAGGCTCTGGATGAGCAGCAGGTCTGTAACCAGGAGAGGAACTCCAGTCTGGACCAAGAGGACCCAGAGACTCCGCAGATTAAAGAAGATTTGCTGACTTATCAACATTCAAAAAACACAAGAGAATTCACACAGGTGAGAAGCCGTATTCTTGTAGCACCTGTGAGAAAAGATTTGCTACCTCATCAACATTCAAAACACACATGAGAATTCACACAGGTGAAAAGCTGTATTTTTGTAACACCTGTGGGAAAAGATTTGTTGAGAGGAACAAATTAAAGAAGCACATGAGAATTCATACTGTTTAAAATGTGGGACCGCTGTGAGTCATCGCTGAACACCTGAGGGAAAAGATGGTCCATATTCAATCAGTATTTTTCTATCTAGAGCAGTAAAGAACTCTCAGCGTTGTTTTTTCAGTTTATTACGTTATTCTATTAATTGTTTCAGGGAAACTTACATCTTACATTTCACGAAAGTTAGAGTTCTTTATGAAAGCACAGACACTGCTGCTTCACCCTCCTATCTCCCCTACTCTGAAGATAACCGTATTGTGAAGAAGCAGCATAGCTTGAACTAAGTTGTCACATGCAACGTGGGGTTTTTTCTTTCCTTTTTTTTCTTTTTTTCTTTCCTGCTTCCTCTCTCGGCCACATTGTTTATGCTGCCGTTGACAGGACAACCAACTGCTGGACATCCAGGAGGATGTTAAAATTCAACATATCTCTCCTGACAGCTTGTAACGTTGCAGAAAGGAGACTTTGTGTTTTTGTGTGCTGTTTATCTTAAAGCTGTGTTGATGGGGGAAGCCTGGGGTGTGGTATGGTTTTACTTTATAATATAGACGATGATCTGTTACATTTAGCATTAAACACATGTAAATGTTTCTTTAATCTTCCTCAAATGTGTCGAGGCATCATTCCAGCACGTCACTCACACTTCTTTTTTTTTTTTACCTGCTCTAAACGATTTAGCTACAAATGTGGAAACGCTCTGTTAGTGTTTGCAGTAAGAAGCAGCGAGCCTGTTCAATGCCATCGCCTTCACCTCTCCCCCACCCACTAATTATGTCAGTGAGTTGCTAAGAAGCTGGAGAAAGAGACTGCTTCACTTCACAGAAGCAGATCCTCACAATTTGCGATGACATTTAAGTCTGAGCGTCCTGGTTTTCATAGAACGTGACGAGCAGCCATAATTTGTGCGTTTATTTAAGACGTAATTGTCAAACAAGCTGAGCAGACTCGTGTCAGGCATTTCTGATCTGGAGATGTCACATTTTGAGAACAGAACAATCGGCTTTGTGACTCAAATATGATAAAGGTGCAATGAGAGGCAGGAAATGACGCTCGTTCAGTCCCGCAGATTCTTCAGCGCCGCCTAAAGTGTTGATCGAAACTGGGTTTTCAGTGCCTCAAGAGGAGAGTGCGAATGCTTCTTACACTCAAGTCTTATTGAAGGAATGTGTCCATTTTTCACCCCAGTTTCAGACGCATGTTGTGTGAGAGGAACGTTAGCTCGCCACCGGGGTACAAGCAGGGACTCTTCAGGTGCTTATCCTATATGCAAGAACGGTTAAAACGCAGGCGCTTTTTGTTTTTATTTCTTTTTTCCATTTCAGACTTTGGTTTTATGGTTTTAAGTACTCTGAATAAAACGCCAAAGAATTCAGTTTGTCTGCAGTCAGTTCAAATCCAGCTAATCTGAACCTAGCTTGTGTTTATGTAAAGCAATATTAACCTACATTCCCCATGTCAGCCATACTTCCTGTAACATGACCGTCTGTCCAGTGTCTGGGTGAGATGGGGCAGGGCCTTGTGTGTGTTTTGTTTTTTCTTCTGTGTTCACATCATACCAGTCTTTATTGCTACTGATTGAGCCCTGACTATAAGCTGTTAGGAAATGTCTATATGAAGTTTTTCAGAGGTATATTTTTATGTATATTTCTCTATGGTGATAGTTTTAGGGTTTTACTTGTTTGTTAAAATCACAACCTTTGGTTTAAGGTTCACTAGGAAACTGAAGTTCCTGGTTTATTGGAAACCACAGTATATATTAACCACAACCAAGTACTTTATTGACAGACATGACAGTGAACAGTGAGAAAATATACATAACACTGTTTTGTTATATTTTTGCATGTATCAGAGACCTGATTAAATACTGTATAGGTCACTATCAGCATAAAGATTTCAATGTGTTGGTGACTGCATAAAACACAAGTTAAGAGAATAAAAGGATATGGTTTAGCTAGCAATCATTTTTGCAAGCTATAATTTTATAGTTAGCTAATTTAGTTGGCTAATTTACCAGCCACATAAGCCCTGGGAGTTTTTGTGTTTCAATAACATTAAAATCAAATGAAGGTTCCTCCATTATTCAAATTCCTACTGATGCTAAATAAAGTTGACCCTGATGGATAAATTCCATGGCTGTTCCCTTTCATGAGTGAGTGATATTGGTTTTTGGTGTCTTCTCCCTGTCGTATGATGAGGGTAGAGCTGTACATTTTAGTTAGAACATGGTTTATCATATTTAGGTTGAAACTAACTTGCTAAATTCATGTGAACTTCTAACTCCACTGAACTTGGTGAAGTCCTTATTGTAACACCTCTGAGAACAGCTGCACATTGAAAGACCGTTTTTAACTCTCAGAGGTGCCTCAGTTGCTTTGACTGTGGGGACTGAAGGAGCATCTGGATCTGGAAACTTCAAACAACATCAAACAAACAACTTCAGACAGGACAACAAATCTTTCAGCCAGGTATTGCCCCTTGGTAGCATAAGAAAGAATGCAGCTTTAAGACACTTCTGTGTCAGCTTCACTATTAAAAACCTAAAACACATCCATCTTTAATACGATCTATTATTGTTACCGATATAACGTCTGAAGCAAGAGAATCACTTACATTTTAAATGAAGCAAATGTGAAAATCAACCATAAATTAAATTATATAATAAAACAGTATCTAAAAAGAGCTTCTTGCATTATTTTAATAGTCAAGATCAGCGCCTCTTAAAACTTAGAAAGAAAAATCTAAGACCAAACCACATCAACACAGACAAATTCAGCGTTTATTCTGATCTCAGTGCAGCTCCTACAAGCAAATATAACGTTTTCAATCCAGCTGCTGATTAAACTGAATAAAACTTGTCATAATAAAACTTTTTGCAAAGCACTTGACAGCAGTCAGACACTTTTCTTTTTCCCTGCCATGTTTTCTTTACAGCCCAGGTTTTACTGCTCAGGAAAAACAACTCTAAGGGGAAGCCTTTGTTACTCAGTGAGAAGTCAAGACTAGGGTTATTTTTTAAGCTCATTTAAAATACCTGCTGTACAGGCTATAAAAAAATGTACATTTATGATCACTATATCAACAAACATGCACAGAAATACACAATAAAAACATAACACTCAATAAAACAGCTGAAACAGCTAAAGCTGAAAGCCAGTCCCCAGCCAACATGTATATATGGGCCCCACCTGGTTTTTGCTCGGGCTGGATGGGTACCATGTGGGCATGGGCTCAAACTGGGCTTTTTGTATGGGGCCTACTTGGGTTCTTCACATTAAACCCATATGGGCCATCCCAAGTGAGCACTTTTAGTAGGTCCTAGCTGGGTCAAACATGGGAAACACTTAACTTGGTCCAAAATGGGAAACACATGTAGGACCCACTTGGGTTTTCCACCTGGGATAGACATGGGCAAACACAGTCATTTAAGGATAGGCTGTTGTTGTGTGCCCCAGGTGGGGCAAAGTTAGGTAATCACCCCCCGTGACATCACGCTCCAAAGCCCTATACAGTTTTTGAATTTACACACTATAACGTACACGGCAGTTTTTTTTCTGTGCTTCTGCAACTGTTTCTTAAGTTTTCCTATAAGGTTTTTGTAATTAATTTAAAAAATGTATATTATTTTTTTTGGCTTTAGTGGATTCCTGCTCAGCTAACTCGGCCATTATGCACTACCCAGTAAACAAAATGGCTGAACAGTATCTTAAATGTCTGAACATGAGCTAGTCATACCATGTTACGTAATATTCATGTGCAGTGTAGCAAGGTGATTGTTTAAATTACAGGAGTAGATGCCTGCAGCTGAAACGGTTTTCTGATCTGAACGTGAACCTACTGGTCACGTTTACGGTAATGTTACCAGATATGCATTGTACTATAGGAAAACGGTGGTGGATCAGTGTGTAAAAAGCCCCCAAAAGAAACACACAGATTCTTTAGCTCAAACACTGTCTGATCTCTCTCTTAGATACTGTGCTGTTCCATCTAGTTTATTGGTTACTGAGAAATGTTAGGTCATTAATTAATTAAGAGAGTGCAGCTGTTCAGATCAGATGGTGAAGTAGGAAAATGCAGAACATGTTACTATAGCTGAATGCTGTGTAAAATACTAGTAATAAATCTAACTCCCATTTATGGCTTTAACTACTGTGGGGCTAAATAAAAAAATTACAGACATAATGAAATCTGCTACAATTACAAAGCTTAAGTTTAAAACAATTATTATATATTAAGCATTTTTTTTGCTCTTTTTTTTTAAAATTCTTTTTGCTAATAATGGACTCAATTTTATTATCAACTTCAAAGACCTATTAAACCTTTAAACCATTAAATCCAGGAAATTAGATGCCCGTAAATGTACGACACCCTCTTTATGGCTAGTATCCCCAAATATTTAATAATCCTTTCTAAAAGTACACAAATTTTGTTCTTTTCAATTAAATATTGCATGTTTAATGTATTCTTGAGCAGGTAAAAATTCCACTAAATTAGTTTTTGCATATTTTTAAGTATAATCAAATTTTTATAGTTTGCGAGTACTTTTAATTTGGAGATTTTGCCACTTGATTTGAAGTTTGGATAGTGCTTTATAGTAATTTGTAAATGTTTTGAACTCATCTGGCTTCTTAATAATTTAATAAAAAATTAACAAGCCATGTAATAATTTGAAAACCACTAGGGACCACTTATGAAAAAGTAATTCCTTTTTTACTTAAAGGAATTTAGGATTTATGTCTGTCAAGTCATTTGTTCTGGCATAAGTCACCATTTTGATATATCTTCCTGTGACTTTAAAGTCTGTCAGCTAGTTAGATACATTTTTGCACTGCTAGTGTTTGCTGCTTGAATTAGTCAGTTTATCATATAAACACATGCAGTGCCTTTCAAACTTTTAATTACACTGTTCATTTTGTGCATTAGTAAGAGAATCTTTTATATTGAATTATCCTGGGAAAAAACAAAAATGTTTGTATTTTCTCATGCACTTTCTTTCATTTCCTTATCACGTTTAGATTCTTCAAGATCACAAGCACCATCTTTGACATGTAAGTAACTTTCATATTATTTGTATTACTTATTATTATTATTATTTTTGAAAAGTGATGGTCTTTGGGGTATCCTTTTTTTTTTTTTTACTGGTATTCAGTACATATATTTATTTAGGCACAGGAGGCAATGATCTATTTTAAAATTTAACATTTATTTAAATTTCCATCTTTTATGCTAACAATAATGCCAACAGTGTTCTCTTCACTTGTCCCACAACTCTGACAGTTTTGGTCCTCTGCTCTCCTCACAATTGGCTGATTTCCATCTGAGCTGCTACTGTCAACTGCATTAAACTGATTTTACATTACCTTGTTATTCTAATCTTTATCTGCGTTTTGGACTCCAAACATTCACACCTGCTGTTAGTAACCAGAGCTCACAAGAGTGTAAGGCGTGTAGTTCAATAAAGTGATCAATGTGTTCACTAGCTGATTTCAATAAACCGGTAACTTATCAAATCCATATTTTATAGGAAGTACATTACTGATAAAAGTGGTAATAAACACGGTAACCAATAAAAATTTAAATTTCCTGTTATAAAAAAAATACTGCTGTGAGCTCGGTTTTCTAACACCAGGTGTGAACATCTACAGTCTTTAAGCGCTGGTAAAGATTTAAAAGTAAAAGCATTCAATAACATAACATTAAACACTAAATTAGTTTGATGGTGTTGACTGCAGCAGCTCAATGTTAATCAGCTGATGGTGATGGAAGCAGATGAGCGTTTTTCATCATGGTTGTTAGTGATGTGTTGGTCAAAACGAAACGGCTCTTAGAGCCGACTCTTTGAAGTGAACGACACAAGCGTGTTTTTTTTCTCTCTCTCACCCTCTCTCTCGCACTTTTTTCCCCGCTTCACTCTGCACCCGAGCCTTGTGCTTTGCGATGGGAAGAGGGGGGAGGGGCGGTTGTTACACATGCAGTAGCACAGTAACAGAGCAGGAGGGAGAGCGAGAGAAAGAGAGCCAGGGACAACAACGTCACATTAGAAAGGTATAGTAATCATCCACAACTATTTTCAATTGCAGATGATAAAGAATTCAGAAAGTTTATTCATGCAGGCCCATATGACAGAGAATGTGCATCTTCTTTTTGTTTTCATATTTTAATTTATATTTGTGTTGTGGTTTGCAGTGTTTTGTGTTGTTTCACTTTAAATTTGTTTAAAAGGAAAAAGCTAAAAATTTAAATAGTTAAAAGTTGAAATGTAAATAGTTGTTTTTTTGTATTATATGATTTATTTATTAAATTTTATGTGGAGAGAATAAATAAAAGTATATTTACGGTGCCCGCTAGAGACAAAGCACATACAAACCCCAAAACACGTAAAAACTCCATAGCACGTACAAACTCCAAAGCACGTACAAAACACAACAGAAGTGCTCCAGGATGCTAGGGCACAGTGTTGAGATTTTGTTACCTAGTGGCTACACAAGCCAGGAAGCACCAACGACCGGATTTGGTGTGTGGTAGTAACAGGTAAATGAACAGTTTTTGGAATTTTTTATGAATATATATGAGTGCTTGTGTATAAATACACAAACAATACACATATGATTTCAATTGTGTAAATTAAGTGATCTAGATAGCTCTGTTTTGGAAGTTCAGTTGACGCTAGAAATGGGTTTTGGAGTTTGTACATGCTTTGTCTCTAGGGGCCACCATATATATTTATATATAAACATATATAAATAAAACCACGTTTCTTTTTTTACATTAGTAATTCCTTTTGTTCATAATTTTATATTGTTGTTAATAATTAATTAATTAAAGCAGCAAAACAACCTGAAGAGCCGGTTGGGAGCCGAAAGAGCCGGCTTTCTAAAAAGAGACGAAAATCCCATCACTAGTTGTGCAATATGCTGGTATTGATATGATCAAAAATGAACTGAGTTGTTTCGAGTCTGCTGTGTAAAAGGGAAAGGTGGCACCTCAAGCAGAAGCGATTGAAGGACACTCCCACACAGGCACCTTCAGGAGGAGGCCCTGCTAGGGCCGTAACAATCACTAAATATAAAAAATATATAGTTTTTGTATCACACAATAGTGATTATTGTTCTTGTGTTTCTTTATTCCTCAAGACCTCCCAAAACAACATGACTGTAAGGAAGAGGAGGATCTGGATGAGCAGCAGGTCTGTAACCAGGAGAGGAACTCCAGTCTGGACCAAGAGGACCCAGAGACTCCGCAGATTAAAGAGGAAAAGGACGAACTTGGCAGCAGTCAGAAGGGAGAGCAGCTTGGGCTGAAGCAGGAGGCTGAAGGCATTATTGTCTGGACTGATAAAAAGCAGCTCAGACTGCTGGAGACCATCTGGAAACCTGTGATAAAGTTACACAGAATAGGTATGTAAAACTATGTTGATTTAATAAAAGTGAATATAACTCACAGACAGCTCAGTGGACCAGTGGTTAGCACTGTTGCCTCACAGCAACAAGGTCCTGAGTTTGACTCTACCAAGTAGCCAAGCCTTTCTGTGTGGAGTTTGCATGTTCTCCCCTTGTTCACTATCCAGAGACATACGAACAGCCGGGTTAGGTTAGTTGGTGATTTTAAATTGCTCATAGGTGTGAATATGAGTGTGAATAGTTGTCTGTGTTTCTGTGTTGACCCTCCGACAGACTGATGAACTGTCAGAGAATTGAAGGTCAAAAAGTAATAAGCAACATGAATGAATCTCTTCAGCCTGATTTTCTGTTCTTTATTTAAACACATTTCCACCATTAACCTGTGCAAAACGGTGAAAATTAGTACGTAAAAATTCACCAGAATGAAAGACGTGAAACATCTGGGTTTCAAATTTCCACTCACTGGTCAGACAAAATCTACACAGAGACACAAAGTCAACAACACAAGTTTCATTTTGTTCTGTTATCAGTTTAAGTTAAAGAATTATGTTTCCTCTGCAGCATGGAAATGGTAAATTTGAACAGTTTACAGGTCTGGGTAATATGAATAAATATTTCTATTCTGTTTTGGAAAATATGGAATTCAGAGTTTCTAAAGTTAAATTTGTTAGACAAGAAGAGTGTTTTCATGGCATTTCAAGCACAGCCAAAACGTTTACTACTGTGTAAGAGAGCTCTTCCCCAGCATGCCTTCTTGTAACTGCGGCCAATTCAGACATCCACATTCATTTAACAAAAAACAACATCTATTTATTTTATATATCAAAGACATAAGAAGCTGAACTTTGAAATTTGCTAATAAGAGTGTCAGAACTAAACATTTGCATCAGTGCCCAAATAATTTGTCACGTTTGTAGACTTTAATTTTAGTGGTATATGTGAGCAACAGGCTCACTATGTAGAGACCTGCTAATGGTTCAGACCAGTAAATATTTTCTCAAATGTTTGTTTTACTATCATCTTTTCCCCTTTGTGCATTCAGATGCCCTACAGCAGCATGCTTTTGAGGAAGAGGAGGTTCTTACAGACCAGCAGGTCTGTAACCAGGAGAGGAACTCCAGTCTGAACCAGGAGAAACCAGAGAATCCACAGATTAAAGAGGAAAAGGAGGAACTTGGCAGCAGTCAGAAGGGAGAGCAGCTTGGGCTGAAGCAGGAGGCTGATACCTTCATGGTGACACCCGCTTATGAGGAAAGTGCCTACAGTAAACCAGAACCAAACAGTGAGCAGCTCCTTTCTCACAGCTCTCCTGAAGCAGAGACCCGAGATAATGAAAAAAGTCAGCATGTGGTCTCAGGAACTACTAGAAATACAGAGCTGAATGAGAGACGTCACAGTCAAAGAGTAGACAACCTTCCTGTGTCATCGAGTAAAAGTAGAACGGACACAAAGAACAAGTCTGTACAATGTGAAGTGTGTGGAAAAACTTTACAGGATGAATACAATATGATTACACATCTAAGAGTTCACACAGGTGAAAAGCCGTATTCCTGTAGCACCTGTGGGAAAAGATTTGCTGACTTATCAACATTCAAAAAACACAAGAGAATTCACAAAGGTGAGAAGCCGTATTCTTGTGGCACCTGTGGGAAAACATTTGCTACTTCATTAGAAGTCAAAAAACACACGAAAAGTCACACAGGTGAGAAGCCGTACCCTTGTAGTACCTGTGGGAAAAGATTTGCTACCTTATCAAAGGTCAAAACACACACGAGAATTCACACAGGTGAGAAACCGTATTCTTGTAGCACCTGTGGGAAAAGTTTTGCTGACTTATCAACATTCAAAACACACATGAGAATTCACACAGGTGAGAAGCCATATTCTTGTAGCACCTGTGAGAAAAGATTTGCTTCCTCATCAACATTCAAAAGACACATGAGAATTCACACAGGTGAAAAGCCGTATTCTTGTAGCACCTGTGAGAAAAGATTTGCTACCTCATCAACATTCAAAACACACATGAGAATTCACACAGGTGAATTCTCCTATCTCCCCTTCTCTGAAGATAACCGTATTGTGAAGAAGCAGCATAGCTTGAACTAAGTTGTCACATGCAACGTGGGGTTTTTTCTTTCCTTTTTTTTTTTTTCTTTCCTGCTTCCTCTCTCGGCCACATTGTTTATGCTGCAGTTGACAGGACAACCAACTGCTGGACATCCAGGAGGATGTTAAAATTCAACATATCTCTCCTGACAGCTTGTAACGTTGCAGAAAGGAGACTTTTGTGTTTTTTCAATGTGTTGGTGACTGCATAAAACACAAGTTAAGAGAATAAAAGGATATGGTTTAGCTAGCAATCATTTTTGCAAGCTATAATTTTATAGTTAGCTAATTTAGTTGGCTAATTTACCAGCCACATAAGCCCTGGGAGTTTTTGTGTTTCAATAACATTAAAATCAAATGAAGGTTCCTCCATTATTCAAATTCCTACTGATGCTAAATAAAGTTGACCCTGATGGATAAATTCCATGGCTGTTCCCTTTCATGAGTGAGTGATATTGGTTTTTGGTGTCTTCTCCCTGTCGTATGATGAGGGTAGAGCTGTACATTTTAGTTAGAACATGGTTTATCATATTTAGGTTGAAACTAACTTGCTAAATTCATGTGAACTTCTAACTCCACTGAACTTGGTGAAGTCCTTATTGTAACACCTCTGAGAACAGCTGCACATTGAAAGACCGTTTTTAACTCTCAGAGGTGCCTCAGTTGCTTTGACTGTGGGGACTGAAGGAGCATCTGGATCTGGAAACTTCAAACAACATCAAACAAACAACTTCAGACAGGACAACAAATCTTTCAGCCAGGTATTGCCCCTTGGTAGCATAAGAAAGAATGCAGCTTTAAGACACTTCTGTGTCAGCTTCACTATTAAAAACCTAAAACACATCCATCTTTAATACGATCTATTATTGTTACCGATATAACGTCTGAAGCAAGAGAATCACTTACATTTTAAATGAAGCAAATGTGAAAATCAACCATAAATTAAATTATATAATAAAACAGTATCTAAAAAGAGCTTCTTGCATTATTTTAATAGTCAAGATCAGCGCCTCTTAAAACTTAGAAAGAAAAATCTAAGACCAAACCACATCAACACAGACAAATTCAGCGTTTATTCTGATCTCAGTGCAGCTCCTACAAGCAAATATAACGTTTTCAATCCAGCTGCTGATTAAACTGAATAAAACTTGTCATAATAAAACTTTTTGCAAAGCACTTGACAGCAGTCAGACACTTTTCTTTTTCCCTGCCATGTTTTCTTTACAGCCCAGGTTTTACTGCTCAGGAAAAACAACTCTAAGGGGAAGCCTTTGTTACTCAGTGAGAAGTCAAGACTAGGGTTATTTTTTAAGCTCATTTAAAATACCTGCTGTACAGGCTATAAAAAAATGTACATTTATGATCACTATATCAACAAACATGCACAGAAATACACAATAAAAACATAACACTCAATAAAACAGCTGAAACAGCTAAAGCTGAAAGCCAGTCAGAGTAAACTGATTTCTAACAGAGTCTTAAAATGATCAGACACCTGTTATGTTAATCGGGGAGGTTATCCTAAAGATTAGTGGCAGCCACCAAAAAGACTCTGCCACCATGTTCACGAGATACTAGACATATTTCTTTGGCTGAATGTGATTGTGCTGCTGATTTTTGCTGGATGTTTCACAGATGTGCTGAGCAGGCTCACTTTGACTTAAGCTACCACTGTACTGATTCTTTGGTAAGTGTTGTGTTTCCAGGTGCTGAATTGTACTATATGCTGTTTAGCCAACAGAAAGCTGAATTTCATTTAAAATACACTTAATGACAAAAGATACTTGACTGTTGATTTGGTTTACCATTAATAATCCTGGAAGTTAGACGACCTCTGGAAGGTGGACTAGCTTTAGATGAAAACCATACTCAGGTCTCTCCACTTATGCTTATTTTTAACAGTGGACGTCTTTCAGGATCTTTCTCCACCAACCAACATGGAATCTACTGCCTTCATCAGATGCTGCTCTCCGCATAGTTTCATTTGCCTTTCATGATAAAAGTGACCACTCCATGAGAACCATGAAATACTCTTCAGCGTGTGACACAAATTTCCCTCTTGAATTCACAATGTGTAGTTTCATAAGCATTATATGTCTAAATGATGCAACACAGATACTCATTTTTTCTTGAGCCACAAGCATGTCTGCAAGAAAAATGTCATCTTACCTTTCTCTCGTTGAGCAGGCATTTCAACTCTACTAAGTTAGGAAAATAAGTGAAAAAGACCAAACAATTGATCCAGGGCAGGCAAAGGCTCTTCCATGCTCACGAACAAGAGAGTGTAAGGTGAAGATAAGGGTTATTTGAAATCAGCAAAGCTTCCAGAAGAGCTTGTGGAAGATAGACTGAGAGAGAAAGAAAGGAGAATAATTTCTGATCATTCTTTTTCATGTACACAGGCCTCAACATCCAGGGAGAAACCCATGACAGCACGGAGGACTCATGCACGGCCCTGAAGCTTTACAGGAAGTTCCTGGAACTGTTTCAGGAAGGAGAGAATCATTACGGGACGAAGGTCTGACACAGTCTGACTTACACTTCAGCTGCCATCTTGTTTTTAAAAATGGCTGCCCTCCAGGAAAAGTAACATACCTGTATTTAGTCAAAGGAGCTTGCAAAGAAAAGCGTCTGGACTTCTTTAAGTTGCTTGAAGACGTTTCACCTCTCATCCGAGAAGCTTCTTCAGTTCTAAGGTCAAATGGTGGAGAGTCCCAGATATAAACCTAGTGGGACTAACCCCCCACAGAGGGACAAAAGGACCCCCTGATGATCCTCTAAATGCCTGAGCCAAGGTGTGAAACTGGGTGTGGGTCCCAATCAGCCAGAGTTTCGGGTGAGTTCATTGTGAAACCTGGCCCCACCTTATCATGCGAATTCCTGAGATCAGATGGCCCAGGATGTGAGTGGGTGTTGGATATTCACAGACGTGGACTACAGCTTTCTTGGCTGCTGCCTCAAAGCACATTGTGCGCTTTCTATCTTGCGTGCTGCACATTATCGTTTATTATTTAGTAAGTACTGATATCTACTGCTAGCTAGTTTATTGTGATGGTGCTTTTTTTTTTTTTATTATGTTGCTCTTTGTTGTTTGCTTTCTCTTCTGTTTTTTTTCTCCATACAGGTGACCCAGGTGTTTTTTTTTTTGTTTGTTTGGGGTTTTTTTTCTTTCTTCCCCCCGTCTCTTCTCCCCTTTGGTTTTCTTTCTCTCCCTCTCTTTCTTTCATTCTTTCTCCCTGTCCTATCCCCCAGTCATGTCTGTCCCTTTTGTAGCAACTGAAAATAAAATAAATTCATAATTATAATAAAGGTCAATCAAATGGACCAATATGGCAAGGCCATGATGATCCACTTGGTAAAATAAATCTGCTTGGCATCTTTCTTAAGGCCAATTAAGACAACAATTCTGATGGCTATAGATCCAAACGGGACAAAAAATAAATAAATAAATAAAAAAGGATGTGAGTGGGCGTTAACGCATCTGGGAAGGGATCTCAAAACTGGATTATAGATGGCAGAGAGTTGGTGTCGTAAACCCCCGCCTCTGTTCAAAGATGGTCGCTCACAGTGGACATAGATGGCTTTTTTTTTTTCTTTTTTTTTTTTTTAAATGACATCAGAAACAGCAGTATGCGACATTACGTGATGGCAGAGCTTCAGTTCATCCTTTGTCATTTTTTTTTTTTTTTTAATAAATAGGACAGGGGGAATGAATGAGAGAAAGAGGGGGAGAGAAAGAAAGAAAACCAAAGGGGAGAAGAGACGGTGAGAAGGGGGGGGAAGAGAGAGAGAAAAAAAAAAAAACTCCTGGGTCACCTGTATGGAGAAAAAAAACAAAAACAAACAAACAAACAAAAACAAACAGAGGAGACAGCAAACAACAAAGAGCAACATAATAATAGAGAAAACAAAGCACCATCACAATAAACTAGCTAGTCATAGATATCAATATTTACTAAATAATAAACGATATTGTGCAGCACGCAAGATAGACAGCGCACAGTGTGCTTGGAGGCAGCAGCCAAGAAAGCTTTAGTCCGCGTCTGTGAATACCCATGTGTGCATACCTGTGTGGATCAGCATGCTTGCATTCCAAAGGTTTCTCCATGTAATGATCTGCTAGGGAGTGTGGGGGGGCCACAGCCCCGTCCTCCAGGGTGTGAAGCAGGTATGGAGGAGATCAAAACTCCAGACATCCAGAGGCCCCCAGAACACAAGAGACCATGGAAGACCAACAGAGGGGCAGCCGCGCCACTGTTCCAGTAAGAGCTGAGGAGAGTCCCAGATGAGGGCTCGCCCAGCAGCCGCGGAGCAGAAGTCAGGGGGAGTTGCAGTGACGCGCCCGTGAGCTCCGCCGGCCCCCAGCTGTGCCTGAGTGACCGAGCCCCAGGCCGAGAGGCCGGGGGCACCCCACCTCCAAAGGGGCCCGAGCGAGCCCCAGGCCCCGACAAGCGGCCGCCAAGGAGTGAGCCGGTGTGTACCCGGACGCCCACCCCCAGACACAAAGAACCACCAACACACCGACACCTGAGGGAGTCCGCCACCGGCAGGGGAAGTGGTGGTGGGTGGAGATAGGCCTCCAAACCTTGGAGGGCCTGAGGTGTCCCCAGAGAGGTGGCGTCTGATACCCAACCTGACATATAGACACAGACATACAGGCACACACAGACACAAACATCCATTCCCACCCTCATGCTCTCATATGCACTCACTCCACACTCAACCAACGTGGAGACAGACATAAAGAGACGCTGTACACACAATCACACTCCCCAAGCGTACTCTACAAACCGGGTCTAGGTACCCTTGCCCCTGGAGGGGGGAATTGCACCCAGACCCATAGATGGCTTCTTTCACTCCTCTTTCAAACCATCTGTCCTCTCTGTCCAAACTGTGAACATTGGCATCCTCGAAAGAGTGTCCTTTATCCTTAAGATGCAGATGGACTGCTGAGTCTTGTCCTGTGGAGGTGGCTCTTCTATGTTGTGCCATGCGCTTGTGAAGTGGCTGTTTGGTCTCTCCAATGAAGAGGTCTCGGCATTCCTCGTTGCACTGTACAGCATACACCACATTGTACACTCATATGTTTTGGCGTTTTGTCTTTCGGGTGAACCAGTTTTTGTCTGAGCGTGTTGCTGGGTCTGAAATGCACCAGGATGTCATGCTTGGAGAAAACTCTCCTGAGTTTTTCTGATACACCGGCTACAACGTCTTTGTGATGGACCGAGCAGTGAAGGAAACTTAGGCACAGGTTAAAGTCCAAAAAATGATTTTTTATTTAACCCAAAAAACATAATTGGTTAACTCGTGCAAAAAGAATCAAAATCTTGGGCCCATAAAAGAGGTCAAACTAACAAAACTCTACTCAAAGTTAACAACACAACTCAAACAAACTGACCTAACTTAATGAGACAAAGGGGAAACTTAAATAGTGGCTGATCAGCCCACAAAAACAGGAAAAGGGGTAAAACACACAAAACCTAACTAAACCAAACATAATGAACTCCAATTCCCCCCCATGGTCCTGAGTTATGGCGTGAACCAATTTGTAGCCTTCCTTTAAAGCTCGCTCTGCCCCTTTTCCACCTCTTGGCTCCTTAATCAAGGGACTGGAACAGCTGCAACTAAGGTAACTCAGAAAACAAAAGATTAATCATACATAACAGTGTAAACTAAAATGTGTGCACTTATTTTAGAATGCAGCGTTATGTGGATATATTAATTAACTAAACCAAAACCAGTTATTTATTGTCCTGTAAATAAATTCCTATATTTAAAGAAAGAAATGTGAATGCAATGTTACTTATAAGCCTCTACACTAACATGGTGGGTATTACCACTGTGTGGCTGTAAGTGCAGCCATCACAGTCTTCAAGTAACTTAAAGAAGTCCAGACGCTTTTCTTTGCAAGCTCCTTTGACTATGATGACCTGGATGACTGAGAACCTTCACAGACATACCTGTATTTAGTTTGCACAACCAAAAAGCAAAAACTCAGAAGACCTTTAAGACCTTTAAATAATGCATATTTAGGACCTCTGAAATTCAACATCCTCTAGTGTCTCAAAAAATGTTTTCCTTGCTGCTTTAACACAGCCTCACCTGTGATCTGATAAATGTTAAGATTCAGTTCAACCTTTGTCCCATTTATCCACATTATATTTCATAGATATGCACAATAAAACAAATTGTTTTTATTAAACAGACAAATTTTATACATAGTACATATAATTTGCAAATTGACAGAAATCCATGAGAATTAATTGTCAAAGTTGCCATTAAAGTCAAGCATCAATCTTTGCTCATATTTTTGTTATTGTACTTTTATGTTTAGCTGTGACTAACTGAACACATTTGTGTCCTGCTTTGAATGAAAGGGTCCATTTCTCATTTTAATCATCTTTTCAGTCAGGTCCCAATTAGGCATTCTTTAATTGTTAATAGGTAAATATGAGGGTTGGGATCAAAATGTTGTGCTCCCTCTCTGTCTCTCCGTTTCTGCTCTTCAGAAATAATACTGATCTTTTATGGAACAGCAAAACTGAGATGAACTTTTCTTTTTTAATATCCTCACACAGATCGACCCATAATTGAAATTGGAGCGATTTTCGTCTACTTCGTTTTTTTTTCTTCTCTCAGTCAAAACATAACCACGATATTCAAATATCAAAATGCAGCTGTTAGTGTGACCTTGTCGGTGTCAGACTCCAGTAAGACACAGCCTCACACAGCCTGCAGAAAATAACGAGCAATTCGCGCAGTTACTTTGCTACACTGCTCTCGTGCTCTGGGGGGCTTGTAGATGTCTGGGGCCTTGATCTCCTCCATTCCTGCTTCATGTCCTGGGGGCAGGGCTCCCCACACCTACTATTAGACAGTTACACGGAGAACCCTTGTGAATATATGGATCTACACGCACACAGGTGTGTGTTGTCGGACTTGTGTGCTGCTCAGTAACATTCAATATTTATTATTTACTGTTACTTGTGGTTATGTTGGTTGTTGCTGTGGATGCGGATGTGCTCATGTGTAAGCCGCTGCTTTGCGCTGCATTTGGCTGGGAATTGTTGAAATTAAATGTTTACATCTTTGTATATGAATCACATGAATTAGCGCACTGTGCATCACCCAAAGAAATTTCTACTTACTAAATCTGGACCTGGATATCAGCTTCACACCAGCCATTCGTAGTGTTATAAGTCTACTTCACGATCTTCTGAAGAGTCCTGAGTGTTTGGTGACTTCTGACTGACTTTTAAGTTTAAACAATACTCTGGCACGGAAAAGGTTACGGCTTTCTTTGGACTTTTATACCCCTGAAAAAATGCTTCCTCTCTCTCACAGAATCTGTTGATTTCGGAGCCTTGAACTGGTTCAAAGGCCTTGACTGTCTTACTCGCCACATATTGACAAAAATATTCGTACTGATTTATTTTAGTATTATTATCGATATTACAATATTTCTGAGACTGTAATAGCTCGTTTTTAAGCCTCCCAGTTATCAGTATTGTGATCACACTATTGCTTTAATATTATTGAGACTACACAACACATTCATCCCTGACCTCCACATATCCAGCTGAACAGGATTACTATACTCTGTGTAGATTTACACATTCTTTCGTGGAACATTGAAATAACTGTGTTGTGTAGTTTTTTAACATATCTACTGGATCATTACTAACTGTATGTTTAGTTTTACTTGTAGAGTTGTTGGTAAGACCAGACAAGGAGTTCAAACAATTTCATTTTATGGTTCCCAAAACAAAACAAGCCAAAAAACAATGAAAATAATGACATAAACCTTTAAAAACAACTGTAAGAGTGAACGGTAAGAGTGTGCATATCATCCAGCAGAGGGCACCATTATATCAAAAAATCGTTCAAATGTGACTTAAAGCTTTATTAAATGAAGCACATCTATTAAAGTATAGTTACTACTTTTGGTGGTGGCTGTAAATGCTGCACTTGAAGCACAGTCCTTACCAGTTAGAGCATTTTAAAGATGTCGAGGTGAAATATTGAGGACAATTTTTTCAAACTTGCTAAATGTGTCATTTATAGAAGAGAAATAACAGCTTTTGAAAAATTGAACGTTGATCTGAATTCTGAGAAAGCTGCAAAAAGTTAGCTGGAAAATGAACAGTGCAACAGATTTCACAGAATCTGGTGAAAAAAAACAAACTAAATTCATTGTGGTTGGAATCTGTTTTAATCAAGATTTTCATGGATTCGTGCACATTCTCCACTTCCTGGTATCAAACAACAAACATTTTACAGTGCTCAGGATGACTTCATTTACATGCAACAATTTTGACTTTTTCCTTTTTTAAAAACAAAAACAAAATGCTTCAAATTCATATTTTGAATGATCACTTTCCCCCCTGTAAACCTCTCTGAAATAAAAAGCTTATATTTAGATATGATAAAAACAACTGAGTCACTGACTCAAAGCAAATAACTATAAAATATGATACAAAATAAGCAGCCCGAGCATCTTCAGGTCATGGTGTTGCTCACAGTCCCATCACAGAGGGAAGCACAGCAGCACCCGTGGATGGAAGGAGAGTGCATTCAGTCCACTCAGACGGACTATCTCATGTCCGAATCCGGGACTTTCCAGTTCAGCTGGAAGCCTTTGTCGTAGACTTCGTAGAGCACCTTCATCACGTAATGATTCCCTCCTTCCTGATACAGCTCCAGGTACTTCCTGTAAAGCTTCAGGGCTGTGCATGAGTCCTCCGTGCTGTCGTGGGTTTCTCCCTGGATGTTGAGGCCTGTGGACATGAAAAAAAGGTCAGGAATGATTAAAATGAAAGTGTTCAGCTTCAGATTACAGTGTGGATATGAGGAATTGACACGTACGCTTTAGTGCATGAACTCAAAAAAGCCTCTAAATACTTTGTTGTTCAGATTTAATTCCAAGATGAGTTTGATGACAACTAAAACATCATGAACTATACTGACTTCGGTAATATGAGCGGATTATCCAGTTTACATATTTGGATCCTAATCCCTCTCACTGTAATAATGTGATTTAATTCGATTAAAGACTCATATTTGGATTATTTGGATTTGATTTAGTTTTTTTTGTTTCTACTAACTTACCAAGAAAATACCAAGCAAGGAATTTCAGAGAAATCATCCTCTTGTAGGGCAATCGGAAGAGGTGCACGGTGTCGATAACTTGATCTTTGGGAACCTTAAGAAACAGAAAATAAAAAACATTAAAATCAAAGCACATCTATAAAAAAAATCACATCTTTAAACTATATGAACTAATTTGAAATTTAAAACAGATGAAATAACGTACCACTAAATTAATGACACGAAAGTCATTCTGCAGGCCGTGGCCGACGAAGCGAACTCCTGCATCGATGAGGAAGCGTAGCTTCAGGTAGGTCGACTTCAGCGTGGTCACGTGCTTAGAGGATACTGTGGCATCCAGGTCTCCAGGTTCGATTCCAGAGTATTTTGTCAAATAGTCGACCACCTGGAAGAACAAATTGACAAGTTAGCGGGTGGATCCTTGAAACATTATATATTCATTCTTTTAGGTCATCGTGGTCTTTTCTCTCTGCAGCTTCTCACCTGCTCCTGAGTGGAGATGTAGTCATCGATGAAGGGGACCCCCTCGTTGGGCCCCTGACCCCTCACACAGGTGATCCTGGCCACAGACATCTGACTGGGCGTGATGGTCGATTTGGTGCCGTGACTATGCAGCACTGCTTCCTCCTGCAAACGCACACATTCAGGGGTCAAATTTGTTTTAAATACTTGAGTCAGATTAGCTGAACTACTGGAAATATGTACTAGGAATATTTAAAATTGTTTTTGATCCTATATTATAATTAATGATGGTATCATAGCCAGACTTACCTCACTGAGTTTTACAAACTCAGCGTTCAGCCCCACCAGGTCACCAGCCTGCAGCATCTCACTGACTGTGAGTGGGATGAAAGTGGCGTCTGTCTTGCTCTGCTTCTGAGTCCGATATAAGTCGGATTTGACTTCAGACTGATTGTGCTGAAACTCACTGCGGAGGTCGTATTTGGTGTGGTAGTTTCTCTTGGCGTAACACAGGATGGCTGGCACTTTCCAGCTCACATCAAACTGTGCAGCCTCAGTCTGAAAACAAAAGGAGAACATTTTTAAATGACTGCACACATTAAAGTTAGCATGAATAAACAAGCAGGAATCTTATCTAGGATCCTTACCTGCTCAATCGGCTCAATGAGGAAGTCATTGAAGAGGTACCACTGCTGGCGAGAGACTCCCTGAAATAATAAAATCATTTTGAATGTTAAAAATGAAACTTTTTGTAGTCAGCAGATGTCAAATTTTCTTATCTAAGCGTCGCTCACCTCTTTTCTTTGATGGTAGGTCTCACCCACTTTGATGTGTGCGACCAGATTACCACCCGCGCCAGCGTCCAGGATGTGCGGCACCGTGACCACCAAGTCATACAGAGAAGCTCCCTCCGCCTGTTCAGCAGCACTTAACTAGTAACAGAAAGTGCAAATAATTGTAAGATAAACTTTTTTATTTCACAACAGTTGAGAAATTCATGTGTTACAGAAACAAAAACACTAAAACCAACCTATAGTTCAATATCTACAGATTAGTGTAATAATGTTTTAAAAATATTGCTCCTGGAAATATGGTTTTAATCTTGAAGTGAAATTTTAACTTGGTGATGAAAAGTTACTCAATTATTTCTTCAAGTGCAAAGATCAGCTGAAAATCTAAAGTCCTCACCTCCTCGCCCTCAGGCCAGCTGCTGATCTCCAGTCTCTGACTTTTGCTGAGGGACATCTTGAGAGTGGCGGGGATCCACACGTGACGCTGATCCTGATCTGTCTTCTGCATGGATTTGTTGAAGGCGTACTATAAAAACAGAAACATGGGCAATCATGTAAATAATGAACAGATAAATCATTACTTTCTTTTAACTGTATTTAAACACAGTGAATCAGTGGCTTACCTCGGCCTGAACCTTCCAGAATTCGGCCTCTTTGCTGCTGTTCACCTCACAGTTTATCACCAAAACATCTGGGAGACGTCGAATGTTGCGTGTCTGCACCTACAGTGTAACACAAAGAAATGATTACCCTGCACAACAGGTAACAACCAACCATAAATGAATTGTCATTATGAGTGAATGAAAGCTGTAACTCACTGTGGGCTGATACTTGTCACAGTTTCCACACCATGTGTGAGATCTCTGCTGCAGGCAGATGCTTTTCTTCAGGATCTCAGCAAAGTCGTGCTCCTTTATTCTTTCTCCTGAAGTGTCAAAGTACAATGAATATCAGTGTATACATCAAATCAAGCAGATATTTCCCTCTGCTCATTCAAAAACTAAATTCATTCAAACCATTATGTAATCATTAATAGTTCAAGTTTCAAAGACAGAGTAATTCACAGTCACAGATATCCATGCTCTCAGTGCTCTCAGACTCACCTTGAGAGTCAGGGTAATGCATGTTGAACAGCAACACGAGGGAGGAGTAGACTGTTTCTATGCCACAGAGACACGGGCTGCGGTTCTCAACTTCAGAACAAAACAGCTCTCTAATGACAGAGTCGCCAGGGGAGCCCAGAGAACTGCAACACAAACACAAATCACAGTTTCAGAAACCAGAAGGAAAACTCTGCATTTATAAACAAACATAATGATAAGACTGGGACAGTGTCCAGTAAGAATGCAGGTCAACAACGATGTGTTTTACCTGCTCCTGGTCGTCCTGTAGGCCCGTGGATCCTCCTGCTCCTGTGTCTCCTGGAAGAGCTGGTAGAGGATGAAGTGATTCCATCTCTGGATTAAGCGACCTAGCTTGACTGTTCCTGTCGTCTCCTCATAGTTTTTAACAAGTTTTTTCTAGTTTGATGTCTTTAGTGTGATGATGTTATTCTGATGTGAATAACTTTTTTATTTATGCTCTTTTATAAATTAATATTTTATGCGTATATACATGCCTTGTTAGTTTCTTACTTCATGATATACAAGAAAACATTGACAACTGTGATTAATAAAGAATTGTCTAGCAGACCAACCACTTATTAGATCAGAACTTTTAAACTTACTGACAACTGGGCTGAATTAACCACCCTGCTCGCATTTCTGTTGTTTTTAACAGAGGCAGCCCAGTTACTGTTTTTAAACTGTTCTTGTTTTTTTTCAATCCCTCCTTTACGTTCAGGCTGCCCAGACATCCACTGCATGTCTTCCTGTTGCAGGTGTTTGGAGCCTGACAGGAAGGGCATGGTTTGGTTTTTGGCTTTGTCATTTCTGCAAATGAAAATGGAACATGTAGGGATTATTTCAGGTCTGTTTTGGTGAAATGATTACAAAAATAATTTATGACCAAAGAAATAACTTATATTACGAGGCAGTATTACACCATATTTAGAAAAAAAAATCAATTACGAGATTAAAGTCGTTAATATTGAGTTAATTACGTGAATAGGGTTAAAAAAAACTGAATTGATTACAGAAAAGATACATTACTAAAATCGAGCAGCACTAACATTAGCTGGGTGGCCAAGCAAGTGTCTTACACATGAGAATACATCACCAAAAAAAATTAAATAAACTTTTGCAGAAGTAGTTCTCTTGGTACACAGACTGCTCTGTGAAAACATTTCAAGTTTAATATCAGTTTAACATGCAAATTACCCACAGTTTATTACAACTTACTTAGCTAGGATCTGCCTCGTGTCGAGTCGAAAGATTCGCAGCAGGACCGTGAGTTGAAAGATACATTTACTACGACTCCCAAGATGCATTGCAGTAAAAACCATCCAATCGCCTTGCTTAAGATCTGTTGACATGTCACTAAAGGCGCGCTGTAGATAAATATTGCAATTTGTAAAAAATAAAATAAAAAAATAAAAATTGCAATTTGTAATTACATAATTAAACACTGGGCCAGTTTATTTTCGTATTATCGCTGGTTATTATTTTAGAGTAAATAAAGGAATAACGGGTAGCACCAAGCTGTTGTTATCTTCATTTCCATAGCAACGGCGTTTGAGGATTATGGGTAGTGTGCAGTTACGGGATTAGTGCGCCGTCTGCATAAATTGGTCTGATTGGTTGGAGCCGAGCGCATCCAAAACTAACAGTGGTGGAGTGGTGGATGAATCTATAAATGTGTTTTACGTGTGAAATGAAAATAATAAACCTAACAAAGGATTATATACGTTAAATCTGCGCACTTTCAGCTCGTGAATCACTTTGGAAAACACTGTGTGATGGCCACAACATGAAGCGATTTTATTGTTGAATTATCAGTGATACTTTCATGTGTTTTTGTTGAGAAATGTTAACGATGTCATTAAAAGAAAGCATTCAATTGGGGGGGGGGGAAACCCTAAGCATTTATTAAACCTCATGTTTTCCTTTAAACGTTTTATTTTGCTTTATATTTTAGTGATACTCTGGTAGAGAGGCTCTTATACTGTTAATTCAGCATATACTAAAAAAAAATAAAAGCCTTTAAAAGCCTATTTCTGGACAATTATTATTTTATAATTATATAATTATATAATCAACTATTTTGCAATACTTCCAATCAACACACATCAAAAGAAAAGCTTGTGATGGCATCACATGAGATAACTTAAAGCTCAAAGGCTGTTCCATTGACATGTAACCAATCACTTCAAAGCACAAAACCTCTAATGTCATAGTCTTTTTGTGTGTGTGTGTGTGTGTGTGTGTGTGTGTGTGTGTGTGTCCTGTCTGGCACTGTAGCAATCAGAATTATTGTCTGAAGGCCAAGAAAAATGCCCAACAGATTTACTTTCCCAAGTGGGCCTTTTGCTATACTGGTCCACTTGATTGTCATAGTTTATTTGATCTTTATTACTTATTTTTATTCTAAGTTATTGTAATCAGGCCAGACTCGTGGACGGGAAAGAAAAACAAAAAGAAAAGTTCAGAAGAAAGTTAACAGAAGGAGAGGGAAAGAAAAAGGAGAAAAGAGATAGAGAGAAAAGACAATGAAAATCTGCTTCATCACCTTTGTCTTTGTGTCCTTTTTTTTCTCTTTTTCTTTTCCTGGATCACCTGTTGAGAAAGAAAAAAGAAAAGAAGCAGAAGAAGACTAGAGCAATAGAATAAACAACATCACGATGATCTATGGGAATATAACAGTAAATACTAAATGTTAAACATTACTGTGCAGCACGTAAGATCGACAGCGCACAGTGTGCTTTAAGGTAGGAGCCAAAAAGGGTGTAGTTTGTGTGTATGAGCACCCGTGTGTACACCTGTGAGCATGAGCGCGCTTGTATTTAAAAGGTTCCATGTAATGATCTGTTAGAGGGTGTGGGGGGGCCACAGCCCCGTCCACCAGGGCATGAAGCAGGTATGGAGGAGATCAAAACTCCAGACATCCAGAGGCCCTCAGAACACAAGAGACCAAGGAAGACTAAAAGAGGGGCTGCAGCACCACTATTCCAGAAAGAGCTGAGGAGAGTCCCAGATGAGGGGTCACTCAACAGCCGCGGAGCATAAGCTGTTGAGTGTTCATATAGATTTTAAATAACATACCAGTTGATACTGACATATTTTTGTTACATTTGCAGTGTTGTGGTGTTATATTCTCATGATTCTGTTCATTTTATGAGTATATCCTTCTGCCTTGCTTCACATATTTAATGCTGCTTGGCTAGTTTTAGTCGTGCTAGCATCAGTACAGGTAGAAACAGAGAAACATCAGAGAATCTGCCATGCATCGCCCCATCTAAATACAAATGGAAAGTACGAAAATAAAAATATAGATAACTTTATTAAAGCAATCAATGTTCCCAGTGTTCCCATGGTGAAAACACATTTTTTCATATTATGTTCAAGTCAGTTGTTATCCAATTTTAAAACTATAACATATAATAAAGTCTATTTTTAGTTTATTTTGTTAATAAATAGTTTTTTTTAGGATTTTCAGAAACACTAACGTTATACATAGCAAAATATCTGTAGCCGTATGACAGCCATGTCTAGTAGAAGTCCAAGATATTTCTACAACTCTAGCGTTAGGTTCTTCCAGTCAAACTTTTTCCCCTCACTGTAGATTTCTTGCAGTGTTTGTGTTTGTACAAAAGTGTTGCGTTTTTCAGCCCCCGCCCGCCCCCAAAATAATAATTAATAACAATAAAACCTTGCATACTTTGAGGATAAAAGTTATTTTATAAATGTAGAATGCAGAACTTTAATGAATAATAGTGAAGTTTGTTGAACTGAGTAAAAAGAAACCAACTGATAATTCAGAAGTCTTTTTGACAATCAAAAACAATAATTTTAAATTATAATATAATTAAAAAAATAATTAACACAAAGACGAAACTTAGCTTTAGCAAAGTTGCCATTTTTTTATTTAAAAAAAGTGAATTACTCTTGTTTAGAGGCTCTAGATGAACTTGGTCCTACACCCAGGCCATTTTACCCTTCTATATAGCTTCCGGAAAGTTTTCTCTGTCTTTGAGTTCTTTTGGACATGTTTTCTTTCAATTTAGAATAAGAAAAAATATTTCTTAATCGCGACATTTTTGCTCCTTCATACCAACTCGAGTGTTTTTCCCCCCTTCTTCTTCGGTGCTTAACGGCAACTGGCATCCTTTTCGGCGCATTACTGCACTATCACTTTGAGGTCACTCAATACTGTCGTACGGTGGCCCCTAGAGACAAAGCATGTATAAACTCCAAAACACTTACAAATTCCAAATAGCACGCACAAACTCCTCAACACATACAAAATCCAAAACACATGCAAACTCCAAAACACATGCAAAATCCAAGACACGTACAAGCTCCAAAACACATACAAAATCCAAAACACGTACAAAATACAAAACACGTGCAAAATCCAAAACACGTGCAAAATCCAAAACACGTGCAAACTTCAAAACACGTACAAAATTCAAAACACGTACAAAATTCAAAACACGTACAAAATCCAAAACACATGCAAAATCCAAAACACGTACAAAATCCAATCCAATCCGTGAGCTGAGGGCGGGCCCACATTACACCGGTTTTAGAATCGCTGCACTGGCTCCCCGTGTGTTTCAGGATCGATTTTAAAGTTCTTTTATTGGTTTTTAAATGTCTTAATGGTCTTGGGCCTTCTTATCTCTCAGATCTGCTTTTACCATACGAACCCTCGCGGACCCTGAGGTCCTCTGGTACTGGCCTTTTGATTGTCCCTAAAGTCAGGACACATACTCCCGGAGAGGCAGCGTTTCAGTGGTATGGTCCTCGTCTGTGGAACAGCCTGCCGGAGGAGCTCAGGGCCGCAGAGAACGTACATGTTTTTAAGAACAGGCTCAAGACCCACCTTTTTAATTTAGCTTTTACTTAGCGTTTATTTATTTTATGCTTATTTATTCTATCCTGTTATTCTATTATTAATTTAGGATTTACCTAATATTTGTTTGATTTTATTCTTATTCGTTTTTTAATCTTCTTATTCTATTTATATTTATATTGTATCCTGTTCTTATTTATTTTATCATTTTACCCTATATATATTGTATTGCGTCATATCTCCAGTGTTTCCTTGGAGGGCGCTCTCTGCACCGGGGCTGTTATTGACCGTGGCTGCTGGGTCTCTGGGGTCCTCTCAGCCTGGCTGGGGGGCTCCTTTGCCTCCCTCCTGCTGTGTGCCCAGCCTGGAGGCTGCGGTCTGTGACCGGCTCCCGGTGCAGACGGCTCCCTGTTATAGTGTTTCCTCACTTGGCTCATGCGAGCCCAGCCCAATTTTTACTCTTTAAGTGTGCGCGTGTGTGTATGTGTGTGTGGGTGGGGGGATATATGTGTATTGAGAGTGTGGGGAGTGAGTTGGAGGGTGGGGTGGGCTGCTTTTAACTATGTAAAGCACTTTGTGCTACATTTTCTCTGTATGAAAAGTGCTTTATAAATAAAGATTGATTGATTGATTGATTGAAAACACGTGCAAAATCCAAAACACGTACAAAATTCAAAACACGTGCAAACTCCAAAACACATGCAAAATCCAAAACACGTACAAAATTCAAAACACATGTAAACTCCAAAACACATACAAAATCCAAAACACGTGCAAAATCCAAAACACGTACAAAATTCAAAACACATACAAAATCCAAAACACGTGCAAAATCCAAAACACGTACAAAATTCAAAACACGTGCAAACTCCAAAACACATACAAAATCCAAAACACACGCAAACTCCAAAACACGTGCAAACTCCAAAACACATACAAAATCCAAAACACATGCAAAATCCAAAACACGGAAGAAAGGACTGGAACTCAATGTTCCTTTTTGGACTAAAGGCAAAAGAGCTGTGAAGACATTTATACTGAAAACACAAATACTTTTTGTCGAGGGCTATTCATCTTTGTTGATAATAGCGTGGTGTAATAGACAACAGCACTTTAATAGCTGTAGTTGAGGCTTGAGTGAAAAAAGGTCTCATACAGACTTCCACAACAGCTGGCTTCTACTTTATTTTACTTTCTCCTTTTAATTCAGAAGTCATTTTCACACACCACTGCACCCTGATCTTTTCTAGACATTCCCAACAAATGCGGGCCTGTGAAAATGCAAATACTGGGACGTTAATGGGCCTTTTTTAAACAACTTTTATGTGTAAACTCCATATAACAGCATGAGAATATGTCAGGTAGCTGTTCGCTTTATCCAGGTAAAACCCTAAACCAATCAGAGTATTTCCAGTAGTCAGATCACACCTAAGGTAAACAATTTCCTTGTATCTGCTACATATTAAGGGCAACTTTGGACAATATTGCAACTTAATTCTTCCGTCACTTTCTGGAGTATCTGTGCAAAAGCAGCTAAAGACATATAGCAGGTGCATTTTCTTACAGGGGTACGGTGAAGCTGGTTACACTTACATTCAATCATTTGAGCCACGTATTTACTTTTAGGTTGGTGGCTTCGATGGAAACAACTATCTGCGCACCGCTGAGGCTTACAACCCGCATACCAACACGTGGAACCTCGTGTTCTCTATGCTGACCCCCCGCAGCAACTTTGGCATTGAGGTAATTGATGATCGCCTCTTTGTCGTCGGGGGTTTCAACGGCTTCACCACCACTTCGGACGTCGAGTACTACACCGCTTTAACCAATGAGTGGTATGAGGCGTGCGACATGGATATTTTCCGCACAGACTTGAGCTGCTGTGTGATGTCCGGACTTTCCAACCTGACTGAGTACACCTTTCCTCGTGACTTCCTGCCACTTGAAAATGTTCTGAAATTAGCAATGGAGTCAGCAGAGTCCACGTAAAATCTTTAAAGTGCAGTACTGCCATGTGTCAACATCTGAGTCTCGAACATGAAGGACTGAAATAAATCTTTAGAGCATTAAACTGCTGGTGAACTGGACATTTTATGTATGTATCTCAAAAACTTTCAGTAGGAGAGCCTGCACTGTAGATACTGGGTTTTATTAAGAGAATGCAATTGCAACAATAACAAATTGAAAAGATTTTTTCATTCCCTGTAATGTATGGCTGCTGAGCAGCCATACCAGACATGCACACAGGGTGACCAGATCACAATAAGCCGCATGTCGGACTTTTCAACTCTTGCTAGGTAAACACCATAAGAATAAAGGGAAGTTTTCACTCTCCCTTGTTATTTCAGCTGCGGTTCTGTCTGGTAACAGTCTATAGGTTTGAGTAAGGATGTATCCAATATTTTACAGTTGTACTAGCCAATACCCAATAAAGCAATTCTTACTTTTATACCAAACTAGTCAGTCTCAGCTTAGTCAATTTACTCTTTCACAGTAGAGCCTATTTTCTGAATAGTCTTCTGTCTAAACTCAAGATTAAAAAAAAAAAAAATCTTAAAATTAACTAAAAGCGAGGCTGTCTCTGCACTGCACAAACCAAACACAAAATGTCGGCATGTTAGCCAATATTATCGTGCACCCTTAATTATAACACTGGGCTAACCTGGCCAAATTACAAACAAAAATCAATCACAACCAACATGGACTGTAGTAGCCGTGGAAGGAGAGAGGAAGTCCTTTCCTATAGTCCATCTGACCATATTGGCTTTACTGGCCAATAAAAGCAGTCCACTCAGCCATGCTCTTCTTGTAAGATGATGTGAGATCTCTCTCATGGATTTTGTCCAAGAGAACCTCCGTCTGTATGACGGAAAGCAGAGTGGCTACACACTTTGGGTATGTAAGGTGAAGGGTGTAATAGTAGGCCATAAGGTATAAAGCACCCTCGGTAACCAAGTCTTTTGGAAATGTGGTTATTGGCACATCTCCTACCGCTAGGATGCAGTTGGATGGACTCACAATCAGGACTGGGCAGGAGAGAGGACGTTTCATCAGATAGGTATTAGGGTCTTCTTGGTCCTTTAACACATAACACAGACATACTTTTGTAAGGATGATGCACTTTTGTTTCAAACACATAACTAAAGCTAAATTACAACAAAAGTTGAGGTTCTGAGAAAACACATCTGAAATTGCTACTTTTAATTATTCTCGATGGAATTACTGTTCACATCTGTCTAGCCTTCCTGAAAAACAGAAAACCAAGGCTACATTTAATTAGGTATCATTGAGGTGATAAAAATGTGCTACCACGTAATGCATCCATGTTTGTATTTACTGGTCACAGAGATCTAACCTGTGAGAACCCTCATTCCAAAAATGTGTTTTAGGTGCCTTTTGAAGGCTTAGAACATATAATATGTGAATATAAAATACTTTGGCACTCATCAGAAGCATTTTTTAATACTGTTGTCCCAAAAAGAACAAAAACAAAAAACAACTACTACATTTTACACAACTCACCTCAAGGACATGCACCAGAGCCTCACTCGCATCCCGTGCCCTCTTTGGAGGAGCAGAGGTAGATGGGAACAGTGATGGCAGCACATGTAGGATCTCAAGAGCCTGTTCAGCTATACAGAAAAAAGAATCATCATCTCATTACCACACTTAAACAAAATCCTCAAGCATGTCCAGCAAAATCGCTGGACATGCTCGTAGGCAAGAAGTGAAGCAGCACATGGCGGGGAGAAATGAGGGGTGAGAACAGACACAATTTTGCACCGGAGGTTTTCGGGAAGCTTTTATTTTGGTATTTCCGTTGATTCGTACAATAAATTTGCATATTAGCCTAAACATTTAGGTTTAACATTTAACATTTAGATTTAAATATAATATTTAGATTTAATATTTAACATTTAGATTTAATATTTAACATTTGATGAAAAGTTACAAATATTTTACTAAATGTTGTAAAAAATTACTCGAAAAAACATGTTTTTGTAAGGTTTTGAGCTAAATGTGGAAAAATGTTGCCGTTAATTTCAGCATGTTTCAGTTTACAAACGGCGCCCCATAATTATCAGACTATTTTTGCCGATTACTGCTCACAATTTCTTTGTATTTTGACTTCAAACAACATTTTTTTTTGCGATTAAGTGTCAACAGAGATACAGAAAAGTGGTTACACCTAAAAAGCAAGGTCACTGAAGGCAGCGGTGTGGTTGTACAATGGTGCTGTAACCTTGTCCTGTCACCAGGGGGCGACGTCAAAATATCTGCTGTTGTCTTGTTGGCCCTTGGCTTACGGTGCATTCCAGATTGAGTCGGAAGTCGGAATTCCTGAGCTCCCAGTAGTAATTTTCATCTGGAACTCCCCCTCAACTAGTATTTCCTTCTTGGAAAGTCAGAGCAGGCAGCCTCAACAATCCAAGATGGTGACAGAGAACATAAACATAATCTGCTCTGTCACTCACCTGTATTTGTGACTCATGATATAAGCCACATGCTAAGCACTTACCACATTCTATCAATGAACGTGCTGCAGCTAAAATAAATCCCATCTTACTTTGCTTTTCTGACTTTCCTGCTGGAATGCACAAACTCGGGAATGACGTCACTGCCAAAAAGGACCACAGACATCAGAACATTGACACAGCTGCCAGGTTGGAAAAGTGAAGCAACAAAACAAAAAAACTGTACTCCATTTACAGGCCACCAGGGGGCGACCCCTGCGTCTGTAAAAGACTTCTGGCCCTATAGAGGTCTCTGGGACCTCTGTGAACAGTTCCCTGATGTGTTCAAGGGTTCAGTTTCTCATTTCAGAACACAGCTGAAATGATCAAGACTCACTGAAGGGGTGTGAAATGTGTCTAAATCTAGGGAACAGAGGCCTGATCGACGATATGTTCTGCAGACTCGTGTCTTTGTTCATAAACAGAAAAATGAAGGTAAAACACAAAGGCTTCCTTCAGTTTGACCTCTCAAAGGTCAAGGTCAGTCCAGTCTAACATGTTTTACTTTAACATGAAACGCTGCTATGACCGAGTCTCAAACAACAGAAAATCCAGAGTCTGCTCATCAGCTAACGACTCTGTTTTATGCTGTCGGTGGGTTAAATATCATGAAACGCCTCATTCAGTCAGCTGCATGTTCTTTAGAACCAAACTGGCTGCTCGAACTGATGAATGATACCACACTGAGCTCTCTGCAAGGGAACGAATGAGCTCGATTCCCTAAAATATCAGCCAGCGAGTCCAAACACACTGATTTTTACTAACGGATAAAATGATGTTAACTTTTCTATCAACTTCTTTTGCTCGTTATCACCTTATTAACTGTTCGGGGGTGAGAATGAAGCCTTGTACAAACTCTGGGTAAAGTAGTGTTTAGAAACGAGAACACTGAACGGGAAGTTAAAACACGTCATAGACACCTCAGCTTCACTACTGGAACTTCAACATTATGCACTACACACTGTACAGTAATGCCACTGTTTTGCACATGTCTCAACTCTGTATATTTTTATATATTTTATTTTATTTTTACTCTATTTAATTTGTAAAAATGTGTATACACACACACACACACACACACACACAGAAAAACATTTAGTATACACATCCAGAAATGCATATACTATTATATATTGTACATATATTTATTAGTTTCAGATTAGCCATCCTTGTATTTTGCTTTGTTTACGTTATTGTATTTGCACAACTCTGTTGCTTGTGAAGCTCGCACACAAGAATTTCACTCACATGTACTGTACCAATGTACCTGCACATGTGATGTGACAATAAAAGTGATTTGATTTGATTTGATAAAAGAAAAAGGCGCAGCGGTGTTCCTTCTCCGAGTGGGGGGGCTTCTTCCGTCTCCAGGCGTCTTCAGGAGTTTTTAAGTTTCCTTGGTGTAGAGGCTAAGCCTACGCTTGAAGCCACTGAGGTGGTCGTTAACGGGGGTGACGCGATGTCACTGGTATGCATGAATGTTCACAGTCCAATAAATCCAGCAGTATGTATCTTGTCATTTTTGGTCTTTATTCCGTATCGACATAGCATAACAGCGCAACGGTCACAAACTGTTTGCCTTCTCAATGACACACCTGACGCCGATTACGTGCGTCTACCTTAAATACCTTTACATTACATAATCAAAACAGAAAAAGGTAACCTCTAGTGACCACATAAGGTATTAACCCAAGAATGGCTCCTACACCCCGGCCCCTAATTGAAATGGCTATCAGACATGGCAATTCTAATCACAAAGAAAATAAGGAGCCACTAATACAGTCTACTTTAGACCTATACATTCACATAAATAAACATAAGTAACACACTTTTAGATTACAGTCTCATGTAACAAGCAAAGTTTGGTTACAGGTCTTTCCAGAATATTAGTCTTTGTTTTTAAACGTGCAGATCGCACGAGTCCTTTTTTGTCACAAATGGCTTCCAGAACTCTTCCAAGTGGCCAGGAACCACGCGGTGCAGAAGAATCCATTATAATGACTATATCTCCAGGTTTTAGATTCTTCTTCTTTTGGTTCCATTTTTGTCTCTCCTGTAACAAAGGCAGGTATTCGCGTATCCATCGTTTCCAAAAAAGGTCTGAGATGTACTGAGCCTGTTTCCATCTTCTCTTCAGATACATATCCTGAGGGTCAAATAGTCCGGGTGGTAAAGATGGTTTTCCTTTCATCAGGAGGATGTGATTTGGTGTAAGTGGCTCTAGGTCTTTTGGATCATCAGAAAGCTTTGTGATGGGTCTGTCATTTAAAATTGCTTCAATTTCACATAGAACCGTATTTAAGCCATCGTCGTCCAACTGTTGTTGCTGAAGAACGGATCTCAGAATCTTTCTGATCATACGAATTATCCGTTCCCAAATTCCACCATGATGTGATGCTCCAGGCGGATTAAAACTCCATCTTATTCCAATGTGTCGCAAAGCATCCGCTATTTGGGTATGTTTCAGCGATTCAAGAGCCTCCCTTAACTCTCTGTCTGCTCCGACAAAGTTGGTTCCATTGTCCGATTGGATGTGAGCGACTTGACCTCTTCGACTCACAAAACGACGCAAAGCATTAATGCAGGCATCTGTGTTTAGAGAGCTAGCCACTTCCAAGTGCACTGCTCGGCTGGCTAAACAGGTGAAAATGACTCCATAGCGTTTAGCTGTACCTCGTCCTCTTTTCACTTCAATAGGTCCGAAGTAATCAACCCCGACATTGGTGAATGGTGGGTTATCTGGCAAGATTCTTTCCTTGAGTAAATCTGCCATCTTTTGCTCCAAGGCTTTTCCATGATATTTCCTGCAAAAATTACATTCTGCGATAACCTTCCTTACAGCTGAGTTGGCCTTTGTGATCCAGTATCTTCTCCTTAGTGTGGATAAGGTGTGGTTACGACCGCTATGACCAAGCTGTTGATGAATGTGCTTTAGGATGAGACTTGCTACATGTTGATCCTTTGCAAGAACAAAGGGATGCTTTATTTCTTCTGGTAAGGAGCCCTTTGTCAGTCGTCCCCCAACTCTTAAGAGGCCTTTATCGTCAAGATAAGGATCTAATCTATAAATTGAACTGTGCCTGCTCACAGAACCTTTCCCACTTGACAACGTAGCAACCTCCTCTCCAAATCGTTGTTGCTGGCAAAATCTAATAATGGCAAGCTCAGCTTCCAGAAGATCCTTTGAAGATAGTCTGTACAGTTGCGTTTTCTTTACTTTCTCCTTTGTAGTACCTTTACAAATTGGGTTATCTGAGTAAGGTTGCGGTCTTTTTTTCTTATTTCTCATTGAACGAAGGATTTCCTTCAGTCTAAGGAACCAAGCAACAGCAACCTTGAGCCTTCTCCAGTCTGAGAAGTACACCATCAATTGACATGTAGCATCTAGCAAGTCTTTTACCTGAGTAACATTTACTGTGGCCTCACCTTTGACTTCAGGGTCCTCTGGTTCTAAGGAGCATTCCATTAAATTGGTTGGCCAATCACTTTCCGGCTTCTGCAGAAAGCTTGGTCCTTCGATCCAGCGGCTGCTATGAACAACGTTCCCAGCCTTGAGCCCTCTTGTAGCATCATCTGCTGGGTTTTTCTTCGAGCTTACATATCTCCATTGTGATTGTTTAGTTGCAGTTGTAATGAATGAGACTCTGTTTGCCACAAAGGTAAGGAATCGTTTATCCTCATTCATTATATATTTTAATACAGATGTACTATCTGTCCAAAAATATAGATTGCTCGAGTTTCATTCTCAACTGAGCCCTTAACATGAGATCCACTCGGACGGCAACTACAGCAGCTGTTAGTTCCAGACGTGGAATAGTGACAGGTTTTAGAGGTGTTACTCTTGCCTTGCCCATCAAGAACGCGACGTGGATGGATTTCCTATTATCTTGCATGCGCAGATATGACACGGTTCCATATCCAGATTCACCAGCATCTGAAAAATGGTGTAGCTGTGCATGTGAGAGAGGTCCAAACTCTCTTGGTTGTATACACCTTTTAACCTTGAAATGGGAAAGCATTTGCAAATCACTGAGCCAACCTTTCCACTTTTGCAACATGGTTTGGGGTATTGGTTCATCCCATCCCAGTTTCCTTTTGCAAAGCTCCTGCTGCATTCCTTTGGCAGGCAGCAGGACTGGTGCAAGAAATCCCAATGGATCGTAAATGGAACTTGATATTGATAACATTCCACGCCTAGTACAGGATTTTTGAGGGATATCCATTTTGAAGTTGAATGTATCAGTTTCCACGCACCACTGCAAGCCCAGAGCTCTTTCTACCGGAAGTTTGTCTCTGTCAAGATTTAATTCTTTCAAGTCTTTAGCCCTTTGCTCCTCAGAGATACTTTGCAACAGGGTGCGATTGTTACTGACCCACTTGGTCAGTGTAAATCCTCCCCTTTGACTGTGCTGAAAGATCTTTGACCAAATCGACAGCATCTGAGGTGGAGGCCACACTCTTTAAACAGTCGTCCACATAGAAGTTCTCTTTCAGCGTTTCACATACCTTGTCTAGGAATTCAGTCTTATTGTCCTCAGCTGTTTTTCTCAAAGCGAAACTGGCGCAGCTAGGGGAAGATACTGCACCGAACAGATGAACAGTCATGCGAAACTCAATTATGTCCTTGCTCAGATCTCCATCTGGCCACCATAAAAAACGCAGAAAGTCTCTGTCTTCTTTGGCAACTTTAACTTGATAAAACATTGCCTTTATGTCACCCATAAATGCGACTGGATCCTGTCGAAATCTAAGCAAAACCCCAAGCAATGTGCTTGTGAGATTAGGACCTTGTAAGAGCTGCTTGTTTAATGATGTCCCCTGGAATGATGCCCCACAGTCAAATACAATTCTTATGGATCGTTTTCTGGGATGGTAAACTGCGTGATGAGGAATGTACCACTTCTTTCCATTTTCGCAAGACAGCTGCTGTGAAGGTATTTGCTTTGCATATCCATTACTTATCATCTCGTCCATAAAGTTTGGGACGTTGTTTGCTGGCCTGGAGCCGCAGATTCCCAACGCCTACTGTAACTGCATGATCCAGGTAAGAAGCTGAAGATTCACAATGTGTACATTTAATTTTTAATATGAGACAATTTGTCAAATGTTCCATGGGTCTTTTATGTTTGCATCTTAGGTGTTATACTTCCTGGAGCCAGTTCGCTGCCTTGTTCAGAATCATTTGTGCCACAAGGAGTTTTGTTTGGCTTGTGAACTCGGCTTCCTCTTCCACATGTTGGATTTGTCACAAGGAGATCCATGTCAGGTAAGTTTCTTTCTTTCTTTGTTTTCAATCTGTTGGGGATTGCAAGGCTCTTACTTTGAAATCTCATTTTGTTGTGACTGCCCAAAGTAACCTCTAATGTCTTCTTCCTTAATGTGACCCTGACCAAATGCTACAGCAGCTGGACCCACAACAACAACCTGAAAATGTCAACAGTGCTGCAGGAAAACGATCTCATGCAGCGGAGACGGAGAGCGTTAAATCCAAGGCCCGTTTCACTACACGGGGGAGATTTCCAGACAGCTTCAGCTGACAGAGCTGTGACGAGACGCCCATTAAGCCCGGAGGAAAAGTGAGGCCGAGCAAGACAATGCTGACCTTAACAACTCTGCATTAAAACTGTGCAGGACAGTGACGGACCAACACGGATGATCGGGCAGCAAAAAGGGCGTGCCAGAGACAGGAGGAGTAACTGAGGTCAGGAGGCACCTCGGAATGAACAAAAGCACCAGGAGAAAATAAGCTGAAGGCACAGGTGTCGGGGCTTGGCCAGGAGCTGACCTCTGAGAAGAGCCGAACAGCAGAGCTGTAGAAGGCCGTGGAGCAAAGCAAGGGAAACATCAATGGACTTCAATCTGACTTGTACGGAAAAGACTCTGAGGTTTCTGCCCTCAGTAAGAGCTCAAGGCATCAGAGCAGGAACTGAGCATGGCTCAGAAGGAGCTGGCTGATAATCGAACCCATCAGGCTTGGAGTCCCAGACACAGGACTTGAAATCAGGCCGGAGCTTGCTGGAGCAGGAGGTCGCAAAAACCTGACGAAAAAGCTCCAACAGCAGGAGCAAGCCCTGAAGGAGCTACAGAAGCAAAAGGGTCAAGTTAAGGAGGAGCGGAACAAGGAGAAGATGCAGGACACTGGAGAAAAGCACTGCCTCAATTGGGGCCAGAACCAGTATGGACAGAACTTTGAGCAGCAGCACCAACGGATGCAAACGGACTGAAAAGGAGGAGGGCAGGACCCCAGGGCACGCTTCAGGCCGTGGTTTACCCAGAACACCAGAACAGGAAAGTGATGAACACAAACACCCACACAAACACACACATCCACATGCACTGACTCAGAATGAAGTGAAACACACATATGCACTCGTTGATTGAGTGAGAAATGACACACACACACGTGCACAAATCGAAATGCTGATTCAATTCACTGAGAAATGACACACACATTCACAAGCTTGTGCAATGAAGAGTGATACACACACACACGCTGATGCAATGAACTGGACTTTGGTTTTGCACAACACTGGTCACTATATTCTTCATTTCCGGTTAATACTTGTACAGCTGCTGTTATTGTGTATATATTTATTTATATTTAGATTTCTTCATACATTCTTATATAGTTCTATATTGTGTATTTTGTTGTACAGTTATTTTATTTTCAACTTTAATTTATATATTTATCTTTATCTTATTCTTCCCAGTTAAATTTACCCTTCATTCTAATTTGTGTTGTACAGTTATTTCATTTTTAACCTTAATTTATATTTTATTCCTTCCTAGTTAAATTTACCCTTTTTAATTTTTCATATTTATTTCCTATCTTATTCATAGCCTTTTCCTTTTTTGTTCTCTTTAGGTCACGAGCAGTTGTCCAAGCATTTCACTACATATCGTACTGTGTATGACTGTGTACGTGACAAATAAAATTTGAATTTGAATTTGAATTTGAAGAATGCTTTCCTAACAAAAGCTGCACACAAACATCCAAATACGGAGTCGGTTACAACAACAAGAACCCATTGATTGTTTATTGGTTAAATGCATTTCATGCCACCCAGAGGGCATTTGTGTAGATTTAGGGGACAAGGTCTAAAGCAGTTGGGTTGTGAAAACAATGTCTGTGCGTGATGTCTGTTTATGGCTTAAGGCCTCCACTGAATTGTTTACTGTGCTTCACACAGCCTGATAAGGAGCAGTGGTACAGAGTGAAAATGATGAATTAACGGGGTGAGTTTTATTTTGGAGAGAATATGAAAAGGTTGTGTTGATTTGACTCAGTTGTTTACGTTTCTGCCAAAGCAAAGCATTTGTGTGCAACCAGTGTCCACTATTGAATTAAGTCAATCCAACATGTTTTTGTCAGTGCAAAAAGGAGTTACGGTACCTGTATGCTTACACAATATTGTCCCGGGAGGGAGAAAAACTTTCTGGTGAAGTTTTGGTTGATCTTTGGGTTTTGCTTGACACTAGGTTGATTCTATCAGTGAGGTTTGGATTGTTCTCTTTCTCTAAGAGAGAGAAGGATGGTTTTATGCTTGGACATGTTTGCAATGGGCCCCAGTATTTGTTACTATATGAGTATTTTATTGTTTACGTTTGTTTTTGCTTTTGTTACAGTGCACTGAGATAAGAACATCAGAGAGGTGTGATCCACCGGTGGTGATATTTTGGTATTTTGTGAGTTCCTGATTTAACAAATCAGCTCTTTAATCCAGGCCTGAGAGATTGAACTTTAAAGCGCTTACTGAAAACAGTCGCAAAGTATTTTTCTCCATGATTATAATGGGCTTGGGAGAAATTCACTTATATGGGACACTGATCGAATGAGAAGTCCTGAGCTTAAAAGGATTGCAGCGAGTCAATCCAGTCCAAAGAAGGAAAAAACAAACAAGGAACTGTTTCCTTTAAAATGATGACGTCATCTTGCTGGTGATGGAGCCTCGAATAGGTTGCGCGTGAGACTCCATTATCAGCAATATCTGGTATGAATGTGTGTGGATGTATGCATGTGACTGGACTGTGACGGACTGACGACTAAAAGTTTTAACTGACTTGGTACTGAGACAAAAACGGTACTGACTTTAGGATTAGTAGATGTCCACAGACAATTCACCCAGCCTGTAAAAGAAGGGTGGATGTTTTGTCTTGCTTTGTTTTGTTTTTGCAAGGACAGAGGGTTGACAGAGACTAAGGGGGCTAAGGCTGTAGCTTCACAGGAGTGTGAACTGCAGACTTAACCCTTTGGTTGCTAAAGTGAAGAAAAGGTTTGATTCCACTCATGACTGAGCATTCATAGATGGGAGTTTCAGCATTGGCAAGTCCAGTGTTTCCATCCTGCAGGTCTGTAGAAAATATGAACAATCAATTATTACCAACTTCCTGTAAACACTGCAGTTTGATGATATTTTATTAAAATAAGACAGATGATTTTTCACTGTAATTCAGAACAACATTTTAAAGTAGTTCATTTAAATTCACTCTCTTTATATTTTTCATTTGAACAAAATCACCCTGCTTCTTCCTGACATCGACACAAGCCATCTGCTGAAGAACAGCTCAGCTCAGAGTTAAAAGTTTAAAAATTGACCTTTTAGTTGTTTGAGATAAGAAATTGATCTGCTTTCAGGCTTTTGAAATACATGCGTAATATTCAGTTTTCAGTCTGTTAACATTTAAGCTGTGCTGTTCCTCTTGAACTTAGTAAAAAGGCACAAATAACGTTGTTGTCTTTTGCCAGTTATTGCCCACAGTTAGATTGCTGCAGTTTAGCTTTCACAGAAACGTGACTTACTGGCCAAGACCAGGACCTTTTATTCTTTACTGAAAGCCACAAGTTACCTGGAAAACTCGAAGTGGTGGGTATGTCCTCATTCAAACAAAGTATACTGTAATTCTGTTACTGCTGCATCAAATTCAACAGTATTATCCCACTGACTTGTGTGTAGTAAGGTATTTGAAAATCCACAGATAAAGAAATTAGATGATATTTTGTAGAATTTGCTGATGAAAAATTGAACTTGTTTTGACATAAAAAAAAAATTCAAAAGCTTCCTTATAGTCATGATGTTAGCCTGAATTATATAAAACACTGCATCAAATAGAACAACAAAGTAATTACAGATGTTTATCCCAAGAAAGCAAAATTAAACTGAACCAGCCTTTTAAACATTCTGATGTGTTCGGGAGTATAGATTGCTGAATTAACGAGGTGCACCTAAAGCCACCATGAATATCGAACCCATATTGTAGCGTACAAAACGCTGAAGGCGCACAAACTTTTTTTTTTAAGTGTGGATGTTGTGACCGCGGTTCAGTATCGAAGCATCCAGCTGTGGACATTCACTCACAGACAGCCTCTGCTTCTGCTTTCAGCACTCTTTCTGATGTAGTGCAAAACCTGCAAACATTTTTATAAATCAGAAATAATAAGAATTTACTTACAGAGGAAGATGGAGCAGAAGAAAATGTGACAGAGTTTCATCTCGAGGTTCTGACGGCTTAATGTTTAATGCTGCTTCTCTTACTTCTCTGTTTGGAAACAAGGAACTTCTAACTTCTCTTATCCTCGCAGTCCCTCCTTCAAATTCACACTCCTGCGCTTTGATGGGTTTTTTTCTACTGCAGAGTCAAAGATTAAGTGTCCATTTATTTATGGGTTTCTTTTAAATCGTCCTTCAGAAGTTGCAGAAGTTGATTCTTTTGGTTTCTGGAAGTCTGTCCTGCGTCTCACAAAGCAGACTTTTCAGACTTGATCAAATTCACTTTAATTTAGCTGTCTGGCTGTACTCCAGTTTCGTGTGAAACCAAAAACACTGCATCATCTAAAAGCAACTCGACTACTAAAAAAGTTTTGACACTGACAGAGAGGAAGCTTTGAGCCATCAAAATAGAAAATTTCAAACAAAAATGTATTCACTCACCTTATTACTCAATTGTACTGAGATTGGGTGATCGTGAAGATCATCTAAGTACAGTTAACTCACTTTCATCTTCAGTAAACAAGTTTGAAGTCATTTGAGTTTCGTGACACAGCACTTTATTTACTTGAAGGAACCATCAGATGGTAGGTACATTATGATCATAAAGCTGGACATGGTCAGCAAAAATAATCAGGTAGGTTCTCAGTTGGCCATATTGAATGTGAGTATTATAAGAATGTGCGTCTGACAGAAAATAAGAAAAAGCAGAACAGGTAAAAAAAATGTGGTGTTTCATCTTCTTATATGTGAGGGAATGAATTACAGAATACTTTGCGGCCATGACCTGTTGTAAAGTTTGAGTTTCAGGGTAGAAGCAGAAGTTGTATTTAAGATATAGAAAGTGAACGTGCATTAAGGAGAAGTGGGCTATGTAGCCTTATTTATAAATGGCTCGTACAACCCAGTTGATTTTAAAGTGTGCTGAGGAAACACATTGTAACTGATGTTGCTGGATGTTCACTGTCTGGATTCCTCCATCAGAGGTCAGAGATACAGAGGTCATACATACAAATAAGATAAGATAAGATAAGATAACCTTTATTAGTCCCACACGTGGGAAATTTGTTTTGTCACAGCAGGAAGTGGACAGTGCAAAAGTTATGAGGCAAAAATTAGAATACAATAAGAATAAATACAGTACACAACTGTACAGAATAGAATAAAATACTATATACAGTAGAATAAAATAAAATAAATATACAATAAGATAAAAATAGAATACAAATACAAATACTATATACAACTGAGTAAAAATACAACGATGACAGAAAGGATTATTGCACTTAGTATTATTGCATATGTATGGATGTGTGTGCTTGATCAGTTAAAGTCTTTATTATGGAGTCTGACAGCAGTGGGGAGGAAAGACCTGCGAAATCTCTCCGTCCCACACCGTGAAATGATGGCAGCTCATTAAAGGCTCTGTTAGAATGTTTCAGTGAAATCAAAGCCTGGATGGCGTTAATTTTAAACTTCAGTGACAGCAAAACTAATTCCACTTATCTGGGTCATGGGGGCAGTAGCCTAAGCAAGGAAGCCCAGACCTCCCCAGTTACCTCCAATACGGGGGAACACCAAGGCGTTCAGGCTGACAGATATAATCTCTCCAGCATGTCCTGGGTCTGCCCTGGGACCTCCTCCTGGTGGGATATGCCCAGAACACCTCACCCAGGAGGTTGTATATGTCTGAAATAAAGTTATAATATTAATAATAATAATAATAATAATCCTTGTCAGATGTCTGAATCACCTTAACTGGCTCCTTTTGATGTGGAGCAGTAGCGGCTCTACTCTGAGCCCCTCCCGATAGCCAAGCTCCTCACCCTATCTCTAAGGGGGAGGCCAGCCACTTTTCTGAGAAAGCTAATTTCTGCTGCTTGTATCTGCCATCTCTTTTTTTCAAACACTACCCAGAGCTCGTGACCATAGGTGAGGGTAGGGATGTAGATCAAGAACTTTGTATTTACACTCAGGTTTCTCTTCACCATGATGGACCAGTATGGCTGGCATCACTGCAGCCACAACACCAATCTGTCAGTGGATGTCCTGCTATCCTCTGTCTTCACTTGTGAACCAGACCTCAAGAACTCCTCCACTTGGGCCAATAACTTGTTTCTGACCCGGGGTGGACACTCCACCTACTTCTGACTGAGGTGTCCTAAGACTTGGAGGTGCTGATTCTCATTCACGCTGCTTCACACTCAGCCCCTCTCTTCACTAGAGTCCAGAACATACAGCTGCAGATCTGCTGATACAATTGTAAAATCACTGACCTTCTGGCCGAGGGTGGACACCCTTATGATCAAACATGGTCTTTGTTATTGATAAACTGTGGTTTGCACAGAAATTCAGTAACAGAACACACTGTTCCTCTCAATTGTGCCCCTCCAGGTTACATTGTTATTGCCTACATGAGCACTGAAGTCTCCCAAAACGATGGGAGTCACCAGGTGGAGCACCCCACCCTGGGACTCCAAGAAGCCCAGCCATTACCTGACCAGAGGTTTCAGGGAACCCTCTTGTCTACAGGGAGAAACACCAACGTATTGGTAGCAAGCCAAGGGGATACTGGGATATAGTCCAACCTCTTTCCAGGAGACTGGACTTATCCAAGGTTTTGAAACTCATCTACCTTCACTATCTCTGCTGTGATTAGATGGAAATTGTGTTGTTTAAACTAATTTTAATTTCCATTTATTATAAGAGAATTTGAAGCAACATGTGTTGGCTTACCGTCTGCTGCTAAATTGTTTTGCTACATTGTGCAACATCAGCTACAAGCGATAATCAAACACTTTTATAGAGATTGACAGACCACGTGACTTTCGCGCACTGCATGCCGGTAACTCGTGGCAAAACGATCCAAGCGCCGCATCAAATGCACGCATTTGCAGCACCGCAAGAAGTTCATTGTCGGTTCCAATACACTTTTGTGACTTTGTTGTGTGGACAACAGAAGCTTGTGTTATTACACGTGTGATGCCAGATGTAGACTTGTGGGCTAAAATGCTGCCTGTCGCTCAGGATTTCTTCTACAAAGTTGTGATGCCTGAGCTCTTGGCCAATCACTACACTGGTCCAGAACCCAGTGTTTCACAAGGGCCACATTCCATGGATGTTACCGTGACAAAAAAAAAAAACGAAAGAAAAAAGCTTGCATAGAAAACTAACCAGACAGTATTTCAATTACACCCGTTCAGAGACAACTCTCTTATATTGAAGGACTTTATTGTGATTTCATGTTTAGTGTCACTTTAAGGTGGACCCATCTTCCTGTACTCTGCACTCTATGGTTTGTGTTACCTGGTGTTCTGTCACTCACAGTGAATTATAAGATGTTTACATTGCTATAAATGTCTGTCACAACAGTCATACTTTGTTGTAAATATTTGCCGATTTGCACCACTGCACTTTACAGCTGTGCTGTAAATTATCTCTTTATGTCCAGAATGGGCCAACGCAATCTCTTTCTTTTCAGTTTGTACTAATATACAGTGTCAGAACCAATACAAATAAAGTAAGTGTTGCACAAGTCTTTCATCAGGACTGTCTTTATTTATAACTGACAACAGTGTTACATGTTACTATTGAAGCTGTCACGGACCCAGTTCCAGGGATTCGGGGTCTGTGAGCAGTGTGGACTATTATTATTATCGTGGTTATTGTGATTATTGTTATTATGGTTGTGTCCGCTGTCCTGCTTTCCGTGTTGGTGTACTGTCAGGTGTTTATGTGTGTGTGTGTGTGTGTGTGTGTGTGTGTGAGGGTGCGGTCGTGGCAGGCACTTTTAGGCCTGGTGGGTGTGGCCCTGCCAGCTGACCGGTCCCACCCAGGAATCCACACACCTGGCGCCGATCAAGCCTCGTCAGAGGAGCTTCAAAACAGTGTGGCTGAGAGCTCCTCGACGCTGGATCGTTGAGTGACTTCCCGAGGAATTGTGGCGACCAGGAGGCAGCACACGGAGAGTACACAGGGAACGGAGACAGAGCACGGAGCACGGGCTAAAGGAGAAGACACGGAACGGGAGTTGGGATCGCACGGGGGATTTATTGTTGTTTGGATTGTCACCACTGTAAATAAACACTGTTGCACTGTAGAGTCCTGCATTTTGGATCCTCCTTTCCCCACATCCCCACGGTCTGCCAGCGAGACCGTGACAGAACGATCCAGCCATTATGGGCCCAGCGGACTCAAGGACCGTCTCACAGGAGGAATTGCTCGCCCAGCTCTGGAAATACTGTCGGAGCATTATCCAGGCGGCAGATCCACATCAGAGACACTTACAGGTCGTATTTTTTGATTCCTTCTTATCATCAATCACCTCATCTGTGAGCTTTTTGGACATTAAGAGACTAATTTCGATTATAACCACGCTGAGGGAAAGTTCCTGTTTTGAGCTGTTTGGTTTGGGCTGTCCGGGCGAGGAGGATGTGGCAAACTCCCTGGGAGCCCTTGCTGCCTATTTCTTTTTTCATAGGCTGATAGCCTCCCCGCCGTCGCTTGCAGCTTGCTTGTTGGACCCTCCATTGCGGGGGAAACGTTTCACTCGCCCTCTGCACCTCACCCCATCTCCACTCACCTCTGCGGCACCTGCTGAGTCGGCGGACCAAGGACCGGCGGCTCAAAATCACACAGCTGCTCTCCTGTCCGGCCAGCTGGTGGACCCTCAGCCTGATACGCCGGCCCCGGCATCGTTAAAGAAGCGACGCTTGCGCCGCCGGCGTGCCTCACCGCAGCCAGACTCTAAAGCTTTCCTACAGCCAGCTGTGTTGGAGGCTGGTATGCCTGCTGGAACTACTCTGCCACCACATCCACCGCCTGCTGCTGCCATGTCACCATCGTCACCGCCAGGTGACCGGTTCAGTGTGCAGGGGGATCCCGCGCCGCGACCGGAGGAGCACAGCGAGCCGGAGGAGCTCAGCATGCCCGAGCGGGAGCTCAGCGAGCGGGAGGAGCCCGCGTCGCCAGCTGTGGAGCTCAGCGTGCCCGAGCGGGAGCTCGGCGAGCCGGAGGAGCTCAGCGTGCCCGAGCGGGAGCTCGGCGAGCCGGAGGAGCTCAGCGAGCTAACGCCGGAGGAGCACTGTGAGCCGGAGCAGCCCAGCGAGCCACCCACTGAGAAGCCCGCACTGCTGCTGACGGACCTCAACGAGCCGGAGGAACCGGCGTTGCCAGCAGAGGAGCTCAGCGAGCCTGGTGAGCCCGCGCTGCCACCGGAGGAGCTTGGAGGTCCGGAGGGATCCGCTGAGCCAGAGCTGGCGGTCTGCGTGCCGGAGGGGCCGCCACGTCCTGAAGCCCGGCCGCCACGTCCTGAAGCCCGGCCGCCACGTCCTGCAGCCCGGCCGGTACATTGGGTATCGTGCGTTGTGCGGAGGCGGAAGCAGCAACGCCGCCGCCACCGGACCCGTGGCAGGCCGCTGGAGCAGTCACACTGCCGCCACCGGACCCGTGGCAGGCCGCCGGAGCAGTCACACTGCCGCCACCGGACCCGTGGCCGCCCGCCGGAGCTGCAACGCCGTTGCCACCGGATCCGTGGCAGGCCGCCTGAAGCGTTCTGCTTCCATCACGGGGTTGGAGGTAGGCCGCCAGAACTGTTTTCCCACCATGGCAGTGATTGGACTGTTGAACTGGGGTTTTCCGGCCCTCCGTCCTGTTTTCCCCCCGCCGCCCGCCCTGGGTTGGTTTTCCTGTTTTTTGTTTGTTTTGTTTTGGGGTCGCCAGGAGTCGACCCTTAGAGGGGGGGTACTGTCACGGACCCAGTTCCAGGGATTCGGGGTCCGTGAGCAGTGTGGACTATTATTATTATCGTGGTTATTGTGATTATTGTTATTATGGTTGTGTCCGCTGTCCTGCTTTCCGTGTTGGTGTACTGTCAGGTGTTTATGTGCATGTGTGTGTGTGTGTGTGTGTGTGTGAGGGTGCGGTCGTGGCAGGCACTTTTAGGCCTGGTGGGTGTGGCCCTGCCAGCTGACCGGTCCCACCCAGGAATCCACACACCTGGCGCCGATCAAGCCTCGTCAGAGGAGCTTCAAAACAGTGTGGCTGAGAGCTCCTCGACGCTGGATCGTTGAGTGACTTCCCGAGTGGCGACCAGGAGGCAGCACACAGAGAGTACACAGGGAACGGAGACAGAGCACGGAGCACGGGCTAAAGGAGAAGACACGGAACGGGAGTTGGGATCGCACGGGGGATTTATTGTTGTTTGGATTGTCACCACTGTAAATAAACACTGTTGCACTGTAGAGTCCTGCATTTTGGGTCCTCCTTTCCCCACATCCCCACGGTCTGCCAGCGAGACCGTGACAGAAGCTTACAGGACAAAGGCAAAATAGTATACCGTTAGTATAACAAAACAATAACAACCACAACAAACAATTGATACAACAAATTGGAAAACAGTTATTCATCACTTGCATGCTTCACAACAACACTTGGGCACATATTTGTGAGCGCACATGACACAGCGATTATCTTATCCAGCAAAGTCATGTTCTCACCTTCACATGGCACCACAAAACCTAAACGGATGGTGTCATTTAGGATAGTGTACTTGGACCGTAGACAGCCTATAACGCGTTCAACATGGATCCTGACATGTGCCAGTTTTCGTGTGTCCTCCACATCTTTTGCTTGTAGCTGACTACGACCCCGTGTAAATGCTGGGATTTTTAAAGTGGCACCCATTAAGGCAACACTTTCCTTGATATCAAAACCCCGGTCAGCGAGCACTGTGTCCCCAGGTGACAGCTTCTGTAGAAAGCCAGATGTTTCAGCTATTCGTTTATCGCTGGTACGCCCTCCCCATCCTTTAGAAATGAAAGAGATGGTCCCTTGTGGTGTGATGCCAATGAGATATTTCATTGTGTGTCTACTTTTGTATGTGGAATACGTCTCCGCCATGGCGCATAAATTTTGTGCTCTCTCTATGAACAGTTCAAAACAGTCAATAACTGTCACCCGGTCACCAAACATCTCAACATACTGGTGTGGCATACTGGCCTGTATGCAATGTCTTCCCGGCCAGTGCACCAGTGGACTGAGGTGAGCGTATAGCACATTTACAGTAATGTTAAATACAGTGGATGTGGTTGTCCGGCTAATATCAAAGAGGTGTGCAATATGTGCAATTGGAAGGTTGAGTCTTAAACGCATGAGAGTCAACAAGAGCATCTGAAACTGGGAAATTTTCCTGTCAGTGTCTGGCAAGCTCGGGCTGATTTGTTGTAGCACCCCCATTAGTAAAGCAAAAGAAGGCAGCCCTGTGTAGAATTTAACTTTAGAGTTGTTATCTTTCAAGAATTCCATGTCTAATTTCCTTTTGGACAGTTCTTTTTGTAATATTAGGTTTTCTTCCTGCAGGTGTGCTATTTCTTGTAACCTTAGAGAACACATTTTACAGTCCTGCAGATCTTCATCCTCGTGCTGTGGAGTTATCTGCTGTGGTTGGATCTCAGCTGTAGTTTCCGTAGTGACAGGTGCTGAAAAACACACATGCATACAGACAAAGACAAGATCATTTTATGATCAAAGGAGCATAGCGCGATGATTTCTGTTCAGCGCCAAATAAGACGTATTAACTACTACAAAACACTTACCTTTGTGGAAATGCTTGGAGCAGACTAACATGTGAGGTGGAGTGTTTTCGAACGTTATATTAGGTCTTCGGATAGCGGCAATCCAGGCCATCCGTCGCCTCTTCTTGACTTCGGAGACATGGCTTGGAATATTTCTGCTCCACGCCGGAATCCGATAAAAACCAATCGCTTTACCCGTCGGCTTCACGCGGCTGTTGCTCGCCCGGCTTGTGCAGTTAATAATACAACAGCTTCTTGCCATTTTTGGTTTCTTTTTATCGCTGTGTAACTGATTTCAATTGAAAGCCTGTGTGCGCTAGTAGCTCTTGCCACGAGTTACCACAATCCTTTGCGGTTTTCCCCTTGAATGACGTCACATTTTCAATCTCTATTCTATGCCACTTCTGCATGAGAACTTATCTGACTCAACAGCACAACCTTGTGGGGTAAATTGTGCAGTGCACACCTTAAACTTTGCAGGTCAGGCCAGCGCAGGCAGGGTTAAACCGACAGTTTTCATTGTCAGTTTTTACATTTATGTTAGGCTACTTTTAATTAACTGCTTTAGCCCACTTACAATGAAAATTTAAAAAAATCTTGTTCATGACCTGTGTAGTATGTAGAACTTAAAATTTTAAATAACCTGGCACCTAGTTATCTGATTGACCTTCTTAATTTATATATCCCCACAAGGGCACTCAGATCCTCTAATCAGGGGCTCCTAATGCAACCAATGTCTCGACTAAAGACGAAAGGGGATCGTGCCTTTGCTTTTGCTGCACCAAAACTTTGGAACAGCTTGCCAGTTGATGTCCGTGCGTCGGAAACTATTCAATCTTTCAAGTCAAGGTTAAAAACCCATTTGTTTAAGCTCGCCTTTCAAACTACTTAGTATAATTTCCTCCCGGTTCGTGCTTGTAATAATATTACCATCCTATAACTGTATTTCTTTGTTGTTGACTGTTCTCTTTTGTTGTAAATCTGCAAATATGGCTCGTCTGTGAAGCACTTTGTTGTACCTGTGACTCTTAAATGTGCTATAGAAATAAAATTGAAATTGAAATTGAAATTGAAACTCCAATTTCGAAAACACAACTTTCTTTTCTTTCTTTTTTTTTTTTATAAAGCTCTGACTTGTATTATGAGTATGAGTCTGTGGTCTGGGAGAGAGTCCTGTAACTCTGTCTGCAAAATACAGTATATAATGACCAATGCTGGGCAGTTAATTATATAGTTATTTCTTCAAAAAAGTTACTGAGTTTGGCAAACAACAAAGTTTTTTTGCAGCTATTTTTTTTTAAATGCAGCCAAGGCATTTTTAAATAAACATTTCAAACTATTTACAGAACAATCAGCTGTTCTGCATCAAATCTGATGCCACACAAATTATTTGTGCCACTCCAAAAATAATTTCTGTCCACTATGAGATAAAGAAGAACAACAGCCTGATACCTGCAGGCCTGACAACAGGAGATGTGTCACTCCTGTCACTCCTGTAACATTCAGCAGTCGCCTCATTGTTCTGACACACACAATAAAACTATTGACTACACTACACACTAACTACACAAGATTTGCGCTAAACGTCTCAAATCTCTCACATCTCAAAGCACCGCCGTCACTCCTAAAACTTCCCCCCGTTTCTTAACAACTAGATGCCATGTTGCCATATCATTTTTCGATTGGTCGACATGGTACTTTTTTGGACGAATAGGAAAGGGACAGGGGGGTGGGGTTTGTTTTTGCTCACAGGTGGAGAGTGCTTTCAAGCCTTTTTTTTTTTTTTTTTAAATGCCGTTTTTACCGTTTCTTCCTGCAGTAAATATAAACAACGACAGTATTCAGGAAGAAAACCAAACATTGCATTTTTTTTTTATCATAACTCTGGTTTTACGTGGCCGATCAACAGAATTTAAAAACTGGTATAAAGTCCACACTTTTTCCGTCAATTTTTCCGTCTGTCCTGCTCACATCTCCAATGGTTGTACACGTTGTCATTAACGTGGCTTCACTCCACATCAGCCACACCGCTTTGCTCGCTAAAACACCGGTGTCGGCGCATAAGGACGCTGTCATAGCCTGTCAACGACCTTGATTGGCTGCATATATAGGCATCATTGGCTGGACTATGGGATAAGGTGGCATCGTTCTAATCCCATATGGGAGCAGCCAGTCACTCACTGACTAACACTGCAAAACAGAATTGTTAAAGTTTTAATTTTAATTTAAATTCAGGTTAGATTTTTTTTGTGCACAACGCAGAATTTATGTGCGCAGAGACCGTGCCAGCAGTGCGCAATTGCGCACGTGCGCAGCTTAGAGGGAACATTGCTTGCATGCCATACAAATGTGATAAACACACACACACACACGCACACACACGCACACACACGCACACACACACACGCACACACACACACACACACACACACACACACACTTGCGTTGTATTGTAGTTCCAACAGCTACATTGGAGAATAAATTGCCTTTCAATGCAGACACTGAAGAAATGTGTATCCAGACTTGGAGTATTTTTATTGAGAAAACACATGTTATGTACTTCTTTTGATCGTTCATTTCCTTGAAACACATCAAAATATTCTTACATTTTATTTATTTAAATAGTATAATCCTTCCAGTGAAATATTATTTTACAGCAACACTGTAAAAAATACATTAACATTGTTCAATAAAACATAAATCCATCCATCCATCCATCCATCAATTCGCTTCCGCTTATCCTTGTCAGGGTCGCGGGGGGCGCTGGAGCCTATCCCTGCTGTCATAGGGCGAGAGGAGGGGTACACCCTGGACAGGTCGCCAGTCACACAGGGGCAGACAACCATTCGCACTCACTTTCCCTCGCACATTCACACCTAGTGGCAATTTGGATTATCCAATTAACCTATCCCCACATATTAAAACATAAATATAAAACCAATTTTAAATAAGAAAACGTATGTGCAAATGCAATATCTCAGAAAAATAATAATGTAATATTATTAAGATTATATAGTAATACGTATTTAGTTACTCTTAGTATGAGTGAATGATATGTGAGCCTTATTTAGACTGATTGGGACCTGATGAATGGAAAATCAAAGAATTACCTGATTATTTTTTTTGTACCTGATTTTTGTTTCTGAGAATAATGAGATCCACATAAGAGGACATTTGTTTTAAATTTCGATAGAACAGCGGCAGTATAATGTCCTCGTAAGTGGATCTCTGGCCCTTGTAGAGCAAAATTGGGTATTTTGGTGTCGACAACCCAAAATGTATTTTCCACATATGTGGATGTCAGGTCCTTGGAGGTTAGAGAATGTATATGAAAGATGGATGTAGCCACCATGACAGCTTGTCAACCACCTGCTTGTAGCAGGTCACAGTTTATTTCTGCTGTGATTTTATACACAGGTAAAAGTTGTTTAGGACCAGGATGGCTTTGGTGAGAGTAAACTGGAATAATAACATAATATAATAACAATTTCTTTGCTTTTGTTTTGTTTTGCAGCTTCCTTAATTTGTTTCTTTTTAGTATCAGTTTTTTCAGGTCTGGTAAAAAACAAACAAACTACTATTTGATTAAAATAAATGCTTTTAAAATGATTAACCATGCACACCGTTAGCCAAAGTTATGGAGCATGAGTTGAGACAGAATGGTCTTGAGGTAAACCTCTATCCAGACTGTTAGCCACAGTAAAAAATACAATTAGGGATCTCTAATAATGCTGCATGATTACAGACACAGGCTTGGTTATAGGATTACTATCTGGAAATCCAACAGCTAAATGCAATGTACTACTCACAGGTCAGTTTGCAGAGCTTTATGCAACTGTTTCATTAAATCTGTCCTACAGAGTTTCTATGGAAATATTAATGGGAATAACAGGATTAGTTTTCTGTTAAGTTAAACTAAACTATCAACTACCATAAAGAAACATTTTTAACCTGAGATTAACTGATTGAAAGCACATTAATATTTGCAATAAACAGAAAAGAACATTCAGTTTTGTCTGAATTATAATCACTTGTTGATCTTTGTGAGAGGTAAAGTGCCATCAACAGCATTAATACTGTTTCTTAACTGCAGAGTACAGAGGAGGTGAAGCATCTGTGGTGAGGTTGGAAGGGCTGGTATGTACCAGAGGTGTGGAATAGACGACTTCATCCGTTTTACTACAGGATGTGTTGTTGGTGGCAGGAATGTTGGAAAAATCCACTTCAGCATAATTAACTTTATTCATGTTGTCTTCAGCCTGAAAGAAAAGTGAGATCAACCTTCAGACCCTTAAAAACGTGTTTGTAATTAAATAAAGGTTTATGGAGCTACAGCCTGAGACATCATTCTTTCTTGTACACATAAGTTGTACCCACATTTTGAGTGTGAAATCTTTAAAAACATAACCCTCAGCCATGTTTTCTGAATTGCTCTTTAAGTTATATCTAAACAAAAAGTAAACAAATGTCTCGTGAATAAAACGAAAGTGTTTGTACCTAATAAACTGGACCCAAATCCTGTGCATTGAATTTGGCCATTTCTAGTCATTGCTATTAGCTGGCAGAAAGAAATGCAACAGTATATCCACAGGGCATAATAATAGTATAATATCCATCCATGACTACTGATGAATTACTTCATTACTCAGACTGGTTTGTCCTGGATTTGGACATCAGAGTTTAAAATAAGAAACGAGTTGTATCTACTTTGTTCTGAGAACAGGTGGTGAGGTTGTAGAGGTCGATGTTTTCAGCTCCATCTGGTTGGGGGCCTTTTGCAGTGGTGTAAATTGAAGACACTTCCACCTTCCTCTGTGGGGCCCCCTCTCTTATTTCTTGCTTGGCCTGGAGAAGGAGAATAAACCAGATGGTGGATACAAATAAAGCGATAATGAAACTCAGGTGTCTCACAGTTCCTAAAACTCACCCGTGTAATGTTGGCATACTCTGTTTCCACAGGAGGTCCTGAAAATGCAGTTCATAAAACAAACATCATTTAACATAATTGATAGTCTGACCTGTTTAAAGCCAGGCTGGAAAACTACTGACTTTGTAAGATATCTCAGCTTTTTCGTTAAGACACAATAGAATTTAAACAAAATGTACATGAGTCAGTTTTTTTATTCTGTCAGCAGCAGAGATCAGTGGGTGTTAAGTTCATACCTGATGACTAGGTCTGCAGCATAAGTTTAGATTAACTGTAATGTCGGGTTAATCTCCAGGAAATTAATGTGTGATGTGCGCTGTAAAGATGAAACACTGCTGTGTGTTTATTGTAGGCTCACCTTTGGGTTTAATGGCCTTCCTGTTCTTGTAGAAAATCAGCAAAGTTGCTGATAAGACGATGATCACAAGAACCAGAGTCAGAATCATGTAAAGCATCTTATCTGCACCTCAGCAGAACAGAGTTTTAGTGTTACTCTCTTAATCAATAAAGGTTAACTGATGCAACTAAAGACACACAAACTGTTACACTGATACTTGTATAAATTCATGGAAAGAAATCTGAGAAACTGCTGAGTGATGGACCAACAACATCTTTGTCTGCCACTAAGAACTCATGTAGTGAAACTCTAATGAAGTCAGGCATGTTCTCACTCAGCTTTTAATGCCCGGTGGTTTAAACTTCTTGAGTTCTTCATTCAGATGTTGTGCCATACTGCACTACTTTTATTTGATAACTTTGATAACTATTTTGATAACGTCACTCAGAATCAACAGGTTCTTGCCCTTTTCTACAACTGCATGTTCTCGGAAAGAGCTGCGGTTTATCTTCTCTACATCTATTCTCTAAAAACAGGAAGTGATTTAGTAGCTGAATAAGTTCATCACAAAGTTATTAGGTGAAAAGTCACATAGACATGTAGATTGCTCAGTAAACAGAAAAAAGCACATTTCATGAAGCTGATCAAATTATATAAAAAAAATCAAAACTCTTGACACAAAGACAAGTAACACCCAGAAAGCACAAAATTACAAGATTACAGCGATAAAGCAGAACAAAAAGTGACAGGCTCTCATGTTAAGGTTCTGATGGTTTAATGCTGTTGTCTTCCTTCTTCACTTGTAAACCAGGAACCTTTCACTTCTCTTAATGATGAGACCCATTCGTCAGCTCTGCATTTCTACTTATTTATTTATATTATATCTCATGTTTTCTATACCCTGAAAAGATCTCACGTTGTTATCCTCATCCAAAATCACACATGTACCTGAGTGCTGAAAACTAGAAATTGACTGTATATGTACAGTACAGAGTACTGTACTCTGTACTGTACAGGGGGTTGGGAAGCGCATCTGTAACCGGAAGGTCGCCGGTTCGATCCCCGGGCTCTCTGTCCTGGTTGTTGTGTCCCTGGGCAAGACACTTTACCCTACCGCCTCCTGGTGATGGCCAGAGGGGCCGATGGCGCGATATGGCAGCCTCGCTTCTGTCAGTCTGCCCCAGGACAGCTGTGGCTACAACCGTAGCTTGTGATAATGTGAGAGAATGTGAGAGTGAATGAATAGTGGAATTGTAAAGCGCTTTGGGTGCCTTGAAAAGCGCTATATAAATCCAATCCATTATTATTATTATTATTACTGTTTTAACTATAATGATAATTATATCCATAGGAAACAAATGTCATCAGTGATATTTCAGAAAAATACAAACCCTTCATTTGTGTGCATTTTGTACTATTCAAAAATATCTCTGTTTCTGTATATTGAGGCCAATGCACAATGTTACGTCCCTTGGCTTTTTGCGTGAGCAGGCCATGATGTAATTATGCAACATGAAGCAACACTGATGTCGACACACCTGCTGCTTGGTCTGTGGCTTTTCGCCAGAGTCGGGGGACCACGGCATCATTTCTTGTAGCCATTTCCCTCAATGTCGGGTTTCAAAAATGGTGGTTTTGATTTTTGTGAACAAGGTGCTATCATAACTCATCGAGTGATGCCAAGTTCGGATCTCTTGGAAACCCGGCCGAGCAGGTACTGTTTTAATGCCTGGTACCCGAACCGTAACAAGTCTGTGCAGGTACTAATGGAAAAGGGTCTGAATAACCGAGATCATATCTACATCAGTATATTACATATTAAACATAAAATGTATAATGTACCTGAACTTGCAGGCGATCTCTGGGGCTGTTTTGAGGTTTCGGGGGACACTGATGAAACTCCAGCACTTTCTGAACTGAAGACTGAAGTCTCTGTTGTTGGTATTGCTTTTGTTGTTTTTGTTGTTTTTGTTGTTGATGTTGTTGTTGTTGCTGTTTCTGTTTTTGTTGTTGAGCCTGATGACAGAAATGTTAAAGTTGAAGTATACAAACAACATGAACAATGAAACAATGAGATTAAATCTTAAAAATTATGCTTAAAGCAGATTCAGTGTTTGCATGTAAGGTTTAGTTTGTGGTCATCAGTGGAACTTATAAAAACTAAATCTTAAGTTTATGTAAAGCAATGACATAAAAAAATATTTTTGCTGGAACTCACCTTCTGTGACAAGAATGTAAAACTCATGGCTCAGATCACCAAGCCAGGTTTTACTCAAACACATGTATGGTCCTGTGTCCGACTTTTTCAGCTGACCGATGCTCACATACAGAATATCAGATGACAGAACACCTTTTTCTACATACTGAATGCTGTATCTGTCATTTTTAGCTGCGTTCTCTGTTGTTTCAATTAGGATATTTCTTTTTTCACATTTTCCCTTACAGAAGAACTTCTTGGTTCCAGAGTAAGAAAATTTGCATTCAACTCTGATGTTTTCTCCTTCCATTCTTCTATAGGTGGGAATTCCTGTATTGACTTGACCAGCGTTTCCATCATGCAGTGCTGTAGAAATGATGAACAGTCAATAGTTAATATGTACCCTGTAATATGTTATGAATAATACATTTTTGTACATTTAATTTAATTGAATTTATTCACTTTTATTCACTTCATGTGAACGGTCATAAATGTTTAGTTGAATTCACTAAATTCTTACTTTACTTGCAAAGTAAAGTAATTTTACAAACAGCAAATGTCATGTTTTTTCCTAATATCTCCACAAATCATCAGCTGAAGAAGACTCAGAGTTGAAGTTTTGTGTAAAAGCTAGAATATCATCTTGAGTTTTACTTGCTTCAGAATCCATCTTCGTCCGCTTTTCTGACCTCCGCACGTAAAATGAAGATGTGTTGCTGAACATTCAGAGACTTCGGGATATCAACACTCACGCAGTGTTGTTCCTTTTATGTTTCATATTTAACAAGTATGAAAAAAATAACATTGCTGTTGCATCATCTTCGAACAAAGAATGGTTAAACATAATTTACCACCAAACTGATCCACCTTCGTGTTCCCTTGCCAAATGCTCCTCAATCAAAGATTTCCTCACAAACAGACCTCAGTCAGTCAGACTGCCTCCAACTCTTCGCCCAACTGTCACTCAGCATCAAGTCTCCGCAGGGCTGTATTCTCAACCCCCTAATTTACTCCATGTACACACATATTTGTGCATCAATCCAACCAATGAACATCATCTTCAAGTATGCTGATGACACCACCGTGAATAGGCTCCTCTCTAATGGAGATTAGACAGCATACAGGGTGGAGGTAGAGAATGATTCCTGCTGAGGCTCAGAAAATAACCTGAAGCTGAACATCCTTAAATCAAAAGAACTCATAATGGACTTCAGGAGGCACAGACAGATCCCCAACCCTTTGATTATAAATGTTGAACAGGGGGAAATCTGTCTCCCCCTTTCTGGAAACCCACATTTCCACTGATCTCACCTGGACCCACAACACCAGCGTTCAAGTGAAGAAGGCCCAACAGTGGCTGCACTTTCTTTGTGTCCACACCCACACACACTAACACACGCACACGCACACACACACACACGCACAGACTAGAATAACAAACAAACGTTAAGACCAGTTTCCCTTTTTCCTTCCTTTGTGTTGCAAAGCGGTGAGGTTGAAACAACAGTGTGTACTTGTCAACTATAAATACATCCTTAAAATAAAATAAATAAAAAACAAGTGTATGCAGATATTTGGCTGTATATTCAACAACAATACAAGAAAATCAGGATAATTTCTTAAAAAAACTGAAATTATTGAAAAACAAAATAAACTGAAGTCGTGTTTAAATAAAAATGGGGAAGTTAAGTTGTACTTTCAGAGGCACTTACACCTCTGAACATGTTTAACCACAAACACTCTGACAAAGAAACACTGTTAAACTTTACAATTGTTCATCAAAGGTGCAAAACAGCTCCAACAGTCCAAATGTTAAGCCCAGCTTTTTTAGTTTTCCCAGTGTGTTGCAAAACAGTGATACTGTAAACTGTCGGTTCCCCATAAAAAATCTCAACTATAACACTACTCCTTAAAAACAAGTATATACGTGGAAATTTTATTAAATATTGAAGTGCAATGCAAAAAAATCTGGAGAATCTTTGGAAAAAAAAAAAAAAGATAACCTTAGGTAATAAAAAATGGAGCCATGCTTAAAAAAGGTTCCTGCATTGTTTATATTTGGGGAAGTTACCTCATATTTTTAACAAACGTCATGTTCCAATAAACATATTTAACCACATAAAGCAATGATATGCAAGAAGGAGTAATAATACAAAAATTTACTCACTGAGAAAGATGAAACAGACCGCAGTGCCACATACTGTCTTCATATTGCTTGTCTTATAAACCAGGAACTTCTCACTTCTCTTAATGATGGACTCCCTCCCCCACACACATCATACAGCTCTACACTTCTCCCCTTTGCTTTAACTTCTTGAACTGCAGAGTGAAGGATTCTGTGTTGGTTTAGCTTTTGTGTCTCATCACTTTTAAAGCTGCATTAGGCTGGATTTACATCCTTGGAGTCTAAACAAAGCCGCAAGCCAGATGGCTAGCAAGCTCAACACAAGAACGTGACACACTGCTGTAGAAATAATGATGGATGGATATGAATAAACAAAAATAATCAAAAGAGAAAGTCACAAAGATTATGAATTCAACCTTTTTGCTCACTAAAGATAGTCATTTACAACGAATATTTAATAAAGAATACGTAAGAAAGAATTTATAGACGCAAAGGACAAAAATAATGAATTGAAATAGAAAGAAAGCCAGCAAAAATAAAGATTAAGTAAAGACTAGAAAATTGGAATACAATTGAGTATTTAGATATATTCATATTTAAAATAGTTTTATTTTTTTTCAGTTGCGGTGTCGGTGGTCTTCAACTGTCTGAGAGCAAGGATTAAAATAAAACAGAATTCAAAATGAAATGCAGAAGAACATGAGATGACAGGTGACTCAACCTTTAGCTGAGTCATCAGCTTCCTGTTTTAAAGAAGGACACCTCTCAATACATTCCTGAAGTTCACAAAAACAAAAAGTAAATAAATGCATAAAATTGTTTGTAACCAGTGGGGGGATTAAAATAAGCATAGTCATTAGGGAAAGAGGATATTTTAAAATGTGTACTGGTAAACTTACACTCATCTTTCAGCAACGGTGAAACCAACATCTGTTGAACTGACTGGTCGTTAGGGAATTATTTCATATCTGATCAGCTCTAGAAGAATACCTGCTCCAGGGCAGGTTAGGTTTAATACCAGTTACCATGGTGATATACCCTGGTAAACTTTAAGAAGTGAAACTTTGTAGTACAGGAAATCCTCTTTTGCACTAGAGGCCTTTAGTAGGAGGCAAAAGTTCAGGAACATAGTGTAACATTCATTAAAGTACTGTGTACTGTGCAAGGTTAAAAGAAGTAGCCACCAGAGGGACACAAAGGTCAACATCGATACTCTGTTATTAAAAATATTTATAACTCACCGCAGGTTTATAACAAAAATATTTTGATGACAATGACTGCATATTTTAGATTTAGATAATTTTTTACATAGTGAACATAATCAATCAGATAAACTGGCTTTTGAATTCAGCCCACTGTACAATATGTTTCCTATGAAATAAGAACAGTGAAATAAGAATACAGAACCAAACTGAAAGAAGACAGTATAGGTCGTTTTTCAAATAAAACTACTGTTAGTACAAAACAACATAAACAAACAGCTTTTACTGAGAACAAGCTTCGTTCCAAAAAACTAAACATCCAGTCGGATAAAATTTACTGCATACAAAGTGTAAATAAAACATAAATATTCTGTTCCATCATCACATCATGTGAAGTCTTTTGTTTCACACTGCATTCACCGTGGCTTCCAAGTTAAACTTTGAATCATTTGTGAAAAAACCCTTCTCAAACACTTTGTTACGCCCCTCTGCAACCTCTATTCTCTTTGCAGTGACAGTGCAAGACTCTTCAGGTGTTGCGCTTTTTTCAGTTTGTATTTTATTTCAGTTTTGGTTTTATAGAGTACAGAGGAGGTGAAGCATCTTTAACATGGTTCCTGGGGCTAGCATGTATCTGAGGTGTGGAGTAGACAACATCACCTGATTTTCCACAGAGGGTGCTGTTAGTTACAGAAATGTGGGAAAAATCCACTTCAGTGTAATCAACTTCATCTGTGTCATTTTCAGCCTGAAAAATAAGTGAGGTTAAACTTTAAATGTACTTAAAAAATAAACCCATCCAGCAGATAAAACAGGAGTGAAAAAAAACTTTTTTGCTTTACTAAACTTGTTTTACTGAAACTAAACAAATCACTACAACCTTCAACCTCAGCTACTGCATTAAATTATCACCTCACAGAAGCTGAAAATTATAACGTTTAGGAACAAAGGATTTGTCCTGGACTTAAAAAAAAACTAGCCACGCCTAATAACCCTGAACCAGAGCGTGTTCACTGAATTTGGACATTTTTTATTTTTTACTATTAGCTGGCAGAAAGAAAATATCCTATCGATGATTACTAATGACACTACTCAAACAGGTCTGTTCTGGTTTCTGACCAGTCAGACCGCAGTTCTACTTACTTTACTTTGAGAATAGGTGATGAGGCTGTAAAGTTCGAGGTTTTCAACTCCAGCTCGCTGGCAGGTTTTGGGAAAGGCATCAGCTGAAGACACTTCCGCAGGAGGTGAACCACCGTCTCTTATCTCTTCACACAATCGGTTATTCTGGAAAAAAGAGAACATACTGGCCAACTGATAAAAATCAGAAGGTAATGAAGACTGCGTGTCTCATAATTTCTAAAACTAACCTGTGTGATATTGGCGTATTCTGTTTCTACAGGAGGTCCTGAAAAATGCAGGTGAGAACACAAACTTAAACACCTTCCAGGAACTACAACCAACTACAAAAAAGGAACTAAACTTGGGAACAATATAAAGAATGAAAACTGAATATCTTTCAACTTAATCTTAAAGATGTATTCAGTGCCACAGCCAAGTCACACTTGACTTAATTCATGCCTATTGTAATCTGTTACATCTTGCATCTTTTTTTCCAGCTGTGCAGATGTTGTGCTTCTGAAATGTTCAGCTTTACCGGGACATCTGTCAGCTTTCATATATCCTAACATCTTAATAAGTCAACCCAGTGAGTATCAGTCTAGTACTTCTAGCTTCTAGTGTAGAAGCATCTGAGAGTCACAGACATGGATAGGTCTACTGAAGTTAAAACCTCTGTCACTACATCATTTTTCATTTTTCTTTTAATGAATTTGAATTTTCCTAAGTCAATGGTTTAGCAATGTATGAAAACTGGTCAATGTGACTCTGTGCTGAACACCTTTCAGTCAAACAATCAAATGTTGTCACAGCAGTTTTTTCCAGATCAGAAATCAGTTTAACAACAATTTTATTTTTCTATAAGCATTTAACCATCCTAAAACTCGACACCAACATTGTACTTTGTGACCTGAATCCAATTTGTAAACTGACTACGCCTGAATTTTCACTTGTTCCATTGGTTGATTTTTTTCACTTAATACAATAAAAAATAAAATAAAATTGTAAGAAATAAGTGAAAAAAAATCTGCAATTGGAACAAGTGAAAATTCTCCAGATCCAAGATGCACTGTCTAAAAACGAGTTCATATATCTCACTGAAATGTTACTGTGTAGCTGATTGTGTCTTATTTTAACTGCGATGAGATATTTTTGACTTGAAATTAGACAAATATACTTGGTAAGTTTTTGAATTTTTGCAGTGCAGCATAAGAACTTAATTAAGGTTAACCCTGAGGTTAATCTGCAGAGTTGCTCTGAAGTGGTAAAAAACAGAGGTTTCTCACTGTGCTACAGACTCACCTTTAGGTTTAATGGCCTTCATCTTCTTGTAGAAAATCAGCAAAGCGGCTGATAAGAGGGTGATCATAATGACCAGAATCAGAATCACATAAAGCGGCTTATCTGCACCTCAAGAGAACACATTTCTTTTTACTGTCACACTCGTAATATTTGGCGATGAATTATGCAACCAAAACACAGATACTCTGAGTTACATTTCATTTGTATGAAATTACTTTTGGTCCTCCTAATTTATTTTCAGATGAAGTTTCAGTTTCGACTGTTGCACTTGAATCCTCCATCACATGCAGTGCCAACTACTCAAATGAGGCTGTCCTGTGTGTGACTATCAAGTCTAACTTTTTACGTTAAGCTTGCATGCACATCATGAGAAATGTAACGTAATGTCAGGTCGACGTAGCCCACAGCTAATGTGATTGGCCAGTTCTGTGCAGTCTTTTCCCCACTGCATTTTTGTCTACTTTTTTGATGGCATAATAGTCATAGGATCACATATAGAACACTGAGATATGACCACACAGTAACAGGTAACGACACAGAAGTGGAAGTCTATAACATCTGTCATCTAGATCTCATGTCATGGTGCTTTAAGGAAGTCAAACGTGGTCTCACTCAGCTGTTCATGTGCAGTTCCTGAGTTCTTCATTTAACTCTTGCACTGTTTATGCACTGCATTTGTTTGAAAACTTTACTCATTTTGTACATTGTGCTTAAAATTTCAAAATCAAATAGCTGACAATGCATCATTAGTTAATGAATTAAAGTTTACACGTTAAGTTTACACTTTAGTAATATGACCGAGCGATGTTTCTACTGCTCTTGAATGTGGTTGAGGTTTTTGATAAATACACAGACGAACCCATACCTGGACCTGCAGGTGTCTCAGAAGGGTTCAGGATTTCAGTGGAGGAGGATGTAGATGTAGCGCTTTCTAAACTGAAGTTAAAACTTTGTGTTGTTGTTGCTGCTGTTGTTGCTGTTGTTGAGGTTGATAGGAGAAAGGTTGATGATGAAAAAGCCTTTGGAGTAGAGCCTGGTGTTGAAATTTTTACAGCTGTGAACAAAGAAACAATCAGTACAAAAACAATCCTGCAGTTTGTATGTCTGCATGCGAGTAATGTAGGTTAACAGGTGTTTTATGGCAACGCTAAGCTTATATTCAAAAAATGACTGAATGGAGATCAATTGAAAGAAATGTTGTTGCCAATGAGATGTGAATATGTTCACATCTTCAGAAATATGAATATAATTTTTGTAGAGACTTACCTTCAGTGACAATTATCTCAAAATAATCTGGGTTCAAAGTGCTGTCCAAAGTACACTTGTACCTTCCTGAGTCAGACTGTTTCAGCTGTGTGATGCTCACATACATAATATCATAACTAAATTTTTTTTTGAAATATTGAATGCTGTATCTGTCGCTCTGAAATGTGTCAGCAGTTGTATTAATCAGAATGTTTCCCTTTTCACATTCTTCCTTACAGAAGAGCCTCCTGCTTCCACTGATAAGGAACCTGCATTCAAGTGTGACGTCTTCTCCTTCCATTTTTCTGTGTCTGGGTGTTTCTGCATTGACAAGACCATCCTGCTGTGCTGCTGAAAAGATTAGCATTCAATAGTTACCATCATCCTATAAAGACAGATCATTATGTGCTTTAATTGTACAGTTAAATTCTTCATATTGTTATTTAAATATTTAAAAAATTTAAAAAAAAAACTTCCTGATTCTGACATCTACACAAACATCTGCTGACTGAGAGTTACTTGAGTGTCATTTGCTTCTAATGATGTATTCATCTCCATATTTTTTACAGTGTATTGAATAATAATTGTTTCTATCGTGGAAAATGTTTTGGGATTGTTGCTTAACATTAAAATTTTCATTTTTTGAACATGCATGCTGTGGTTTTTCTTGTGAGCCTAAAAAAACCTGACTGATGCCTCATTAGTTCAAAAAAGAGGAACCAGGTGCATGTGGGGTTTCGAAAATGCTCATAGAATTTAGTTGTGTCTAAATATACATTTCCTGCTAGATTGCTTGGATACATTTGTATTTGGCAAAACAGTGAGACTGTCTATACATGAAAAGACACCTGCAAGTTTTAGTATGGGCAACGTTCACAAAAAATACAACAAATAGCCATTTCTGCATATGAGATTAGGATGAACCTAACAAGAACTAAGGAGCAAAATGCAGCTTAAAGAATATTGTTTACGTGATTTTTTTTTTTTATTCTAAGGAGTTTGGAAAGAAAACCGTCTGGACTTCTTTAAGTTGCTTGAAGACGTTTCACCTCTCATCCGAGAATCTTCTTCAGTTCTAAGGTCAAATGGTGGGGAGTCCCAGATTTAAACCCAGTGGGAGTTTCCCCCCAAAGAGGGACAAAGGACCCCCTGATGATCCTCTACCTAATCACATGAGCCAAGGTGTGAAAACGAGTGTGGGTCACAATCAGCCAGGGTTTCAGGTGAGCTCATTGTGAAACCTGGCCCCACCCTATCATGTGATTTCCTGAGGTCAGATGGCCCAGGATGTGAGTGGGCGTTAAGGCGTCTGGGAAGCGATATCAAAACCAGATTAACTCCCACTGGGTTCAAATCTGGGACTGTCCACCATTTGACCTTAGAACTGAAGAAGCTTCTCGGATGAGAGGTGAAACGTCTTCAAGCAACTTAAAGAAGTCCAGACGCTTTTCTTTCCAAGCTCCTTAGACTACGATGACCTGGATGACTGAGAACCTTCACAGACATTTTTTTTATTGTTTTAAAACTTCTATTTTCAGTGACCTGCATGTTCAAGTTACATGTTTCCAGCTATAAACACCACAAAACAAACATGTAAGAGAAGAAAATTAAGAAAGACTGAAACAGTTTGTGGTTCAACAGAAATCAATGATTCAACATGAAAAACCAATAAACAAACAAACCTGGTGATTGATTTTTAATAAACAGAAAATAAAGATGCAAACAACAAAGAAAGAAAGAGAACACGGAAATTAAAATTTAGAATTCACTCATTAAGTATGATGAAGCAGACCAGAGTGTGACAGCCTTTCATCTTGAGGCTCTGATGGTTTAATGCTGTTTCTCTTCCTTCTTAACTCACAAAACAGGAACTTCACTCAATAATGAGGACACACACACACAAACACACACACACACTCCCCTTCTTCTAAATGTGTCATAGGCTAATTTTCATTTCCATCAACGTGTCTTTTAGACCCCATTCCTACAAAACTGCTCAAAGAAGTCCTGCCATTAATTAATTCTTCGATCTTAAATATGATCAACCTATCTCTAATGATCGGCTATGTACCACAGACCTTCAAGCTGGCTGTAGTTAAACCTTTACTCAAAAAGCATCTCTAGACCCAGCAGTCTTAGCTAATTATAGGCCAATCTCCAACCTTCCTTTCATATCAAAAATCCTTGAAAGAGTAGTTGTCAAACAGCTAACAGATCATCTGCAGAGGAATGGTTTATTTGAAGAGTTTCAGTCAGGTTTCAGAGCTCATCACAGCACAGAAACAGCTTTAGTGAAGGTTACAAATGATCTTCTTATGGCCTCTGACAGTGGACTCATCTGTGCTTGTCCTGCTAGACCTTAGTGCAGCATTCGATACTGTTGACCATAATATCCTATTAGAGCGATTAGAACATGCTGTAGGTATTACAGGTACTGCACTCCAGTGGTTTGTATCATATCTATCTAATAGACTCCAGTTTGTGCATGTAAATGGAGAGTCCTCTTCACACACTGAGGTTAATTATGGAGTTCCACAGGGTTCAGTGCTAGGACCAATTCTGTTTACATTATACATGCTTCCCTTAGGCAGCATCATTAGAATACATAGCATACATTTTCACTGCTATGCAGATGACACCCAGCTCTATCTGTCCATGAAGCCAGATAACACACACCAATTAGTTAAACTGCAGGAATGTCTTAAAGACATAAAGACCTGGATGGCCGCTAACTTTCTGCTTCTTAATTCAGATACAACTGAGGTTATTGTACTCGGCTCTGAAAAGCCTAGAAATATGGTATCTAACCAGATTCTTACTCTGGATGGCATTACCTTGGCCTCCAGTAACGCTGTGAGGAACCTTGGAGTCATTTTTGACCAGGACATGTCCTTCAATGCACATATTAAACAAATATGTAAGACTGCGTTCTTCCATTTGCGCAACATCTCTAAAATTAGAAATATCCTGTCTCAGAGTGACGCTGAAAAACTAGTTCATGCATTTATTACTTCCAGGCTGGACTACTGTAATTCATTATTATCAGGATGTCCAAAAAACTCACTGAAAAGCCTTCAGCTAATCCAAAATGCTGCAGCAAGAGTACTGACAGGGACTAGAAAGAGAGAGCATATTTCTCCTGTTTTGGCTTCCCTTCATTGGCTTCCTGTTAAATCCAGAATTGAATTCAAAATCCTGCTCCTCACATACAAGGTCTTAAATAATCAGGCCCCATCTTATCTGACCTTGTGGTACCATATCACCCTATTAGAGCACTTCGCTCTCGCTCTGCAGGCCTACTTGTTGTTCCTAGAGTATTTAAAAGTAGAATGGGAGGGAGAGCCTTCAGTTTTCAGGCCCCTCTTCTGTGGAACCAGCTTCCAGTTTGGATTCAGGAGACAGACACCATCTCTACTTTCAAGATTAGGTGTCACAATACGGCTGTGTGCAGGCAAGAGTAGGACCCAAACGCAAACTCACAGAGTCAAAAGGTAAACTCAAAAAACACAGCTTTATTGCTGGCGTGAAGTGGGACACAAAAAACAATACAAAATAAACTAAACTGGGAAAACTAAAGCACACGGCGCCACAAGGAAAAATCACACAGCTATGAGGGAGGACGCAACACTGATAAAGAGAAACATGGGGCTTAAATACACTGAGGGATAACGAGGGGGAATGAGCCACAGGAGGAGAGCACAGCTGAGAGTAATTAAGCAGGACGAGGCAAGGGAAGCAAAACTAGAAACATTAACATAGAACAGACTGTGAAAGTAAAACAGGAAACACACTGACGGAACTCAAGACATGTGAACTTAACAGACTGGGGGAGACAGAACATAGGTGTTAGGGAGTTAATAGGGACAATAGGGATCTGAAACATGGAACAGAAAGGCACAGTAGATCAACATGAACATAACAACGCCACAGGGGAAGAGTAAAACTGAACACGATGAACACAGAAACACCAGACCTCTTCACAATAAAACAGGAAACATAATGAGACGTAGACATGACAACCCGAACTTCACAATGTAAGACACAGACATGAAACGCATGAAGAGCAGGGGAGATTTACCATAGTTGGAAACACGAGGGGGAAATAATAAGAACTAGAAACACCTAGGCATGATAACAAATGAACTTAGGAACCTGAAGGGCTTACATAAACTAAAACATCAAAATGAACTAAAACTCAAAACACTGGGTCATAAGACCCAGGATCGTGACATTAGGCTTAAATCTTTCCTTTTTGCTAAAGCATATAGTTAGGGCTAGACCAGGTGACCCTGAATCCTCCCTTAGTTATGCTGCAATAGACGTAGGCTGCTGGGGGATTCCCATGATGCATTGAGTTTTTCCTTTCCAGTCACCTTTCTCGCTCACTATGTATTAACAGACCTCTCTGCATTGAATCATATCTGTTATTAACCTCTGTCTCTCTTCCACAGCATGTCTTTTATCCTGTCTTCCTTCTCTCACCCCAACCGGTCGCAGCAGATGGCCCCGCCCCTCCCTGAGCCTGGTTCTGCCGGAGGTTTCTTCCTGTTAAAAGGGAGTTTTTCCTTCCCACTGTTGCCAAAGTGCTTGCTCATAGGGGGTCATATGATTGTTGGGTTTTTCTCTGTATCTATGAAGCGCCTTGAGGCGACTTATGTTGTGATTTGGCGCTATATAAATAAAATTGAATTGAATTGAATTGAATTTCATTTTCTGCCTAAAAAGCATCTCATCTGTGTTGCTGTGTTTATGAAATTATGTTTATGCCAAAGTTTAAAGCAGACACTCTTGTGTACGCACTGGCTTCTCGCTGCATGTGGCTAATGAGTTTGATGCAGACAGGCTGTTGAATTGGCGTACAAGATATATAATTGTTTTTTTCTCATACAAAACTTTTGCCATAAAGCAGTAAAACAGATGTGATTGCAAACTGACACACAGTGGTTGGAGCACTTGCACGGCATGATGTATATAAGATTCACAAATGCATGAAAAATTCAATCCTTTCTTTTTTCTGAGTAATAAAGATGTTTCTCACAGAGAAAATAATGAATCCTGCAATCGAGGTTCTTCAGATTTTGTCAGCTGGAAATTTCTGTTTCACTGTATCTTTAAAGTGTTCTGGTGATTGAAGCTTAACAAAGTGTTAATGACACCAGTTTGAGATGACTTTTGCTTTGTTGAATGGTGCTTTATTCTCCTGGAAGTCACATTACAAGTTGGTAAACTGACGCACATCATCAGGAAAAAGTACTCAGAAAGGATGTGGCAATAAAACCTTGACTGCTTTGTTATCAAGGTACTTAAACAGTGACCACAGAAGACTCCTACCATGAGAGCATCAGCAGCAGAAGCATGGTGGCTTCAAACTTTGAGTTTGTTGTAGGCAGTGATTACAAAACAAGTAAAAGGGCATTCACACAGGAAGTGACTCACATTGTGCATCACTTTGCCGCTAACATTCAGCCCCTAGTGGAAATTACAGCTTCTGGTTGCCTAATCTATACTGTCATAGGTCAATCATCAATATTTTAATTTCTACTCTCATTGGTGGTTGCTTTAGTTGAAGTTTAACTCATGACCCACTCATTTTGCATCACCAGGAGGTATTTTGCTTGAAGTTACTGAATGTTATTGACGTTCTTTAAAAAGTCAAACGTTTTTTTCTCTAAAAATGATACCTTTACTATCATATTTGCGGTTGCAAAAATAATTGATTTTAACCTTAAACAACATATTTTGTTTTTTTCACTAAATATATAAACTTTGATTTACTGCTGCTGTGTAAATTGCTCAGTGAATCTCATTGTCTGAGGCTCAGTTATCAAGAATTGCCAAAGCTACAGGTGAACATGAAAAACTCCCTACATCGAGCATATTAAAAGGTCCAAAGGGGAACACTGACTTTAAAAAACTTAGCCAACATCTTTTAAACTGATAATGAGAAAAATCCTTCAAATATACTAGTAGGTTAAGTGTTTGTTTAGCTTTGTCTGACCAGAGGGGTACACTATGAACACAGACAGGCTTTCTTTGAATTACCTGGCTCGATGAAAACTAAAACCTCATTTGGAGATAACGGGTATCACATTATCAACTTCCTCTGTAAAAGCCAAGATTTCTGCTTCAGACTTTTTTTTTTTTGAAAATATTTTTATTGAAAAAAAGAAAACAACAGTACTTGCAGTTACCGAAATACAATCAACCTTTCTTCATTTTCCTAAGTAAACAAACATACATATATATATATGAAAAAAAAAAACACAACCCCCCCCATCCCCAGTCCCACACAAATCAACACAACCATCAAACATAGAGGAATATAACAGTAACAAAAGTAGATGTAAACAGGCAATACCTCTAGACTAGCAAAATAAGAGATAAAGGGTTAACACTTGTGAAAAAATTTGGCTGTGCAACCTTTCAACGTATATTTAATTTTTTCAAGTTTTAAAAAAAACATGACATCTTTAAGCCACCGGGAAACAGTAGGATACTTAACAGACTTCCAATGCAACAATATTAGACGTCTCGCTAATAGGGATGTGAAGGCTATAATATCCTTTTGTGTGGAATCAAGTGTAAGTGAGCGAACAGGAATCCCAAATACAGCAATCAGAGGACAAGGATGAAGAGTTACCCCAAGAACAGTTGACATAATAGCAAAATACCCTGTCCAAAACCTTGTAGCTCAGGACACAAAAAAAAACATGTGGCTAAGGTGACAAGGAGAACCGTGGCATTTATCACATTTATTTTCCACTTCTGGATACAATTCAGAAAGTCTAGACTTAGAGAAATGCACCCTGTGTATGACCTTAAATTGAATAAGTCCAAGACGAGCACAGGAGGTGGAAGATCGTACCCTCGCTATAGCCTGTTCCCAAGACTCCTCATGTATTCGAATTCCCAGTTCTCCTTCCCATGTACACTTAAGCTTAACATTAGTGGTTCAGACTTTTTGTGCACGCACATAAAAATAAGCATTTTCTGTGTCATATGAAATGATCTGAATGCTTTTCTGAAACTGTCTACTTTGAGTGCGTGAGACTGCAGTAGGTTTGGTCTTGGTCGCTGCTGGTGGGATCGAGGCTCTGGTAGATTGAATCGTCACATCTGGAGACTGGACAAAAATTTTCATAGAGGGCAATCTGGGGAAAAAAGAAAGCAAAAAAAAATATTTAATTAATATTCAAATGAAAAAAAAGAAAATATAAATAGAAAATAACACAGGTGGCTGTAGTTCAGGAGACAGAGCAGGTCTAACAATTGGAGGATTGGTGGTTCAATCCCTGGCTGCTCCAGTCTGCATGACACATATCCCTTGCCAAAGCTGATGGTTTGAGTGCTCCGGTAGAGTAGAAAAGCACTAAAAACTATAAAAAAATTATAACAGCTGTAAGGCCCCTTTTAAGAGATACTAAGGAATCGTGTGTCTGCGGTTGCACAAAAAAGATTAACGTTAATGGGCCAATGCTACCACCTACTGTCTCAAATGTCACCCTACATTGGCTAGGAATTGCAAAGGACTGTGGGTAATCTTCAGAGTAACAGGGGATTCACGCAGAGGTATGTGCTTGTGTGTCATGGACATAAATATGAATGCAATTAGAAGTTCATCTGGCTGTGTTAAATAATAGCTTTTGTGGATTTTTAATGCTTTTGTTCATTCCAGTCTCTCCATCACCATGGGTGAGACCAAAGAGCTGTCAAAGGATGTCAGGAATAACACGGCAGACCTGAACACAGCTGGAATGGCTACAAGACCATCAGCAAGAAGCTTGGTGAGAAGTTCACCACTGTTGGTGCAATTGGTGCACCGTTGGAAATGGAAGCAATATAAAATGACCATCAATCATTCTCAGTGCAACCATCCTCATGGGGTAAGGATAATAACTAGAAAGATAGTGTATCAGCCCAAAACTTCACAGGAGTTTGTTAATAAACTGAAGGCTATTGGGATCAACTGGGAGTGGGGCAAAATTCATCCTGATAAGTGTTTTTAATTTATGTGATTTTATGTAATTTGTAGGGTTTTTTTTTTTCTAGATTTTTGGTTGATCTTCAATAAACTGAAACTGCCATAAAATGACTTTAGAGACTGTTCATTTCTTTGGAAGTGAACAAACCTACAAATTTAACAGGGGATCAAATAATTTGCACTGTGGCTAGATAATTCTGATGTGATGCCATCTTTTCCCACAGAGATCACTCCATGCATTTAGAGACATAACCATCCATTCTTGACATAATGTAATTACAGGGGATTGTGAGTAATGGATGATTCATGTAGTGAGCTTACCCTCTGTCCTCGAGAGATAAAATTCTTTTTTGTTATCCTTTGTCATGTAGATGCTGAGGGGTGTTCCTCCAAACTTGACCTGCCTCTTATCATTCATTCATATGCCTCTGACAGATTGTTAATGTTCAAACTACACAAAGACATCTGATACATTCTTGGTATAAATCACCAATTAGGAAAGTGAATTTGAATGTTAATTGTGGAAAACCATTTGTTCCATTAGGTGAGAGAACATCTGTATTTACTAAATAAAAAGCAAAAGCCTGACTTTTTCTGACCTACAAATTCACACTGTGCTTTGTTTTGTTACAGAGTAATAGTAAAGCAAATACAGACGAGTCACCTCAGTCTGGTTGTGGTCTGAGTTTCTCCTTCTGTCCAAATCTAGAAAAAAGATATTGATATTTTACATCATTAGATTAAATTAAGTGTGAGTGAAGTTGGTGTCTATCCTGTTGGATAAAAGGTCTGAAGATAAATAATTTGAATAACTGTTAAAGGTGCAGATAGTGGTAGAAGTTTACTCACCAACAGAGGTCTTGGTCCTCCTTTTGTAGATCAACATCAGAACAGAGAACAGCATTAGTACTACCATGACCACAATTATAACAACCAAAAGCAGGGGGAAATCTGGGTGAGAGCCTGGATGAGAGAGGAAAAAAAGAAAGAAAGAAATAATCTAAACTGTGAACCAGTCTTTGTTTATATGACATGCATAATAATAATAGCATTAATACTTTAAATGTGAAATGTCTTCTTCCCAATGAACAATTACATACATTTCAGTAGTCGTGGTAAAAACTATTACTCAAATCCATAAATTGCCTACTGCCAAATCCACGAAGTGACAGCTAAGTCGATCCCCAGCTACATATTCAGGCTGCATCATTCATCTTCTGTTATATTGGTTTGCCGGCTTATAATAAGATAGTAATTCATTGAAATTTCAGTTAAGCAACAAAAAAGGACTTTAATGTGGTATATTTCTTATTTTCATTGTAATATCAGGAAACTGACCCTCTTAAATTTAAATACTCTTTGTGTATTTATAGTAAACACTATTTGCATATTGCTATAAGGTGTTAGGAGTTTATGCAATGGTCCTGTTAGCAGTATTCTCAGTTTATATTGATTTTCTGGGTGTACTTTAAGTTGCATAGTCTTGATTTTTCAATACATACTGTATTATGAGAAAAGAAAGCAAGGTCTCATCTACATCAGTATGAATACTTGGCCAATAGGCTACACTCATAACAGGCAGGGCTCCAACGATTCGTTGACATAATCAATGACGTTGACTATAAAAATTCATTGATGTTAAATTTTATTGTTGATGCGTCATATTTTAAAACCACCTAAATGTGTTTTTGTAACTGTAATACATTACAGGAAGCTACGGGGCAGTATCACCTCTCGTCTGCCAACACTGTACTCAATACTAATGAAGAAGAACGTAGCACGACCAGGAGGGCAGAAGAAATTGGAAAAAGACATTTAAAAAAATAAATGTTAAAGTGTTTCATAGAAAACAAAGTTAAATGCAGACTGTACAAAGTGGAGCTTTCCTTCCACGACGGCACTACTACAGTGCACGGCAGCACCTGTGACATCTACTCTGAATAGATCAGTTTTAGAGTGCGTTGCATTGATACCTTGTTTATGTTAATGTCTGTGCAGTAATGGTTTTCTTAATGTTTCTACAGTAAATTGTATGTTAATATTTGAGATGAGATGAGATGAGATAGCCTTTATTTGTCAGTTGCAGGTCTTTTGCCCACAACAGTAATGTTTATGTTAATGTTTGTACAGTAATGTTTATCTTAGCTTACCTGTTGGAAACATCTAATAGATGATACTTGCTGAGCAAACACAATTTCAGTTTTGTTAGCTAATGAGAGAAACGTGATAGTAAACCATTAAACAGGAGTAGCCACACTACCAGTCAACAGTTTGGACACACCTTATTTAGTGTTTTTTCACGTAACCATTTACATTGTAGATTCTCACTGAAGGCATTAAAACTATGAATGAACACATAGGGAATTATGTAGTAAATAAAAAGTGTCAAATAACTCAAGACATGTTTAATATTTTAGATTCTTCAAAATAGCCACCCTGTGCATTGATTACTGCTTTGCACACTTCTGACATTCTCTCCATGAGCTTCATTGAGTCTTGAAGGAGTTCCCAGAGATGCTGAGCACTTGTTGGTCCTTTTGCCTTCACTCTGCGGTCCATCTCATCCCAAACCATCTTGATTGGGTTTAGGTCAGGTGACTGGAGACCGGGCCATCTGGCGCAGCACTCCATCACTCTCCTCCTTTAAATAGTCCTTACACAGTCTGGAAGTGTGTTTGGGGTCATTGTCCTGCTGGAACTCTGTGTGGCATTTATCTGGGCTCTAAACTGAGATGCTGTTAACTTGTGATTTCTGAGGCTGGTGACTCAGATGACTATCATCCTTTCCTGGGGCGGTCCTCACGTGAGTCAGTTTTGTCATAGTGCTTGATGGTTTTTGAGACTGCACTTGTGGACACTTTTAAAGTTTTAGCAATTTTCCAGGCTGACTAACCTTCAGTACTGATGGACTGTCGTTTCTCTTTACTTGGCTGATTGGTTCTTGCCATAATATGAATTCTAACAGTTGTCAAATAGGGCTTCAGCTCTGTACCAACTTGACTTCTGCACAACACAACTGATGGGTTCAAACACATTAAGAAGGGAAGTAATTCCACCAAGGAACACCTGTGAAGTGAAACCCATTTCAGGTGACGACATCATGAAGCTCATTGAGAGAAGACCAAGAGAGAAACTATAATAATGGATCCTTTATTGATCCCCATGGGGAAATTACTTGTTTTTCTCTGCATTTGACCCATTCACTCAGTGAAGCAGTGGGCAGCCCACTAAGCAGGCGCCCGGGGAGCAGTGTGTAGGGACGGTACCTTGCTCAGGGGTACCTCAGGGTAGCCGTTAAGTGGATTCGAACCGCCGACCTTCCGATCATGGGGCGACCACTTTACCTACTGAGCTATCCCTGCCCCCTAATATACAACCAAATTTGTGATTAGTAATGGTCTTTTTCAAATTCTGTTTTGTTCCGTCTTACTAGGATTAAGCACATGCATATGAATGAATTTGTCCTGAAAAGAGACTCATGCACCTCTCAAATGGCTGAAGTCATTATAGAGAGCGTCTTTAGAGTGATTATTAGCTGCTGGGGACGTCATCTCAAAAGAGTCAAAAGATTAAAAATATAGACTTTATTTCTAATAATTCAGGATGAAAAGACAAAATATTTTATGTTAAAATCATGTGGTTATAATACCGTAAAATTCAAAAATATAATATTTCTATAATTGTTAGTGATTGCAAACCTCTCGACTAAACAGACCTCCAGCTGCACAAATTTACCTTCACAGATGACACCAGCATCCTCATGGTGGCTGCAGTTGTGGGATCCAAACCCTGAGTGATGGCACTCAGAGAGCTGTGTTTCGCTACCTGAACATGTGACATTGTCCAACCAGATGTGTCTTTTGCCCTGTTCAAATTCTGCATTTGTTGGTATGGAGAGGAGCCTGCCACAGCCCAATTGTCTACACACCACCTGCGCTTCCCCTAGGCTCCAGGCATCATCACACACTGCCCCCCACTGTCCACCATGGAAGATCTCCACTCTGCCAGAGCAGGAGTCATTACCTCCATTAACCAGGCGGACCTCCCCCTCAACTGCTGTGCTGTTATCCACTGCTGTTGTAACATTGATATGGACCTGATAGGGTGACGAGACCTTTGGTGTTGGAGCAGGTGTGGTGAAAGGAACTGCAGGATCTGTTATGTTCACCTCTGTTTACAATAAATAAAAAGATATTACTGCGTTAGTGTTGAAATCATTTTTGTTATAAACAGCAGAATTTAAGGACAAGGTAGAAAATTTTTTTTACAGTGCAATCTTATTTAAAGCAGAACAATACCTGCACAGTATGCAAGCTGGCATGTGGCTGGCTTCACAAGTTTGTAAACATAGTAGTTTCCATAGCAGTGTTTGACATGGATGATGTGTGACTCAAATTTGCAGCAGTTGCCTTCCCAAGAACTGCACACAGTGCGAGTTAGAATTTCACCCGACTGTGTGGGATGAGGTTGTGTTATCCACAGTGGAGCATGAGTTCCACACCTGTTGGGGTCTAGACACCTCTCTGGAATATGAGCACCAGATTCCCCCAGAAACAGGCGATACCAGCCTTGCCAGTCAATGTTTTTATCACAGTGTAGGACCTGAATATCTGTGTTATTCGTTGAACGCCAGTCATCATTCAGTACAGTGTAGTTATGACAGGGGTCAACACACTGGGAATTACTGCAGTCCATCCCTGAAAGACAAAAAAGACAAAGGCTTTTTACTGCAAGCCAAATTCACCCATATTCATACAGCACTTTATTCTGTGCTTCAAGCACTTTTCTAGCATACGCACGGGGGGCTGCACGGCATAAACATGTTAACGAGCTAATCGCGCCAACGCATTGATGGCGTGCAGCCCTCTCACAGGGCGATTCCCGTTAACTCCCTAACGAAGATTTGCTGCCTTAATGCAGTTATAGCGTTAACGTCATTTTAACGAGATTAACGCTGACAGCACTCATTTATATTAAATATCCTCCTATGCTTCTTAGTTTGTTTTTTTTCATTAGTTATCTTTAGATTTAATTCCTTTTAAGTTTTATTATTTATCGTATCTTCTATGTAAAATATCTTCTGGGTTCTGTTCTTGTATTTGTTTGACACTAGTCTCCTTAGTGTTTTCTTTTTATTGGATCCCTGTCTCTGTGTTATGGGTTTTTTTCAATGTATTTGTTTAGTTTGGTAGTCTTCTATCTCTTGTGCTCCATATTTACTTTTTCTTCCTTAGTCCCCTGTTCCCTGATAATTCCACTTGTGTTCCCACCTGCTTATTCTTTTCCCTCATTAGGCATTAATATACACTATATTCCCAAAAGTATTCACTCACCCATCCAAATCATTGAATTCAGGTGTTCCATTGCCACAGACATATAAAATTAAGCACCCAGGCAAACAGACTGCTGCTATAAACATTTGTGAAAGTAAGGGTCACTCTCAGGAGCTCAGTGAATTCCAGCATGGTATCGTGAAAGGATGCCACCTGTGCCACAAATCCAATCATGAAATTTCTTTACTACTAAATTTTCCACAGTCAGCTGTTAGTGTTAGTATAACAAACGGGAAGCTATCAGGAGCGACAGCAACTCAGGCACAAAGTGAAAGGCCAGGTAAAATCACAGAGTGGGATCAGCAGATGCTGAGGTGCATAGTGCCCGGAGCTTGCCAACTTTCTGTTCAGTCATTGGCTACAGACCGCCAAACTTCATGTGGCCTTCAGATTAGCTCAAGAACAGTGTGTACAGAGCTTCATGGAATGGGTTTTCCATGATCACCAAGCACAATGCACAGCGTCAGAGGACTCTAGAGCATTAACGTGATCTCCGGAGTGACAAATCACACTTTGTCATTTGGTAATCCAATGAGTCTTAAGAGACACACACGAGCATTCTCCTTCAAGGGATAACAAATCTGCATTCGCTTGTGATGTTTTCACTTACCTGTATGGATGGAACTTTCTGCGTTGGCGAGGCCAATGGTTCCATGCAGGCCTGTGAAAATGATAAATATTATACACTCACTATATTCCTGTAAAATACAGCACTATGTTTTATGTTCGTTAAATTCAAAAGAGATGAACTTGCTGATTCTTCCTGACATGTACACAAACCATCTGCTGAGGAAGATTTAATTAAGATCCGGCAAGAGAGAAAATGGATTTCATTTATTGGTCTGGGATGACATCTTAATTTCCTTTTAGTGCGTTTCTTTGTCAAATGACATTTTTTAAACTGTTGGCTAGCACTTCAAGTTCTAAGTTTAACACTTGAGCGATGTTATTCCTCTTGGTGTTGATAAATATGCATGCAAAAAAGATTGTTGCTTTGTAAACATTTTCTAAACGGAAGAAAAAGGAGGAGGAACCAACTTTCTGGGTAGTTTTGAAAATTATGGTATCATTTAACTGCTTATAAATATCTGAGCCGAGGTCTCTTTTAAGACTCTTTTCTCTGGTTTGTTATGAAGAAACGGTGCAGTTTAAGTGGTTGTACAAGTTAAACTGCACTTTTTGAAATAGTATGGAAGAAAAACATCTTCATATATTATAAAGATTATTTCTAGGGAGCAAAGTGGGAGGAAACTAACAAAAATAAGCTGCAAACCGTGGTTGTGCTAAATGATGCTTGTGTAAATTCCACACAGGTTTATATTAAGGAGTTAACGTGTTTTCAGTAAACTGCAGTGTAAGTGTATTTTTGAATCTGAACAACATGCTTAACCACAGGAGATAGATGGAAACTGTTCAACAATGAGCAAAATTTACCAATGAACTCCAAATAAAAAAAGAAAACAACTAACACAGAGAAAATCTGAGAAATAGGAAGATTTACTCACTGACGAAGATGAAGCAGCTCAAAGTGTGACCGACTTTCATATTTAATGCTCCCTCTTTACCGTCTTCACTTGCAAACCAGAAACTATCTTCTCTCAGCAATGTAGTTCTGCCTTCAAATGCGTCACTCTCTGTTCTGCACCCCCCCAATGCAAGAGCTGACCACAGGCTTGGAGGTCCTAGTAGTCAGGGACTGTTTAGGGTTTGGAACAGATTTTGTGTAATATTAACAATATGTAATTTATGACCTTGCAAGAATTGCACAAAATCCCAGTCTCATTACATACTCCGATGCAGGAGACAGAACCAACAGTATGGGTCCATTTTCAGAAGTGTCAAGGAGTTAAATTCCATAAAGAAATACACATTAAATAATCACAAACTATCACAGAGTTGAAAGACGATTTGCTTGATATTTTTTAACCCTTGTGTGGTGTTCGTATTTTTGTTACTCAGCCAGTGTTCATGGGTCTGGTGGACCCGCTAGAGTTTTGGCTTTCCAAATTAACACTATCAAACAATTTTATGTTAAATTACTCAACAGATGTTTACTTCATCCCAATTACAAGACATATGAACAGCAAACATGGTTAATTTTTTCCCTTTACCTTTGTTAGATCACATTTATGAATTAATGTGCTTCTCGTTTTTCTTTTATATAAAATGTTATAAATAAATCAGTTATAATCAAGTGGAGTGAGTGGAAAGACACAACACATTTACACGTGAAAAAATAATTAATTGTTTAATTTTTCTTTTGAAAAAAACTGAACACGGGTCTCACAGACCCGAACACCATACAAGGGTTAAGTCACAAATAGATGAAAAGTCAATCATTATTTCTTTTTCTTTAGCATCAAACAGGGTACAGACTGTGAGAGGAAATCATCAATACAGTGAATTCCTCCAGTACACACTGTAATCTGGTACACACATTGAAAAAGTGAAGCGTTAATAGACACAGACAAGAGACAGAATAAAATATAACGGAGAGAAAGAAAAATCTGCAACAGATAATCAGTAATGATGGGATTTCAGCAGCCAAACCCAACTTGCATAAAATGATTTGTTTGAAGGAAATAGACCGCATACTACTAAGGCTGGCCCCCAAATGGCCACCTCTTAACCACTCACCTCTTAGCCAAGTGGATTCACCTGCTGTGTGGATTGGTGAATGCAGCCAGCTGTGCAAAGCAACAGAAAATTTATTGGTTTTGCAAAAATTAATAGCATGCATAAAAGAAAAAAGCAGAAGCTTTAACATGTATTTACTGTATGATGACATACAGTAAATACACCCAGTAACAGTAAGTGAGCCTGGACGGAAACAGAAGTTGTGTGTTTAAAGTGTTTAAGATATGCTAATTATGTATAAAAAGGAAGTGAACCATGCATTTGTGGTGTGAGAAGTTTCGAGGGAAATCTTGTTTCCCTTTTCTCTGACAAAATAAGTTATAGAAACACTGGGAAATGTCTTTTAGCCAGTTTGCTGGTGTTTAAACAGCTATTCATTATCTTTGTATTGTACAATGTTTAGTTTTTACTCTACTAAATTAACTTTTACTGTTCAGGTTTTATTCAGATTGCGTTGAGTTGACAAATGCACAATAGACTGAACTTAAACAGTAACAACAAAGAGATAAAAACACTAAATGCTCTATCATCAGTTGTACAGAGGAACCAAAGGTGAAGATAACTGAAAACTGCCTTTACAACAATCCTAACACCCCCCCCCCCGACAAGTTACAGACACAAAAAAAGGAAAAAAACATGCTGACTTATAAAAAGGAAAAAGGAAAATTTTGTCCATGTACATGAACAAAAGGGATACTTTTTCTGCTTATTTCATGTTACGAGACAGGCAAAAGAAAAAAAGAAAAAAGAAAGAAAAGAAATTCTTTGATTATTGTTATTCCTGGGTTTGTTTATCTTGTCTTTAGCTTTTCCTGATCCCACGTTTCACATCTAGTCACCCTTGTTCCCTCTGTTACCGAGTCTGTTATGTTGTTGTGTGAAGCTCTGAGTGTCTGTGCGTATGTGTCGTATTTCCTGTTTTACTTTGACAGTGTTGTGTGCTATGTCAGTGTGTCTACTTTTGCTTCCCTTTGTCTCTCCAAAAGTTGAATCTGTTCATCTGGACGTAGCGTTTTGTGGGAGAAATGTTTCGTCACTCATCCAAGTGACTTCTTCAGTCTCAGCTGACTGCAGGTTTCAATCTTATTTAGTTACGACGTCGGGAGCAGTTAGGAGAACAAAATGATACAGAGACTGTTCAGGTTGCATTCCCAAAATCAACTCAAAGATTTATTCTTTTGTGCAGGGTTTTTGTAGGCGGAAGGGTTCGTGTGTCAACAAGTTTCAAGTTACAACCATATAAGGAAGTTCCCCCTAGCTCTGAAAGGGGCCTTCTATAATCTCAACATACCTTTGACAGGTCCGTTAAACACTAGACAGTTAGAATCCTTTAGTGATATAAGTTTGCACATGGTAGAATACTGCATGTAGTTATTTGCATTAGGAAATGTTTAACCATGTATACCTAGAGGCATATAATCAATTGTGTGTGATCTTTAGCAGGATGCAAGCTTGGTGTGCACTCCAGGAATGCACCTTGTCCTATTGTTCCACGGCAGGATCAACGCAGCTATGCCTGTTCCAGTTTAAGTGCCTTCTTTACATATAGATGAACTGTTGGATTTTCCAGACCAGCAGGCCAAGGGAAGTCGCCCATGGGGTCACACTCTGAACACACCCACACATACACACGCTCAATGGAGCACAAAATAAAGACCAGGGGCAGTGCTCAGCGCGAGTCTGAGAGACTGCCCTTGCTAGCAAGTTCTGTGTTTCTCTTCTCTGAGTCTTTACTGAAGAAGTGTTTTATAATATTTTCCCTAACATTGTCTAATATCATCAAAAAAGGTACCCAGTACATGCTCCCATAATACTAAAATATCTAACAGACATAGCTTACATATTACTGTAATATTCTTGTCTGCTTGTTTCAGAAAAGTGAAGAGACGGGTATATGTCCATTTCAAAAAACAGCCACTCGCTTCAGCCGAGTCCGACATCTTCCGCTTTAGAATACGACTATGTAGCAAACTGGCGCAAAATGACGTGCACCTGCACTGCAACGATGTTAAAGCGGCAGAGTTTACTTCTACGTTTAGAAGATAAATTGTTGAAATTAAATAATGATATTCAGCAAGTTTAATTATTTTACAATGTAACGCAAGTACATTGTAAGTAACTGTAATTAAAATACCTAAAAATGAACAGTAATTAGTTACTCTAATTTTTCAGTGGAAAAGTAATTTAATTACAGTAACGCGTTACTTAGTAACACATTGCACCCAACACTGGTCGGGGGACTCTATCCTTGGGGTGGACCAATTTTTGGCGCAGTGTGTTTTGGGGTTTAAAAGCCACAGAGACCCGGTGTTTAGAAAAAATGTCTCAACTGTTCCGATACTCCTGACACATATGGGATCACTGCAGGTTTTCGCTTGGGCAGCGGTTGTCCTTCTCTCCTGGATCGGCTGGAGCTTTCTTTAGGTGTCTTTCCAGCTTTGACAAAAGTCCAGGTGGGATAACCACATTTACTTAGGGCCTTCTTGATGTGCTGTTCTTCTGCATCCCTGGCCGCTGTGTCATTGGGGATGGTGTTTGCTCTGTGTTGTAGCTTTGAGCATGCAGCGTACTCAACCTCTGGGCGACCACTATGGTTGCAATGCAAGTCCACAAATCACCTGGGATGAGGCAACCGATCCTGGTGGTGCAGGTTTGCAGTTAATCACAATCTAATTTATAAACACAGACAGATTGCCATCATATCGTAATCACCTGGGATCAGTTTGCATGAAGAGCACAGCCCTATTGCTGCATCAAAAAGTGACACAAAACTGTGAGTTACCGTGAGGTTTGTGACAGGTAGTTTACTAAAAATATATAGTTGATATATAGTTACAATGACCATATCTCCGCTGTAGACTGCTCCACTATCTTCCTCTCCCTCAGGAACAGAAATCAGCTGAGGAGGAGTTCACAGGATAACAAAAAGCCTGTTTGATTTGTTTTCTTTCGACTCAACCTTTATGGATACAACTGGGGGAAAAAAACAATAATTTAACAGAAAGTATAAGACAAATAATGCCATGATTGTAACTCTAATGTAATGACTGAATTGGGTTGGTAACATGTTACATTAAATGTTACAAAACAGATGTTTTCAGCAGCACTGAATTATTATTATTAATAGTAATTAATAATAATAATTCAGTGTCCAACCTGTATGGCTAATTGGACCATGTACATTGATTTTGGCTTTTTTACATTTTCGAATATTAATGCAATTAATACAATATTTCTTATTTTACTTAGACAGATGTCTGCCCGGGATCCTAAAGTGGGAGCTCACAAAGAGCTAGTGTGTCCTCCTAATTGGCTGGATATGCCTGACATACACGAACACGAACAGTGCACAGGGCAGCCTGGCACTGATCCCTGCTTCAAGCCCTCAGTGGGAGTTATTCGTAGCCTTTGGCATGAACGCATGGTTGGGCTGGAGGATCACCCCTTTCCTGTCCGGCAACCACCTGCAGCAACGCCTGTGGACCTACGGAGCATGGAGTTCACTAATCTTTTTGGTAGATATTATACCCAGCAAGAAGGCAATTTCAGGGACAGACATTTCAGGTCAGTGTCCTCAAGCTGTTTGAAAGATGGCACTGAGGACAAGGTCCAGGTACCAAGGGGTAGCCAGGGCACAGGTATGTGAATTGTAAGTTGCTGGGCACCCCATCTATGTCAACCATCTTTCATGCCCGTCTCCTAGAGGCATAGAGAGGGATGTCATACGTTTATGAGACATTCGGGCTGCCGTACTCACACAGGGCAAAGACAGCCATAACATAGAAACCAGAAGACAACACACAAACACACTCACTGGGTTTCCCATGTCTCAACGGGTAAGACACGAAGCATCGCCACACCACTGCTCTTATTGTTTATCTTATGGTGTGAATGAAATGCTTGATGTTACATGTTATGAACTGGGAAGCCTGAGACTGAAACTTGCGAGAACAAGCTGGGTTCCTCTAGCAGGCCTCTAGCAGGCCAGAGAAGCTTTTGCTTGCTGAGCTAACGCGCTAGCCACAGCCAGGTCCTGCTGGCTATGTAAACCCGCAAAACCGTGGGCAATACGCCAGGGGATACGACCGGCTGTAGGACCCTAGGCGTGCAACAGTGCTACTGTGCAACCCTCAAGACCGTGAGACAAGGTGCCAGCAACTAGTCTCACTGTAGCTTATAAGCTTTTAACAATCTAATAATTTTTTTTTATAACAGAGACAGGCTCCCAACCACAAAGGTAAACAGACACACCCTGCCTCCTAAACCACACAGTGTGCCACACAAAGTACATGCATGCAACCAAGTGGAGATCAAACAATCACCAATTTGATCTCTCTCTAGAGAGCTAGTCTCGATATGATAACGAACACATTTTCTTTCACTCTACACTGAGCTCACCATCTTGGTAACAGCTCAGCCTCTTTGCTCTTCCTGGTGTGTAAACAGAATCCAGCTTCACAATAAAATGTGCCAGCGTCATCATTTCTGCTGCCAATGGTTTTTATGTTTAAAACTGAGGCTGCGTCTGCTTAATGTTGTCAGACTGTTTATTCATACGCTGCTCCTAAATACATTTGTATTGCAGGTCTGTGTTTCATAGCAAATGTGGGTGAAACACTTGCATTTACATAGTTTAACACATCGGTGCACCACAGAGCCGCGCATCACACAATGCATTGAAGAAAATACATTTTGTCAAGAATTTTTTTAAATGAAGTTATTTAATTGATGAGTCGTTGCAGCCATAGTTGAAAGTTATGTCCAATTTTTTGGGTGGTCTTTGGCATTCTTCAGTACATTCTGTGCAGTTTACCCAGAGCAAATCATATAAGATGCATGTTAGAGAATGTAACACCACAAATGTGTGAAGAAAAAGTAAAAGATTAAGTATCAATTTATTTCTAATGTTCTGTTTTCAGCACTCCATTCAGCATCTGCTGAAACTGTCACTAGAGATCAACTAATCCCGCCTATTATTTATTTATTGCCTGTAAGGACTGCAGTTCCATCATAAACATACAGCTTAAATTGTGCCCCAATCTGCATATTTACATTTTGCGAACTGAAATCGGCTGTTTTGCTTTGTAAAAACAGCTTACATAAAATGTGCAGGAGATGACATTGCTGCTTGTATGCAAATTCAATTCAATTCATCTCAATTTTAAGTAATAGCCCAAGAAAAAAAAATGGTGAACAAAATACAGAAATTCTCAAAGATTATGTAAAAAACGGGCTTTAATATAAACTTCACTGGAAATGTTATTTATAATTTTACTGTTTTTCTTATTATTTGATAATCATTAGTCATTGAATCATCAGTCAATCATCATTGTGTGAACTACTTTATTACCTTTGATCATTGATTATTGTTCGTGTATTTTTTTTCCTTTGCACTAAAACAGAACTTTTCTTCATGTGCAAAGTTGTGTGAAGTTAGTACCAACTACTTTTAAGTAGTTATCAACTACAGGCTAACTTTCTATAAACTCCTCAGCTAAATACAAAGGTGGACTATCCAATGGACTATGATCAGGTTGCTACAAATCAGTTATGCCTGTTGATCCACTATGAAATCCATTATTTCAGCAGTTGCTTGTTTCCCTGACTAATAAAAATCACAATGGCATGATTAATGGAAGAAAGTTTGTGTTACCAGTTGGTCTGAACAAACTACAACTATCATAGCAATAAGCCTGTAATAACATTACTACTGATGGTTTCCAACAGTAGAATACAGAGGAGGTGAGGCGTCTTTGGTGTGGTTGGCTGTGCTGAAATGTACATGAGGCGTGGAGTACAAAACATCTGCATGGCCACAGGGGGCGCTGTTGGTGGCAGCAAGCTTACTCAAGTTCTCTTCACTCTGGAAGATACAAATCAGTCTTTAGAAACTATTTTCTAAACAAATTAAATTGTACAGATGCACAAAGATTCAAATTTATATAGTACAAATTCACATTTCTTTTTTTCACAGTTTACATCATTTAAAAAAAGGGGGTTACACCCAGCTGTGCCTTGTTAGTAAAAAAAAAAAAAAAGGGAAAAAAAAAGAAAAAGGAAAAGAAGAAAAGAAAAAGAAAATAGGTAGAAATCACAGAAATAGATACTATAATGATGCAAAAACAAATTGCAGCAACACAAAGTGCTTCTTATGAAATCATCCTGAATCCTTGACTGTAAGAGGACCATGATCTTTATATGGATGATTCCACAGTTCCCACTACCTGATAAAATCCAAAAATACTCTGGCATGAAACCTGAAAAATCAAGTACTTACTTTGTTCTGAGGACAGATGACAAGGCTGTAGTCATCTGTGCTTTCAACTCTGTTTCCTTGGGGGCATTTGGCAGTGGTGTAAATTGAAAATACTCCTTCAGGAGGTAAATTGCTCAATCTGTCCTCCTCTCTGATCTCTTCATACAACTGACTGGCCTGGAGGACAAAAAAAAAGTTAATTGAAATCAAATGAAGCTAAAATCAAGTTCAGGTGTCTTGTAATTCCTAAAACTCACCGTTGTAATGTCAGGGGGCTCTGTTTCCACAGGAGGCCCTGAAGAACATGCAAACAGTAAACATCTGTCTTTAATATGCTGCTCCAACGCTGTTTAAAAAAACCTAAGGGAACACTTTAAAAACACATCAGATGTCAATTAATCTCATTTGGCAAATGTCAGTCAGGCTCCACGGTGCCAGGTAATGAACAGAGGGCCCACTAAAGTACATTGGCAACTCAGGCCACCCTCATGAAGTCTTTTTCTGATTATTTAGTCAGAGACCTTCACACTAGTACACCTTTTGGAGGTCATTTTGCACAAAGTAGCAAATACCAGCCCTGCTGATGTTGCTGAGTTGGACTATCTATGCAACCTGTGTAAGGTCCAGGTATCACCTCATTCTACCAGTAGTGACATTAGTCAAAAATACAGAAGACAAAAGATGGGGAAGGTAAAATTGTCAGTGGTCTCCAGTTGTAAAACGATTCCTGTTTGGGGGGGTTGCCTCATTGTTGTCATCAATTCATTAACACCAAAGGAGTTCAAAGATTATTATCCTGATTAAAATTTTTCACTCATTATTCTAATAAGAAACTGCAAAGATTACTGACTTCACAACTGTCAGGAGTTCAATAACTTGCTGTGACTAGTCACGGTTCTGAATCCTAAATGAACATCTGGTCGTGTGGTTAAAAATAGAGAGGCATAGATGGGTGTTAGAGTTGCATTCACTGCCACAGCAAAATCACAAGCCATGAAGCTGCCACATCTGGCTGCACCTCAGATGTTGTGTTTATGACTTTAACTTTAAACACTCATCAAATATCCAGTTTTTCGATCCCCTTTTACTGTAATAGTGATGATAAAACTTTGTGGTTTCTTTGGTCATTCAAAGCTATATATATATTTTTACTTTGACTCAATCTTAGATCTCTAAATGTTTGTTCAACAACATAGTGTATAACAGTATCATCATTAGGAGTCTAAGAATATAAGGTGTTAAACAGAAACTTTATGGTAAATATGGCAGAGCGATGATACTGTTATGCAACTTGCGACCCTTTTTTTAAAGTGAGAAAGTTGCCATAAGTCGCCCTCATAAGCCTCAAGCTTCGATTAGGGAGCTGGGGGAGGAATCAGGGTTCATGATGCAGAAGCACTTTTAAGAATTACCAGCTACATATATTAATACATTTTTGCAAGGCAGCTTGTTTAAGGTTGGCGATAGACATCAATACCGTGTTTTCTGAAGTGATGAAGACACTGTCTTATGTTCATGTTTACTTTAGGCTCACCTTTAGGTTTACTGGCCCTCCTCTTCTTGCAGAAAATCAGCAAAGCCACTGGTAAGACAGTGATCAGAATAAGAGCCACCACAGGCAGCGTACCTGCAGTAACTTACCACAAGATATTTGTTTTAGTCAAACAGTGTAAATATATGGCCTAAAGGCTTTACTCACTTTTCAGAAAAAACTGCATACACCCAGTGTCATATGGACTGGCATACTTACCACAAATATTGAAACATTCACCAGACAAACTGCTTATCAAGCATGACTGAAACTTTTACAGCTGCTCAGAGCAGTTTAGTGTAATATTTGCCTGATTTTACATGTTTTATTTACACTTATTGAACTTTTTACTTAAAAGAACAGATGCGTGTATACTATTCCAACCATTTACTCGTTTAAAGGACGTGCAGGTGGCTCAGTTATAAACACACTTGAAATTTAACAGGCCCGGAGGACATCCTAGTCCACACACACACACATATATATATATATATATATATATATATATAATATACCTAAATTTGGAAGAGGTGTCTGTGTCTGTTTGGAGGTTGAAGAGGAGGCTGGTGAAGGTGTGGTGCCTCCTGAAATGGAATTTAAACTCTGTGATGTTGGGGTCTTTGGTGATGTTGTCACCGTTGCTGTTGTCATGGGGGCTGATGAGAGAAATGTTGAAACTGGCGAAGGTTGCACAGTAGACTTTGGTTTTGAGGTCACTGAAGCTGTGAAGATGAAACATCCACAATCACAACAATACTACTCAAAGAAGTTTGTATGTGTTCATGCGAGAAACAGTTTGGGGTTGTTCTGTGTTTTACAGAAGAATTTATAAAACCAATTTTGTCAAAATATTATGAGTCACTTGAAAGAAAATAATTCTTCATGTCTTCACAAACATGACATTTAGTCAACTCACCGTCTGTGACAACAATCTCAAATTCTTCATTTGAATCAAATGGCAAAATTCTGTCCAAAGAGCATCTGTACATTCCAGAGTCAGATCTTCTCAGCTGTGTGATGCTCACATTCAGAACTGTCTTATGTAATGGATAAAATCCTTCTTTATATTTAATGCTGTATCTGCCATTCTGCGCTGAGTCATCAGTTGTGTCAATGAGAATGTTTCCTTCTTCACATTTTCCCGTACAGAAGAGTCTCCTTCTTCCAGTTAAAGAAAATGTGCATTTAACTGTGATGCTTCCACCCTCCATTTCTGTATAGATGGGAGTTTCTGCATTAACAAAACCAGAGTATCCTGCATCCTGCAGTCCTGCTGAAAATACAATAAATCACTAGTTACTTTCTTCTCGTAAAATTTTGCAGCCTAAGAAGATATATTAAAATGAAAGAAGACAAATCTTCACTTTAACACAACTTTTCAAGTTAAGTCAGCGTTTTCAGTATGTTTAACTTATGTTTTAGTTATTTGAATTTGCAAACCATGGACTTCCTGGTTTTTGTTGGCATCTACACAAACCTTTTGCTGAGGAAGACTCAGAGTCACAAATTTAATGATAAACAATTCTAATTAATCGAAACAGTGGGAACCGGTTCTTGTTGAGAGCCTCATTTACCTGGCAGGAAACATGGCGCCTAAGCGGCTCAAACGCTCAAAAGTTTGGTTACACTTTACGAGAACAGATGACAACAGGGCAACTTGCAAAGTAGATATTTCATTTAAGGGAGGAAGCACTACGAATATGCAAATTTACAAACTTGCAACAAATATAGACAAATGACTGTGAATTTCATTTATTTATGACGACATCTTAATCTGCTTTTTGGATGTTTACAGGTTAAAATTGTCTTTTTTGTTGCTTAACATCCAAAGCTTTCAGGTTGTCAACACTTGTTCTCTAATGTTTTGCTTCACAAAAGATGAGAATGGTACAGCAAACAAGGAACCAACTCTGAGTACCTTTTGAAAATGATGGTAACATTTAACTGCTTTACCTATCATTTCAAGGGTTTCTTGTCTTTGCTAAAGCAGTTTTTAGTTCTTCACAGGTTTAGTTGTACTTCCAGTGAACTGCATGTTTGACTGACTCTTTCCAACTCTGCGTTTAACCACAGAAACCAATAACATGTAAGAGGCAGAAGAAAATGAAAAAATGCTGAAACAGCTTATCGCTACAACTGCTCAACAAGAAGCTTAAACTTACTGATCAACTAGAAATAAAAAGGAAACAAAGACAAATAATACGGAGACTAACAAAATTAAAGAAATATTAATAAATTGACCCACCAAGAAAGATGAAACAGACCAAAGCACGGAAGACTTTCATACTGAGGTTCTGAGGCATACTGATATTCAGGTGGCTTCTCTTCTGTTTTCACTTTCAAACGAGGACGTTTTCACTTCTCTTTTATGATGTGGTCCCTTCTTCAAACAAACCTCACACACACACATGCATACACACACACGCACACACACATACACTTTTGGTAAAGTTGTTAGTGAACAGCTGCTTATTTACAGAGTCATAGACCCAATGGAATTACAACTGTGTGAACTCCAAGTAACTGGCTCTGGTAGGTTGAGTGTTGATGTTTAAAGAACAATTCATATGACAGTAGACTTCAAACCAAGTAGTTCTATGTGCATTTTTACTTGCCTTTCCTATTTGAAAATTGTCAGTTAAACTCTCAACATCACAAAAGTACCAGATGAATAATGAAGGCGTCATGGCCTTGAACACAGTTTAAGGTACAACTACATAACAATAAGGCAGAGGTCGGGAGAGTTGAAACAGAAATTTTCCATCATCGTATATTTATTTTGAATCATTCCATCAAGACCCTACCATAACACAGAGAAAACCCCTACAACCAGACGACGCACCTATGAGGAACCACTTGGCAATAGTGGGAAGGGAAAATTTCCGTTTTACCAGGTAGAAACCTCCACAAACAGAACCAGGCTCAAGCAAGGGCAGCCATCAGCCATGGCCCATTGGGAGTGAGGGGAGGAAGACAGGACAAGAGACACAATGTGGAAAAGAGCCAAAAATTAATAATAACAAATGAATAAATACAGAGTGGTGCATAAAAACAAAGAGTGAAAAAAAGATCAATGAAGAAGAAGAAAGATGCAGTTGTCATAGTTTAAAATGGAGCTGGTTTCTGTCTACACATAAATGACGAGGAGCAAAGAGGAGAGAGAAGCCATTACCAAAGAGTTGAGGTCAGCTGTCTGTGCGTGTGCATGTGTGTGTGTACACAAGGTAGCCCAGGAGATAGAGCTCCGGGCTCCAATCTGCATGCCTAAGTATCCTCGAGCAACATACTTAAACCCAAGGTGCATTCATTAGAGTGTGCAAATTTTAGATAGAAAGCATTTATTTGTAGGAAAAGGTGCATGTATGAATGGCTGAATGAGGCTTCTTACACAGAGCGCTTGAATGCTCAAGTAAAGAAGGAAAGTCCATCCATCCGCTTCCGCTTATCCTTTTCAGGGTCGCAGGAGCCTATCCCAGCTGTCATAGGGCGAGAGGCGGGGTACACCCTGGACAGGTCGCCAGTCTGTCGCAGGGTTAACACACAGGGACAGACAACCATTCGCACTCACTTTCATTCGCACATTCAGACCTAGTGGCAATTTGGATTATCCAATTAACCTATCCCCACAAGTTGCATGTCTTTGGACGGTGGGAGGAAGCCGGAGTACCCGGAGTGAACCCACGCAAACACGGGGAGAACATGCAAACTCCACACAGAAAGACCCCGGCCTGATGTTGGAATTGAACTCAGGACCTTCTTGCTGTGCGGCAACAGTGCTAACCACCGTGCCACCGTGCTGCCCAAAAACCAGTCCATTTACACACATAGACAGTCAAATCTGAACATGAATATGAAAAATACCATCTGCTTTGTGGAAGCAGCCATGTTCAAACCTGTAGAAAAGAAGAAAGTTGACAAATGTTTGTACACCACAATTTTTACTTAGTAATTCTGAAAACGTCATACTAACAAACATAGCTTACAAAAAAAAATTCCAATAGCCCAAATACAATACAGATTACTATCTAAGACCAGATAGATCTAAACAAAGGAGTGAGTACGGATGGGAATCGAAAACCGGTTCTTGTTGAGAACCGGTTCCCACTGTTTCAATTAATTGGAATTGTTTATCATATTTGCAAACGACTCCCTTATCGATTCCAGTCACCTCGACGTCACCACGTTGCAGAGCCTCATTTACCTGGCTGGAAACACGGCGCATAAGCGGCTCAAACGCTCAAAAGTTTGGTTACACTTTACGAGAACAGATGACAACCGGGCAACTTGCAAAGTAGATATTTCATTTAAGGGAGGAAACACTACGAATATGCAAAAGCATTTGCTCACAAAACACACGATGACCTTAAATGAATGTCGTGTTTTTAATTCCGCTCCTGACTCGTGAATCTCAACCCAGCAGCAGCAGTAACGTTTGCACGTCTTCTCCCGTTAATGCGGCAGGTAAATAATCAACTAACATTTCATATTACGTTAGCGCGATCTGTCTTATTAGAAAACCTGTCATTACTGTGCATTTAGGTGACCATGATGAGACAGACAGAGTCTGGCTGGCTCAGATGCTGGCAGTTCTCGCTGCAGTCTACCGTTATTCTCTCCTTTTAGTCCAGGATAGAAGAATGTCACCGAGCAGTGACTAAGTTTGTGTTCAAAGGCTTGCACCCATTTGCCACAGCCGATGCCCCGATTTTCAATAAGTGTTTAATTGTAGGCAGGGACATTACTGGATATTCTTGTGTAATTGCTACAGAATAATTTATGTTAAACTTTGTTATTGCTACAGAAGAATATTTATTTTATTAATATTTTACATTTCCAATTTTTTTTTCTGGGGACCCTGTGACACCCCATTGAAGAGCCGCAGGCTGTGGATCTCTTAAGATCTCACTGTTGGGTTTGTAAGGCCATGTTACTTCTAAATTTCTATCTTGTTCAAAGAGAAGATATAAAACAAAGTTCTAAGCTAATCGACCTTAGTGATCTCCTTTTTTAAAAAGAATCGATAAGAGAATTGATAAAGAATCGAATTGTTAAACAGAATCGAAAATGGAATCGGAATTGTGAAAATCTTATCAATTCCCATCTCTAGGAGTGAGGCAGGATCAAGAGTCTTGATTCAAGACAGTAGTGTATCCCAAATGTGTTCAGAGCAATTATGCTTTGGTTTTAGCTAATTGCTGTTTAACACTAGGGTGGCTCAGCTAAGTTTTACATGGATCAAAGCTACAGTTTATATTTTGTGTGCTGTTAACACCTTTGTTGTGCTTACCTAACATTTACACAACATGATGATGATTTTTTCTTTTGCACACAGGACAATATTGTTTCCTAGAAAATCTTTGTCATTCAGTGTACAAGGAATTATTTTTTGTTGCAGTTAAACAACAACATGAAAATATAAATACTATTGTGGCAGCACAGGGGTTTTAAAAAAAGAGTGATTCAGTACTTTGCCCTTTAAACTCACTGTTGTCACGATAGCTAGGGCAGCCAAAGGTTGCCAACAACACCACCTTTGGGATTCCATCCAAGGAAAGCAGTAGAAACACCATTTAGGTACACAGGTTTGTTCCACTAAAATGAGGCAGAAGACATGAGTTCACAATTCAAAATGTAAATTTATTTCACAAGGAAAAACATTATTTTAACACTCTACACATTCGATCATACCTCATGTCAATGCCACTGTTTACATGCAGCCGACCAAACAGGGAGCGACAACAGATGCCAGGAAATTCGACCATGAATAAGCATAGACAGGGAGGTGATAGAGCATCCTTATATATACAATACCCCTGCTGGCAATGACATATTAATTAAGACTAAGCTTAAACCATCCTGCTACACAATGTTAAAATATATTAGCAATGAAAAACTCTAAGTGTAATGGTATCCTCCTGAAAACCATCCTATTCATTTATGTCCTCCATAATGGACATTCGTTTTTTTGGTCTATATCTTTTGACTTATTTGAGCTACCCTGCGTAGTCCTGGTGTACTAAATAGAGCAAATCCTGGGCTTTCCATTTATATCTCATGTGTTTGGGTTGGCTCTTTTACCTCTAGAGAGGAAGGAAATAACAAAAAATGTTCTATGGGAAGGTTCCTTTTTCCTCTAAGAATATGGAAATATAAGATAAGATAAGATAAGATAAGATAAGATAAGATAAGATAAAACTTTATTAATCCCTCGGGTGGGTTCCTCTGGGAAATTCGGTTTCCAAAAGCACAGCACTGACAGAAGTTACAGTTACAGAATATTATATATATATATATATATATATACACACACACACACACACACACACACACACACACACACACACACACACACACACACACACATATATAAATACAGAGACATATATAAATAAAATATACGAAGGGGATAATTTGAATAAATAAGAATAAAAATAAAAATACAAGTGAATTGCACATTTCAAGTATTGAGGTCTATTGCACTGTTGACTATTAACAAAAGTATTGCACAAAAGTATTGCACAGTGAGGTGAAGAGGCACTACAGCTTAGTTGTTCCCCCTCCTTTGTCCTCCTGTTTCCCCTCCCTCTCCCCTTCAGAGAGGAGTTAAACAGTCTGATGGCGTGTGGAACAAAGGAGTTTTTAAGTCTGTTAGTTCTTGTCTTGGGGAGAAGCAACCTGTCACTGAACAGACTCTTCTGGTTGTTAATGGCCGTGTGCAGAGGATGCCCAGCATTGTTCATAATGTCCATCAGTTTCTTTAATGTCCTTTTCTCTGCCACTGTCACCAGAGTGTCCAGCTTCATGCCGACCACAGAGCCAGCCCTCCTGATCAGTTTCTCCAGCCTGGATGAGTCCTTCTTTGCTGTGCTGCTCCCCCAGCACACCACAGCATAGAAAAGTACTCCAGCAACCACCGACTGGTAAAACATCCTCAGGAGCTTCCTGCAGATGTTAAAAGACCTCAGCCTCCTGAGGAAGTACAGTCGGCTTTGGGCTTTTTTATACAGGTGCTCTGTGTTGCATGACCAGTCCAGTTTATTGTCCACCCACAGCTCGAGGTACTTGTACTTGTTGACCACCTCCACCTCCTCCCCCTCTATCTGAACCGGCAGTGGACCTTCTCTGGACCTCCCGAAGTCCACAACCAGTTCCTTAGTCTTTGAGGTGTTGAGTTGCAGGTGGTTTGTGTGACTCCATGCGACAAAGTTCCTCACCAGACTTCTGTACTCCTCTTCCTGATCATCCCAGATACACCCCACTTCTGAATGTGGCATAATTCAGAGTTGTAGCAGAAGTCAGAGGTGTACAGGGTGAAGAGAAGAGGGGACAGCACAGTTCCCTGGTATCCAGTATGAGCAGTAGAGCAGTCTGATGACCTGGAGTGAAAGGCTAGTGCACCTAATGCTACAGAACCTCTTTCCAGAGGCCAGCAGCCAGAAGAATACATGGTGGGGCTATGAGGAGTAACTGATGATGTTTCTTGCTCAAGACAAGGGTCGTGTCCAGATCCATGGGCTGCATCCTCCTGAGACCGATTACGTCACAGCGACGTGCCGAAGGCTGTCCAAATTCGTAGACTCCTCCGAATGCTGCCTATGCGTCCTCCTTTTCCCTGAATTTGAAGGATGAGTCGGGTGTGTCCTCCGTGGCCTACCATATCCCAGAATTCATAGCGTGGCCCAGCCAAACACCAGTTTCCAACAATGGCGGCTGCTACTAAGTTTTAAAATTACTCTTACTAAGCTTTCTGGGTCACAAAATAAACTTTTAACATATTTTCAGGCGAGAATTTGTTTTTTCTCAGTGTTTTATTTGCTCCTAAGTAAATCGGTTTGGCAGAGATTAATAGATTTGAATGTTCCCTTATTATTGTGGCATAATTACTTCTATCCACAATAAATAAATTAAACAAATAAGTCAAGCTGTCCTACCTTTATAGTTTTCACGCAGCTGAATAAACCTCAAACAGAAAACTGATTAAACAGAAGTGTGAGATGGTAGAGAATTTATTCAGTGTCCTGTTATATTTTAGGGAGAAATGAGCAGACGGCTGAGTTTATTAAACTCCACTGGTAATGCACATCTGAAGCCTAGACCATCCAAATTCACAGCCACTCACTTTCGGCCTACCCGGCCTTCGAAGGACTGCCCTATGTGGACTGAACAGGGTTTAGTCTCGACAACCTGTGAGAGATGCTTACGGAAGAAGACAATAAAAAAAAATCACATCACACATACCTTGTGTCAATCAATCAGATAGTAAGAAAGAAGAAAATAAAACATTTAAAGTACACAAACCTGAGCTGCCATCCAGGAGGGGCAAAACGGGCCTTTATGGCCTTACTATCATCTTCTCTATCTGCTTTCTTACTTATTTGTTCAATTTATTTAATTTTGAACATTACTTTCTCCATGTGTGGAGCTAAGCCAGAGCTGCAGCATGCAGATACCATGTGGACTAGCAAAAGAGGAGTCGGGTGGAGACCTAAACTGCAAACAACTGTACCGTCCATGGTTCACCACCAGATGGTGCAAAAAAGCAAGATCTGGACATACAGTTCACCAATGCATTAAATGCAAAAGATCGTTACATTGTCCTTCTGTTTGTACCCACTGTCTGTTTTTAACGACAGATTTAGATTTTTTACTTTAATACAGCCTCTGAGTGACCCCTATTTCCTTTTCCTCCGCCAATTTGTTACATTTGTCACAGTTGTTTTAATTTTAACAACACAGCTTTCCCACAGCATACCTGCACCGTCTCATTGAAAGACAAAAGGCAAGCAAGAAATATCCTTAGCCCACTTATTTTGAAATAGAAAAAATGTATTTACTGTATGTTCTACTACATTTTTGTATGCTTATACAGAATGCTGTGTGTTGGGTCTGTGTTTCCACAAGCCCCGCTAGTTTAGAGACTTATTCATCATGAAGAACACAAGACATAACAGCACATATTCAACCGGTTTTTCACTCGCTAACGAGGGAAGTTTTGGTCAAGAACCAGCTCTTGAAGCTCAAATCCTTCAAAGAGCAGCTTCCCCTTCAGCTATTTATTGACAAACTGTTACAGTACACATCACAGCACAAGCACCTCCCCTCATAAGACCCCTCTTGGTTACAAAGACAAGGCACTATGTGTGTGTGTGTGTGTGTGTGTGTGTGTGTGTGTGTGTGTGTGTGTGTGTGTGTGTGTGTGTGTAAAAGCAGGAAGCTTACAACACAAACGAATGTATCTGGCTGGAGAGGTGGTCAGGATCAAAGGAATGGCTTTGATCCTACTGCTTGAACCAAGACTGTACAAATTTAAGAAACACAATGACACATTCAACAATTAGACTTAACTGTTTTATCCTAGTGATTTATTCAATACATGAGGGGTTTTTTTTTTGGGGGGGGGGGGGGGAGTGGGGGGGTTGTTATTTTATATTTTCCAGTTTTTTCTTTAACAGGTCCATGTACTGACTAGCCATTAATAACTGAGATATAAAATTATACATTTGACACCCCTGCTCTAGGTTAGATTAGTTTGTAGACACATAATATCTCTTCAGAAACAAGGTTGTCAGTGGAGGATGAAAACTTTAAGGTCTTTAGCCCATTTTTTTTTCTATCGCTCAGGTGCTATAAGGTATCTTTGACATTTTAATGTGAATTGTGAACTCATCCTTCTTTCCTTGGCAGCTCTACAACAGATTATGAACTGTCAGTCTTGTTTTGTAATTGAAAAGCTTATCAGCCAGCTCATGAGGTGCTGTGTGCCTATAGGTTGGCTGTTTTGTATGTCATACAACTGTAGTCCATAGTTCAATGTCACTTGTTCAAGAGAACATGTCTGCTCTTTATGGTAAACACCACTGCTGTGTGATGGAATACTGAGTATTGTAAAGCTGGGTTTTTCTAAGCCAGTTTCGTCTTTGTCAGATGGTGTGTACTCTACAGTTTGGACATTGAATGAGGTGTCCTTCCCTTTTAGGAGCTAAACCACCTAACAATGTACGTGTAATGATCTCATCGTCTTTCCACTTGTACAACCCTCAGTCAAATAAACAGTAAAACGGAACTAATCTGGATTAACGCTTGTGTTTACAGATGACTTTGAGAGTTAGACAGAGGTGGAAATGCCAGAGAGAACTGGATTAACTCCTTGGCTGCAATTCTGACAGTGATGGTGAACAAGAGGGCATTGAAAATGATGATGACTGTGCACCTGTTTAACGGGCAAAGTAAGCAAAGTCCTCTTGGGGAGTATTTAAAAGACGAAATACAAACATCTCAAAGAATCGCAAAGAAAATGGTATGGTTTATAAAGGCCAGACTTACACTGTCAATATTAATACTCTGATTTGTGACGCGCCATCTGAAATGTTTTAAAGGTCATACTGTCACAGTCCTGGGTCATTTTGACCCAGCATTTTCAGTTCTTTTATTCCTTTGTATTATAGTTTGTATTCTGATCCTTTTGTCATGCCTTGTTTATTAGTATTCTATGTTTCAGTTATTCTTTGTGAGGGATTAGTTCTTAAGTTGTGTCTCTCGTTTAGTGTAAGTTCAGTTCAGTGTCAAGTCTGTGTCTGTTTCTTGTTTCCCGTTTTATCGTGAAAGGTTGTGCCTCATCTCAGTGTGTCTCGTTAGCCCAAACCCTCCCAGCTGTGTCTCCCTCCTGTTTTCCATTCCCTGATTACTCCCCTGTGTATATAAGCCCTGTGTTTTCCTGTGTTCCCTGTTGCGTCGTACCAGAACACACACTAGCTGTGCTAGTTGCGAGTGTTGCGAGTGTTGCGTCTCCTGCGTCTCCTGCTCCAGTTTAGTATTTCTTTTCCAGTGTTTCAGTCCTCGGTTCCTCTGTTCAGTTTGTTTGGCTTTTGGTGAGTTTAGTTAGTACGAGGTTTTTCCCAGCAATAAAGCTGTGCTTTAAGTTTCACTTCCGTGTCTGAGTTCTGCATTTTGGGTCCACCACTCCTGCTTGCTCGCCTGCCACACAGCCAACCATGACACATACTCCATATAAGAGTTGTGAAAGATAATCAATCAGAGGTGATCGTGTTGATGGAAGAATAGTTTTAAGGGAACAGGGATGCACTTCTCAAACAGATGAAGGTTTTTCATAGTGGAGTACAGTAACCAAGACACTGGTGTCAGCCCCTGGAATTCTTTGTGTTAGCTCATTTGTCTTAGATTATATGCACATAATAACCACAGGCTCTGTGGTCGGCATTAAGCTGGACACTCTGGTAACAGTGGCAGAGAAAAGGACATTAAAGAAACTGCTGGACATTATGGACAATGCTGGGCATCCTCTGCACACAATCATAAACAATCAGACGAGCCTATTAAGCGACAGGTCGCTTCTCCCAAAGTCAAAAACCAACAGACTTAAAAATTCCTTTGTCCCACACGCCATCAGACTGTTTAACTCCTCACTGGAGGGGACAGGGAGGGGAAAACGGGTCAAGGGAGGGCGTGAACAACTGAGCTGTAGTGCTTATTTACACTCAATATTTGTTTCTTATATTCAATTGTGCAATAATCACTGTGCAATATACTCACTCAAATGTTCAATCCTATTTATCCATATTATATGTTCTGTATTTATATATGTGTATATATGGTATATTTATGCTTACTCTCATTCCCCTTATTGTATCTGTAACATGCAACTTCTGTCGGTGCTGTGCTACTGGAAACTGAATTTCCCAGAGGAACCCACCCGAGGGATTAATAAAGTTTCATCTTGGGAATAGTTAGGCACCTGTTTATTTACTTAACTCGTGACCCAAAAGTCGTTGTTGTTTATCTATGAGGCAAAAAAAATTAATTTCTCATTAAGTAATTGCAGGAAGAGGGAAGATGCCAAATGAATTTGCTCAACAAATGAGGGTTTTACACGATATAAGTGGAAAGCCACTGAACTATGTCGTTTTTTGCTATACACAGGTCCTGTGGTATTGAAAACTGTTGTCCCCTAAAAGATGCAAACATTTCTTGTCCTTGACTGTATCCATGTCGATAATGCTAGAGTCAGATGAGTGGATTTGAAATGCTTATCGTCAAACTTTTTGTTATGTGCTGTGGTGACCTGGCAAGACCTTTCCTATAAACAGTGTACATGGAGTAATTCATCTCCATGAGGATGCCAGCCACTTGAACTGTTCCTTAAATGGCATTTCCTGTTTCCTATTTGAAAACTACCTGCAACAAATCAATAAACATGTGAGGAGTGTGAGAAACCCCTGGAACAAGTAACCAGGTGTTTGATACCCAAATACACCTGAAAGTGCTTGATTCTGTTAAAGAAAGGGACAGTTGTTTTCCTTTGAGCAAAACAGCTTTTGTTTTGCTCAACAGAAAAATGCAGACGGGCCTTTTGCTTGTAAAATTCTGTGCAAGCGTCACACTTCACCATTATTTCACCAACCATGTGGTTCTGGACATTTGAATAGAGTGTGCATAGGAAATGGTCATGTCAGGATGAAAAACTACTGTCAGGATGCACTACTGCTAGACAGGGATCTGTTCCATAGGGTGGCCTGCCTCCCACAAGAAGCTGGTGGTTTTGTCCTCCAGGGATCATCAACTGATCGTCTTTTCCATCTGTCTGTTTTCTGTATCTTTCATTGTGACTCCTGCATGTCCTTTCTCACTACATCCATAAACCTCCCAGGGCCTCTGTGTCTTTCCTCTTGCCACAATATCCTACCCCCAGTCTAACCCTCATCGCTCTTCTCTGCATGTCCAGACTCTCTCAACCTCTCCCCTTTTACTCGATCCATTAGCTAAACCTGTACTGCCTCTCTAATGTAGTTATTAGCCACTCAAGTCGCTTATTTATGTCTGTCACCTCCACCTCCGCATTGTCTCTTTTAACATGACAAACTGTGATTGTTGATTAGGGTTTGTGTCATTTTCTCTGCAATTGAACTATTTGCTTTGTATACGTCTGCTACATTGGTACTCAAAATGGGCTCCCTGTGCTATTGTAATGTATTCGGTTCTAAATTGGATGCTAACAGGTTTGTAACTGACAATGTAAAAATGGAAGGCATCGAAGGCGTTTGGAAAGGGAGGGGGGATGAGTGTGTATCAGTGTATGTGTATGTGGGTGTGTAGAGTGATCTTCGCCCTGCCAGGCTAAGTAAACAGTCTTCCAGCCTACCCAGGTGACATGCGTGCGTGCGTGTGTGTGTTTATCCCGTGTTCAGCTGAGAGAAAGCGTCACCACGCCCAGTTAAGCAAAGGTTCACAGTCTTCAGTGGACCCAGGAGGCCTTGAAGGAGGGACAAAGAGATCTGACAACAGTCCTGTTTTCATAGGAGAATTTTTGTTGTTCCAGTCAGCTTCGACCTTGGCAGGCCTTTAGCTGACGCCAGTGGGATAGCTGCATTAGTGATCATGGTAGTTGTTTTGGTTAGTGCGAACAAACTGCATCCAGTTTTACAGTTTTGTCTAATGTCCGTCACTGGTCACCAGGTGTCAATTCCCGTTCTTCTTCTCCAAGATCTTATCCATAATGCCATAATGGCACCGGTTCTGATATAAACAGTAGTAACCAGACCGAAAAGCAGCGCACATTTCGGTGCTTTATTTCGGTTCTTTTTTTTTTCCTGAGATGTCATACACTTCAGATTCTAGCTAATCATTTTACGTTTCCAAGGATAGTAGGCGGGCCCAGGTGCGTATGTTCTTTTAGAGCAGAGCTACAGATTAAAAATGCCCAAGTCCAAGCGGTCAAAAGTCTGGCTGTACTTCACAGCTGCATGTACTGCATGTACTTCACAGATGCAAACTCAGCAGCCTGCAACAAGTGCTTTAATGTGATACTGTGCAAAGGAGGTAACACCTCGAATCTGATAAAACACCTGGCGACGCATAGCGTCGCGATCGTGGCTCAAGAGTTGGGAGTTTGCCTTGTAATCGGAAGGTTGCCGGTTCGAGCCCCGGCTTGGACAGTCTCGGTCGTTGTGTCCTTGGGCAAGACACTTCACCCGTTGCCTACTGGTGGTGGTCAGAGGGCCCGGTGGCGCCAGTGTCCAGCAGCCTCGCCTCTGTCAGTGCGCCCCAGGGTGGCTGTGGCTACAATGTAGCTTGCCATCACCAGTGTGTGAATGTGTGTGTGAATGGGTGGATGACTGGATATGTAAAGCGCTTTGGGGTCTTTAGGGACTAGTAAAGCGCTATATAAATACAGGCCATTTACCATTTACCATAGCGGGTATAATTTAAAGGCAAGAAATGCACCAAACCTACTACAGGTGTGGTGCTTGTTATCGGTACCGGAGTTAGCAACATCCCCCAAGAACCCGAAGAGGAGAGTCCTGGCCCCTAGCCCTGCCAGTGTAGCACAATCGATGACGGATGATGATGGCAGCAGCAGCTTTTCTTCTCTGCGTGAGTAGCTTAATGTTGTTCGTGTGTAATTTACATTGAGTAGGCTAACCACGTTATTACATTAATGCATGCTACAGTTAAACTATTTACTAGTTAACACCCTTGTTTTCTTAACTAATATTTACTTAGTTGCATCCGGGTATGTCAATGTGTAATTCAATATTTAGTTTCTTTTTATTATAATAACAAATTCCTAACTTGCAGTTGGCGGATGATGTGAACACTCCCAAAAAGGTACTCATAAACGCTGCGTGTCCCAGATACTGGCTGTGCAGCTTTGCTGGATCGTTCTAACAAGGTAACGCTTAACTTCTTTGTTCGTATCACAGCATAAATAGAATAAATAATTTTCTACTATAATTTGTGTATAATAGTAGATGTTGTGTATAAATGCAATAATTATAGTGCGTGAATTTAAAAATATAGTTGAAACTGCATTTTGTGTGTCATAAAACTGAACATTGAATCATATTCCTTAATAATATTTACATTTAAAACTATTAATCTAATTTTACTTAAAAATTCTCAAAACTGTTACTGTTGTAAATTAGCTATGTGATTATTAGCATATGAGGTTTATTTGTAAAGTTTGTGTCAGGATTTAGTGTTCATCAGAAACAGCAGCTACATTATTTATATGTCGCTTCCCTTTGGTAATATCTGTAGAAAACAGTAAAAAAAAAAATCATATTAATGGTCTGATAAAACAATTATTTTAGATTATAAGATTAGTTCAACTACAGGCATGGGTTAAACACATGAAAGTGACTATGGATGCCCTAACTTCGGCTTCCAGTGAGAAATATGTAGAGCTGACTTCTTTCGTATACACATTACTGCTAAAATAAAAAACTTTGCGTCTTGGAGTGATGTTGAAAAACAAGTTGATACATCTGTTAAAAGCATGAAATTGTTTTTGGAAAACCTACCCGAAGTGCTTTCAAGTTCATCCAAAATACCACAATGAGAGTACTAACAGCAACCTATACATTTTTGCCAGTGTAAGTTTTCAGTCAGCTAAGCCACAGAAATCTAAGGAGCTTGGAAAGAAAAACGACTCGACTTGTTTGAGTTTCTTGAGTTTCTTCTCGACTCAAACAAATCCAGTCGCTTTTCTTTCCAAGCGCCTTAGATTATTCCTTTTCCTTCACGTTTTTATAGTTTTTGTTTTTTATGGTTCATATTTTAGTATGGTTACATGTAATCTTTCAATTATTACTTTTTAAAAAAATATTTGTGACGTCTGATAAAGCAAATATTTTCATTTTTGCATTGTGTGTTTGTCTTGCATGCACATAATATTTCTTAGCCAAGCAGTAGAAATACACAGGTTCCCTGTTTTATCTGCTCAGCTCTTCACTAACATCATGCTCTCTGGACTCAGCAGGATGTTCTGTGAGTACAACAGACTGATTATTTAAATATAGAGTTTTTCATAAAGTCAGAGGGAAAGATTAAGTGTCACTCTTCTTAAGCTTTTTATCTTTAAGAGGTACTTGAGATGAGGTGCTTTCTAATCTTCCTTTATAAAAGACTTCAAACTTTTCAAATCTAATTAAATGGGTTATTAATTATTTACAAGTTACTTGTAACAACTTTTAGGTTGGATTTTAAATCATTCAAACTCAAAAATAATATTTTTTCTTTTCTGATTTTCAGTTCTGGGAGTAACATGTTTACTCATGAGTTCAGGTAAATACACGTTTCAGTCACTTTTATCCTAATGTGCCAGTTTTTAACTTTATATTGCCACCTTGATCCGATCTAATAGATTTGCTGAACTTGTGCTTTCACTCTGATTACATGGGACCTTTTATTTACATCCTGTCTGTTAATTCTAAACCATGTAAGAAACCCTGAGTGTAAACACAAGCATCAAGCTGTTACGTGAAATTGCGCAGGAAGCTGCCTGTGTTAACTGTGACTATCACCAATAAACGTGGGCGTGTTTCCTGAATCAACAGCAGGCCTTACCTCCTTTGTCGCTGGATTCTGGATTCTGATACCAAGTACTAATACTGATAACGATTTGCAGCTGATGGATCCTGTCCTGATTTAAGACGTGAATCTGTCATCAGATTCACGTCTTTAATGTTTTTTAATTACAACCAAATGATGTGATTGGGTGTCAACTTGTATTCTGTGAAATGTGCCATACAAATAACTGACAGTAAATGACAGTTAACACAAGATGGTTATTATGCTCATGTCATACGCTGTGTGGCAGGCAGGATGTAGGACCCAAATGCAGGACTCGCAGACACGAAAGGATGAACTGAAAACGGCAGATGTATTGCAGTGTTGCAAAAACATACTAGAAACCAAAAGCGCTTTTCTACTGTAAAGCACTTTGGGTTTTCAGTTACTATATATAACATTTATTTACTATTGTGTAAGTAAATAGGTGGATTGTTTATTTGGATATTTATTTGCTTAAAAAAGGCAGGAACAACTAAACTATTAAATTGTGACTATAAAATTAGCAATACAGCACTTATAAATACAGCAAAGACTCATTATTTTAAATTTCAGGCTATACCAGAGCTGAGACCACCGTGTCCCCACAAAGAAAGCCCCCCTGTGACAGCCAGATCTGCCGCTTGAGCCACGGTAAGAAAAGCATACTCTGTATATGAAAGATGTACAGACCTCCTGGGTTAGAAAAGTGGAGCTAATATGGAAGTGCCTTAAGCCAGCAAAAGAAGTCCATGTTGCTTGAGTCTAAGCAGAGATGCTCAGACGTTGGGTCCAAATTTGTGCTCGTAAGTTCAAACACACACACAGCCAGGGAAGTTGAGTGCAGAGTTTTACAAACACAAATCTTTTTACACACACACAAATTCTCATCTATAGATACACAAACATAAAAATTTTCACATATTTTGGTTCACAAGGTTACAAAACCCAGTTCACAAGTACACATTTGATTTACAAGTACAAAATATTACTGACCAAAATTTGAGCCCATACCAGCAGAGTTCACACAACTGTAGACACTGCATTAATCCCTGTGTCAACTACTTCTCCCCTTTTCCCTCACTTGGAAACAAGACCCAGAGTTACTTAAACTCCTCCTACTAGGGGTCACCTGTCCCATTGAACCAATCAGCCAAAAAGCCAACGCCCATAATAATGGAAAATTTATGCTTTCATTAAGCGTTTAAACTGGTCTGTTAAAAAAAAAATTAACCTCACACATATAATTGTTTTAAAAAATTGTTATTTAAATAAACAGTAATAGAGACCAAAACAGTTTTACTTCTGCTGCCATGTAAAGGTGGACCTTTTATTATGGCAGTGACTCACTGCGGGAGACTCCGGTGGATGTTCAGGGAACTGCAGGTTTTAGGATTTTAGCACTGGCTTCAACTTTTAAGGTTAAACTTTCTTTTTTTGTTTTGTTTTGTTTTGTTTTGTTTTGTTTTGTTCATCACCTCTGTCCAAATAACAAAAAATAATAAATTTAATCTACTAATAAATACGGATTCGATATCAAAGACAGATGTTAGTCTGTGCCATTGAGCTCCACTGTTAGCACTGAACTCTTAAAATCACATTTGTAAGTGTTATGTCACTTCTTTTTTGTCAGAGAAATTCAAAAAATTGCTGAAAATTAAACAATTTATGTCTCTTCTTTTAGTCCAGAGTGTAACATGCGAAGGATTTCAGGCAAACCTGCAGTGTGGTGAGGGTTATTTTTTGTTGGTTTGTCTTTTTATTTTTGAATTAATTTGTTTGAAATGCAAACATGGTTATAGTTTAATGTCTCCCTCAGGTGAAGGGCAGGTTTTAGTCATCCACGGAGCTAATTATGGACGCCGTGACAAAACCACATGCTCTGCTGGACGTCCGGCCTCTCAGCTCCAAGTTGTCCAGTGCTCAAGTCAGACGAGCACCAGTGTTGTAGCTAAAAGGTACAGATTGACTGTCTTTGTTTAGTTTTACTTTTTCTTCTTTTACCAGGCTACACAATGTGCAGTGTGTTAAACCCTTTGCTGACTCACTTTCTATCTGCATTCAAAGCTGTAATGGGAAAAACAGCTGTACTATCTCAGCGAGCAACTCTGTGTTTGGAGACCCCTGTGTGGGCACCTACAAGTACCTGGAGGTGGATTATACTTGTCAGTGTAAGTACCTCAAACAGTAGTGCACATACAACTCCAAAAAAATGCTAGCAAACAATATATTCACAAGAACCATCAACTTTAATTTCATCCAGCGGAGTCAAACCTCTGTACCTTAAACAGTAACGTACACATGCTAGCGACCAAAGGACCATTCTTTTTGATTTCACTTAGTGCATAAATACACATTTCGATTTAATTTTTGGATTTCAAGATTGTGCTCCAGAATCAAACTCAACTTTATTCCACTTTTAAAAGCTAGAAGGTGAACAATCAAAAATTTAAAAATGTGAGGTGGAAAACACAAAATCAAATCCAAACCAAGAAGGAAAACGTTGCAAAACTCACAAATTAAATCTGTGATCATGAAATAATATTTAGTGTGAGAATAAAGAAATTATTTTACTGCTACAATGTAGCTTTCATCATTAATATTGCATTAAAATGTTTATTAAAGCTACTGGCATCATATTAACCTTTTTATTACAGGTGCAGCTATAATCATTGTATACACACATTTTATGTTGCGCTCATTAAAAGAGTTGATGTTCGGTTTATTTAAGGTCTTAAGCTTCGGTGGGCGCGATGTCCCAGCCGATCTATTATGTAAGTGACTTGGACCAATGGAAGGTTAAAACAGCATTCACGCTTACAGACATATATGATTTAAACATAGGCCAGGCCGAAGGCCAGGAATTCATTTAGCTTCTAACTGCATTTGAGCTTGCCTAGTAACAAGTGACAGAAGAAGAGTCAAGAAAGTGTAAATCCCCCGGGGAGTATTCGGAGAATGAGTTTAATTACCATGTATGGAAGAATGATTAGAAAGAGAAATGTCTCTGTCTATTTTAGCTATTTTTCTCCACATTAATTTTTAAAGTTTGTGATTTAATGAATGTGATTTACGCTTTTCTCTCAGTCCAGACTGTAACATGTGAAGAATCTGAGGCAAACCTTCAGTGTGGTGAGGTTTTCTTTTTTGTAACTTATTGAAAACATTTCATTGAAATGCAAACTTGTTTATAGTTTAACGCTGTGATCTCGTCCTCAGGGAAAGGGCAGATTTTAGTCATTCACAGAGCTGATTATGGACGCCATGACCAAACCACGTGCTCTAACTTACAACCTCACTGTAGGCTCAGAGATGTCCAGTGCTCAAGTCCAGAGAGCATTGAAGTAATAGCTGCAAGGTACAGATGGTTACTGTCTTTTTTCAACTTTTAATTTTCTCCCAGATATGCAGTATGTCAAACTTCTGCTGACTCACTTTTTATCTCCATTCAAAGCTGTAATGGGAAAAACAGCTGTAATATCTCAGCGAGCAACTCTGTGTTTGGAAACCCTTGTTTTGGCACCTCCAAGTACCTGGAGGTGGATTATACTTGTCAGTGTAAGTACCTTATTACAGAGGAAAACAAGTATAAAAAATCATACTACGTTTTTATTTTATTCAAAGACAGATTGCAGGATGCAGAAACGATGAAACAGGAGGAAAAGGATGCAAAAGAGTTCAACTTACGAATTAAATCATGAACTAATAATCAGTCTGCACATGAATTATTACACTTTCTAATGTGTTTTGTGTTTTTCTCTCAGTCCAGAGTGTAACATGTGAAGGATCTCAGGCAAACCTTCAGTGTGGTGAGGTTTTCTTTTTTGTAACTTTGTTGAATTTCATTTATTGAAATGTAAACATGGTTATTGTTTAATGCTATGATCTCTTCCTCAGAAAAAGGACAGGTTTTAGTTATCCACGGAGCTGATTATGGACGCCATGACAAAACCACATGCTCTGCTGGACGTCCGGCCTCTCAGCTCCAAGATGTCCAGTGCTCAAGTCAGACGAGCACCAGTGTTGTAGCTAAAAGGTACAGATTGACTGTCTTTGTTTAGTTTTACGTTTTTTCTTTTACCAGGCTACACAACGTGCAGTGTGTAAAACCCTTTGCTGACTCACTTTCTATCTGCATTCAAAGTTGTAATGGGAAAAACAGCTGTACTATCTCGTCGAGCAACTCTGTATTTGGAGACCCCTGTGTTGGCACCTACAAGTACCTGGAGGTGGTTTATACTTGTCAGTGTAAGTACCTTAAACCAGGGCTGTCCAGCTCCAAACCTCAAGGGCTGGTGTCCTGCAGGTTTTGGACATCACCCAGGGTCAACACACCCAGTGTAAGTGCCTTAAACAGTAATGCACATACAACTCCAAAATAATTCTGCTAGTGTCCAAATCAGTCTCAGGGACCATCCTCGTTGATTTCACTGAGTGGGGTCAAACCTCTGTGTCTGAGGCTTTATAATGGACATTCACATCACGATAACCAATAGGACAGATTCTTTCTTATACTTTTTTACTTTTGTACAAAGAGATTTTGGAGAATTTGCAGCTAATATATTTTGTTCTAAATATCAGTGTATTGTGTTGACAAGCTGAAGTTGAACTTTGGGCTAAGTTACCCTTTGTATACCAAGGCAGTGCTGCAAAATCAAACGAAACTTTATTTGAACTTTAAAAGTTTAAAGATGAACAAACAAGAAACAAAAAATGTGGAAATGCAAAAAAAAAAAAAGGCAATAAAAATATGGCATTGGACAGAAAAATAGATTTTAAACATGGATTCAAAGACTCAAATACAGATTACAGGACATGAAACAATTTAAAAAAAGATGAACTTCAATAGCTGATTTGAAGATTCACAAAAAAGTCGGGTTTTTTTTTTCCTTTAGTGGATAGAGACGGTGTTGATAGACGTGAAAGCAGGATGAGAAAGGAGAAGAGATGCAAACCTGGGCCTACTGCTCTCCAGCCATACGGAATACGGTTGCCTGCTCACCCACTGAGCTAAACCGGCACAAGGTTTTTTTTTTAATTAGTTGTTTTAATTTGCAAACAGAGGGTTAAGTGGGAATTAGACACCCCTGAGCAACAAGACATGGGTGCATGTAATTAACACAGCTGAGGACAACCAAACAGTAGCATATCAAAACCCAAATAAAGACATAACTAAAAAAGGCAATGAGCAACCAGTACTAAATCAAGGAGACATTGAAACATGAAAATAAATACTGAAAATGGACTTGAATGGAGAAATTAATGGAGAACAGAGTAAGGGAAGGTTATAAGAGTGTGGACAAAAAGCAGAGAGGAAGGCAGCAAAACTTGAACTTCAAGATATTAAAGAAAAGTTTACTTTAAAGTAGAGATGGACCGATCCGATATTACGTATCGGTATCGATATTACGTATCGGTATCTGATATTACGTATCTGATATTACGTATCGGTATCTGATATTACGTATCTGATATTACGTATCGGTATCTGATATTACGTATCGGTATCGGTCCGATGCTGACGTAAATTACTGGATATCGGAGAGAAATAAAAATGTAATCCGATCCATTAAATATCAAAAAAGCACCTCACAAAACTTGCGACACGGCATAACTCGGCTCATAACGTCGGAGCACGTTGGAGCAGCGTGCTCACCTGATAGAGCGGCTGTGTGTATTTGGAGCCTCGCTACCAAACCAGCATTTCATCTCCGAGGAAGTGATCCCAGAGAGAAGTAAAGCAAGTGTGTAAGTTCATCTCTGAATGTTTGTAAAGCATTCCCGCGTTAAGCTTAACAACCGATATAAGGAGCGAGTGCCTCTTCTCTCTCCCTCCCTCTCCTGTTGCTACTTCAAACGTGAAACTGATCAATGATCAACTGATCGCCTTTTCTGTCGCGAGTCAAACCTCTGTGACTGAGGCTTAATAATGGACATTTAGCCACTGAATCATGACATTTTACAGAACATCCTCTTTTTATTCTCGTTCTCTTTAAAAAACAAACAAACATCAATATAATGTGGAGCATTCGCAGCTAGGACTTAATCCGAAACATCTGTTTATTGTGTTGGCTTAAATACACCTTTGTTTTTAAGGAGGTTCTCCAAAATAAACTAGTTTTCTCTTTATTTTTGTAGGGTCTTTAAGGGTATGAAATGCCTTGACGTGACTGCTGATTTGGCAATATTTAAATAAAACTGAAATTAATTTTAAAAAGGTAAAAAATGAACCAAAAGGAAACAGGGGAACATGTGAGATGCAAAACATAAAATGACAGTAAAAATTCAAATGGACAGAGGAAAACAAAAATAATAAAATCATACTACGTTTCATATATATTATTCAAAGACAGATTGGAGGATGCAGAAAAGATGAAACAGAAGGAAAAGGTTGCAAAAGAGTTCAAGTTACGAATTAAATCATGAACTAATAATCAGTCTGCACATGAATTATGACACTTTCTAATGTGTTTTTCTCTCAGTCCCGAGTGCAACATGTGAAGGATCTGAGGCAAACCTTCAGTGTGGTGAGGTTTTCTTTTTTGTAACTTTGTTGAATTTCATTTATTGAAATGTAAACATGGTTATTGTTTAATGCTATGATCTCTTCCTCAGAAAAAGGACAGGTTTTAGTCATCCACGGAGCTAATTATGGACGCCGTGACAAAACCACATGCTCTGCTGGACGTCCGGCCTCTCAGCTCCAAGTTGTCCAGTGCTCAAGTCAGACGAGCACCAGTGTTGTAGCTGAAAGGTACAGATTGACTGTCTTTGTTTAGTTTTACTTTTTCTTCTTTTACCAGGCTACACAACGTGCAGTGTGTTAAACCCTTTGCTGACTCACTTTCTATCTGCATTCAAAGCTGTAATGGGAAAAACAGCTGTACTATCTCAGCGAGCAACTCTGTATTTGGAGACCCCTGTGTTGGCACCTACAAGTACCTGGAGGTGGATTATACTTGTCAGTGTAAGTACCTTAAACCAGGGGTGTCTAGCTCCAAACCTCAAGGGCTGGTGTCCTGCAGGTTTTGGACATCACCCAGGGTCAACACACCCAGTGTAAGTGCCTTAAACAGTAATGCACATACAACTCCAAAATAATTCTGCTAGCGTCCAAATCAGTCTCAGGGACCATCCTCGTTGATTTCACTGAGTAGGGTCAAACCTCTGTGTCTGAGGCTTTATAATGGACATTCACATCACGATAACCAATAGGACAGATTCTTTCTTATACTTTTTTACATTTTTACAAAGAGATTTTGGAGAATTCGCAGCTAGTACTTCTTGTTCAAAATGTCAGTGTATTGTGTTGAGAAGCTAAAGTTGAACTTCGGGCTAAGTTACCCTTTGTATACCAAGGTTTTGCTGCAAAATCAAACTAAACTTTATTTGAACTTTAAAAGTTTAAAGAAGAACAAAGAAAAAACAAAAAAATGTGGAAATGCAAAAGAAATGGCAATAAAATATGGCATTGGACAGAAAAATGGGTTAAGGTGGAATTAGACACCCCTGAGCAACAAGACATGGGTGCATGTAATTAACACAGCTGAGGACAACCAAACAGTAGCATATCAAAACCCAAATAAAGACATAACTAAAAAAGGCAATGAGCAACCAGTACTAAATCAAGGAGACATTGAAACATGAAAATAAATACTGAAAATGGACTTGAATGGAGAAATTAATGGAGAACAGAGTAAGGGAAGGTTATAAGAGTGTGGACAAAAAGCAGAGAGGAAGGCAGCAAAACTTGAACTTCAAGATATTAAAGAAAAGTTTACTTTAAAGTAGAGATGGACCGATCCGATATTACGTATCGGTATCCGATATTACGTATCGGTATCGGTCCGATGCTGACGTAAATTACTGGATATCGGAGAGAAATAAAAAATGTAATCCGATCCATTAAATATCAAAAAAGCACCTCACAAAACTTGCGACACGGCGTAACTCGGCTCATAACCGGAGCACGTCGGAGCAGTGTGCTCACGTGATAGAGCGGCTGTGTGTATTTGGAGCCTCGCTACCAAACCAGCATTTCATCTCCGAGGAAGTGATCCCAGAGAGAAGTAAAGCAAGTGTGTAAGTTCATCTCTGAATGTTTGTAAAGCATTCCCACGTTAAGCTTAACAACCGATATAAGGAGCGAGTGCCTCTTCTCTCTCCCTCCCTCTCCTGTTGCTACTTCAATCGTGAAACTGATCAATGATCAGCTGATCGCCTTTTCTGTCGCTAGTCAAACCTCTGTGACTGAGGCTTAATAATGGACATTTAGCCACTGAATCATGACATTTTACAGAACATCCTCTTTTTATTCTCGTTTTCTTTAAAAAACGAACAAACATCAATATAATGTGGAGCATTCGCAGCTAGGACTTAATCCGAAACATCTGTTTATTGTGTTGGCCTGCTGCCTGGGAGTGTGCTGTTGGAGAAATGGAGCCAGCCATACTAAGGAGAGCTTAAGTTTGACCAGTTCTTACCCTCCCCGACTAAATCGGTTTCAGTTATGTACTGAAACATAAGAATGGACATTAGGGGGTCTTTCAAAGAAAAAACTCAGGCTCCACCATCAGCCAGTAGGCCACAGCCAGGCTCCACCATCAGCCAGCAGGCCACAGCCAGCAGACCCAGCCAGGCTCCACCATCAGTCGGGAGTCGTAATTGATAACAAAATTTCATGGAAACCCCACGTCAGACACATAAAAACCAAAATTTCTAGAAGCCTCGCAGTTTTGAACAAAGTGAAACAATTCCTTGATAAAGATGCACTTCGTACTCTGTACTGTACCCTGGTTCTTCCATATCTTACATATTGTGTGGAAGTGTGGGGAAATACATATAAAAATACAACTAATCCATTAGTCACAGTACAGAAACGAGCACTGCGTATTATTCACAAGGCTGGTTATCTAGATCATACTCACAAATTCTTTCTTCAGGCAAAGTTACTTAAATTCCAGGATCTGGTTAATTACAATACATCCATAATTTTGTATAAAGCTTTTACTAAACTTTTACCGGCAAATTTACAAACTAGATTTGAAATTCGAGAAAAGGTTTATAATGTGAGAGGCTTTGGAGAATTCAAATTACCCAGAACTCGAACAACCCGTAAAGGCTTTTGTGTGTCTGTATGTGGTGTGAAAATCTGGAACAGTCTGAGTTTACAATTGAAACAATGCAAAAATATTCATAGATTTAAATTTCTCTACAAACAGTTGGTCTGGTCACAGTATACTCAATGATGGGTTTTAGTGTGCTCTGTAATGTCTGTCCTCTTACCATTGCTGGTATGGATTCCAAAATAAAAAATAAAAATAAAGTGTGCGTATGTATGTACATATATGTACTTGTGTGTGTAGATATATATGTATGTGTGTTTGTTACTTGTAGTTATTACTGCCTGTTACCTGTGGTAATGCAATTTATAATTTATATATTCTGTATTCAGTTATGAAGGCTCTAATTGTTGGTTGCGAGCTGCCGCTTAGATGCTTGTATGTGCCCGGGGCTGTTGATGGGTCTGTATGCAATGATGGGCGTAGCTGCGGGAAGTTTATTGTTTTTTTTGTTGATGAGTGAGTATAGGGGTGGGATTTAATAAGTTTTCTTCGTCCCACTCCTTTTTCAGGCAATTTTTGTTTTTTGTTTTGTGTATTTTATGTTCAATATAGGTATTTGTTGTGACTGAAAATGAATAAATAAATGAAATGAAAATGAAATGAAATACACCTTTGTTTTTAAGGAGGTTCTCCAAAATAAACTAGTTTTCTCTTTATTTTTGTAGGGTCTTTAAGGGTATGAAATGTCTTGAAGTGACTGCTGATTTGGCAATATTTAAATAAAACTGAAATTAATTTTAAAAAGGTAAAAAATGAACAAAAAGGAAACAGGGGAACATGTGAGATGCAAAACATAAGATGACAGTAAAAATTAAAATGGACAGAGGAAAACAAAAATAATAAAATCATACTACGTTTCATATATATTATTCAAAGACAGATTGCAGGATGCAGAAAAGATGAAACAGAAGGAAAAGGTTGCAAAAGAGTTCAAGTTGCGAATTAAATCATGAACTAATAATCAGTCTGCACATGAATTATGACACTTTCTAATGTGTTTTTCTCTCAGTCCCGAGTGCAACATGTGAAGGATGTGACAGACTGCCGGCCTTCTTTATGACATTTGACAATTGGAAGGACCGGGTCGCACTGCTGAAACAAGGACACAAACTGAAAGGCACGGACGTTTTCATTAATGAGCATCTGACACGAAAAAACGCAGACATCGTGAGGGAGGCAAGGCAAATGGAGAAGAACGGTAAAATACAACATACATGGGTAACAAACTGTAAGATTTTCATTAAGCTAAACGGGACACCAGAAGAGGCAAAAGTACTGATAGTGAGGAACATGGAGGATCTGGACAAGTATAACTCACACCAATGTATCAATTACACCAGGAAATGACATGGACACGTTGAAATTAGTTCTTCAACAGAAAGTAATTGATCTAGATTGTGAATATAAGGAGTATAATATAATAGATCCAGAAATAGATTCTGAAAGTAACTTTCTCTCTTCTTTTGTTAAAAATTGTAATTATTTAACTCAGGAACAATATGAAAAAGAAATTAACCTAGACGGGAAGCTCTCATTAATTCACTTTAACAGCACAAGTATGTACTCTAATTTTGATTTCATTAAGGACTATTTGCAACAATTTTCTCGCCCCTTTAGTGTTATAGCCATCACTGAAACTTGGTTCAATGTCGATAAAGGAATAGATTTTTGTTTGAATGGATATGATTTAAAATACATGAATAGATTAAATAAGGCGGGCGGCGGGGTTGCTATATATGTTCATAACTCTATAAAATATAATGTTGTAACAACTATGTCTATGGCTATTGATGGAATTTTGGAATGTTTGACTATTGAGATTATGAATGAAAAAAAGAGAAATGTTATAATAAGTTGTATATATCGGACACCCAGTTCAAGTATTGACACTTTTAATGAATGGATAGAAAAAACGTTTGCTTCGGTGAACCAAAAATTACTATTTATCTGTGGTGATTTTAACATTGATTTGCTAAATCCAACAAGGTTAAAAGCCATTGATGACTTTACTGACACAATGTACAGCTTATCACTATATCCAACAATAACAAAGCCAAGCAGAATAACATCACATAGCGCCACTATTATTGACAACATTTTTACTAATGTCATGGATTTCCAAACTAATAGTGGCCTGCTTGTCTGTGATATAACTGACCACTTACCAGTTTTTACTTTGTGTGACTGTGATTTAAAAAAAATAGATACCAAGATCATGATAGCAAAGCGAACAATAAATGAAGAAGCAATTCATGCCTTCAATTTCGATTTAGCACAACAAGATTGGAGTTCGGTGTATGAAGAGTCAGATGTGGACAAGGCTTATGATAATTTTCTAGATATTTTTACTATGTGGTACAATAAACATTGTCCTGTAAACGAACACATGACAAAGAAAAAAAAGATAAAAAGTCCTTGGCTCACAAAAGGAATTATTAATGCTTGCAAAAAGAAAAACAATCTGTATAAACAGTTTATCAAAGTAAAAACAAAAGAAGTGGAACAAAGATATAAAGCATATAGAAATAAATTGACTGATATTATAAGAACGAGCAAACAACTTTATTATAGAAGAAGATTATATGAAAATAAAAACAATATAAAAGGAACTTGGGATGTGTTAAACAACTTAATTAAACAAGGATCTTCTGGAACATCATATCCTGAATATTTTACTGATGCAAATGGTGAAAATCACAACATGAGTAATATTGTCGATGGGTTCAATAAATTCTTCATAAATGTTGGCCCTGAACTAGCAGCGGACATCCCGTGTCATAAAAATGAAAATATCAGTAATATAAAATCAAATCCCTTTTCACTGTTCCTCTCAGCTACAAATGAGCAAGAAGTAATAAATATCACATTAAAATGTAAAAGTAAGTCTTCAATGGATTATCATGACATAAATATGTCTGTAGTTAAACAGGTTATTCTGAATATTGCTTGTCCCTTAACATATATCTGTAATTTATCATTTCAGTCCAGTTGTTTTCCAAAATAAATGAAAATTGCGAAAGTAATACCACTATATAAAAGTAATGACAAACACAGTTTTACCAATTATAGGCCTATTTCTCTACTGCCTCAATTCTCAAAAATTCTAGAAAAACTTTTTAATTCAAGATTAGAAAAATTCCTTGAAAAACATCAAATAATAAATGTTGGTCAGTATGGTTTCAGAACACAAAGAACCACTTCAATGGCGATAATTGAGGCAGTAGAAGAAATTACTGATACACTGGATAAAAATAAATATGCAGTTGGTATTTTTGTTGATCTCAAAAAGGCCTTCGACACAATCAATCACTCAATTTTACTGGATAAATTGGAAAGACATGGTATTCGAGGGAAAGCTGGTAACTGGTTAAAAAGTTATCTAACGGTTCGGGAACAATATGTTAGCATAGGGCATTACCATTCAGAGAAACTTGGTATTACATGTGGTGTTCCCCAAGGGTCAGTGTTGGGACCAAAACTTTTCAATGTATACATAAATGATATTTTTGATGTTTCTCAAGTACTTAAACTCATACTGTTCGCAGATGACACCAACATATTTTTCAGTAGCGATGATTATACTGATCTTGTAATGACTGTAAACAGGGAGCTAAAATTAATAAAAAAATGGATGGACATAAATAAATTATCATTAAATATAAATAAAACTAAAGAAATGTTTTTTGGTAATTTAAAATATAATATAGAATTACCAATTATCATTGAAGGTGTACCAATTGATAATGTGAGTGAAAACACATTTTTGGGAGTCGTAATTGATAACAAAACCTCTGTGACTGAGGCTTAATAATGGACATTTAGCCACTGAATCATGACATTTTACAGAACATCCTCTTTTTATTCTCGTTTTCTTTAAAAAACGAACAAACATCAATATAATGTGGAGCATTCGCAGCTAGGACTTAATCCGAAACATCTGTTTATTGTGTTGGCCTAAATACATCTTTGTTTTTAAGGAGGTTCTCCAAAATAAACTAGTTTTCTCTTTATTTTTGTAGGGTCTTTAAGGGTATGAAATGCCTTGAAGTGACTGCTGATTTGGCAATATTTAAATAAAACTGAAATTAATTTTAAAAAGGTAAAAAATGAACAAAAAGGAAACAGGGGAACATGTGAGATGCAAAACATAAGATGACAGTAAAAATTAAAATGGACAGAGGAAAACAAAAATAATAAAATCATACTACGTTTCATATATATTATTCAAAGACAGATTGCAGGATGCAGAAAAGATGAAACAGAAGGAAAAGGTTGCAAAAGAGTTCAAGTTGCGAATTAAATCATGAACTAATAATCAGTCTGCACATGAATTATGACACTTTCTAATGTGTTTTGTGTTTTTCTCTCAGTCCAGAGTGTAACATGTGAAGGATCTGAGGCAAACCTTCAGTGTGGTGAGGTTTTCTTTTTTGTAACTTTGTTGAATTTCATTTATTGAAATGTAAACATGGTTATTGTTTAATGCTATGATCTCTTCCTCAGAAAAAGGACAGGTTTTAGTCATCCACGGAGCTAATTATGGACGCCGTGACAAAACCACATGCTCTGCTGGACGTCCGGCCTCTCAGCTCCAAGTTGTCCAGTGCTCAAGTCAGACGAGCACCAGTGTTGTAGCTAAAAGGTACAGATTGACTGTCTTTGTTTAGTTTTACTTTTTCTTCTTTTACCAGGCTACACAATGTGCAGTGTGTTAAACCCTTTGCTGACTCACTTTCTATCTGCATTCAAAGCTGTAATGGGAAAAACAGCTGTACTATCTCAGCGAGCAACTCTGTATTTGGAGACCCCTGTTTTGGCACCTACAAGTACCTGGAGGTGGATTATACTTGTCAGTGTAAGTACCTTAAACCAGGGGTGTCTAGCTCCAAACCTCAAGGGCCGGTGTCCTGCAGGTTTTGGACATCACCCAGGGTCAACACACCCAGTGTAAGTGCCTTAAACAGTAATGCACATACAACTCCAAAATAATTCTGCTAGCGTCCAAATCAGTCTCAGGGACCATCCTCGTTGATTTCACTGAGTGGGGTCAAACCTCTGTGTCTGAGGCTTTATAATGGACATTCACATCACGATAACCAATAGGACAGATTCTTTCTTATACTATTTTACTTTTTTACAAAGAGATTTTGGAGAATTCGCAGCTAGTACTTCTTGTTCAAAATGTCAGTGTATTGTGTTGAGAAGCTGAAGTTGAACTTCGGGCTAAGTTACCCTTTGTATACCAAGATTTTGCTGCAAAATCAAACTAAAATTTATTTGAACTGTAAAAGTTTAAAGAAGAACAAAGAAAAAACAAAAAAATGTGGAAATGCAAAAGAAATGGCAATAAAATATGGCATTGGACAGAAAAATGGGTTAAGTGGGAATTAGACACCCCTGAGCAACAAGACATGGGTGCATGTAATTAACACAGCTGAGGACAACCAAACAGTAGCATATCAAAACCCAAATAAAGACATAACTAAAAAAGGCAATGAGCAACCAGTACTAAATCAAGGAGACATTGAAACATGAAAATAAATACTGAAAATGGACTTGAATGGAGAAATTAATGGAGAACAGAGTAAGGGAAGGTTATAAGAGTGTGGACAAAAAGCAGAGAGGAAGGCAGCAAAACTTGAACTTCAAGATATTAAAGAAAAGTTTACTTTAAAGTAGAGATGGACCGATCCGATATTACGTATCGGTATCCGATATTACGTATCGGTATCGGTCCGATGCTGACGTAAATTACTGGATATCGGAGAGAAATAAAAAATGTAATCCGATCCATTAAATATCAAAAAAGCACCTCACAAAACTTGCAACACGGCGTAACTCGGCTCATAACCGTAGCACGTCGGAGCAGTGTGCTCACGTGATAGAGCGGCTGTGTGTATTTGGAGCCTCGCTACCAAACCAGCATTTCATCTCCGAGGAAGTGATCCCAGAGAGAAGTAAAGCAAGTGTGTAAGTTCATCTCTGAATGTTTGTAAAGCATTCCCACGTTAAGCTTAACAACCGATATAAGGAGCGAGTGCCTCTTCTCTCTCCCTCCCTCTCCTGTTGCTACTTCAATCGTGAAACTGATCAATGATCAGCTGATCGCCTTTTCTGTCGCTAGTCAAACCTCTGTGACTGAGGCTTAATAATGGACATTTAGCCACTGAATCATGACATTTTACAGAACATCCTCTTTTTATTCTCGTTTTCTTTAAAAAACGAACAAACATCAATATAATGTGGAGCATTCGCAGCTAGGACTTAATCCGAAACATCTGTTTATTGTGTTGGCCTAAATACACCTTTGTTTTTAAGGAGGTTCTCCAAAATAAACTAGTTTTCTCTTTATTTTTGTAGGGTCTTTAAGGGTATGAAATGCCTTGAAGTGACTGCTGATTTGGCAATATTTAAATAAAACTGAAATTAATTTTAAAAAGGTAAAAAATGAACAAAAAGGAAACAGGGGAACATGTGAGATGCAAAACATAAGATGACAGTAAAAATTAAAATGGACAGAGGAAAACAAAAATAATAAAATCATACTACGTTTCATATATATTATTCAAAGACAGATTGCAGGATGCAGAAAAGATGAAACAGAAGGAAAAGGTTGCAAAAGAGTTCAAGTTGCGAATTAAATCATGAACTAATAATCAGTCTGCACATGAATTATGACACTTTCTAATGTGTTTTGTGTTTTTCTCTCAGTCCAGAGTGCAACATGTGAAGGATCTCAGGCAAACCTTCAGTGTGGTGAGGTTTTCTTTTTTGTAACTTTGTTGAATTTCATTTATTGAAATGTAAACATGGTTATTGTTTAATGCTATGATCTCTTCCTCAGAAAAAGGACAGGTTTTAGTCATCCACGGAGCTAATTATGGACGCCGTGACAAAACCACATGCTCTGCTGGACGTCCGGCCTCTCAGCTCCAAGTTGTCCAGTGCTCAAGTCAGACGAGCACCAGTGTTGTAGCTGAAAGGTACAGATTGACTGTCTTTGTTTAGTTTTACTTTTTCTTCTTTTACCAGGCTACACAATGTGCAGTGTGTTAAACCCTTTGCTGACTCACTTTCTATCTGCATTCAAAGCTGTAATGGGAAAAACAGCTGTACTATCTCAGCGAGCAACTCTGTATTTGGAGACCCCTGTGGTGGCACCTACAAGTACCTGGAGGTGGATTATACTTGTCAGTGTAAGTACCTTAAACCAGGGGTGTCTAGCTCCAAACCTCAAGGGCCGGTGTCCTGCAGGTTTTGGACATCACCCAGGGTCAACACACCCAGTGTAAGTGCCTTAAACAGTAATGCACATACAACTCCAAAACAATTCTGCTAGCGTCCAAAGCAGTCTCAGGGACCATCCTCGTTGATTTCACTGAGTGGGGTCAAACCTCTGTGTCTGAGGCTTTATAATGGACATTCACATCACGATAACCAATAGGACAGATTCTTTCTTATACTTTTTTACTTTTTTACAAAGAGATTTTGGAGAATTCGCAGCTAGTACTTCTTGTTCAAAATGTCAGTGTATTGTGTTGAGAAGCTAAAGTTGAACTTCGGGCTAAGTTACCCTTTGTATACCAAGATTTTGCTGCAAAATCAAACTAAACTTTATTTGAACTTTAAAAGTTTAAAGAAGAACAAAGAAAAAACAAAAAAATGTGGAAATGCAAAAGAAATGGCAATAAAATATGGCATTGGACAGAAAAATGGGTTAAGTGGGAAATAGACACCCCTGAGCAACAAGACATGGGTGCATGTAATTAACACAGCTGAGGACAACCAAACAGTAGCATATCAAAACCCAAATAAAGACATAACTAAAAAAGGCAATGAGCAACCAGTACTAAATCAAGGAGACATTGAAACATGAAAATAAATACTGAAAATGGACTTGAATGGAGAAATTAATGGAGAACAGAGTAAGGGAAGGTTATAAGAGTGTGGACAAAAAGCAGAGAGGAAGGCAGCAAAACTTGAACTTCAAGATATTAAAGAAAAGTTTACTTTAAAGTAGAGATGGACCGATCCGATATTACGTATCGGTATCGATATTACGTATCGGTATCGGTCCGATGCTGACGTAAATTACTGGATATCGGAGAGAAATAAAAAATGTAATCCGATCCATTAAATATCAAAAAAGCACCTCACAAAACTTGCGACACGGCGTAACTCGGCTCATAACCGGAGCACGTCGGAGCAGTGTGCTCACGTGATAGAGCGGCTGTGTGTATTTGGAGCCTCGCTACCAAACCAGCATTTCATCTCCGAGGAAGTGATCCCAGAGAGAAGTAAAGCAAGTGTGTAAGTTCATCTCTGAATGTTTGTAAAGCATTCCCACGTTAAGCTTAACAACCGATATAAGGAGCGAGTGCCTCTTCTCTCTCCCTCCCTCTCCTGTTGCTACTTCAATCGTGAAACTGATCAATGATCAGCTGATCGCCTTTTCTGTCGCTAGTCAAACCTCTGTGACTGAGGCTTAATAATGGACATTTAGCCACTGAATCATGACATTTTACAGAACATCCTCTTTTTATTCTCGTTTTCTTTAAAAAACGAACAAACATCAATATAATGTGGAGCATTCGCAGCTAGGACTTAATCCGAAACATCTGTTTATTGTGTTGGCCTGCTGCCTGGGAGTGTGCTGTTGGAGAAATGGAGCCAGCCATACTAAGGAGAGCTTAAGTTTGACCAGTTCTTACCCTCCCCGACTAAATCGGTTTCAGTTATGTACTGAAACATAAGAATGGACATTAGGGGGTCTTTCAAAGAAAAAACTCAGGCTCCACCATCAGCCAGTAGGCCACAGCCAGGCTCCACCATCAGCCAGCAGGCCACAGCCAGCAGACCCAGCCAGGCTCCACCATCAGTCGGGAGTCGTAATTGATAACAAAATTTCATGGAAACCCCACGTCAGACACATAAAAACCAAAATTTCTAGAAGCCTCGCAGTTTTGAACAAAGTGAAACAATTCCTTGATAAAGATGCACTTCGTACTCTGTACTGTACCCTGGTTCTTCCATATCTTACATATTGTGTGGAAGTGTGGGGAAATACATATAAAAATACAACTAATCCATTAGTCACAGTACAGAAACGAGCACTGCGTATTATTCACAAGGCTGGTTATCTAGATCATACTCACAAATTCTTTCTTCAGGCAAAGTTACTTAAATTCCAGGATCTGGTTAATTACAATACATCCATAATTTTGTATAAAGCTTTTACTAAACTTTTACCGGCAAATTTACAAACTAGATTTGAAATTCGAGAAAAGGTTTATAATGTGAGAGGCTTTGGAGAATTCAAATTACCCAGAACTCGAACAACCCGTAAAGGCTTTTGTGTGTCTGTATGTGGTGTGAAAATCTGGAACAGTCTGAGTTTACAATTGAAACAATGCAAAAATATTCATAGATTTAAATTTCTCTACAAACAGTTGGTCTGGTCACAGTATACTCAATGATGGGTTTTAGTGTGCTCTGTAATGTCTGTCCTCTTACCATTGCTGGTATGGATTCCAAAATAAAAAATAAAAATAAAGTGTGCGTATGTATGTACATATATGTACTTGTGTGTGTAGATATATATGTATGTGTGTTTGTTACTTGTAGTTATTACTGCCTGTTACCTGTGGTAATGCAATTTATAATTTATATATTCTGTATTCAGTTATGAAGGCTCTAATTGTTGGTTGCGAGCTGCCGCTTAGATGCTTGTATGTGCCCGGGGCTGTTGATGGGTCTGTATGCAATGATGGGCGTAGCTGCGGGAAGTTTATTGTTTTTTTTGTTGATGAGTGAGTATAGGGGTGGGATTTAATAAGTTTTCTTCGTCCCACTCCTTTTTCAGGCAATTTTTGTTTTTTGTTTTGTGTATTTTATGTTCAATATAGGTATTTGTTGTCACTGAAAATGAATAAATAAATGAAATGAAAATGAAATGAAATACACCTTTGTTTTTAAGGAGGTTCTCCAAAATAAACTAGTTTTCTCTTTATTTTTGTAGGGTCTTTAAGGGTATGAAATGTCTTGAAGTGACTGCTGATTTGGCAATATTTAAATAAAACTGAAATTAATTTTAAAAGGGTAAAAAATGAACAAAAAGGAAACAGGGGAACATGTGAGATGCAAAACATAAGATGACAGTAAAAATTAAAATGGACAGAGGAAAACAAAAATAATAAAATCATACTACGTTTCATATATATTATTCAAAGACAGATTGCAGGATGCAGAAAAGATGAAACAGAAGGAAAAGGTTGCAAAAGAGTTCAAGTTGCGAATTAAATCATGAACTAATAATCAGTCTGCACATGAATTATGACACTTTCTAATGTGTTTTTCTCTCAGTCCCGAGTGCAACATGTGAAGGATGTGACAGACTGCCGGCCTTCTTTATGACATTTGACAATTGGAAGGACCGGGTCGCACTGCTGAAACAAGGACACAAACTGAAAGGCACGGACGTTTTCATTAATGAGCATCTGACACGAAAAAACGCATACATCGTGAGGGAGGCAAGGCAACTGAAGAAGAACGGTAAAATACAACATACATGGGTAACAAACTGTAAGATTTTCATTAAGCTAAACGGGACACCAGAAGAGGCAAAAGTACTGATAGTGAGGAACATGGAGGATCTGGACAAGTATAACTCACACCAATGTATCAATTACACCAGGAAATGACATGGACACGTTGAAATTAGTTCTTCAACAGAAAGTAATTGATCTAGATTGTGAATATAAGGAGTATAATATAATAGATCCAGAAATAGATTCTGAAAGTAACTTTCTCTCTTCTTTTGTTAAAAATTGTAATTATTTCACTCAGGAACAATATGAAAAAGAAATTAACCTAGACGGGAAGCTCTCATTAATTCACTTTAACAGCACAAGTATGTACTCTAATTTTGATTTCATTAAGGACTATTTGCAACAATTTTCTCGCCCCTTTAGTGTTATAGCCATCACTGAAACTTGGTTCAATGTCGATAAAGGAATAGATTTTTGTTTGAATGGATATGATTTAAAATACATGAATAGATTAAATAAGGCGGGCGGCAGGGTTGCTATATATGTTCATAACTCTATAAAATATAATGTTGTAACAACTATGTCTATGGCTATTGATGGAATTTTGGAATGTTTGACTATTGAGATTATGAATGAAAAAAAGAGAAATGTTATAATAAGTTGTATATATCGGACACCCAGTTCAAGTATTGACACTTTTAATGAATGGATAGAAAAAACGTTTGCTTCGGTGAACCAAAAATTACTATTTATCTGTGGTGATTTTAACATTGATTTGCTAAATCCAACAAGGTTAAAAGCCATTGATGACTTTACTGACACAATGTACAGCTTATCACTATATCCAACAATAACAAAGCCAAGCAGAATAACATCACATAGCGCCACTATTATTGACAACATTTTTACTAATGTCATGGATTTCCAAACTAATAGTGGCCTGCTTGTCTGTGATATAACTGACCACTTACCAGTTTTTACTTTGTGTGACTGTGATTTAAAAAAAATAGATACCAAGATCATGATAGCAAAGCGAACAATAAATGAAGAAGCAATTCATGCCTTCAATTTCGATTTAGCACAACAAGATTGGAGTTCGGTGTATGAAGAGTCAGATGTGGACAAGGCTTATGATAATTTTCTAGATATTTTTACTATGTGGTACAATAAACATTGTCCTGTAAACGAACACATGACAAAGAAAAAAAAGATAAAAAGTCCTTGGCTCACAAAAGGAATTATTAATGCTTGCAAAAAGAAAAACAATCTGTATAAACAGTTTATCAAAGTAAAAACAAAAGAAGTGGAACAAAGATATAAAGCATATAGAAATAAATTGACTGATATTATAAGAACGAGCAAACAACTTTATTATAGAAGAAGATTATATGAAAATAAAAACAATATAAAAGGAACTTGGGATGTGTTAAACAACTTAATTAAACAAGGATCTTCTGGAACATCATATCCTGAATATTTTACTGATGCAAATGGTGAAAATCACAACATGAGTAATATTGTCGATGGGTTCAATAAATTCTTCATAAATGTTGGCCCTGAACTAGCAGCGGACATCCCGTGTCATAAAAATGAAAATATCAGTAATATAAAATCAAATCCCTTTTCACTGTTCCTCTCAGCTACAAATGAGCAAGAAGTAATAAATATCACATTAAAATGTAAAAGTAAGTCTTCAATGGATTATCATGACATAAATATGTCTGTAGTTAAACAGGTTATTCTGAATATTGCTTGTCCCTTAACATATATCTGTAATTTATCATTTCAGTCCAGTTGTTTTCCAAAATAAATGAAAATTGCGAAAGTAATACCACTATATAAAAGTAATGACAAACACAGTTTTACCAATTATAGGCCTATTTCTCTACTGCCTCAATTCTCAAAAATTCTAGAAAAACTTTTTAATTCAAGATTAGAAAAATTCCTTGAAAAACATCAAATAATAAATGTTGGTCAGTATGGTTTCAGAACACAAAGAACCACTTCAATGGCGATAATTGAGGCAGTAGAAGAAATTACTGATACACTGGATAAAAATAAATATGCAGTTGGTATTTTTGTTGATCTCAAAAAGGCCTTCGACACAATCAATCACTCAATTTTACTGGATAAATTGGAAAGACATGGTATTCGAGGGAAAGCTGGTAACTGGTTAAAAAGTTATCTAACGGTTCGGGAACAATATGTTAGCATAGGGCATTACCATTCAGAGAAACTTGGTATTACATGTGGTGTTCCCCAAGGGTCAGTGTTGGGACCAAAACTTTTCAATGTATACATAAATGATATTTTTGATGTTTCTCAAGTACTTAAACTCATACTGTTCGCAGATGACACCAACATATTTTTCAGTAGCGATGATTATACTGATCTTGTAATGACTGTAAACAGGGAGCTAAAATTAATAAAAAAATGGATGGACATAAATAAATTATCATTAAATATAAATAAAACTAAAGCAATGTTTTTTGGTAATTTAAAATATAATATAGAATTACCAATTATCATTGAAGGTGTACCAATTGATAATGTGAGTGAAAACACATTTTTGGGAGTCGTAATTGATAACAAAACCTCTGTGACTGAGGCTTAATAATGGACATTTAGCCACTGAATCATGACATTTTACAGAACATCCTCTTTTTATTCTCGTTTTCTTTAAAAAACGAACAAACATCAATATAATGTGGAGCATTCGCAGCTAGGACTTAATCCGAAACATCTGTTTATTGTGTTGGCCTAAATACACCTTTGTTTTTAAGGAGGTTCTCCAAAATAAACTAGTTTTCTCTTTATTTTTGTAGGGTCTTTAAGGGTATAAAATGCCTTGAAGTGACTGCTGATTTGGCAATATTTAAATAAAACTGAAATTAATTTTAAAAAGGTAAAAAATGAACAAAAAGGAAACAGGGGAACATGTGAGATGCAAAACATAAGATGACAGTAAAAATTAAAATGGACAGAGGAAAACAAAAATAATAAAATCATACTACGTTTCATATATATTATTCAAAGACAGATTGCAGGATGCAGAAAAGATGAAACAGAAGGAAAAGGTTGCAAAAGAGTTCAAGTTACGAATTAAATCATGAACTAATAATCAGTCTGCACATGAATTATGACACTTTCTAATGTGTTTTGTGTTTTTCTCTCAGTCCCGAGTGCAACATGTGAAGGATCTGAGGCAAACCTTCAGTGTGGTGAGGTTTTCTTTTTTGTAACTTTGTTGAATTTCATTTATTGAAATGTAAACATGGTTATTGTTTAATGCTATGATCTCTTCCTCAGAAAAAGGACAGGTTTTAGTCATCCACGGAGCTAATTATGGACGCCGTGACAAAACCACATGCTCTGCTGGACGTCCGGCCTCTCAGCTCCAAGTTGTCCAGTGCTCAAGTCAGACGAGCACCAGTGTTGTAGCTAAAAGGTACAGATTGACTGTCTTTGTTTAGTTTTACTTTTTCTTCTTTTACCAGGCTACACAATGTGCAGTGTGTTAAACCCTTTGCTGACTCACTTTCTATCTGCATTCAAAGCTGTAATGGGAAAAACAGCTGTACTATCTCAGCGAGCAACTCTGTATTTGGAGACCCCTGTTTTGGCACCTACAAGTACCTGGAGGTGGATTATACTTGTCAGTGTAAGTACCTTAAACCAGGGGTGTCTAGCTCCAAACCTCAAGGGCCGGTGTCCTGCAGGTTTTGGACATCACCCAGGGTCAACACACCCAGTGTAAGTGCCTTAAACAGTAATGCACATACAACTCCAAAATAATTCTGCTAGCGTCCAAATCAGTCTCAGGGACCATCCTCGTTGATTTCACTGAGTGGGGTCAAACCTCTGTGTCTGAGGCTTTATAATGGACATTCACATCACGATAACCAATAGGACAGATTCTTTCTTATACTATTTTACTTTTTTACAAAGAGATTTTGGAGAATTCGCAGCTAGTACTTCTTGTTCAAAATGTCAGTGTATTGTGTTGAGAAGCTGAAGTTGAACTTCGGGCTAAGTTACCCTTTGTATACCAAGATTTTGCTGCAAAATCAAACTAAAATTTATTTGAACTGTAAAAGTTTAAAGAAGAACAAAGAAAAAACAAAAAAATGTGGAAATGCAAAAGAAATGGCAATAAAATATGGCATTGGACAGAAAAATGGGTTAAGTGGGAATTAGACACCCCTGAGCAACAAGACATGGGTGCATGTAATTAACACAGCTGAGGACAACCAAACAGTAGCATATCAAAACCCAAATAAAGACATAACTAAAAAAGGCAATGAGCAACCAGTACTAAATCAAGGAGACATTGAAACATGAAAATAAATACTGAAAATGGACTTGAATGGAGAAATTAATGGAGAACAGAGTAAGGGAAGGTTATAAGAGTGTGGACAAAAAGCAGAGAGGAAGGCAGCAAAACTTGAACTTCAAGATATTAAAGAAAAGTTTACTTTAAAGTAGAGATGGACCGATCCGATATTACGTATCGGTATCCGATATTACGTATCGGTATCGGTCCGATGCTGACGTAAATTACTGGATATCGGAGAGAAATAAAAAATGTAATCCGATCCATTAAATATCAAAAAAGCACCTCACAAAACTTGCAACACGGCGTAACTCGGCTCATAACCGTAGCACGTCGGAGCAGTGTGCTCACGTGATAGAGCGGCTGTGTGTATTTGGAGCCTCGCTACCAAACCAGCATTTCATCTCCGAGGAAGTGATCCCAGAGAGAAGTAAAGCAAGTGTGTAAGTTCATCTCTGAATGTTTGTAAAGCATTCCCACGTTAAGCTTAACAACCGATATAAGGAGCGAGTGCCTCTTCTCTCTCCCTCCCTCTCCTGTTGCTACTTCAATCGTGAAACTGATCAATGATCAGCTGATCGCCTTTTCTGTCGCTAGTCAAACCTCTGTGACTGAGGCTTAATAATGGACATTTAGCCACTGAATCATGACATTTTACAGAACATCCTCTTTTTATTCTCGTTTTCTTTAAAAAACGAACAAACATCAATATAATGTGGAGCATTCGCAGCTAGGACTTAATCCGAAACATCTGTTTATTGTGTTGGCCTAAATACACCTTTGTTTTTAAGGAGGTTCTCCAAAATAAACTAGTTTTCTCTTTATTTTTGTAGGGTCTTTAAGGGTATGAAATGCCTTGAAGTGACTGCTGATTTGGCAATATTTAAATAAAACTGAAATTAATTTTAAAAAGGTAAAAAATGAACAAAAAGGAAACAGGGGAACATGTGAGATGCAAAACATAAGATGACAGTAAAAATTAAAATGGACAGAGGAAAACAAAAATAATAAAATCATAATACGTTTCATATATATTATTCAAAGACAGATTGCAGGATGCAGAAAAGATGAAACAGAAGGAAAAGGTTGCAAAAGAGTTCAAGTTGCGAATTAAATCATGAACTAATAATCAGTCTGCACATGAATTATGACACTTTCTAATGTGTTTTGTGTTTTTCTCTCAGTCCAGAGTGCAACATGTGAAGGATCTCAGGCAAACCTTCAGTGTGGTGAGGTTTTCTTTTTTGTAACTTTGTTAAATTTCATTTATTGAAATGTAAACATGGTTATTGTTTAATGCTATGATCTCTTCCTCAGAAAAAGGACAGGTTTTAGTCATCCACGGAGCTAATTATGGACGCCGTGACAAAACCACATGCTCTGCTGGACGTCCGGCCTCTCAGCTCCAAGTTGTCCAGTGCTCAAGTCAGACGAGCACCAGTGTTGTAGCTAAAAGGTACAGATTGACTGTCTTTGTTTAGTTTTACGTTTTTTCTTTTACCAGGCTACACAACGTGCAGTGTGTTAAACCCTTTGCTGACTCACTTTCTATCTGCATTCAAAGCTGTAATGGGAAAAACAGCTGTACTATCTCAGCGAGCAACTCTGTATTTGGAGACCCCTGTTTTGGCACCTACAAGTACCTGGAGGTGGATTATACTTGTCAGTGTAAGTACCTTAAACCAGGGGTGTCTAGCTCCAAACCTCAAGGGCCGGTGTCCTGCAGGTTTTGGACATCACCCAGGGTCAACACACCCAGTGTAAGTGCCTTAAACAGTAATGCACATACAACTCCAAAATAATTCTGCTAGCGTCCAAATCAGTCTCAGGGACCATCCTCGTTGATTTCACTGAGTGGGGTCAAACCTCTGTGTCTGAGGCTTTATAATGGACATTCACATCACGATAACCAATAGGACAGATTCTTTCTTATACTATTTTACTTTTTTACAAAGAGATTTTGGAGAATTCGCAGCTAGTACTTCTTGTTCAAAATGTCAGTGTATTGTGTTGAGAAGCTGAAGTTGAACTTCGGGCTTAGTTACCCTTTGTATACCAAGGTTTTGCTGCAAAATCAAACTAAACTTTATTTGAACTTTAAAAGTGTAAAGATGAACATACAAGAAACAAAAAGTGTGGAAATGCAAAATAAAAAAATGGCAGTGTGTCACGTGATAGAGCGGCTGTGTGTATTTGTAGCCTCACTAACCAGCATTTTATCTCCGAGGAAGTGATCCCAGAAAGAAGTAAAGCAAGTGTGTAAGTTCATCTCTGAATGTTTGTAAAGCATTCCTGCGTTAAGCTTAACAACCGATATAAGGAGCGAGTGCCTCTTCTCTCTCCCTCCCTCTCCTGTTGCTACTTCAATCATGAAACTGCTTAATGATCAGCTCATCGGCTTTTCTGTCGCGAGTCTGTCTCTCTTGTTTTTTTTTGGCCCACTTCGCGCCAGAAAGAGGAAACCAGCGGCTGAACAACCGCAGCACGTTTAAGATTGATAAGCTGTTGTTAGAATTTATTTAATATTACTTTCTAGACCAGGATCTTTTTCTACGTAGCTGACAGCTGGTAACTGTGCAGGGGCAGATCTAGCAAAGTTTAGCCAGGGGGGCCGATAGGGCATTAACAGGGAAAAGGGGGCACAAAGACATACTTTTATTTCTTATTCTCATTTAAAATATCTAGCTTTTAATAAATAATTATCTGAATCTTACACCCAAAGTTTTAATCTTATGTAAAATATATAAAGTCCATTACTGTATATAGTAACTGTTAAGTCTAATATACCCTAGTAAGCTATAGTACTTTTTCCTTTGGGAAGATACCATCTGTGCAGTCTGCAATTCTGTAGAAGAAAGATGTTGAATCTATTTAATTATTCTTGAAAAATAATTTATTTCTGTGCATTTTTTTTTCACACTGCATCAAATTAAAGTTGATTATGTCGATTAAGCATCATGAGGTGGAGCGTGAGGGGTGGTTCTCTACTTTTTTTGCTGGGAGTTTGCAACCCTATTAGTTAGGTTGCTTAATATTTCTGCTAAGTACTCTTTAAAATACCAGAATAGGAAGGATTGAGTAGGTTTAAGTTTATTAGATTGATCAGTATTGCTGAACTATGAAATATTTTGGGTGCAGTGGGTGCAGTATTTTACATACAGGTATAACAGAATAGCTTTAGTGTTGTTGTTTATTTAAACTTGAGTATGAACTTATACAAAATGCAGCAATATATAAAAAAAAACGGTTTTATTGATTAAAAAACACTATATCGGATTCATATCGGTATCGGCAGATATCCAAATTTATGGTATCGGTATCGGACTTAAAAAAGTGGTATTGTGCCATCTCTACTTTAAAGTAGAGCAGGAGATATACAAAATACAACTGACAATGAGGCACAAACACTTGGATGAGACAGAAGGAACATTCAGGAGACATTCAGGGGGCTAGAAGAACTAAACATAAGTAAAATAAATGAGTTAAAGTTTAAGCTAAGGCTTCAAAATTAAAAAAAAAAAAAAAATACTCATCCATTGCATGTCAATCAAAACAAGAAGCAAAATGTAAAAAAAAGATATAAAGAACTGAAGCTTAATGAAAAAGAAAAAAATTCAAAAGCAACTTTAAATCTTTTGTTTCTTTTCTAGGAAAAGATTATATCATCAACACATCGTGTAACATCTGAATGTCACATCCCCTCTGTTGATGTCACTTCAACCAGCATGTCAAGCCTCGATGACATCACTGCTGGAATGTGTTAACAAATATGATTTTATTGGAAATAAACACAAATAAACACATATCCTGAGCATCAAACAGTCTCACCTGTTTGTTTGTTTTTCATTTTATTTTCACATTTTGTTTGATTTATTGATGAAGATAAGAAAATGCAGTAAAGTCACACATGTAGGTGCCAGTCACATTCAAAAACACTTGTACATCTAGACGGTATACACAATCAAAATACTGTCAGAATGACAAAGAAAAACAGAGAAACAGAGAAAGAACAGAGAAAAACTCAAAGGATATCACATGGATAACATACAGCTCCATTAGATTCCCTGTTTTTACTCCCATCAAATTTCTTACAGAATCGCTTGGATAGTGAAGGTACTGTTGTGTCTGTCTTGATGCCACAGTTCAGTCCACAGTTTCAATATCAGACTGCTTTTAAAGTACTCCGGTATTGTTTTGTTAGTTAAGCCACTTAGCACTGATCTATGTATTAGTCAAGCATAAAAATGCTCCTAATAGCACAGTCTGACAGACGTAAATAGTAATTTTGTACCAACGAGGTGATTCCTAAAGACCTATTAGCTGAAATATGCCAAGTGTCTTAAAAAAAACTATGCAAAATCACATGTTTCAACAAAAAAGAGGAGGCAGGGTGGAAGGGTGGCTGTCGAGAAGCCATTCCTAAGGAAGGGAAACTACTTGAAAAGGCTTGAAAAGACAGTTTACACAAAAAACAACAAAAAATGTTGTATGTATGGAGGAGGTCAGGAGAGAGGTACAACAGTGAGTGCTTACAGCCATCTGTAAAACACAGGAGAGGTAGAGATGAAGCCTACTTAAAGAGAAAGCCTGCTTATAAGGCTGTGCTGAAGAAAGCTTCATGTGTATGGAGGGTGAAGAACCTTTCTCTTTTTAGTATAGGCTTTAAGTTATCATTACTTTCACCACGACAGGTTAATTTTCTTTAATTATATTATTGTATGATTAGCATGAAGCATTTACAAGAATAAAGTATAATTAGTAAACTGTGTATTTTATCTCTTTTTGGCAAATGAATTATACTCACAATAAGAATGAAGGGTGGTAGAGAGAGAGTCTACCACTGACCTTTCTTATGTTCTTATGTTGAGGAGCAGGTATGCTGTATAAATCTGTGCTAAAATACAACTGTGTTGCAGTGTTGTATGGACTCAGGACAGTGCAGGGATTTTGATGGGTTGTTTCATATGCACATACTGGAGTTTATTCTATAGTATGGTGTTAGATGAGGCTACAGATCCAACAGATCCAATGTATGATAATTTGCTATTTAGTTTGTGTGACAGTAGAGTCCAGTAGGTTTGGTCCTGGTTCCTGCTGGCTGGATCAACGCTCTAGTTGGTCGAGACTTTACGTGTGGAGACTGTATTTTTCAGTAAGAGCAATCTGGGGAAAAAACAAACAAGCAAAAAAACAACAAAATTCAGAATTCTGAACTTTTTATGAACCAGTGAAATGTGTTCATTTCTTCACAGTGCAGCATAAAGAGCCTACAAATGACAGTGAAATTAAACAAATATAAATGAATCACCTCAGTTTGGCTTTGGGTTGAGTTTCTTCTATACCTAGAGAAACCTATAGAAAAGAGACAAAGACGTGTTATGTTATAGCTTTGCTCATTTTTGTGGTGTTAGGTCGGATCTTATCCTGTTGGAAAAGAAGTGGGGCAGGTTAGCAGTCAAACGATTCCACGAGAATACTTAATTAAAAAAAGAAATACTACTTTTGTCTGACCTCTTGTTCAGAAGGGGCCACAACAACAGGAAGCTGCACATGTTTAATTTGTCAGTTTTTACACTAGATGCCATTCCCGACACAATCCCAAGAATGATTTGTGACTCCGGCTGGAGTTGAAGTAGTAACCTTTCCCTTGCTGAACAATGGTGTAAACCACTACACTGTGGAGCCACATAAAATCCTTTTGATTAATAATTCTTTAAAAAAGCATATAAGGCTGGATCAGAACTCACCACGATAGCCCGTTGCCGTCTTTTTGTAGATGAGCAAAAGAACAAGAAGTAACAGAAGAACTGCCACTACCACAGATACAATAACCAAAAGCGGAGAGAAACCTGTATGAGAGACTGAAAAAAATGGGACAATTAAATAACGTCACTTATAAAAGTTATTGGTTAAAATTACATAGAAAAAACATCAATATAAATTTTGAAAATGGCAGAAAGATTTTGAATATGAGATGTTTTCTTATAAAGAGAAACTACATATTAAAATGTAGCATTTTAATTAATTACTGTTTTTAAGAAATCTACTCTGCAGACTAAACTCGCTTAGTGAGAAGAGAGCCATAACCTTAAATTCAGTAGTCTCATTAAAACTGATGTTGGGGATGGGGAGCTGATACGATTCAATGAAAAGTGAGCTGAAAATAACCTGAAAGGAGTAAATCGCAGCTGAGATGTAAATTTCATCTCAAGATTAATTTATATAAATAACAACAGTAAAAGAAGCAGGAACAAAAGGGCTGTGAAAGAAAAAACATTTAATGCAATAAAACTTGTAGATAAACCTTTAACCTCCTAGGACCTGGCGTCCACATATGCGAACATCACTTTTTGGGTTATTTAGACCAAAATACTAAATTTTGCTCTGCAAGGGCCATTTACATATCCACGAACAAGGACATTATACTGCTAGTATTCTATCAACATTTCAAACGAATATCCTCAGATATGGCTCTTACTTTTCTTAAAAACAAAAATAAGGTAAAAAAAATAATAAAAATCTGCTAATTCTTTATTTTTGCATTCATCGGGCCCCGATATGCCTAAATATCAAAGAGAAATTAAAAATGCATGCCGTGGAAGAGTTCAGGTCTTAGGAGGTTAATGTAGATCAAACATAATATTTCCATATTGGTAAAATAAACTCTCCAGCTGCTCAAATTTACCTTCACAGATGACACCAGCATCTTCTTTGTGGCTGCAGTCGTGAGATCCATACCCTGAGTGGTGGCACTCAGGCAAGTTGGCTTCTCTTCCCGTGCATGCTACATCATCCATCCAGATGGGCCCTGTGCCAGCACCAAATTGTGTATTAGTTGGCATGGAGAGGACCCTACCACAGCCCAGCTGCCTACATACCACCTGAGCATCTTCCAGGCCCCAAGAATCATCACACACTGTCCCCCACTGCCCACTGTGGAAGATCTCCACCCTGCCAGAGCAGGAGTCGTAACCCCTATTTACCAGGCGGACCTCCCCCTCAACTCCTGTGCTGTTGTCCACTGCTGTTGAACCAGTGACATTAACCAGAAAAGCTGGAGAGGTCTGTGTTCTTGAAGCAGGTGTGGAATAAGGAAATCCAGGGTCTGTTTGCAATTAAAAAAGAAATACAAGTAAATAATAATTGTAGAGCTGTGAAACAGTTTGAGAACAACATTTTAAAAATTAATTTGTTAGCGTGTATTCATACTTAAAATGTATCAATTCAGAGACAAATTTGACATTACACATTTGAGTTTTAACAGTTTTATGTGGTGTTTCAAAGTAAAGACATTTGCTGTACTGCTCAAATAAAAAGTCTCAAATAAAAAGTCTGTAGATGAAACGAATGAAAGATTATCTTGATTTCATTAAATGTTCTGCAGGATTTTCTTAATTGAAGAGACAATAATGGAAACATCAGTATAATATCAACTTAAATTAATAGGTGGACGTCCTGCCAAAGAAGTATTTTTTTTGTTTTTCAATAATAAATGATGCATCTACATTTCATGACTTTAACTAAAATGCAGTGATTGGGTTGTTTCAATGAAATATTTCAGGAGAACCAACAGAATCATGGAAGTTTCAACAGAGTTTTATGAATATTCCTTCTCCCTTAAAAATAGCTTCATGTTTCATGGTGAATTGTCTGCCACAAGAGGACATGATTATATGAAAACCCTTATTTTTTGCATTCAAATGAAATCAAGGTAATTTTTCTGACCACATTTGAGATGGATGTAGTCAGCTTCTGAGGAGGAGTATGCTAAAGTATATAACATGATATGTTCTCTTACATCTAGGTGGCGCTCTAACGATTGACAAATATTGATGTTTAATGACAAAATATTTAATATAACAAAACCTGTGGGTAGCACAGTTTGAAGTAAATAAAACATAATATTTCTATTATTGTATAATAAACTTTACAGCATAGACACAGAGTAAAAAAATGTAACCTCAGTGATGCCACCTTCTCAAATTTACCTTGACAGATGACACCGGCGTCTTCATTGTGGCCACAGTTGTGAGATCCTAACCCTGAGTGGCGACACCCGAATAGGTTGGATTCCCAGCCTGTGCATCCAACCTCATCCATCCAGATGGGCCCTGTGCCTTGTCCAAATTGCGCATTAGTTGGTGCAGAGAGGACCCTACCACAGCCCAGCTGCCTACATACCACCTGAGCATCCCTCAGGCCCCAAGAATCATCACACACTGTCCCCCACTGGCCACTGTGGAGGATCTCCACCCTGCCAGAGCAGGAGCCGTAATTGCCATTAACCAAGCGAACATTCCTTTGAGTTTCTGTGATAAAAGGGATTACATACAAAAAATAAAGAAATGCAAGAATACAATGATAATTTTAGAATGAGCCCCTATGAACTGCAGATTAACATTGCAAATTACCCAATTTAAACTCCACATTCCTTCAACTTTAAATGTTTAACAAAATTGAAGCATTCAATGTCAAAGAGCCTGTAGGTAAAATATTTTAGTATAAAGTGAATATAAATGTGTAATAGTTGGTCACTGAAAATCTCTCAGTTAAAATTTTATCAGGGACAAACAGTCAAACACGTACAAACTTGAGTCCATCCGCCTTCTCAAATTTACCTTCACAGATGACACCAGCGTCTTCATTGTGGCCGCAGTTGTGAGATCCAAACCTTGACTGGCGACACTCGAGTAGGTTGGATTCCCTCCCTGTGCATGACACCTCATCCATCCAGATGGGCCCTGTGCCTTGTCCAAATCGTGCTTTAGTTGGTGCTGAGATGACCCTACCACAGCCCAGCTGCCTACATACAACCTGAGCATCCTCCTGGCCCCAAGAATCATCACACACTGTCCCCCACTGGCCACTGTGGAAGATCTCCACCCTGCCAGAGCAGGAGCCATAAATCCTATTTACCAGGCGGACCTCCCCCTCAACTCCTGTGCTGTTGTCCACTGCTGTTGAACCAGTGACATTAACCCGAAAATCTGGAGAGGTCTGTGTTCTTGACGCAGGTGTGGAATAAGGAAATCCAGGGTCTGTTTGCAATTAAAAAAGAAATACACATAAATAATAATAACAGTGCAGCTGTGCTGAACCAATTTCGTTAAAAACAGTTTGAAAACTAGATTGGTTTTTAATTAATTTGTTAGCGTGTACTCATATTTAAAATGTATCAATTCAGAGACAAATTTGACATTACACTTTTGGGTTTTAACAGTTTCATGTGGTATTGCAAAGTAAAGACATTAGCTGTACTTTCACAGAGAAACCCTCCCAGCAAAAAAGCAAATATAAAGTCTGTAGATGAAACGAATGAAAGATTATCTTGATCTTTTTAAACGTTCTGCAGGAATTTGTTAATTGAAGAGACAATAATGGAAACATCAGTATAATATCAACTTAAATTAATAGGTGGACGTCCTGCTGGGCCGAGGTTATTGCCAAAGAAGTATTTTTTTTTGTTTTTCAATAATAAATGATGCATCTAAATTTCATGACTTTAACTAAAATGCAGTGATTGGGTTGTTTCAATGAAATATTTCAGGAGAACCAACAGAATCATGCAAGTTTACAAACAAGTTTTATGAATATTCAAGTTTTCCTTCTCCCTTAAAAATAGCTTCATGTTTCATGGTGAATTGTCTGTCACCAGAGGACATGATTATATGAAAACCCTTATTTTTTGCATTCAGAGGAAATCAAGGTAATTTTTCTGACCACATTTGAGATGGATGTAGTCAGCTTCTGAGGAGGAGTATGCTAAAGTATATAACATGATATGTTCTCTTACATCTAGGTGGCGCTCTAACGATTGACAAATATTGATGTTTAATGACAAAATATTTAATATAACAAAACCTGTGGGTAGCACAGTTTGAAGTAAACAAAACATAGTATTTCTATTATTGTATAATAAACTTTACAGCATAGACACAGAGTAAAAAAATGTAACCTCAGTGATGCCACCTTCTCAAATTTACCTTGACAGATGACACCAGCGTCTTCACTGTGGCTGCAGTCATGAGATCCTAACCCTGAGTGTCGACACTCAAACAGGTTGGATTCCCTGCCTGTGCATCCAACCTCATCCATCCAGATGGGCCCTGTGCCTTGCCCAAATCGTGCTTTAGTTGGTGCAGAGAGGACCCTACCACAGCCCAGCTGCCTACATACAACCTGAGCATCCTCCTGGCCCCAAGAATCATCACACACTGTCCCCCACTGGCCTCTGTGGAGGATCTCCACCCTGCCAGAGCAGGAGCCATGTCCTCCATTAACCAAGCGAACATTTACCTGAATTTCTGTGTTAAAAAGAAATACATACAAAAAATAAAGAAATGCAAGGACTCAATAACTATTTTGGGATGATTCACTGTAAACTGCAGATCAACATTGCAATTCACCCAGTTTAACCAACACTTTCCTTCATTTTTAAATGTTTAACAGAATGGAAGTATTTAATGTCAAAGAGCCTGTAGGTAACAAAATTTAGTGTCAACAAAACACTATTTTTTTTACAGTAATTGTTTGTGGCTTAAAACCTCTCAGTTAAAATTTTATCGGGGACCAAAGGTCCAACAGGTGGACACCTAAGTGAATCCTACTTCTCAAATTTACCTTGACAGATGACACCGGCGTCTTCATTGTGGCCACAGTTGTGAGATCCTAACCCTGAGTGTCGACACTCAAACAGGTTGGATTCCCAGCCTGTGCAATGCACATCATCCATCCAGATGGGCCCTGTGCCTGCACCAAATCGTGCATTAGTTGATGCAGAGAGGACCCTACCACAGCCCAGCTGCCTACATACCACCTGAGCATCTTCCTGGCCCCAAGAATCATCACACACTGTCCCCCACTGGCCTCTGTGGAGGATCTCCACCCTGCCAGAGCAGGAGCCATGAATGCTATTTACCAGGCGGACCTCCCCCTCAACTCCTGTGCTGTTGTCCACTGCTGTTGAACCAGTGACATTAACCCGAAAAGCTGGAGAGGTCTGTGTTCTTGATGCAGGTGTGGAATAAGGAAATCCAGGGTCTGTTTGCAATTAAAAAATACAAATAAGTAATAATAGTGCAGCTGTGCTGAAGGAATGTTGTTAAAAACAGTTTAAGAACAATATTTTTTAAAATTTATTTGTTAGTGTGTATTAAAATTTAAAATGAATCAATTTGAAGAAAACATTAAGATTACACATTTGAGTTTCAACAGTTTTGTGTGCTATGGTAAAACACAAGGACATTTGTTGTACTTTCACAGAGAAACCCCCACAACAATAACTCAAATAAAAAGTCTGTAGATAAAACGATTTAAAGATTATCTTAATCTTTTTAAATATTCAGCGGGAATTTGTTAATGAAAGAGGCAGTGATGGAACCACCAGTATAATATCAACTTAAATTAATAATGGCGTACATCCTCTTGGGTCTACGTTATTGTACAAATTTTTTTTTTCTTTTTCAATAATCAACGAGGCCTCTGAATTTCATGACTATAACTAAAATGCAGTGATTGGGTTGTTTCAATGAAATATTTCAGGAGAACCAACAGAATCATGGATGCTTCAACCAAGTTTTATGAATATTCAAGTTTTCCTTCTCTCTTAACAATAACTTCATGTTTTGTGGTGAATTGTCTGCCACTAGAGGACATCATTATATGAACACCCATAATTTTTGCATTCAGAAAAAAGCTTAAGATCATTTTTCTGACCACATTTGAGATGGATGTAGTCAGCTTCTGAGGAGTATGCTAAAGTATATAACATGATATGTTCTCTTACATCTAGGTGGCGCTCTAACGATTGACAAATATTGATGTTTAATGACAAAATATTTAATATAACAAAACCTGTGGGTAGCACAGTTTGAAGTAAACAAAACATAGTATTTCAATTATTGTATAATAAACTTTACAGCATAGACACAGAGTAAAAAAATGTAACCTCAGTGATGCCACCTTCTCAAATTTACCTTGACAGATGACACCGGCGTCTTCATTGTGGCCACAGTTGTGAGATCCTAACCCTGAGTGGCGACACCCGAATAGGTTGGATTCCCAGCCTGTGCATCCAACCTCATCCATCCAGATGGGCCCTGTGCCTTGTCCAAATTGTGCATTAGTTGGTGCAGAGAGGACCCTACCACAGCCCAGCTGCCTACATACCACCTGAGCATCCCTCAGGCCCCAAGAATCATCACACACTGTCCCCCACTGGCCTCTGTGGAAGATCTCCACCCTGCCAGAGCAGGAGCCATGAATGCTATTTACCAGGCGGACCTCCCCCTCAACTCCTGTGCTGTTGTCCACTGCTGTTGAACCGGTGACATTAACCTGAAAAGCTGGAGAGGTCTGTGTTCTTGACGCAGGTGTGGAATAAGGAAATCCAGGGTCTGTTTGCAATTAAAAAATACAAATAAGTAATAATAGTGCAGCTGTGCTGAAGGAATGTTGTTAAAAACAGTTTAAGGACAATATTTTTTAAAATTAATTTGTTAGTGTGTATTAAAATTTAAAATGAATCAATTTGAAGAAAACATTAAGATTACACATTTGAGTTTCAACAGTTTTGTGTGCTATGGTAAAACACAAGGACATTTGTTGTACTTTCACAGAGAAACCCCCACAACAATAACTCAAATAAAAAGTCTGTAGATGAAACGATTTAAAGATTATCTTAATCTTTTTAAATATTCAGCGGGAATTTGTTAATGAAAGAGGCAGTGATGGAACCACCAGTATAATATCAACTTAAATTAATAATGGCGTACATCCTCTTGGGTCTACGTTATTGTACAAAAAAGATTTTTTTTCTTTTTCAATAATCAATGAGGCCTCTGAATTTCATGACTATAACTAAAATGCAGTGATTGGGTTGTTTCAATGAAATATTTCAGGAGAACCAACAGAATCATGGACGCTTCAACCAAGTTTTATGAATATTCAAGTTTTCCTTCTCTCTTATCAATAACTTCATGTTTTGTGGTGAATTGTCTGCCACTAGAGGACATCATTATATAAACACCCATAATTTTTGCATTCAGAAAAAAGCTTAAGATCATTTTTCTGACCACATTTGAGATGGATGTAGTCAGCTTCTGAGGAGGAGTATGCTAAAGTATATAACATGATATGTTCTCTTACAGCTAGGTGGCGCTCTAACGATTGACAAATATTGATGTTTAATGAGAAAAAAAATTAATATAACAAAACCTGTGGGTAGCAGACTTTAATGTAAACAAAACATAATATTTCTATTATTGTATAATAAACCTGGCAGCATAGACACAGAGTAAAAAAATGTAACCTCAGTGATGCCACCTTCTCAAATTTACCTTGACAGATGACACCGGCGTCTTCATTGTGGCCACAGTTGTGAGATCCTAACCCTGAGTGTCGACACTCAAACAGGTTGGATTCCCAGCCTGTGCATCCAACCTCATCCATCCAGATGGGCCCTGTGCCTGCACCAAATCGTGCATTAGTTGATGCAGAGAGGACCCTACCACAGCCCAGCTGCCTACATACCACCTGAGCATCCTCCTGGCCCCAAGAATCATCACACACTGTCCCCCACTGGCCTCTGTGGAGGATCTCCACCCTGCCAGAGCAGGAGCCATAATTGCCATTAACCAAGCGAACATTCCCTTGAGTTTCTGTGATAAAAGGGATTACATACAAAAAATAAAGAAATGCAAGGACTCAATAATTATTTTGGGATGATTCACTGTAAACTGCAGATCAACATTGCAATTCACCCAGTTTAACTAACACTTTCCTTCATTTTTAAATGTTTAACAGAATGGAAGTATTTAATGTCAAAGAGCCTGTAGGTAACAAAATTTAGTGTCAACAAAACACTTTTTTTTTACAGTAATTGTTTGTGGCTTAAAACCTCTCAGTTAAAATTTTATCGGGGACCAAAGGTCCAACAGGTGGACACCTAAGTGAATCCTACTTCTCAAATTTACCTTCACAGATGACACCGGCGTCTTCATTGTGGCCACAGTTGTGAGATCCTAACCCTGAGTGTCGACACTCAAATAGGTTGGATTCCCAGCCTGTGCAATGCACATCATCCATCCATATGCGCCCTGTGCCTGCACCAAATCGTGCATTAGTTGATGCAGAGATGACCCTACCACAGCCCAGCTGCCTACATACCACCTGAGCATCCTCCTGGCCCCAAGAATCATCACACACTGTCCCCCACTGGCCTCTGTGGAGGATCTCCACCCTGCCAGAGCAGGAGCCATGAATGCTATTTACCAGGCGGACCTCCCCCTCAACTCCTGTGCTGTTGTCCACTGCTGTTGAACCGGTGACATTAACCCGAAAAGCTGGAGAGGTCTGTGTTCTTGACGCAGGTGTGGAATAAGGAAATCCAGGGTCTGTTTGCAATTAAAAAATACAAATAAGTAATAATAGTGCAGCTGTGCTGAAGGAATGTTGTTAAAAACAGTTTAAGGACAATATTTTTTAAAATTAATTTGTTAGTGTGTATTAAAATTTAAAATGAATCAATTTGAAGACAACATTGAGATTACACATTTGAGTTTCAACAGTTTTGTGTGCTATGGTAAAACACAAGGATTTGTGTTTGTTGTACTTTCACAGAGAAACCCCCACAACAATAACTCAAATAAAAAGTCTTTAGATGAAACGATTTAAAGATTATCTTAATCTTTTTAAATATTCAGCGGGAATTTGTTAATGAAAGAGGCAGTGATGGAACCACCAGTATAATATCAACTTAAATTAATAATGGCGTACATCCTCTTGGGTCTACGTCATTGTACAAAAAAATTTTTTTTTTCTTTTTCAATAATCAACGAGGCCTCTGAATTTCATGACTATAACTAAAATGCAGTGATTGGGTTGTTTCAATGAAATATTTCAGGAGAACCAACAGAATCATGGATGCTTCAACCAAGTTTTATGAATATTCAAGTTTTCCTTCTCTCTTAACAATAACTTCATGTTTTGTGGTGAATTGTCTGCCACTAGAGGACATCATTATATGAACACCCATAATTTTTGCATTCAGAAAAAAGCTTAAGATCATTTTTCTGACCACATTTGAGATGGATGTAGTCAGCTTCTGAGGAGTATGCTAAAGTATATAACATGATATGTTCTCTTACATCTAGGTGGCGCTCTAACGATTGACAAATATTGATGTTTAATGACAAAATATTTAATATAACAAAACCTGTGGGTAGCACAGTTTGAAGTAAATAAAACATAATATTTCTATTATTGTATAATAAACTTTACAGCATAGATACAGAGTAAAAAAACTGTAACCTCCGTGATGCCACCTTCTCAAATTTACCTTGACAGATGACACCAGCGTCTTCACTGTGGCTGCAGTCATGAGATCCTAACCCTGACTGTCGACACTCAAACAGGTTGGATTCCCAGCCTGTGCAATGCACATCATCCATCCAGATGGGCCCTGTGCCTTGTCCAAATCGTGCTTTAGTTGGTGCTGAGAGGACCCTACCACAGCCCAGCTGCCTACATACCACCTGAGCATCCTCCTGGCCCCAAGAATCATCACACACTGTCCCCCACTGGCCTCTGTGGAAGATCTCCACCCTGCCAGAGCAGGAGCCATAAATGCCATTTACCAGGCGGACCTCCCCCTCAACTGCTGTGCTGTTGTCCACTGCTGTTGAACCAGTGACATTAACAAAATTTAGTGTCAACAAAACACTTTTTTTTTTTTTACAGTAATTGTTTTTGGCTTAAAACCTCTCAGTTAAAATTTTATCGGGGACAAAAGGTCCAACAGGTGGACACCTAAGTGAATCCTACTTCTCAAATTTACCTTCACAGATGACACCGGCGTCTTCTTTGTGGCTGCAGTCATGAGATCCAAACCCTGAGTGATGACACTCGAATAGGTTGATTTCCCCTCCTGTGCATCCAACCTCATCCATCCAGATAGGCCCTGTGCCTTGTCCAAATCGTGTATTAGTTGGTGCAGAGAGGACCCTACCACAACCCAGCTGCCTACATATCACCTGAGCATCCTCCAGGCCCCAAGAATCATCACACACTGTCCCCCATTGCCCACTGTGGAAGATCTCCACCCTGCCAGAGCAGGAGCCGTTTCCTCCATTAACCAAGCGAACATTTTCTTGAATTTCTGTGTTAAAAAGAAATACATACAAAATATAAAATCTGGGACTCAATAATAATTTTTGTGATAAGGCACTGTATACTGTAAAACAACACTGCAAACTACCCAGTTTAAACTATACTTTCCTTCCACTTGAATGTTTAACAAAATGGTAGTATTCAATGTCAAAGAGCCTGTAGGTAAAATATTGTAGTGTAAAGTAAAAATAATTGTATAATAGTTGGTCACTGAAAACCAGTGACCAGTTGAAATTATATCAGGGACATACAGTCAAACAGGTGGAACCTCAGGCTTGCCACCTTCTCAAATTTACCTTGACAGATGACACCAGTATCTTCACTGTGGCGGCAGTTGTGAGATCCAAACCCTGAGTGGCGACACTCAGAAAGCTTGGATTCCCTCCCTGTGCATGACACCTCATCCATCCAGATGGTTCCTGTGCCTTGTCCAATTTGTGCATTAGTTGGTATGGACAGGACCCTACCACAGCCCAGCTGCCTACATACCACCCGAGCATCCTCCAGGCCCCAGGAATCATCACACACTGTCCCCCACTGCCCACTGTGGAAGATCTCGACCCTGCCAGAGCAGGAGCCGTAACCCCTATTTACCAAGCGGACCTCCCCCTCAACTCCTGTGCTGTTGTCCACTGCTGTTGAACCAGTGACATTAACCGGAACAGATGGAGAGGTCTGTGGTCTTGAAGTAGTTGTGGATAAACCAAAGCCCAGATCTGTTGAGTTCACTTCTGTTTGACATTAAAAAAGAAATACAAATAAATAATAGTAGTGCAGCAATGATGCTTGAACCATATTTTTTATAAACAGTTTATTTTATTTTGACCAGTATTACGCAGTAATAGACACTCTGGTCCATAGGGTTTATGTCATGCTTTGCCTCTTGCAAGCATGATATTGGTTGTATGAATTATCAAATTACGCACCGAATATCACCAAAATAGCAATTGCAGCAATTGCCTTTCCAAGGACTGCACATTTTGCAAAATACTGGAGCATAGGATCCACACCTGTTTGAGTTTATACATCTCACTTTTATTCTTTGCTTTAAGCACATTTCTGACTATCACGCACTTTCACATTATGATGGTGCATTGGTGGCAATTTGGAGTACAAGAGTGTGTGAAGCCTGGGACAGATTTAACAACATAGATTCCAAGGTTTTCTGGCAAAAAATAAATAAATAAATTAAAAATCGTAAGATGAACAATTTAAATTTTCCAAGGTGTTGAACTGACCGCAGATCATTTTATAAAATCTCAAGTAGAAATCTGTAAAAGTAAAGTACCAGAAAATTGCTAAAATTCAGCCAAATATCATAATAATAATAATAATAATAATAATAATAATGAACACAAACAAGAGGAAGTGAATTTTACCCATTCCCCCAAAAGCAGAAGATGCATAAAAGATATCAATAAAGAAAGGAATGGGCACTCAGGGAATGCTTGTATATTGGGCCCTGAGTTCTGTGCTACAGCCCAATATCCACCTGTGGTGTTTCGTCCATCCATTTCTGTATGGTTGGGAGTTTCTGGATTGGCAAGACAAGTGATTCCATCCTGAAGATCTGTTAAAAAGATAAGCAATCAGTAGTTACTGTCCTGTTAAATACACATTAAAATATAATATTTATACTTTAATTGAATATTTACTTTATTTTATTGTGATAAAGTTTTAAAATTAGTTGTTAAACTTGCTATATTTTCACTTAATTATTTGAATTTGCAAAAATCAAAACTTTGTGATCCTTCCCTACACAAACCATCTACTGATAATGATTATGTTAAAAGGTTGTGAAGAAGAAATTAGGATTTGAGTTTGTTTGTGATGACATCTTCTTCAGCTTTTTCTACACTTGTTAAATTAGGCTTTTGAACTTGTTTAAACATTTGAAATTGGGTATTTATTTATTTATTTTTGTTGTGTTGCAGCTGGATAGTGTAGTGGTAAGACTACATGCCTTTGGAATGGGAGTCGTGGGCTACTGTATCCTGTAAGCGTCCCTAGGCTAGACCCCCGCATGCTAACCAAGAATGAGCGAGAGACAGAGTAACCAGGACACACTGATGAGAAGTGGGCTACTAGAAGAAGATGGTATAAGTGCGCAAGAGATGAAAATTGGGCGCTGTTGGAATGCTACTGCGCAAGTAACCCCAGCAGAAGGGGTTACATGAATAGGACAAGGGACCTATGGAATCTTCGATACCCAGCATCCAGATTGATGATGAAACAACTAGTAGCTCAGTGTTCTAAAATTCGGAAGAAGGTACTGCTCTCATGGCTAGAGATTGATGAGGTACAACACAATGCTACGGCAAGCGGCACCAGGACGACAGGTCAGGGAGGAGATATCATCATCACCCCCACCCGAGTTTGGGTACCAAGCCCCAAGTGCGATGGAAGACGACGCATTGTGAGAGGAACTGACCTGAAAGATGGCATCATGGCAAAACTTGAAACCTGGACCCTCCGTAGCCTATTACCAAGGCTACGTGAAGTACCCCCTGAGGATCTACTAGATGATGTGAATGCAGCGCTGCCACAATTACCAAGACTAACCAGTTGACCAAAGCAGCAGTGATCAGTGAGTGATCAGCCACAAGGAGCAGTACCCTCCATGGAGAAGGAGACTAGACTGCAGAAAGGTAGAATGAAGAAGGTGCCTAACAAGTACAGCATGCTGTGAAACTGCCGAGCAAAGAGGTATACCAGAAAAACAGAAGGCAGGAGAATAAACCAGTTGTTCTCCACAGAACCATCCAAGGTGTAGTCGTAGTGGCACGGGAATATAAGAACAACACCACCAAGGCTAGAGACATAGCAATACTGGAGGTGCATATGTGATAAGCGCACAACACATAACTGCAAAGCTCATGAGCACTGCCATTACTGGACCCGAGCATGGTCCAGTAACCATCACATTGGCAGACATCCAAGAAAGTGTCTCCAGAATGAAGAATTGGACATCACCAGGCCCCGACATGATTCACAATTACTGGCTGAAGAATCTGCTTGCACTCCATGAGCGTCTCGCAGTACAAATGAACCAGCTGCTAGTTAATAAGAGACACCAAGAATGGCTAACTGAAGGCCTGACAGTCTTGATCCCCAAGGGTCCGCCAGAACCTGCCTCAGTACCAGATGGAAGCTCCTGTCAGGCATCACAGCGGCTAAGATGAACAGGCACATTCCTCAAAAAGACACATAAAGGAATTGGGAAGAATACCAGAGGAGCAAAGCACCAGCTACTGGTAGACAGAGCACCACCAGGATACACAGCAACGAAATTGGAATGCAATTCGGATTGGAGAAGTGTAGTTGTAAGGTAGTCAGAACTGAGGGGATTGTACTACTAGATGGTAACATTGGCAACATGTATCTAGGAATCCCCACAGGAAAATAGGAACCACAAAGAGGCCGCAGGTAAGCTGCAACCACCAAATACCTGCGGAGGGTCAGGCAAGTCCTGAGAAGTCAGCTGTAATAGAAAGAACAAGATTCGGGCAATCAATACCTATATCCTGCCCGTGACCACATACCCTGCTAGGATAACAATCTGGCCAAAGGAGGAGATAGAAGCCACTGACATCAAGATAAGAAAGGTTCTAGATCATGGATGGAGGGTTTCTGTCACAGTCTGGCAAGGGCAGACTGTATGAATTGAGAAAAGGACCCAAAACGCAGACTCCAAGGAACAGGGAACAGAACTTGAAATGTTAACAAAAGGCGAGCCGTTTAATATGGCTGGTAGAAAAGGTACAAACAAAGGGCAAGGCAAACTGAAGCAAAATTAACACAAACCTAAACTGGGGAATCTAAACAAACAATAAGAAAAACCTAGACAAGAAACTTGGAAGCATGGCATGGCATAGGAAACATGGCGTGGACAACAGACAACCTGACAATCACACACTGAAAACAGAGGACTTAAATACACAGCAGGTGATTAGGGGAAGTGGGAACACATGGAGGAACAGCTGACTGACATGAGCCTAATGACAGGACAAGGGAAGTGAAACTAAATACAATGAACAAAGAACACACGACTCCTTCAAAATAAAACAGGAAACATGAGACAGACATGATAATACAAACTTGATAACATAAGACACGCAGCATGAAACACGAAGGTTGAGGGGAAACTTAAATACAGGGGAAGAAAACACAAGGAGTCTAATAACCAAATGAACTTAGATAACCTAATGAACAAAATAAACTCAAACTTAAAACGCTGGGTCAAAAGACCCAGGATCATGACAGTTTCACCCCAAGACGGAAGGAAGGAGGCCAAGGACTGGTGAGTGTCAGAACCGCTGTTCAGGATAAGACAACAAATATCCACGAGAACATCAGGAAGATGGCCATAACCAACCTTGTGCTTAATGAATACCTCAGCAGTGTTGGGAAGGTTACTTTTAAAATGTATTCCACTACAGATTACAGAATACATGCCCCAAAATGTATTTTGTAACGTATTCCGTTACGTTACTCAATGAGAGTAACGTATTCTGAATACTTTGGATTAGTTCATATATTATCATGCTTTTTACAATTACACAAATGTATTATTGCAGGGTGATTTATTACTATTACTTAAGGTTATTCGCCATATCAATACTAACTAATGTCACGGTACTTTTGGGTCTCATCTTCACACTGGCGCACCCTGCCGTGACAACAAAATTTTTAAATCTTAATATAAAATGAGTAACAGTAGGGTGGACATTGGGTAAGGCTCCACTTTTTTGCAGCGATCTCGCATAGAAAACTATATAAAACAGGTTTGAGGCTCCGAACCGTAAAGCCGTAAAACCATAAAGGGACCTCTGGCTAATACGTCGAGTTCCGTGTCTGGTTCCGTGTCCAGCTCGTAGCTAGATTCTTTAGGGCTATGCCTGTAACGCTCTGCCTATTGCTTCATATTAAATCATTTTTGGAATAACTTTTTTAAATATTTCTTCACGTCATTATGCGGGCCGCAAGTAGGGGTGACATGGGCTGTCAGATTGAGACACAGGCCTTAGAGCCTCTTAATGCGTGTTTGGTTTGGGTTTCCAACGATGTGGAATTACCAAAAATAGAATGGGCATAGCCTAATATATGAAACAGGAAAAGACCGCCGTGTAATCCATTTATTACAACAAAGTAACTGTATTCTGAATACCACCCTTCTAAATGGTAACTGTAACAGAAGACAGTTACTCATATTTTGTATTTTAAATACGTAACGGCAGTACATGTATTCCGTTACTCCTCATACTGTAGAGAAGAGGCACAAGGAGAAGAACCATCATGAAAGGACAGACCCCTGCATGGTATGTAGCACCAGCAGATAGAAGAAGTCAAAGCAGCTTAAACTGATTAATATACCCCACTGCTACTTAACTAACCAGATTAATAAGCCAGAGCTTTAATTAACTTGATGCTATACTCGAATTAAAAGTTTTTTGAGCAGTGGAAATTGTTCTGAGTTTTTCTTTTTATACTGGAGGAAAAACACCAGCGATCTGAAAAATAATTTCTGGGGATGAAACAGGGATGAAAGAACACACCATAAGTAGCACATAGCAGTTGTGCTAAAAGAAATGATATGAACTTACTCCTGGCAGGTTTATATTTATTTATATTAAGTTATCTTTTACTTTTAATGTACTTGGAAGTGGTGTATGTCGTGGTTCACTGCTGACCTATTTTCAACGCCGAATAAATAAAATGAAGAAAGGCTGAATACATGAACTGCTGAAGCAGTTAGTGTTTAAAAATTAACAAAGTTTAAGGATTAATTCATGAGAAAAGAAAAGACAAGTAACACTGAATATTAGAGATGAGAATTTACTCACTTAGGAGGATGAAGCAGATCAAAATGTGATAGACTTTCATCTTGAGTCACTGATGGGTTAATGTTGCTTCTTTTCTTTTTTACTTGCAAACCAGGAACTTCTTACTTCTCTTGTTCTTATGTCCCCCTCCTCCTGACTCCTCCCCTCTGCTTAAGGGTTTACCAACAGTGAAAACACTTCCTGTCCATTTTCTGTCCAAAACAGCAGTGATTAAAAGATATACCAAGCTGTGGACAGGCACACAGAGAGAAGTTTTGCACCAATGTCGAATTCAAAGATTCAAAACTGAGGACATAAAGGGATGCACAGGATCAGGAAGAGCTCTCAGGCCGACTCATTAGTTATCAAATACCTAAAGTGTGCCAAGAAAACAAGCTGCGGCCACCTACTGACTTCAAATTATGAGTCTTAGAGACTGCTTCTGAACCAATGACCAAGTCAGTAAATCTGCTTTCAATATCTTGTCTCTGTGTTTGGTGTGCAACTATTAAACACTTTTCACTTCCGCTTTTTACTTTCATCTATGGAATAGATGTGAACTTTGACTACTGCTGTGTGTATTGCATGGTAAATTTAGCTGATCTGATTTTTTTATTGAATCAAAGTTGATAAGTGTGAACAGCAACAATAAAACTAATGAAATGAGATGAAAGATACTAAACATATTTTTATTCTCTCTCTTCTTCCTCTGTAATTCATTTTGCATAATATTATGTGTAAAGAAGCAGGTAGATATGTGCCTTGCTGTGGGAGAGGATGGGCTGAATGTGCATATTTAGCCCACTAGATCAAGGTACTTGCAAACTGTATTGTGCAATTTACTTAAATTTGTTTGTTTGTTTTTTGGAGGGGAGGGGATCCCACTGATGATGCTGAAGTCTGAAAAACTGACAAAAACACACGTATCAAATATGACACACTAGCGTCAGGGGTGTTCGGCTCCAGGCCTCAAGGGCCAGTCTCCTGCAGGTTTTAGATGTGTCTTTGATCCAAAACAGCTGATTTGAGTGGCTAAATTACATCCTCAATATGTCTTGAAGTTCTCCAGAAGCCTGTTAATGAACTAATCATTTGATTCAGGTGTGTTGACCCGTGGTGTGATCTAAAACCTGCAGGACACCGGCCCTTGAGGACTGGAGTTAGACACCCCTGCACTAGGTATTAAGGCTTTACACTTTTATGCACCAGTGAAAAAATTACTGGATTTCAAGCTGACCACAGCAGCCAGGCTCAGAGGAGCGCTGATTTACACAGAAACAGAGACACAATAGCATCATTAATGAATTTCTTATAACTTTTTTGTTTTTTTTGTCAGTATAAACAAGTACAGTATTTGTATCTGGCTCTTTGACTACTCAGTACTTGACTTTGAAATGTGTAGTGTGCTCTTTTATTATGATTTTTATTTATTTTTTTGTTATAACTGAAAAAATTTTGATGAAAGCATTGTGTGGGAAAAAAGTAAAAAGAACAAATGGAAATCTGAAAGGCACTAAAGCCTGCAAGGAACTTTAAGAGACAAAAAAGCCAGATGATAATTCGTATAATGATAATGTGATGATAGTTATTATTACAAGTGTTTCAGGGGAAGAAGAAACATTGGTATGGGCAGAAATCTGTGCCATCAGAAACTGAATTTGAATAAGTTAAATTTGAATTTGAATTGCTCAGACTGAATCTGAATTGTAACTTGAATAAATGCTTTTGAAAACCGAATTTGAATTAGTCTAATTTGAAATTGAATTTATGGTTTGAAAATGATCATCACTAAATTGAAATGGAATTTTATATTTTGAAAATGAATTGATTTGCTTTGAAACTGCATTTTATCCTTTAAAAATTCAGCTCTTGAATAATTTCAGTTTCACTTCTCACCATTCAATTTCAGTTCCAAAATTCAGTTTTTTGGAACTTACATCCGGTTCCGGTTCAAGCGCAGATTAATAGAACTACGTTTTACTAGCGGACCGAAAGTGTTACCGACGGGAATCTACAGCGTCTTTAGCTGAATTAAGACTTCAGTGTCACGGTCCGCTGTGACGGACCGAGTGGAGAATGCGTGTAATGGACCCAGGTGCGTACACAAGTGAACAGACGGGAGTGAGCTTTAACAGAAGGCGAGCCTTTAATATGGCTGAAAACAAGGTGTGCAAATACAGCAGGGATGGCGTGGCTAAACAAAAACCTAAACTGGAAACAAACTATGGTGAGGCTATGGCTTGGAAGACAACAGACCAGGCATGGAAACACGGAGGGTGGGAACACAGACGACGCGACACAGACTGTAAGAAACACAGAGACTAAATACACATGAGGGATGATCAGGGGAAGTGGCCACACATGGGAACGCAGCTGACACACATGAACTTAACGACAGGACAGGAGGAGTGAGCTGAATACACAGACAGTGAATGCAGGCCTTCAAAGTAAAACAGGAAACATGAGACATGAACCGGGGAGACGTAGTACAGGGGGAGGTGACATAACTGACAGCATGAACTTGACAGTACAAGACACACAGACATAAACACACGAAGGGCAAGGGAGACGTAATGCAAGGGTAACATAATTACAAAAAGGACTGGACTACCTTAAAGAACCTAAGCAAACAATAAACATCAAAATAGGTTAAGCATAACACACTGGGTCACACGACCCAGGACCATGACATTCAGAAGTCATTCGTCATGTCGAATGACCAGCGGATAAACTCTCAGGTTGGTAATAAATGTATTACATGTATAAGAACAAGCGTCATGTTAACAAATGATAGCCGTAAGGTAACTTTTATGCTTATTGTAGCTGCTAGCTAAAAACGCTAATTTAGCGTAATTTAGCGTAGTTTGCCCTGAATTCAGCTTTGACAAACAAATATGATCGACTGTTTCTAGTAGAATTCCAAAGTTGTCATCTTGTCCCCTCTCAGAGTACCCCCTCTGTATGCTTGCAGAGACCCCTACAGTAGGGAAACATGCAAAACGGTGTCCAAACCTTTTGTATTTTAGCTTTATTTATGTCTTACACAGCATCCCAACTCTTTAGCTAACTTAATAACTTTAGCTAACTTAATAACTTTAGCTAAAGTGAATAGTTAGTCTAATTCATTAGTGCAGCTACTGGATCACCTGTTTGAAGTGATATAATATGATATACAACTATCACTGTGTTTAACTACCATAATAATTCTACTTAATTAGATTTTTTTTTTTTTAAACATACTGCTCCATTAATATGTTTGATAGGCTGAAGTTGTCGGGTCACCTCTTAAATCGACCATCTTTTACAGGTGTTTTGTGCCAGAAATGGAGTGTCCACTGAAGACTGAAGATACTGAATCTCTACGCCTTGCCATCCATCCCTCTTGTGCCTTCATCTAGACAAGAGACAAACTTAACCACTCTCATATGCTCTGTACCTACATCACCTTCCCTGACAGTCGTAGCTTGGCTCATCTGAGGGTGAAATTATAAGAATGTGTTATTTTGCAAAGTGCTCTCTAGGGTTCCTAAATAAAATATGGCATTGAGGTCTTTTGAATTAATCCCTTCTTCTGAAATATAAGAACCTCTCCTGGTTTTAATGGCACTTTGGATTTCCTTACTTTCTGTTCCACTCCCAACCCCAAATAGATGCTGACAAGCTGCCACAGTAACATGGAAGAGGGAAAGAAGTTGGAAAGGACTACTACAAATAAACCTAATGCCTAACAATGAAAAGTGTAAAATAAGAACAATAATAAAGATAAGATGAAGTAACAAGTTTTTAGTTTTTTGTTTATTCCAAATGATCATCCAGATGTCTGTGACATGTGATGACAAACACCATAATGGAAGGCCTTAGTCATCACATGCTTAAACTCATATACTTTTGCATATGCTGAACAGGCAGTCAGACATGCTGTAACTGTGGGGTAGAAAACAGCATAAACACCATACGGCAGGGGTCTAAAACTCCAGTCCTCGAGGGCATGGAAAAGTTGCATGACACTGGCCCTTGAGGACTGGAGTTTGAGACCCCTGTCATATGGAATATGACAGGTGTGGTTGAACTGCATGAAGACTCTGAAGCTTCTCTTCTCTTCTGGCAGGACAGGAATGTGGCCTTGTCCTGTGAGCCACTGTAAGGATGTACTTAGAGTAGAACTGGACTGTCACCGGCCTCAGGCTCTTCACCCTTTTCAAAGACAAAGCAGTCATTTAGCTAAAATATTAGATATTGTTTTCCTGTAAATGCACAAAGTAAATTTAGAAATGTAATTATTGTTAAGAGTGAACAAGCACTGATAGTGTAATCTACAGCTGTGGCCAAACGTTTAGAGAATGAGAAGTGTTGTTTGCTTATTTACAAAGTTTGCTGTTTCAGTGATAGTTGTATATCATATTATATCACTTCAAACAGAGATGATCCAGTAATGCTGCACTAATGAATTAGACTAACTATTCACTTTAGCTAAAGTTATTAAGTTAGCTAAAGAGTTGGGATGCTGTGTAAGACATAAATAAAGCTAAAATACAAAGGTTTGGGCACCGTTTTGCATGTTTCCCTACTGTAGGGGTCTCTGCAAGCATACAGAGGGGGTACTCTGAGAGGGTACAAGATGACAACTAAATTAGCGTTTTTAGCTAACAGCTACAATAAGCATAACAGTTACTGTACGGCTATCATTTGTTAACATGACGCTTGTTCTTATACATGTAATACATTTATTACCAACCTGAGAGTTTATCCGCTGGTCATTCGACATGACGAATGACTTCTGAAGTCTTAATTCAGCTAAAGACGCTGTAGATTCCCGTCGGTAACACTTTCGGTCCGCTAGTAAAACGTAGTTCTATTAATCTGCGCTTGAACCGGAACCGGATGTAAGTTCCAAAAAACTGAATTTTGGAACTGAAATTGAATGGTGAGAAGTGAAACTGAAATTATTCAAGAGCTGAATTTTTAAAGGATAAAATGCAGTTTCAAAGCAAATCAATTCATTTTCAAAATATAAAATTCAATTTCAATTTAGTGATGATCATTTTCAAACCATAAATTCAATTTCAAATTAGACTAATTCAAATTCAGTTTTCAAAAGCATTTATTCAAGTTACAATTCAGATTCAGTCTGAGCAATTCAAATTCAAATTTAACTTATTCAAATTCAGTTTCTGATGGCACAGATTTCTGCCCATACATTGGCTACTCTGTTGGACAAGAGAAAATGAACAACCTGAATAGGGAAACTCGAAATCAATGCTATGATCGGATGATGTGGCTCAGCTTGGAGAAAAGAATCACAACTCAAATTAATTTGTAATGTGAACTCCCATAGATTTACTTTGTGTACAAAGTTTTTAACAACTGAATTCAACAAAATGTCAGCAGATGTTTTCACAGGTACCTGAGCTAAATTCCATTTCCTACACTAACAGTACAATATGTATTGTCTTTATAAAGATTGAACTCAGTGAATTGGCATCATCCGCTTACATGCAAATTCATCTCTGCTACACTTGATGTAACAAAACAGTGACCCTGAGCAGCACAGCCACTGTGCACCAGTCCAATACAATCCTCTTTTACTGTGAATTCACCACAGTACTGTAAGCTGCCCTCTTTACCCTGCACAAAATTAACATTTTCATGCAACTAAATATGTAACTAAATATGCAATTTATCAAGTCTCACTGAGCAGCACTTATTTAAATATAACCTCTCTTCTTCCACTCCTGCCTTTCTTGCATCTTTATCTCTGACTAAAGTTATCTGGTAATCAATTATCTCCCCTGTGAAATACAGTAGCTATACCTTAGCTAGCAATACACTGTGCAACAAATGCACACAAACAGTTTATGTGTTTGCTGATGTTTGTTGAGCTATGTTGTATTTGAAAATATCCAACAGTTAAAAAATATTACTTCCTTTATGCTCACTATTCTTCTGTAGCTGCATACAGAACTACAGCTGCTACAAGTTATGGAGATCTGCACTCGTTGCAGTGTTGTGCCAAACCTTCCCACTTTAACCCCCTGAGTATAAAAGCTATTAATGATACCATTGAACCTAAAGTAACAAGTCTGTTTGAAAATGTAAGGAGTAGAAAGTACAGAGTTTTCTTAACAATGTAAAGAGTTTAATGTTGTTAGAAAAATAAATACTTCACAAAAGATACCTGTTACTGTGGGAACTGATGAAGTATCTGTACTTTGTTACTTTTCACATGTATTGCTTTTTTATCATCGTGTCATATTTTCCCATGGGATCCAGCAGTAGTCAAAGTCATTCTAATAGCAAGTATTGCAACTTGGCCGCTGCAGGTGCATGAAAAAGAAAAACAGTTTAGACTTTTGAGAAGGTCTGAGTTTGTTCTTACGTTGGATTCCTCTTTTTAAATGGCTGAATTATTATTCATTGAGGTATTGGGTCAGGTATAATTTCTACATGCTAAAAAATATGTACTTTCAGGAAACGGGGATCAGTTTCTAGAATCAGGTACTTCACATGTGTCAGGTGAAGGCTCAGATCCTTCTGAACCATCTGTGGAGGCAACATAAGGCACTGTCAAGGCTCGGCTGTGTGGCAGGCAGGAGGAGGACCCAAACGCAAAACTCACAGACACGGGGATGAACTCAAAATCACAGCTTTAATGCTGGAATGGCAGAACATAGGAAATACAAAACTAAACTGGGAAAAGTAAACTAACATACGCAGAGAGACACAGGGAGATCCACACAACATGAGGGACGACGTCACACTGAACAGAGGGAGACGCAGACAGAAATACACAGAGGGTTAACGAGGGAAGTGGGAACACACGGGGAACACAGGTGACACTGATAATCATAACGAGACAGGGCGGGGTGAACTGAACACTGACGGGAGAGGTGAAACAGGAAGTACAGGAGGAGAGAGAGCACGAGTAGAACACCAACGTAACAGGCAGGGGAGACATGGAATAAACACGAAAGGGGACGAGGGCTCATAAATACATAGAGGGCACACAGGGGGAAGAGAGAGCACGGGGAGAACTTAGACATAATGGGCAGACACAATAACACCATGGACAGACAGAGGGAACACAGAGAAGTGGGAGCAGGCAGGCAAAGAACAGAAACCTAACAAATGGCAAAATCACAACAGAATACACACTCGGAATGAACAAAAGCATAAGGAAACACAAAACACTGAGTCCTCAGACTCAGGACCATGACAGTACCCCCCCCTCAAGGGCTGGCTCCAGACAGCCCAAACACAGAAAAACAAAACCAAACAGAAAACAACCCAGGGCGGGCGGCGGGGGCCCAGGACGGAGGGCCCGGAACAGAAAACAAAAGAGCACAGCAAACACCGGAGCCCAAGAAAATAACCCAAACACAGAGCAGTTCAGGGGGCCGACCGTGCGCAAGGCAACGGCGGCGACGCGGAAACAGTTCAGGAGGCCGGCCGTGCGCAAGGCAACGGCGGCGACGCGGAAACAGTTCAGGAGGCCGGCCGTGCGCAAGGCAACGGCGGCGACGCGGAAACAGTTCAGGAGGCCGGCCGTGCGCAAGGCAACGGCGGCGGTGAAGGAGACGACGGAGCAGTTCAGGAGGCCGACCGCGCGGGAGGCGGCGGCGACGATGACAGCGCTGGTCCGGGGGCCGACCGTGCGGAAGGCGACGGCGGCCACTCAGGCGAAGGCGGTCCGGGGGCCGGCCGTGCGGAAGGCGACGGCGGCCACTCAGGCGATGACGGCGCAGTTCAGGGGGCCGGCCGCGCGGAAGGCAGCGGCGGCCCTCCAGTCCCAGGCGTGCCGGCCATGGCCCGGTGGGCGCAGGGCCAGACGAGGCAGCTGATGAGGATGCTGGACCAGACGAGGCAGCTGATGAGGAGGCTGCGGCAGACGAGGGCTCTGAAGAGGAGGCTGCGGCAGACGAAGGCTCTGAAGAGGAGGCTGCGGCAGACGAAGGCTCTGAAGAGGAGGCTGCGGCAGACGAAGGCTCTGAAGAGGAGGCTGCGGCAGACGAAGGCTCTGAAGAGGAGGCTGCGGCAGACGAAGGCTCTGAAGAGGAGGCTGCGGCAGACGAAGACTCGGAGGCCGGGCCAGGCGAGGTTGCAGAGGCTGAGGCCGGGCCAGGCGAGGTTGCAGAGGCTGAGGCCGGGCCAGGCGAGGTTGCAGAGGCTGAGGCCGGGCCAGGCGATGACGAGGCGGTCGCAGATGGCGGCTGGACAGGCTCCTCGGGCCCTCCAGCTGATGCGGCGTGAGGCTGAACGGGCCCCTCGGACCCTCCAGCGGAGACAGGAGGCTGAACGGGCCCCTCGGACCCTCCAGCGGAGACAGGAGGCTGAACGGGCCCCTCGGACCCTCCAGCGGAGACAGGAGGCTGAACGGGCCCCTCGGACCCTCCAGCGGAGACAGGAGGCTGAACGGGCCTCTCGGACCCTCCAGCGGAGACAGGAGGCTGAACGGGCCTCTCGGACCCTCCAGCGGAGACAGGAGGCTGAACGGGCCCCTCGGACCCTCCAGCGGAGACAGGAGGCTGAACGGGCCCCTCGGACCCTCCAGCGGAGACAGGAGGCTGAACGGGCCTCTCGGACCCTCCAGCGGAGACAGGAGGCTGAACGGGCCTCTCGGACCCTCCAGCGGAGACAGGGAGGTGCTGGCCGGGCTCACTGGAACCCCCAGCGGACGAGGTAGATGGCGGCGTGGGAGCCGCGGAGTCCTGGATGAGCTCATCCGAGCTTCCAGCAGGAGCTGAAGTAGAGCCAGAGAGGATTGGGACCCCGGGCTCAATGTTAAGCTGGCTAGAAAACCGCACTGCTACGGGGAACTGGGCCAAAGGTTCAGGTGCGAGCTGAGCTGCTGGACACACGGGGACCTGAGCTGCTGGACACACGGGGACCTGAGCTGCTGGACACACGGGGACCTGAGCTGCTAACGGTGGAGAAGTAAATGACTGCACCGGGGACTGAACTGATGTCTGTAGTAACGGTGGTGGTGAGGGTGGAGTAGGTGGTGGAGTTAATGACTTCACAGGGGAATGAACTAGAGGTAGTGACGGTTGTGGTGCTGGTGGTTGAGTGGGTGACTGTGCTAAAGGAGGCTGCACTGGGGACACCGGAGACTGCACTGGGGACACCGGAGACTGCACTGGGGACACTGGAGACTGCACTGGGGACACTGGAGACTGCACTGGGGACACTGGAGACTGCACTGATGGTTGTAGTGGAGGTGTAACGGGTGAAGGAGTGGCTGAAGTGGCTGTGGGTCGGACGGCTAGTGGCTCAGCTACAGGGTATGGCAACGGCAGGGCTATGGGTTGAATGACTGGCTGAGTAGCAGCCTGAGTGGCTGGGTGTAGTGACGGTTGTGGTGGAAGAGAAACAGGTGGCAGTGTGGATGATGGAGCTAAGGGCGACTGAGTGGCAGACCGAACTGATGACTGAAGCGATGGTAGAGGTGAAAATGGAGCTTGTGGTGGAGTTAATGGCTGAGCTAACGGGGACACAGGAGACTGAACTGAGGGTGGCTGCGAGGGAGCTAACGGAGCTGTGAAGGACTGCGAGGGAGCTAACGGAGCTGTGAAGGACTGCGAGGGAGCTAACGGAGCTGTGAAGGGCTGCGAGGGAGCTAACGGAGCTGTGAAGGGCTGCGAGGGAGCTAACGGAGCTGTGAAGGGCTGCGAGGGAGCTAACGGAGCTGTGAAGGGCTGCGAGGGAGCTAACGGAGCTGTGAAGGGCTGCGAGGGAGCTGGCTGAGCTGGGACGGGCTGCGAGGGAGCTGGCTGAGCTGGGACGGGCTGCGAGGGAGCTGGCTGAGCTGGGACGGGCTGCGAGGGAGCTGGCTGAGCTGGGACGGGCTGCGAGGGAGCTAACTGAGCTGGGACGGGCTGCGAGGGAGCCGACTGAGCTTCTGGTAGCACAACAGGTGAATTAGAAGGCTGAATGTCCGGCTGTGGGGTGGCGCGTCGGCGGCGTGAATGCCGTTTCTTTTTCCCCGCAGATGGCTCCAAAGGGCCGGGAAAAACCACATCCGGCCGGTGAAACTGACGCGGCTGCTCCAGGGTGGCTGTTGTCTGTTGCTGCTGGGCCAAGTCTGATATTTCCCGAGTTCGCGCCGCCTCCCGGGCGTTATTCAAATTGGCCAATAAGTCCAAACATCCTCTAACCTGGCGGAGATGAGAATTTCCTTTGAGGATTGCTTCGATAGCATTTATCCCCACAATCTTTGCCCTTGTATTGGAAGTGTGGGTTATCCACTCGACTAGGCGTTGGACACGTATCAGATCGCTCTCCCCGGGTAAGTCTGCTGGGTCCATGTTGTGGTGACGTCGTACTGTCAAGGCTCGGCTGTGTGGCAGGCAGGAGGAGGACCCAAACGCAAAACTCACAGACACGGGGATGAACTCAAAATCACAGCTTTAATGCTGGAATGGCAGAACATAGGAAATACAAAACTAAACTGGGAAAAGTAAACTAACATACGCAGAGAGACACAGGGAGATCCACACAACATGAGGGACGACGTCACACTGAACAGAGGGAGACGCAGACAGAAATACACAGAGGGTTAACGAGGGAAGTGGGAACACACGGGGAACACAGGTGACACTGATAATCATAACGAGACAGGGCGGGGTGAACTGAACACTGACGGGAGAGGTGAAACAGGAAGTACAGGAGGAGAGAGAGCACGAGTAGAACACCAACGTAACAGGCAGGGGAGACATGGAATAAACACGAAAGGGGACGAGGGCTCATAAATACATAGAGGGCACACAGGGGGAAGAGAGAGCACGGGGAGAACTTAGACATAATGGGCAGACACAATAACACCATGGACAGACAGAGGGAACACAGAGAAGTGGGAGCAGGCAGGCAAAGAACAGAAACCTAACAAATGGCAAAATCACAACAGAATACACACTCGGAATGAACAAAAGCATAAGGAAACACAAAACACTGAGTCCTCAGACTCAGGACCATGACAGGCACTAAAAGATCTTTCACAGGTTTTAGTCAGGCAACCTGAATGATATTTTCAGTTATAGGAACATTAGAGTCCAGTAGGTTGTACATACTGAACGTGTCTTGAACAACACCAGACTCTCCCAGACAGTTCAGTTTCCACCAATCATCACTTAGTCTTCCTCTTTAAAGTCAGTGTGGTAATGCAGTGTTGACAAATGTGGCTCAGACAAGACGTGGCCTGATGCTTGACTGCATGTCTGAATTCCATTAACCAGTTCCTTTTTCACCAGAAAAACAACACTAAAGTTCATAGAAAATTCTCTGATTTAGAAGAACTACAGACCTCACTATTTATAGTTAAAGTTGACTAAGCAACTGTTACGACCAGAGATGGGGAGTAACGCGTTACTTGTAACGTGTTACTGTAATTCGATTACTTTTTTCAAGTAACAAGTAAAGTAAGGGGTTACTATTGCAAAAACGGTAATTAGATTACCGTTACTTTCCCGTAGGAACGCTGCGTTACTGCGTTACTAAAACCGTGATTTTTTTGCGAGAATGTCTTATGACAGTGATGTAAGCGAGTGCGACATTCGTGACAACAGCTGTGTGCAGATCAACAGTGGATAATATATCAAGTATGGAGAGAGTATGAGCATGCATACTCTCAGCGTTTAAAGCGTGGAAGTACTGACCTTACTTTCAGTTTGATTCCATAAAAAGTGACAAAAACATTAGCGTCCGTTGTGCGTGGGAAGAAAACTTCTTTTTACAGTAAAAAAAAAAACCCCTAAACTTCCAAGCAAGCACCGAGTGCGCTACGACGTAATGGGAAACTCACAGAGAAACTCACGGATTCTTCCACTGACACCTGCACCAGGGTAAACCACCGCCTACCCTACCCCTGCTTTACAGGTGAAAATAGAGCAAAAGGACTGCTAGTCTTTGACTTTATTTTCTGCTGTGTTTTACTTGCATCTATTTGAAAGAGTGAGTGTAAACACAAATATATATATATATATATATATATATATATTTAATACATATATATTTTTTTTTTTATATGCTGGAATGTGCAGAAAATAGGTTTAAATATTAAACAAATTTCTTCCAGTCAGTGAATGTTGCATATAATTAGATTTTGCTTGATGCATAAAGTTAAAAGATTAAAACTAATAAAACAAGTTTTAAAAAGAGACTTTTCCATTTGATTACATTTTGTATGATGGATTATGCAGAAAAAGTAGAATTGGGCTGACAGATCTATCGCTTTATCACCTATTCAGGTTGTAAATCGTGTTTTTAAAAAGTAATTAATTAACTCGGTAACTAAGTAATTAATTTGGAGTGGAGGGCCCACTCCTGAAGAAATTCTATGACTCTGTTGTGGCTTCTGCTATCTTTTATGGCGTGGTCTGCTGGGGCGGCAGCATCTCTGCTGGGGACAGGAAGAGACTGAACAGGGTGATCCGAAGGGCCAGCTCTGTTCTAGGATGCCCTCTGGACCCAGTGGAGGTGGTGAGTGACAGGAGAACGGCGGCTAAGCTGTCATCCCTGATGGACAACATCTCCCACCCCATGCAGCAGACTGTGACAGCACTGAGCAGCTCCTTCAGTGGGAGACTGCGGCACCCACGGTGTGGGACGGAGAGATTTCGCAGGTCTTTCCTCCCCACTGCTGTCAGACTCCATAATAAAGACTTTAACTGATCAAGCACACACATCCATACATATGCAATAATACTAAGTGCAATAATCCTTTCTGTCATCGTTGTATTTTTACTCAGTTGTATATAGTATTTGTATTTGTATTCTATTTTTATCTTATTGTATATTTATTTTATTTTATTCTACTGTATATAGTATTTTATTTTATTTTATTCTATTCTGTACAGTTGTGTACTGTATTTATTCTTATTGTATTCTAATTTTTGCCTCATAACTTTTGCACTGTCCACTTCCTGCTGTGACAAAACAAATTTCCCACGTGTGGGACTAATAAAGGTTAAAGGTTATCTTATCTTAATTGCTTTTGAAAATAAGTAATCAGTAAAGTAACGGGATTACTTTTTTTTTTTTGACACTGTAATTTTTATTGATAGTTTTGTCACAGTCTAAACATAGACATGTATTGCATTACAGGAGAAATAACCATGCAAGCACACAGTCAAAACAAACAGAACTAAAGCGAACAAAAGGTGTGGGTGCCAATTCTAATCAACTGCCATATGCATGCCTGCCTTTACTCCGCAGCATACATACTCCAGCTTATATACTTTTATACGGGCATGCATCATTAAACATACAGAGTTATAGACCTTAAATGTTTTGTTCTTTCTTTAATTTTCCTTGGTGCCATAAAATGTCCACTTCTCCCACTTAGCAACGAAAATATCTTCCTTTAATCTGAGAATGTAAGTCATTTTTTCCATTGCATAGATTTCTTCAACAATATTTAACCAGTCTTTTGAAGAAGGCGGATCCAGTTTGTACCAGTTTCTTGTTATAGCTTTCTTTGCAGCTATCAATAGGATTTTTGTCAAATACAAGTCATTGTACATAACATACTCTCTAATATTCCCAAGATATACAGTTTTAAAATTGTGTGGTAATTGATAGCCCAAGATATTGCCTATTACAAGAGTCACGTTCTTCCAAAAATTATGCAGTTTCAGGCAATCCCAAAACACGTGCGTATGGTGTGCTTCCATGTTACCACATCTTCTCCAGCATGGCAAACTGTCTTGAGTCTGTTTACTTTCGATTTTTGGTGTAATAAAGAATCGAGTAAGATGTTTCCATCCAAATTCTCTCCAGCATCTTGAGTTAGTCGTTGTGTTCTGGGTTTCACACATATCTAACCATTCCTCATTTGAGATATCAGTTTTTATTTCCTGCTCCCATTTCTTTTTTATGTGTTCAGTTGATGTTGCTGTGTTCTCCCTTAGATTTTTATATAGTACAGAAATTTCCTTGAATTGGAGGCCCCTGTATGATTTAATTACGCAATTCAGGATGCCATAAGACGTACGCGAACTTCGTACTTCCTTTGAAAAGTAGTCTCTGAGTTGCAGGTACCGGTAAAAATCAGTTTTCTCTAGACTATACCGATCTTTTAAATCTTGGAAACTCATCAAATGGCCATCTTTCATTACTGTACAAATCGCTGTTATTCCTTTTTGTTCCCACTTCCTGAATCCTGAGTCGTGAGCACTTGGTATAACATCAGCAACATAGGCAGCCCAGTTTAACATCTTAACCTCCCTTTCCAACTTACTTTGTTTAACTAGGCCAAACCATATCTCTAGAGTGTGTTATAGGATCAAGGAAATGCTGTAAGGTTTTCTTAAGTTGCTCATTTCCAAGAAATGTCTGGACTGGGACATCCTGTACTTTTATTTCAATATCTTTCCATTTAGCATTAAAGTTCTGATCACACCACTTTATTGCTGGTCTGGTTTGGGCCGCATGGTAGTAACGGGATTACTTTTTTGGGGAAGTAATCAGTAATTAGTTACTGATTACTTTTTTCAAGTAACTTGACCAACACTGGTTACGACCCCCTCTGCTAGGCGACAGGAGGGGAGAAACATACACAAGCCCTCTCACGAAATCTGAAGGGGTTTTATTACAAACATTAAACTAAAAACTGACGGGGCTGTTCAACAGACCACCGGGGAAACAATTACACAATGAAAAGAACAGGCAAGAGTAAAAGCTAAGGGTTAACTAAGGCAAGCCAGCATCACAAAACTAATGAAACTAAGTTCAGCTGTATACCAGGTTTAAACAAAGAGCAACACAGCAATCAGATTTAACAAACAAGCTTCACATGCAAAGCAGACAAGGAGGCCACTGCATGTTCACTTCAGCGCAGCCGTTCCCTATAGTGTGAAGGATCTTCAGCCTTTTATACTCCCAGGTGCAGACAATCAGCCAGTCAATTGGTCATGGAGTGGTCATGGGATCTCCAGGCAGCCAATCGTCCACGAGGTCTGGCACACTGTGATCTGCATAAAAGAAGGCTGGCACAGGACTCCCAGCAGCTAGTCATTCACGAGTCCTGGCATACTTAGATTTGCATAAACAAAAGGGTAGTCTCACTCTCTCCAAAGCCCAGGGCCGTAACAGCAACAAATAAATCCATCCAATACCTCAGTCTACAATGATCAAAAACTGATCCAGTTTTAGATCATTTGACAATGATCCAAAACACACAACAAGGCAACAAAAACTGGTGTGTGCAAAATGTGTGGCCAACTACAAGACATGTCAGTAGTCTCTGTGATTGCTAAAGGTCTTGACACCAAGTACTAAAGCACGTTTTGAAAAGGGATCAAATACTTATTTCATTCATGAAAATGCAATTTATAACTTTTTTGAAATACGTTTTTTTGTTATTGTTTGGTCTCTCACTCTTCAAATAAACCTACCATTGAAATTATACTGATCATTTCTTCGTTAGTGAGCAAACTTACAAAATCAACACAGGTTCAAATAACGACGTCGCATCGTCTGTGTAACTCAATATTAATCTGTGTACTTTGATCACCTCCACGTCTCTCTGCCCTGCTTTCTCCGTGCCTTTCCCGTGTGTCCTCCGGTGTCCTTATGTTTTCAGTTTTGTTTATTAGTTCTCCCAGTTTAGGTTTATGTTTAGTTCAGCCCTTGCTTTTGTTATGTTTTGTGCACTGTAAATGAACTCATTCACATCACCGCCGCTGTCTGCTACTTGGATCCTCCTTCCCATCTCCACATGACTGCTGCCCCAGCCGTGACAGTAACATTTTTGCAAATAGGCTTTATATTCTCAGCTAAGAAAATATTAAAAATGGTCACTAGCTAGTAGGAGTGCCAATATGAAGAATTACATATGACATGAAATTATTAATTAAATGTGTCATTAATTAATTAAACTTGGAAATTATCAAATATATAAATAATTTATTGTGTTTTAAATGAAATGAACTGAAAGAAGAAACCAGCGGATGTTGCGCTAAACAACAGCAACACGTTTAAGCTTGATCAGCTGTTGTTAGAATTTATTTAATATTAATTTCTAGTATCAGCTGATGCTTGCTGGAGCCAAAGCTGTAAAAGCTGCTGGTCATGATATCGATTTGGATATGTTTTGAGAGGGAAACATGAAGATGAAACCAGGAGATGTCCTTACTGAATCATCAGAGCTGAGCAGGTGATGGAGAAACAGGTTTACCTTTTAGGTGACATGAATGAGTTGAAGGGAAGTTATGAACTGTTTCTGAGAGACAAATAACAGCAATATCATTTTCTAAGCAGCTGACAGCTGGTAACTGTGCAGGGGCGGGTCTAGCAAAGTTTTGACAGGGGGCCAGGTAGGGCATTAACAGGGAAAGGGGGGCACAAAGAAATACTTTTCTTTCTTATTGTCATTTAAAATGTCTCGCTTTTAATAAATAATTATCTGAATCTCACAACCAAAGTTTTTATCTGACATAAAATGTATAGAAATCATACATATAACAACAAGACAGTGTACATCACTGTCACAACAACGTTTGTTTTCATTAGAAGGTTTTATGGCTTTTCCTATAATACCTGGCGGGCCGGCCTCTAGTCAAAATGGCCGGGCTGATTTTTTTGCCCCATTCCAGACACGCAGTGAATTAATCTGAGAAAGTGCATTAAAAAATAAATGGCCAGCTACCAGATTCAACTTGTAATTGGCTAAAAATAACTTAACCTACTGGCGAGAGGGACGTTGCAAGCTGGTAGTTTTTTCAAGCGATGCTGAAATTTCCACATTCCAACACTTCAAATGCCTCAGAGAGCTGTCTGTTCAGCGCAGCATCAGCACCACGGAAATACACGGATACATCCGTAGACTCGAGACAGAATTCACAATGCATTTTTGGGACTTTCAGACGTATGGACCAATTTTTTATTTTCTGATCAAACCAGAAAGCTTTAATGAGCAGCTGGATTTGTCTCGCATTAACTGGATAACATTGAAATGCAGCTGATTGAACTGAAAAGCTCGACTCTGTGGGGGTTTAAGTTTTTAGAACTGCGAACGCAGCTGGAATCCACAGCTGTGCGTGTTCATGGAGCTTGCATTTTCACCTGCTGGACATCACTACTTGAGAAGTTTAACTGTCTTCAGAACATTGCAGAGGCCTTATTGACAGTATTGGATATTCAAGTATTGGAGGAGCTGTCAGCTGAATATGGTGACCTGCTACTACATACGGAAATCCGATGGCTCAGCAGGGGACGGATTTTGCTTCGTTTTTTGTCACTTTTGGGTGAAATCAAGGAGTTCATGCAATCCAAAGGGGAAGACACATCTCTGCTGGAGGACACTGAGTGGACACTTGACCTTGCGTTTTTAACAGACATTACTGGGAAACTGAACCATTTGAACTGTGAGCTGCAAGGCAAAAGTAAGACTGTTGCTGACATGATAAGTGCTTTAAATGGATTTAAAGCCCAGATGAACATTTTCTCTGTGCATTTACAGAGAAAAAAGGTGCTGCACTTTCCCTCTGTGCAGATGGTGCTGAAAGACAATGCTTCTGCATCTGAGACTTTTGACAAAGTTGCAGAAAAGTACACTCAAGTCATAAACCGACTTGGTCAAGAGTTTGAGAACAGGTTTTGTGACCTTGATCAGCTTGAGCCATGTGTCTCATTTGTTTCCAATCCTTTCATGAATGTGGACACAACATGCATTGTGACATGCTGAGCAACTAAGTTCAATGTTCAGCTTGGATGCTGGACAGGTGGAAATCGAAATTGTAACATTGCAAAATGACGTCCACCTCAAAGCCTATCTGGGTGCACCAAACTTTTGGTGCCTTGTTGACACAGAAAAGTACAGTGGTGTGTGTACAGCAGCTATGAAGGTTGCCAGCCTGTTTGGTTCAACCTATCTTTGTGAATCAGCCTTTTCTGACATGAACTTCATCAAGAACAAACACAGAACACGCCTCTCCGATGCACATCTGCAAGACTCACTCAGAGTTGCAGTGTCAAGTTATACCCCAGATTACAACACACTGGTGAACAGCATGCAATGCCAGGTTTCCCACTAACAGACAAAGAAAGCCATATTAGATGTTCTCAGTGGCAACATTACAGTGTCATGTCAAAGTTGAATTTAATTATTGAAAAACAAATGTGTTTGTTAAGTGTAACATGTGACAATTTGCTTTAAAATGCTGCCAATTTGGTGAAAAGTTCTGTAAAATTTGAAAGTTGATTTTTTGTATGTTACATACATACAAAAATAATGTATGTAACAGTGCATGATTTGTTAAAATTTGTTAGTGGTAAGTGAAAATGTTGTAGAAGTGATCACTTCAAAATGTAAATACTTGCAGAGATATATAGAAATAAAGCGTTGCATATTGATATTTATGTTTCCTACCTTGTTTCCTACTTGCATTCTTTATAATTATGGTGAAAAATAATTAACATAATTAGTGTCCGTACATAGATGAATATCATTAATTATTAATGATAACACATAATTAAGTTAAACTGAGGAAATTTGTTATTTGAGAAGTGTGTGTCAAACTGGTAGCCCTTCACATTAATCGGTACCCAAGAAGTAGCTCTCACTTTCAAAAAGGTTGGTGACCCCTGCTATAGGACATCATTCATTGTCTCATTAAAAGCATGCCCTGACATACAGTTATGCGTACGAGCCGATGGGGGCCATAAAAACAATTTGTAATGCTGCAATGAATGGACTATGTGTCAAAAACCTGCCAATTTTTTTTGTTTTGCTTTTAATTTCTGAGTTTCATTTCCTTGAAATGGTGTGGCAACATTTTATTCCTAACACATTTCCCAATCCACGACAGTATAGATATTCAGCATTTTTCTTCCTGTTGAGCTCTGGTGTGTGTATGTTCCAGTAACGAACTACATTTCAGGAAATGAAAGAATTATGACTGGAGAAGAAAATGCTACTTTGGCAGGTTGTGGTTTGCAGCTCAGCTGCAGGACAGAGTGGAGCAGTGGGTTCCGGGTTTGGTGTCAGGGGAGGCTGACCCTGATCTGATGACTTAACTGTGTATGGCATGTAGCAGAGGCAGGCAGCTGAAAAGCTGCTGCAACTGTCAATAAAATATCAATAAAAAAAACAAACACTCAACATGCAGTGCTGTACTTTATTGTATACCAGGAACCTCAGCCCCATCAATAGCTATAACCAGTCAGTGCTCTGAGTCACAAACTAACATCTGGTGCTGTGGTTACAAATGGGGAAGCATAACCTGATCCTTACAGTTCATTGCAATGCAATGCAGTCCCACTTGACTTAATTCTTGAAATTTTATAGTCCAACTTCCACATCTGGGTGTATATTGTCTATTGCTAAATTTTACTAGAAAAACTTAAGCTAAGGGGGTTTAAAGTTGGGGATAATCTCTACGAAACAAAATTCAATGTAATGTCCTTTGAAGTGAATTAAAACACAAAAACATGGTGCATATTGACTTTCAGCTTACCTTTGGATTTCTCTGACCTCCTCTTCTTGCAGAGCCACCAGTAAGATGAATAAGATGGTGATCCTATCAACTGGAATCAGAACCAAATGAGGAGGCATCCCAGCTGGTGCTTAACAGAACAAATTTAAGTCCTCTATCCTAAAAGTTAACTCATATAACAGTAAAGTTGCACACAAATAATGCAATGTGCATGTGATGACTGAAAAATAAAAAATGCAATTAAATACAAAATGGTAATCACAAGTTAAAATCATTTAAATCATGTTAAAGTACTAGAATATAATCAGGGGTGCACATAAGTGGTCTGCAGGTGCGCATCTGCTGTCAAAATAAAAGACGCGCACCAGATAAGAAGTTGCAACGCGCGTTTGCGTACATAAGATTTTCTGGAGGAGGACAGACATTTGTTTAGAACTCTTAAAGATGTCGAAGAAGCAAGCTCCTTTAAGCAATTACTTTGGTGTTCCTCCACCATAAAATAAGTGGCTATTCCCGGAAAAGTGGTTGCTGTAGGTGAGCTGGCTTCAAACAAATGATGAACGCACAGAGATGTGGTGCAGTGCCGTGAAAATCCCACTCTAGTGGACAAAAACAGTGCCTTTTGTATGTACGCTTATGTAACACTTATTTCCATTTCTACTGTCTAGAAAACTTGTTCTAACGCTAAGGACAATAAAATGATTGATGATGTTAAATGATGATCATCAATAAATGATGATAAAATGATTCTCTGAAGACAACCTTTATTTTGCTAAAAAGCAATAAAACAACATCCAGGTAATGTTGAAAATGTTTCTCTCTCTCCGATGTTGTCATAACTTTCATTTCATCTTTTTTTGTAATGTCACTCCCCTTTGGAGCAGGCGGGTGGGGCTGTGAGCCTTGGGTCTCCCTGACACACCCACACAAACCACTAACTGACTCTATTGGACTCCACATATCACTGCCTTTGTAAATACAGATGCTGCTCTATGGACAATCCTACTCTCAGGAATCCTACTCATGATGGTTACTCTATTTAACACTGTAATCTGTAAAGCTGCTACATGGGTAATTTAAACCACTTCAAAGTCACTTTAAATGTCAATTTTTAAATTGTAAATTTTACTGTTATTAACCCTTTTTACCTCAAAGTGTATATATATTTATTCTTACTTATTTGTTGTTGTTCTTTTGCACTGAATCGAACTGGAGCCTCATTGTCTCGTCTCTCTATACACTGTACTGTATATAGCAGAGATGACAATAAAGTTTACTTTGACTTTGACTTCACACACGTGGAGCATCAGGCAGCTATTTAAGGAGCAGCATTGCAGACGTCCAGTGTTGGAGTATTTTCTCAGCCAAAAGTCGTAACGAGTCAGTCGTTCTTTGTGTGTAAATTCTGCAACAAAGTATTTATAGGATTCAATGCCAACTTGCTTCACAGTCAATCCAGCCGTCCACAGCCTAAAGACCTCTTCCATGCTCGCCATCTTCCCTTACCGTACTTCCTTCCTTGTCATTGACCCACACCACCCCAGCCTCAGCCACTAGCTCCACCCCGTCCGAGTCCTCAGTAAATGTGTGACAAGTAAGCTGTCCAATTTTATTCTTTATAGGTCTTCCTCTCATCGTTGCCCATTTATTATAACCTCTTCTCACTCTCCCTGCCCATAGAATGATCCAGTGTCTCTGTCAGCAGGCTCCCGCATCCCCGTACTGAATTTGTATTATTTCTCACTGTAAAAAAATATATTTTACTACTACCAAGTAGTGAAATTTTGATCATTTGTACTCACATAAGCTGAACACTAAGACCTTTTACCGTTTTTTAGCTACGATGTAGAGGCGGGGGGGGGGGGGGGGGGGCAGCAATCTCTTCCTCAATCTTCCCTAGGTCACAAAACAATGTACTGAGTTTTGCTTCTTCCACAATAAATGCAGCGTATTTACAAAAGTATTCACTCATCCATCCAGATGATTGAATTCAGGTGTATAAAATCAAGCATCTAGGCTTTCACACTGTTTCTACAATCCTTTGTAAAAGAATATGAGAGAAATTTGCTCAACACTAAATATTCCAGTCAACTGTATAAAGTTATAAAGTAACACATTACTGTAATCACATTACATTTTTCAGTTACACAGTAATGTAATACATTACTATTGTAAAAACAGTTTTAATTACTTTACAGTTATAACTATTTTATTACTTTCATTTAAATATAATTTTCCATTATCAGACCAGGCAGATAGAAAGGAAAAAAACATCAAACAATTTGTTTTGTTTTCTTCTTGCACACTTATGAAGCAATCAGCTGATTTAAGTCCATGTGCTGAGAGATGGGAAATGGTGAAGCAGTTTACAATTTTCCAGGAGCAGAAATATGAACACACTATTTCTGTCTTTCGTTCTTTCATTTTTTTTATTGCACAAAAGGACAAGAACACGATGATGAAATGGAAACTGTGTGCAGGACAGAAACAACTGAATTATACTACTAACATACCTTTGACTTTGCAAACATCTGCACTGACAGTTTGCTAACACAAAAGCCAGTGAAACCATTATCTTGGCCTCCTGTAACACTGTGAGGAATCATTGACAAGTAGGGAGTCATTTTTGACCAGGCGATGTCCTTCAGTGTGCATATTAAACAAATATGTTGGACTGTTGTTCTTGCATTTGTGCATTATAGCGATAATGCTAAAAAACAAGTTAATGCATTTATTATTTCTAGGCTGGATTATTTTCTATCACAGTAGATTTGTTTTCTTTGTGGACATGCTATAGTCAGCTGACCTGTGACCTGCTCTGTTCTGAGGTTTTACTGCTCTTTGTGGATTTAAGCCAATTAAAGTAATATAAAAAAGGGGGACACGGCTGGGACCCCAAAACACATAGATCTCGGCCAGAGGGGCAGAATAAATCCCCTGATCTATGCAACGGACCGAAGGGTAGTCGACCCCTGACGTTGAAGAAAGAAGAACAGCAGAGAATCACCCGACTGGAAGACACTGGTAGCTGCAGAAATAAAATAAAGGTCAAAAGCTCCTCGGACAGAGGTTCTAGTCTGAGTACATTTGAAGGCTTAAGGTAGCACCATGATGAGGGTGGGGGGAAACTAAAGCTGGGGGAGAACTGGCGAGTGATGGGAGTGTTATCTGTAACTACTGCCGTTGTTGTAACCATGTTGTAACCATTATTTTTCTGGCATTTGAATTGCCCAAACACAGCGGTCATCCCACATATGGTCGTCCCGTTAAAGGGGGACAGATGGCCTCAGGGGCAAGAAGAAATGGACCTTGCAACGCTGGATTGTAAGATGTAAGTGATCTCTTTATAAAGAGATCAAAGGGGGAATTGTGAGATTATTATAATATCTTATGCCACCTTATGCTTCTAATCAAATAATAGTTGAATCATTATACGTCTATAGGCCACATTATGCCTTGGATTAAAGATTGTGAAATCATTACACTGTTTTATTATTCATTATACTGCTGAGTTATAAGAAATGCTGTTTGTGTAGAATCATGGCCTTCCTTTTCTGATTAGAAAGAACAAAACATATCAAACAGGAAACCAAGGTTGTAACTTAGGCTCACTGAGAGAGAGAAAGAATGTGGATGTTTAGGTTTTATGACTTTGGAGGGGGGCTGAAGCTATAAGAATGTGAGAGACGGTTAGACACTTCCAGATTTTGCCAGACACCCTCCTGTAAAAATCTCCCTTCCTGACGTAATGCTCAAAGTGTTGTATGGAATAAAGAGATTGTTGATTGAGCATGAAACACAGAGCTTTGTTCTTCCTTCAGCCCAGAGATCAAAGAATTGGGATATTTAACAACACAAATAAAAACATATCCTGAGAATCAAACAGTTTCACCTGCTTTTTTTTTTTATTTCATTTTTATATTTTGTGTAATTTATTGTAGATAAAGATAAGAAAATGCAGTAAAGTCACATACGTATGTGCCAGTCACATTCAAAAACACATGTGCATCTAGACGGTATACACAATCAAAACACTGTCAGCATGACAAAAAAAAAAACAGACTCAAAGGACATTACATGGATAACATACAACTCTTGTTATATTCACTGTTTTTATTAAGCAAAGTAGTCAGATATTTGTGTTAGTTAAGCCACTTAGAACTCATCTATAAATTATTTAAGCATAAAAATGCTACTAAGTTAAGGGATGAACTGCTGTTGTGTCTCTACATAACGATTAACCTAGTGAAGAATCAATTTTAATATCATCTCTAGGCACTTTGTTACTAGCAGACAGTCACAAAACACATTTGTTCTCATTTATGTCTGTGAAGGTTCTCAGTAATCCAGGTCATTGTAGTCTAAGGAGCTTGGAAAGAAAAGTGTCTGAGAACAAAGAAAAGCATTTGTTCTCATTTAGTTTCAGACATGGACAAAATTGTTGGTACCCTTCAGTCAATGAAAGAAAAACTCACAATGGTAACAGAAATAACTTTAATCTGACAAAAGTAATAATAAATAAAAATTCTATAAATCTTACCCAGTGAAAGTCAGACAGTGCTTTTCAACCATGCTTCAACTGAATTATTTAAAAAATAAAATGCATGAAACAGGCCTGGACAAAAATGATGGTACCCACAACTTGTTGAGCATGGTACACACCATGTCACCAAACAACACAGTGACTACCTGGAGTCCTATATATAGGCCTACTGACTGATTACAAGATTGTAGACACCTGTGATGCTGATTAGTGGACACACCTTGGATTAACAAGTCTCTTTGGTCACATTATTTTCCTTCTTTTCTAGGGGTACCATCATTTTTGTCCAGGCCTGTTTCATGCATTTATTTTTTAAATAATTCAGTTGAAGCATGGTTGAAAAGCAATGTCTGACTTTCACTGAATTTTTATTTATTATTACTTTTGTCAGATTAAAGTTATTTCTGTGATCCTAAAAACCTATTAGCTGTAACATGCCACTTTTCTTAAAAAACTATGAAAAATTACATGTTTCAACAAAAAAAGGGGAGGCAGGGTGGAAGGATGGCTGTCGAGAAGCCATTCCTAAGGAAGGGAAACTACTTGGGAAGGCTTAGGTAGTTTACAGGTCAGGAAAGAGGTACAATAGTGAGTGCCTACAGCTATCTGTAAAACACAGTAGAGGTGGAGATTAAGCCTACTTAAAGAGAAAGCCTGGTTAAGAGGCTGTGCTGAAGAAATCTTCATGTGTATTGAGGGTGAAAAATCTTTTTTTAGGCTATAAGATATCATTGCTTTCAGCATGTCAGACTAATTTTCTTTAATGATATTATTGTATGATTAGCATTAAGCATTTACAAGAATAAAGTATAATCAGTAAGCTCTGTATTTTGTCTTTTTTTGGCAAATGAATTATACTCTCAATAAGAATGAAGGGTGATAGAGAGAGTCTACCACTGACCTTTCTTATGTTGTGTGTTGAGGAGCAGGTATGCCATATACAGTATAAATCTGTGCTAAAATCCAAAAAGCCTACACAGAACTGTGCTGCAGTGGACTCAGGACGGTGGAGGGATTTTAATGGGTTGTTTCGTATGCACATACTAGCGTTTATTCTAAAAGAAAGAAGAAGAAAAAACAACTGAACAATTTATTATTATTTTTCCAAAAATATGCTCTGCAGACTAAACTCAATTAATGAGAAGAGAGCCGTAACCTTAAATTCAGTAGTCCCGGTGTCATTAAAAACTGATGATGTGGATGGGGAACTAATACGATTCAATGAAAAGTGAGCAAGTGAGCAGGAAGTAACCTGAAATGAGCAAATCTCAGCTGAGATGTAAACTTCATCTCAAGATTAATTTATGTAAACAGCAACAGTAAAAGCAGCAGGTACAGAAGGGCTGTGAAAGAAAAACTATTTAATGCAATAACACTTGTAGGTAAAACTGTAACATAGTATTTCCATGTTGGTAAGATAAATTCTCCAGCTGCTAAAATTTACCTATACATATGACACCGGCGTCTTCTTTGTGGCTGCAGTCGTGAGATCCAAACCCTGGGTGGCGACACTCAAACAGGTTGGATTCCCAGCCTGTGCATGACACCTCATCCATCCAGATGGGCCCTGTGCCTGCACCAAATCGTGCAAAAGTTGATGCTGAGAGGACCCTACCACAGCCCAGCTGCCTACATACCACCTGAGCATCCCTCAGGCCCCAAGAATCATCACACACTGTCCCCCACTGGCCTCTGTGGAAGATCTCCACCCTGCCAGAGCAGGAGCCATGAATGCTATTTACCAGGCGAACCGCCCCCTTTACTCCTGTGTTGTTATCCACTGCTGTTGAACCAGTGACATCTATGGAGAGGTCTGTGGTAGTGTACTGCTCCTCGGCTCGGGAACTCTCTTCCTCCAGCCATAAGAAATGTAGACTGTCTTCCCGTATTCAAGTCACAGCTCAAAACAAATCTGTTCAAACTGGCTTATTCACTTTAGTGTTGATTTTATCTGTTGTCAAGTTCTGTTTTGCAATTTTAACTTATTTTATGTATTTTATCACTATTGCTCCTTTTATTAATTTTGTTCTTTTGTAAGGTGACCTTGGGTTTTTGAAAGGCGCCCTCAAATAAAATGTAAAATGTAGTAGTTAAATTAATAATAGTGGACAGCCTGCTGGGCCTAGGTTATTGCCCAAAGAAGCATTTTTTTGTTTTTCATTAATAACTGATGGCTCCAAATTTCATGACTGTAACTAAAATGCAGTGATTGGGTTGTTTCACTGAAATATTTCATGAGGGCCATCAAAACTCATGGATGATTCAACCAAGTTTTATGAATAGTCAAGTTTTCCTTCTCCCTTAACAATAACTTTGTATTTCGTGGTGAACTGTCTGCCACCAGAGGACATCATTATATAACCACACGGATAGTTTTTGCATTCGGGGGAAATCAACGTCATTTTTCTGACCACATTTGAGATGGATGTAGTCAGCTTCTGAGGAGGAGTGTGGCAAAGTATATAACATGGCCTTACATCTAGGTGGCGCTCTAACGATTGATAAATTTTGATGTTTAATGACAAAATATTTGATATAACAAAACCTGTGGCTAGCAGACTTTAATGTCAATCAAACATACAAGATTTCTATTATTGTATAATAAACCTTGAACCACGGACACAGATTAAAAAAATGTAACCTCAGTGATGCCACCTTCTGGAATTTACCTTCACATATGACACCGGCGTCTTCACTGTGGCCGCAGTTGTGAGATCCAAACCCTGAGTGGTAACACTCAAACAGGTTGGATTCCCAGCCTGTGCATGACACATCATCCATCCAGATGGGCCCTGTGCCTGCACCAAATCGTGCATTAGTTGATGCTGAGAGGACCCTACCACAGCCCAGCTGCCTACATATCACCTGAGCATCCCTCAGGCCCCAAGAATCATCACACACTGTCCCCCACTGGCCTCTGTGGAAGATCTCCACCCTGCCAGAGCAGGAGCCATGAATGCTATTTACCAGGCGAACCGCCCCCTTTACTCCTGTGTTGTTATCCACTGCTGTTGAACCAGTGACATCTACCGGGGTGGATGGAGAGGTCTGTGGTAGTGAAGCAGGTGTGGAATAAGGAGATCCAGATTCTGTTTATAATTGAAGAAGAAATACAAATCAATTATAATAGTGCGCTGATGCTGAAGGAATTTTGTCAAAAACAGTTTGAGAACAAGATTTAAAAATTAACCCGTTAGCGTGTACTCATATTTAAAATGTATCAATTCAGAGACAAATTTGAGATTACACATTTGAATTTTAACAGTTGAGTTTTAACAGTTTTATGTTCTATTGTGAATTAAAGACATTTGTCGTACTGCCACAGAGAAACTCTCCAAACACAAACTCAAAAAGTCTTTAGATGAAACGAATGAAAGATTATCTTGATCTTATTAAATATTCACTTTAGTGTTGATTTTATCTGTTGTCAAGTTCTGTTTTGCAATTTTAACTTATTTTATGTATTTTAATCACTATTGCTCCTTTTATTAATTGGCATAGTCCATTAACCATCACATTGGTAGACATCCAAGAAAGGTTCTGCAGCATAAAGAACTGGACATCACTAGGCCCCAACATGATTCACACCTACTGGCTGAAGAATCTGACTGCACTTCATGAGTGTCTGGAATGGCTAACTGAAGACTAGACAGTCTTGATCCCAAGGATCTGCCAGAACCTGCCTCAGAACCACATGGAAGCTCTGTTCAGGCATCATAGCGGCTAAGATGAACAGGTACATTGCTCAAAAAGACCTTGTGTTTCTGCTTCCTACCTGAGGCAGCAGAAACACAAGAACGAAGAGGCACAAGGAGAAGAACCATCATGAACACCAGCAGATAGAAGAAGTCAAAGCAGCTTAAACTGATTAATATACCCCGCTGCTGCTTAACTAACCAGATTAATAAGCCAGAGGTTTAATTAACTTGATGCTATACTCTAATTAAAAGTTTTTTAAGCAGTGTAGATTATTCTGAGTTTATCTTTTTAAACTGGAGGAAAAACAACAGCGATCTGAAAAATAATTTCTAAAACAGGGATGAAATGAACACACCATAACTAGCACATAGCAGTTGTGAAACTCATTTCTGACAGGTTTATATTAATTTATATTATGTTGTCTTGTACTTTTAATGTACTGTATGCTCATTGGAAGTGGTGTATGCTGTGGTTCACTGTTGACCTATTTTCAACTTTGAACAAATAAAATGAAAAAAGACTTAAGCAGTTAGTGGTTAAAAATGAACAAAGCTTAAGGATTAATTCCTAAGAAAAGAAAGACAAGTAACACTGAATATTAGAGATGAGAATTTACTCACTTAGGAGGATGAAGCAGATCAAAATGTGATAGCCTTTCATCTTGAGCCACTGATGGGTTAATGTTGCTTCTTTTCTTTTTTACTTGTAAACCAGGAACTTCTCACTTCTCGTTCTTATGTCCCCTCCTCCTGACTCCTCCCTCTCCTTAGGGTTTTACCAACTGCACAGTCAAAGAATAACTATGTAGAATTCATGGTTTTCTGTTCAAGTTAGTTATCAAAATTTAAATATTCTTTGGTTTTCTTCATTTAGTCTCTACTGAAAACAGGCTGTTTGGGTTTTTATTACATTACAAAATATTAATTTATCACCTGGCAGTACTGTAGTTTCAACTTATCAAACAGTGAAAACACTTCTTGTACATTTTCTGGCCAAAACAGCAGTGATTAATAGATATAACAAGCTGTAGACAGGTACAAAAAGAAATATGAAAATGAAAATGATATGAAAAGTGGCAGGTTAGCCTTCTTAGACTGTGAGATTTCCATCAGTAATAGAGGATATCTAAAAGCTGATGTGTACCGTAAACCTACGCATACAGATCAGTATTTAAGGTTTGACTCTCATCAACCACTGAAGCATAAACTGAGTGTCATCAGGACGCTACAACATAGAGCGAACACCATCCCCACAGACACAGCAGCCAGGGAAGCAGAAGAAAATCACATTGAGAAGGCCCTGAGTAAATGTGGTTATCCCAGCTGGGCTTTTGTCAAAGCTGGGAAGGCCCCAAAAGAAAGCTCCAGCCGATCCAGGAGAGAAGGACAACCGATGCCCAAGCGAAAACCTGTAGTGATCCCATATGTGTCAGGAGTATTGGAAAAGTTGAGACACACTTTTTTTTTTCTCGAAACGCTGTGTCTCTGTGGCTTTTAAACCCCAAAACACGCTGCGCCAAAAATTGGTCCACCCCAATGATCGGGTCCCCCAACACAGACAGAGTAACATAGTGTACACTGTTACGTGCCAGGAGGGTTGCCAGGATTTATACATCGGGGAAACCAAACAACCTCTGGCAAAGTGGATGGCACAACACAGAAGAGCTACCTCGTCAGGCCAGGACTCTGCAGTCTATTTACACCTAAAGGCCAGTGGACACTCTTTCAATGATAGACAGGGAGGAACGCTGGTTTGAGCGCGGAGTCAAGGAGGCCATGGAGGTCAGAGAAAGACCATCTCTGAATCGAGGAGGGGGCCTAAGGGTACATCTGTCACCATCTTACAGTGCTGTGATTGCAGCCATTCCCCAACTCTCTGTGAATGGTACTCATGGCGTTTGATCAATGAGCCTTGAACAGTGTTTGTTGATCATTGGTGATGAGAATTTGCATATTAATGATCAAGAAACTGACCTCCCAGTCCATTGTTCCTTCAGTAGTGCTAGTTTTAGTCATTATGGAAATTAACTGTTTATAAGATTGGGGAAACCTGCAGTCAGCTGAGACTGATGAAGTCACTTGGATAAATGACGAAATGTTTTTCCCACTGAAAACGCTACATCCAGATGAACAGAATCAACAGAATCATGAGTACCAACAGGGAGTTGGGGAATGGCTGCAATCACAGCATTGTAAGATGGTGCAAGACTTATTGCAGTTTACTTTTGTTTGTTTAATTGTTTACTAAATGTTTGAGGTGTGAAATAAACTGCAATGGAGTTTGAAAACAAACATAGGTGTGTGTGGTTGGAGGATGTGTTTGTGCCGGGGGGTTAGGTGGTGTTGGGCGCAAAGATTTTCTTGTAAAACAAACGGGGGCCTAGCAAAAAAAAAGTTTGGGAACCACTGCTGTAAATGTCGAATTGAAAGATGGTAAGCTGAGGCCAGAAAGGGATGTACAGGGTCAGGAAGAGCTCTCAGGCCGCAGCATTAAAACCTTGACTTATTAGTTATCAAATACCTAAAGTGTGCCAAGAAAACAAGCTGCAGCCACCTACTGACTTCAAATTATGAGTCTTAGAGACTGCTTACGAACTACTGATCTTTTATGAACACTTCAGAACAGAGGTTTAGCTGGGATTTGGTATTTGGGATATCTAAGTTTGTAACAGTGAATTAGTGAAACATGGAAAAAATGACTCAAGTCAATAAATCTGCTTTGAATCTCTTGTCTCCGTGTTTGGCATGTCCTCCCTCTCTTCCCGGTCTGTCATAACTCCATGTCTGTTTCCCTGCAGTCTCAGAGTCAAGCCCTGATGTCTTAATCTGAGTCTCAGTCTGTTACTTCCTGTTTTATTTTGATAGTCTTTCTTCCTGTGATCACTGTTTTCAGTTATGCTTCCTCTGTTTCTTTAGTGAGTAGTTAGTTAGGGTGACCAACTGTCCTCTTTTTTTACCCTTGTTGACTTGTAAAAGCCTGTATGACATTTTTTTTTTATTTCACCATTCATTAACCACACAGAGAAGGCATCGTTTAAATATGTTCAAGTTTTCTTTAAGCAAACTGTTTTATTAAAGTTCTTCATGACTGGGCCAAGTGTCCTCTTTTTTGCAAATCAAAATATGGTCACCCTAAGTTAGTTCCAACTGTGTTTCCACCTGTTGTCCTTCGTCTTATTATCCTGTGTGTATTCATATCATAATAAAACAGAAAATAACATAATGGGAAGGTTGAATATGAGACAAAGTCTAGAAAAAGAGACCCTAAGAGAAGTAGAAAACTATAATTAATAAAAACCTAAAGACTAAACTTAGCGCATCAAATCATCGCCTGTAACTGGGAAATAAATAGAAAGGAAATACATCAAGGTTAACACTAAACAGTACATAAACTAAGAATCAAATGGAATACAATTAAAGATAAAGAAAAACACAAAATGCTGGGTCAAAGACCCAGGACCATGACACATGTTATGTTAAAAATTTTAAATACTACATAATTTTTTAATGAATACAAGCTACTATAATCCCTATCGCAAGCAACTCTCACTTAAGTATTTTGAGTGAACAGCCCTATACTGGTCTAACCCATTCAGAGTGCTTAAGGACCTCGGTCAGAATGCTCTTCATAGACTATAGCTCTGCTTTCAATACAATCTTTCCTGACATCTGTAGGATGGCTGTCTTAGACTTCTACCCCTGGCACTTTTGCCCGGATAAAAGATTTAATTTCAAAATCTCCACAGACTTTGAAAATTGGTAACACCACTTATCTTCACACTCATGATCTTCTTCACTCTCATCTGCTTTCCATCTGGACAGACTGACTGCACCCCCACCAACTCAATCATAACATCTGCCAACGATACAACTTTTGTGGGTTTCAGACTTGACAAGATGAGAACCTAGAAGGCTGAGGTGCAAGAGTGGAGTGTAAGGAACAACTTGTTCCTCAACACAAAGAAAATCATGGAGGTCATCACAGACTTCAAGAGAAACAAAATTGCCGCCAATCATATTGAACTGCACATGATTATTTGAAGCTAGCAGGTTGTTAATGCTATCCATCAAGTCTAAAAACAGCATGTTAAGACGTGGAGATCCTGAAGGCTACTCCAAAAATGATCAAATTATCAGAAAATTCTCATTATCAGTTCTCTTCCAAACCCCAGCTGTCTATTGTAAGTTTTGATTTTGAAGTTTTTATTTACTAAAATAAAAATAAAAGCGTTCTAATATCTCACTTGTTGTGATCACATTGTAGAATGATCACACTGCATTCTCGGGAAGTCCAGACTCCCGTGTGAACTTACGAAGACCGGACTAGCGACAACGCTAGTATGGACTCGCGTACTTGAGTATTTAGAAACGGCCTATCAGTCTGCAGTCTATGATCTATCCTCAGCTAAAGCCAGCTAACAATGTTAGCTTGGTGGCGAGTAGCCTACATTAATAGTAATAAAAATCACACATCAATAGGTACATCGAAGATAGTGAAGTTTCGCCCACCCCATTCTTCTTATGAAGTGGTGTTGGAATTTCCAAGTAAGAAATGCATTCCTGCGCATGCACTACTGGCTCTGTTGTGCTGGCTCTGGGTCTATTGTGTAAATGACACCACCAACATTAACAGGACATTTATATTAGAGCCTCATATTGCGTGTTCTGTTTGGGTTTCCAGCAATCAGAATCAGAGAAACTGTATTAATCCCATTTGAAAAAAAACAAGGCCACAGGTCAGACTCAAACCCAGCCCAGCCACTCTCAGCCAGCGCAATATGCTGGGAGAGACATACCCTGTATTTGGCTCCATCCATCTTCCCATCAACTCTGACCAGCTTCCCTGTCCCTGCTGAAGAGAAGCACCCCCAGAGCTTGATGCTGCCACCACCATATTTGACAGTGGGGATGGTGTGTTCAGAGTGATGTGCAGTGTTATTTTTTCGCCACACATGGCGTTTTGCTTTGTGGCCAAAAAGTTCCATTTTGGTCTCATCTGACCAGAGCAGCTTCTTCCACATGTTTGCTGTGTCCCCCACATGGCTTGTGGCAAACTGCAAACTGGACTTCTTATGGTTTTCTGTTAACAATGGCTTTCTTCTTGCCACTCTTCCATAAAGGTCAACTTTGTTCAGTGCATGACTAATAGTTGTCCTATGTCACCATGGGCCTCTTGGCTGCATTTCTCATCAGCGCTCTCCTTGTTCAGCCTGTGAGTTTAGGTGGACGGCCTTGTCTTGGTAGGTTTACAGTTGTGCCATACTCCTTCCATTTCTGAATGATGGCTTGAACAGTGCTCCGTGGGATGTTCAAGGCTTGCGAAATCTTTTTGTAGCCTAAGCCTGCTTTTAATTTCTCAATAACTTTATCCCTGACCTGTCTGGTGTGTTCTTTGGACTTCATGGTGTTGTTGCTCCCAATTTTCTCTTAGACAACCTCTGAGGCCGTCACAGAGCAGCTGTATTTGTACTGACAGTAGATTACACACAGGTGCACTCTATTTAGTCATTAGCACTCATCAGGCAATGTCTATGGGCAACTGACTGCACTCAGACCAAAGGGGGCTGAATAATTACGCACACCCCACTTTTCAGTTATTTATTTGTAAAAAATGTTTGGAATCATGTATGATTTTCGTTCCACTTCTCACGTGTACACCGTACCTGGCAGTCATGAAAAAGATCATCTTCTCTGTCCCCGAGGTAGCTAATGAGGCAGCAGATAACGACATCCCTTTTGAAAAAAGTCAAATAACATACGTTATTCAATGTGTCCAGAAGAGGTCTCATCTTGGAACCAGCAGCTCCTCTTTTGGCACGCATTAGCTACAAAAGACCTGGTGTGTATTCATCTTTTCTTTTTCTTTTTTCTTTTTTTTTGCCGCTTGTCCCGTTTGGTTCTTGAACCATCAGAATTATTGTCTGAAGGCAAAGAGAGAAGCCCAACGGAATTACTTTACCAAGTGGACCATCCCTGCCTTGCCGCATTGGTCCATTTGATTGACCTTTGTTGTTATTATTTATTTATTTAATTTTATTTTCAGTTGTTACAGACAGGACCGACATGACCGGGGGAGGGAGGGCAACAAAGACAGCGGGGAAGAGGAATAGTGATGAAGGGCAAAGAAAGGGGAAAAGAAAAGTGGGGGGGGCAAAAAAAATACATATTTTCATATATATCACTTGGATCACCTGTTGAGAGAGGAAAAAAAGAGATAACAAGCAAACAAAAACAGCAATATAATAAACACAACACCATCGCGATACTCTATGTGTATATAGCAGTAAATATTAAATATTGAGCATGTAACATTTACAGCGCACAGTGTTCTTTGAGGTAGGAGTCAAAAAGGGTGTAGTTTGTGCTTGTGAGCACCCGTGTGTACACCTGTGAGCATGGACGCGCTTGTATTTAAAAGGTTCCTTCATGTAAAGATCTGCTAGAGAGTGTGGGGAGCCATAGCCCCGTCCTCCAGGGCATGAAGCAGGTATGGGGGAGATCCAGGCTCCAGACATCCAGAGGCCCCCAGAGCACAAGAGACCAAGGAAGACCAACTGTGCCACTATCCCGGAAAGAGCTGAGGAGAGCCCCAGATGAGGGGTCACTCAGGAGCCAAATAGCAGAAGCCAGAGGGGGTTGCAATGACGTGCCCGTGAGCTCCGCCGGCAGCCAGCTGTGCCAGAGTGACCGAGCCCCAGGCCGAGAGGCCGGGGGCACCTGTTGGGATTTAAATATATATTCTTAGTGCTTATTGTCTGATTATATTGTTTTATGTATGCCAGATCCAGACGAGAACTATGTTAAGGGTGACAGGTTGCCCTGGCAACAGACTTTAGAAAGAGGGAGTGCAAAGCTGCACCGGAAATTTGACACAAAGAAAAGAGGAACTTGTACCATAAAAGGAGTTGTTTGTATTGAAACTGGGTGTGACGTGCTGCAAAAAATATAGCGAGACCAGCTGCTGATGCCCCAGACTTGAGCTGGCGTTTCTGTGCTAGGTCTCCATTTTCCGGAAAATGTAAAATTAAAGATAATTTTTTGAGTTAAAACACTTTGAGCTGTGTCTTTCTTGGCCGTTAAAGAATACAAAGAACTGGATTTAATACACACCACCCCCCGAAGGGGCCCGAGCAAGCCCCAGGCTCCAGGCCCTGACAAGCAGCCACCAAGGAGTGAGCCGGTGTGTACCTGGACGCCCATCCCCAGACACAAAGAACCAACACACCGATGTCTGGGGGTGTCTGCCACTGGCAGGGGGAGTGGTGGGGGGAGATAGTCCTCCATAACTTGGAGGGCCTGAGATGTCCCTAGAGAGGTGGCGTCTGATACCCGACCTGACATATAGACACAGACAAACAGGCACACACAGATATAAACATCCATTCCCACCCTCATGCTCTCATATGCAATTACTCAGCACTCACCCAACGTGGAGACAGACATAAAGAGACACTGTACACACGATCACACTCCCCAAGCGTACTCTATACCCCAGTTCTAGGTACCCTTGCCCCTGGAGGGGGAAACTGCACCCAGACCCAGGTAGTGTTACCCTCTTCCCTGGGGTGGAGAGAAGCAGACTGCCCCAACTCTGCAGCAGCAGGGAGGCCCCACACTCCAGACCCCGATCGGACGGCGGAGAAAGAGCAGACTCTGCAGCGGAGCTCCTTGCAGGTAAACAGTGTGGTTTATTTACAAAGTGGTGAAAACAGTGAACAGCTGATCCAGGTACAATGAAAGGTGAGTAGGTGGTTTTCTCCTCTTCTTTTCATCCGTGCCCCAGTAGAGAATAAACACCCCGTGTTCTCCAATAACCCTTGTCCCAGGTGGTGATTAGCCCTCGAAATTCCTCTCCTCTCTCCTCGCGGTCCCTGGTGACAAACAAACAGAGCACAACGATGACGAGGCAGTTCCTGAAGGAGAGGCTTAATTCACACATCAGCAGCTACACTACCGAGCTTTGCTAATACTCCAGCGCTGACTGAAGGTCGATTGCTCTGTTAAATAGTCCAACTAAGATGGCGGATGATTAGCAGCAGGTGCGAAGGCTTCAGCACGGGGACGCTCCCAGGAGCGTGCACTCCCAACGGACGTAAACAAACACAGAGAGATGGGAGAGGAAGCGAGAACACAACATCACGGGCAGGCCAATCAGTGAGGACCGTCGGACCTTGACAGCTTCAGCCACTGAGAGGATCTGCTGATTGGTTGGGTAAGCAGTGTACGAAAAAAAAATTGCTTTTGCAAGGTCTTGCATTATTGCTGATTTAACACTGGCATCCATGAAAGGTCTTCCAGTGTCGTGATATGAGTTGTTTGCCTCAGCGAGGATTAGTTATATGTTTCGGGAATACTTCGGTACTTGAAATGGCAGTGGCCATGCAGCAGGGCAACATGAATCAGGGAGAATGTACAGCCATGTTTTCTCAAAGTGTTCAGAATTATCTCTTTAATGACGGGACCAGATGCAGATGCTGTAAAGAAATGAAGTACTCTACTCTACTAGTTTGTCAATGCATGAAATGGAGACATTGAAAATGCTCTCCATTTTCAGGAGGAGTAGCCCCACTTTCTTAGTAATAATTTTGTTTAAGTCCTCATCCTCCTCAAGGACTAAGCCACATTCGTTTTCATCGTCAACAATATCACATTCTTCGTCCGGGTTCTTTTGGTATTGATGAAGAACATTAGTCTTGAAATCTTCCATGGAATGTGGGTTGTCTTTTGTTGGAATGTTGTATATTTGTTAACCTTATAATCACAATCCTCAAAAACACATGGCACAGTTTCAAACTTTTTTAGATGGCTACCAAGATGTTCAAAAAACGGCCTTTCATTGTCAAAAGAGCATGAATTACAGACAATGCATGTGAACGAAAGGCTGGGATGACTGTGAATGATGTCTTGACAAATGCAAGTGCAAGGGCAATCTGCATGAAGGCAGGGTATGGAGTGGACTCGACCAAAATGCCCATGTATTATCCTGATGTATTATCCTGATGTGTTTCAGCAGGTCTAATCTTTTTGTGGTTGTGAAGTTGCACAACTTGCATTTCCAGTTCATTTTCCCATGAGGAAAAAAAACTGAGGACTTTGGTTAAGATTGACCACATTTTTAAGGTCAATGTGATTTATTTCATTTGGAAACATGCATACCTGTAAAGGATACGCCGGGGATGGGGACATGGGTGGGTGTGTCAGCCCTAGAACTGGTAACAGAGTCATCTATCAGTGAGTCTCTGCTTGTAAAGGACACACGTGAGGACCTGAAAAAGAGGGCAAATAGTGAGTGTCCACATACACAGATTCTTACTGCAACAAAAATAAGAAAAGACATTACACAAAAGAAATTATCAGACATGTACCTGGGAAAACAAATATATAAGGGTTAATGTCTAGTTTAGAGGTTGTTATCTTCATGTTAACCTCATGAACAACCTCATAAACAAGAGTTATGCTTTACAGGGCTCAGACTCGCGGTGCCACAGACACAAGAGCTGTGACACCGGGTCCAAGGTTCTGATCATGCAGGTTTAGTTTTAAACCCTGCTGTGGAATCGAGCCTCCACTCCCCCTGTGAGAACTAACAAGTTACAAGTTATTTATCTAACCTCAAAATTTCTCTGTTCTCTCTTTAATGAAGGTAGAAATTAAACATAAGGTGAATATTCTTATGCAGTTTTTCTTTGCTCCTCTTATCTGAGCAGTCTGTCTGTCTGTTATACTTAACAAGGGTCTGTTATGCAGAAATAACAGATTGTGTACTTACCTCACTAAAATAAAGGCATTGCAATTGCACAGATTGTCAGGGTCCTGGGACTGAGCGACCCAGGGTCCCTGAGCAGTTATGTATTATATTATTATTATTATTATGTATATTTGGTGTTGCTGTCTTTCTCCCTGTTTGCGTGTGTGTGTGTGTATGTGTTTCGGCGGGCGCCTTCAGGCCTGGTGGGTGTGGCCCTGCTGACGGTCTGGCCACACCCGAAGCCACACACCTGCTGCCGATCAGGCCTCGTCGGGGGAGCTATTTAGGAGAGTCTTGGAGCTCCCACCGACGCGGGATCATTCTGTCAGGATCTGGCTGGCAGACCGTGGGGATGTGTGGGGAAGGAGGACCCAGGCACGGTACTCTGTGTATAAACAGTGCGTTTATTTACAGTGATGGAAACAATAACAGTAAATCCCCGTGCTCTCCTGTGACTCCCGTGTCGTGTCTTCCCAAAAAGTCCGTGCTCCGTGTTCTCTACTGCCGTGTGTCCACACACACCCCGTGCCTGCTGCCCTCCGATGTTCCACGCTCCTCCTGAGGGGAAAATGACAGAGGCAGCCGTCAAGACACTTAATTCCAGTAGGCATACACTCAGACTTTAACTAAGCAGAAGACTAACGTGGAGTCTCATGGAATGATCCCGCGTCGGTGGGAGCTCCAAGACTCTCCTAAATAGCTCCCCCGACGAGGCCTGATCGGCAGCAGGTGTGTGGCTTCGGGTGTGGCCAGACCGTCAGCAGGGCCACACCCACCAGGCCTGAAGGCGCCCGCCGAAACACATACACACACACACACGCAAACAGGGAGAAAGACAGCAACACCAAATATACATAATAATAATAATAATATAATACATAACTGCTCAGGGACCCTGGGTCGCTCAGTCCCAGGACCCTGACACAGATTAATATTCATGGTTCATTGAATTAGCTTCATAGATCATATTCATAGATGTAATATGCTTCATAGAACATGCCGTATTTCCCCAAATTATATCCCAGGCATATAATATGCAAAATTAATTTGGACCCCAGGTGTTTAAAAGAACCAGGTGGCTATATGTGGCCTGCCGAATAATTGGGGAAGTTTGATTATGAAAGCAATTATTAAGCACTGACGTTCTAACACTATCCAACATAATATAAAATCAATTCAAAAATCTTTTTACTTGATCCCACAATTCCAAAAAAAAAAACTTAGGTGCAGCAGCAGTGGGTGTTTTCACACATACTAGTGGGATACAGTAGTACTCTGTTTTATTTTTTAACATCTGCCATTTCAATATTTTAGAAAAAGTTAGCATTGACTAGTTTTTAAACTTAAAACAAGCAGCCCCAAAGAACCATTTCTTGATGGGGTGCCTGCTGCGCGAGGACTACCTGCTGCCTGTAAGCGTTTTTGCATGGGCAAGCTGCCCACGGCAGCACCCCCTGCTTGTTGACAGTAAGAGCGATACGTGCTTTCACGCAACAAAGTCGTCATAAGTCTCCAATAACACCAGAAAAAGTCGCCAGATTTGTCGCTAGTCGCTTTTTGGGGAAAAAAGTCGCTAACGGGGTCTGAAAACTTGCTAAATATAGCGACGAAGTTGCTAAGACGGCAACACTGGTTCCCTGGATTAATCTGATGGGAGTTGCACGTTTCACAAGGTACTGAGTTAAGTTATTTTTTGCTCTTTGAGTGAAGAACTTCCAGTTTGGAGATCTTATTGGATTTTACGTTTCTCGAGCATCAATACAGGCCTGCAACGTAGGGTGTATTTCTGCCGGCTTAAGGTTTAGTTTTGGACAGTAATTCTTTCGGTAACTAATGGTTTACACTGTATGTGGAAATTCCTGGTATTGCTGGTAAATTGCTGTGTGTTTTGTTTGGGTTTGCCTGAATGTTTGAAACCGGCCATTTTATTATTTTAGTGTTTTAATTTTTTGGGTAAATTAAAGAAGGGTTACCATGGTCTACTTTACATTGTGTATGGCATGATTTACTGCACTGTTAGACACTGATGTTCATTTTAGCGTAAAGTGCTACTTTTAAGAGGTAAGCTTCATTGATTCCAAATGATAGAAATTAATTTAAGAATATAGTACGAAAGTACACTGTGAAAAGAACCCAGAGTCAACTTATTTAAGAGTATTGTGTAAATAAGGGCTACATGAAGTTAAATTTTTCACTGTAGAAAGACATTTTCTTCCCACGCAGAGCGTACAGCGGACGCTCATGTTTTTGTCACTCTTTACGGACTGAAAATTAAAGTCATGTGATTACGTACTCGCTTTAAACGCTGCATGGTCATACGCTCTCCCGCACTCCATATTATCAACACACGTCTGTTGCTGCCACGGGTATTGCAGGTGCTCACGTCATTGTCATGAGACACTCTCACAAACAAAATCAGGATGGTTTAATAAAGGAATAATGCAGCGTGCTTACGGGAAAGTAACAGTAATCTTATTACTTTTTTGCAATAGTAATCCCTTACATCACTCGTTGCTTGAAAAAAGTAATCAGATTACAGTAATGCGTTACTTGTAACGCTTTACTGCCCACCTCTGGTCATCAGGCTACTCAATACCCACAATACACTCTAAGTAGTCACATGCTGAACCTTGGTCCTTGTGCAATATATACCTTAAATGTAGATTAGATCATGGTCTCTGTGGCATTTAAATCAATCCTACATTTAAAGAGACTAAAGAGTTGTCATACAGGATTATCTGGGAAAACAAACTACCAGTGAGATGTTGTAAAAAGCTGATGACACAGTTGTCAGTAACAGAAGTTGAGTTTTGAAGTGATCGAAGTATAGAGAACATATATGCGTAAAAGGGAACTGTTTGGTTTTACAAGTATCTAGAGACATTTTGTTTGCCATTTCTCATAAGAAATTTGTCACATTTGAGCCCACTGATCACACTATAGAGGACACATACTGATACGGGTACTATCAGTATGTGTGCCTTGAGGCGACTTTTGTTGTGATTTGGCGCCATATAAATAAAAGTGAATTGAATTGAATTATTTCTGGCAATAATAATGATTAACATGAGGGGGGATCCCACTGGTGATGCAGAAGACTGAAAAACACACAAAAACACACGTATCAAATATAATACACTAGGCCGGGGGTGTCCAGCCCCAGGCCTCAAGGGCCGGCGTTCTGTAGGTTTTACATGTGTATTTGATCCAACACAGCTGATTTAAATGGTTAAATGACCTCCTCAACATGTCTTGAACTTCTCCAGAGGCCTGGTAATGAACTAATCATTTGATTCGGATGTGTTGACCCAGGGTGAGATCTAAAACCTGCAGGACACTGTCCCTTGAGGCCTGGAGTTGGACACCCCTGCACTAGGCATTAAGGCATTAAACTCTCCTCTTCTTTTACGCACCAGTGAAAAAAGTATTTTATATGAGATGAAATCGTCACTACTGGATTTCAAGCTGACCACAGCAGCCAGGTTCAGAGAAGCGCTGATTTACACAGAAACAGACAAACAATATCATCATTAATGCATTTCTTGTTCCTTTTTTTGTTTTTGCTTTCAGTTTAAACAACTACAGACAAGTATCTGGCTCTTTGACTACTCAGTACTTTACTTTGAAATGTGTGGTGTGCTCTTTTATTATGATTTTATTTATTTATTTGTTATAACTGAAAACAATGTTGATGAAAGCATTGTGAGGGGGAATATTTAAAAAAACAAATGGAAATCTTAAAGGCACTAAAGCCTGCAAGGAACTTAAAGGGACAAAAAAAAACCAGAAGATAATTCTTGTAATGATAATGTGATGATAGTTATTATTACAAGTGTTTCAGGAGAGGAAACATTGCCCACTCTGTTGGACAAGAGGAAATGAATAACCTGAATAGACAAACACCAAATGCTAACAAAGTGGAGTTGTGAAAGAATCAAAACTCAAAATAATTTAAGGTGTCGCGGATAAATACAACAAAATAAAACTAGTACCGGTACCGAAAAAAAGAAAATTTATTCATAACACAAGTGAAACGACCCAGGAAAACCGAGTAAACGATAAAAACGATAACAAAATAACGATAAAAACCCTGAAAACTATACATTTCACACCTGAGCCTCAACTCTCGCGGCCCTGTACCAAACGACTCATGGACCGGTACCGGTCCGAGGCCCGGGGGTTGGGGACCGCTGCTATAGGACATCATTCATTGTCTCATTAAAAGCATGCCCTGACATACAGTTATGCGTACGAGCCGATTTCTTGGTTTCATTTCCATGAAAAGGTGTGGCAACATTTTATTCCTAACACATTACCCAATTCACAACAGTATAGATATTCAGCATTTTTTTTTTCCCGTTGAGATCGGGTGTGTGTATGTTCCAGTAAAGAACTACATTTCAGGAAATGAAAGAATTATGACTGGAGAAGAAAATGCTACTTTGGCAGGTTGTGGTTTGCAGCTCAGCTGCAGGACAGAGGTGGAGCAGTGGGTTCCGGGTTTGGTGTCAGGGGAGGCTGACCCTGATCTGATGACTTAACTGTGTACGGCATGTAGCAGAGGCAGGCAGCTGAAAAGCTGCTGCAACTGTCAATAAAAATCAATTTAAAAAAAACAAACATTATAAAAAATACAATTAAATACAAAATGATAATCATAAGTTACAATCATTTAAATCACATATTTACTAGATTAAATCATGTTAAAGTCCTAGAATATAATGTATGTTTTTCTGATAGGTCCCTGATAATTCAGTACTTCTATTACTTACTATACTTTGACCTATTATGGATTTTACTTAAAAAGACATATTCATATATGTAGTTCTAGACCTTTCTTTCCCCTTATTCTTCTCTAAAAAATAAAAATCCTTCTTCAACAGATGTGCCATTCATGCCATTCATTCTGTGTTGTTGTTGTTGGTGGTAGCGATGTTGGTGTTGTTTATATTGTTGCTGGCGTTGCTGTTGTTGCTGGTGGTGTTGTCATGGTCATTTTTGTTGTGGAGGCCGATGAGAAAAATGTAAAAGCTGGCAAAGGTCGCACGGTGGATTTCAGTTTTGAACTCACTGAAGCTGCGAAGAATGACAGTCAGAGTCATAACACTACTACCAATAGTCATAACAATACTGTTCAAATCTGCATGTGACAAACAATTTGAGGTTTTGTGGTGTTTTGCTAAGAATGAAAGTTGTTTTGTTTTTTTTGTCTAAACCTAACAGGTAGTCTACTTAAAAGATTGTCAGTGAGAAGCAAAGATTTCTTCACAGATTTATAGACATGAATACAATTCTTAACCTTTTAGAGTTTTGCTCAACCAATTGGTAGAGTACATTTTCAGGCCCTATACAGTATGTAACTGAGGCTTTCACTGAAATTGTTTTAATGACTTACTGTCCAGTGTAATCATTTACCGTCATTCCTTACTGTGAAGCACTTTGGGGTACCCCCTGGTTTTAAACGTGCTGTATAAATTGTATTGTATCTACAACCATTTATTTGGTTACAAAAATCTACCACAAATTCCAATTCAGAATTCTTTCAGTGCCATGTCTTCCTTTTATAACGTCTCTTTCTGCTATCAGGACCTAACATGGCAGTGATTGTGGATATCGCAGTCTGTCATTCACCAGTACAACATAGCCCGCCTCTGCAAACCAGCCCAACTAGCACATATTGCATAATAAACTCTGAACATCATGACATTATTATCTTTTAATTTGTTTTCAAAGACATTTCTCAGTTTGAAAGAAACCTTAATATAAAGCATGTGTGGTCAAGTTGAAAAGAATCTAAATTAATTCAGAACAATACATTAAATTTCCAGAGCATCAAATGTCATTTGCTGAGCTTTTGTTACCTTTGACAATCTCTCATCTTCCCACCTGTGTGTCTTTTTTCTGATATATTTTGCCTTTAAGAGTAAAGTTATTACTTTTTTTGGACCTTTAGCTAGCACAAAGATGGTCTATGGTCCAAACCACACAGAAAGAAATTGTGTGTGGTGTTTGTTAACCTACTGGAAACATTGCATTTGAAATCACCTGGCATATCAAAGAAAAGTTAGTGAGCACCCTCTTGTGGTGCCATGCACACAAATAAATCATGATGACATTTGTTTCTTACTAAGTTTCTTCTGCCGGGAAGCATCTGGGTGCCTGCAGCTCAGGATGTAGAGCAATAATCAAATATCTAATAATTGGGAGTTTGGTGGTTCAATTCCCAGCTTCTTCAGTCATGCTGACTACATGCTGAAGTATCTTTGGGCAAGGTACTGAGCCTTAAGTTGCTCCTGATGCAGTCAGTGGAGTGTGAATGTTACATAGAGCACTAAGATGCAGACAAATGTGTTTTTAGTTACTTTTAGAATAAAACAAATTTTATTTCCTTTGTTGTTGACTTGTTTTAGTTACATATTTTTTATTTGGTCCTTCCTATATGTCCATAGATAAATTATAAGTTTATAATACAAGTTTATAAGTTCATTTCCTTTCCTTTGATTTTTTTGAACATCATAGTCTCAAATAATAATTATATTACTATACTTTACATTAGCTGGTTCATTCGTGAGTAGTTATCACAACAACTTAACCATTTTAACTCATATGTTTCCTTTTAGCTTTATTCCTTAGTATATCTTTCCTATCCATCTCATTCATCATGTCATTAGAGTTGTTTTAAAGCATGCATGAGCTGGCACACACAGACAATATGTAATTTAGATTTGATATCTCTGTGAGTGTAGCGTAGGTTTCGTTCCGGTCCCTGGATTGATGCTGTGGTACGTCAAATCTTCATTTGTGAACACGGCAGAGCACTTCGCTTAGAGAGCACCTAAGCAAAGAATACATATTTAAGAAGAAATGGCAGAATACATGAAACGCAGATCAGTAATGATAAGGTGAAGCAAAAGATGATGACATGGATCAGTCATTACACAACTGGATTCATTTCATTCCACTGGCTCATCAACAATTGCAAAAACAGTCCAATTACTGCTCTGATCAAAAGATAGCATTTATGAAAAAAAAATAGTTATGATTAGCTGTACCTAATAAACTGGATCCAGAGTGTGTGTACATTACCAGCAAATCTGAGTATCATAATTACCTGGGAGACAGAGATCCATCAGAAAAGCATAGCAACTAACAGAAAAGGGAAGGTTAAGTTGGTATCACTCTACTGTGTTTATATAGAAAGGTTTGAATAGCTTGATTCTTTTTATATATATATTAGTATCAACATATATGCTTAGTCCTGAACCGTCCAACATATTATTGACATAAAATCTGAACAATCTTTGAAATCCTTAATCCCATAAATTAAAAATAGTTTTTTTTAATATAAATTTGAATCCAAATTTATTGTAAAATACAAATTTAAAAGACTTTTCCCTCTCCAATACACTTTTCTCCTCAACAGGCAGCTCCACAATTCTTTCATAGGGGCAGCCATATGGGGGCCACCAAATAAAGAATTTCCAGTTGTATTATGCTGTTGTCAAATACAGGTTACTTGAAAAATATGGCAAAAATGAGTGAAAGAAAAGAATTATATAATAATAATGGATTGCATTTATATAGCGCTTTTCGGGACCCCTCAAAGCGCTTTACAATACCACTATTCATTCACTCTCACATTCATACACTGGTGGAGGCAGCTACAGTTGTAGCCACAGCTGCCCTGAGGCAGACTGACAGAGGCGAGGCTGCCATATCACGCCATCGGCCCCTCTGGCCATCACCAGCAGGCGGTAGGTGAAGTGTCTTGCCCAAGGACACAATGACCGAGACTGTCTGAGCCGGGGCTCAAACCGGCAACCTTCCAATTACAAGACGAACTGCCAACTCTTGAGCAACGATCGCTGTCAACTTAATTTCCTGCTATTAAAGTCGATATCACTGAAAATGGGTAAATATGAAAATCAAATAAGATTTTGAAATCTATAATAATTTGCTTTAAATAACGATTTAATGTTTCAACTCATTGTAGGGTGTTTTTGTCTCTCCTGTGCTCAAGTTTATTTAACTTATTACCATCACAGGACAGTTTTGGCAGGAAGGCCTGCAAATTTTGAGGTGGTGGCCGGTGCCACCTTGGTGCACCCTGTTTACAGTTAAAGAAGAAACGTTCATATCTTTATTTCACAACTTTCATCTTTGTGTCTGAGAACTGAAAAATGACTATTCCTATTTTTACCTGATTCACTATAAAGAACTGAACTGAAAGATCACGCCACTTACACCGTTTTAAGTTCTAAGTGGCGATGCTTTAGTCATCTGAGCTTTCAACTCCATCTGGCTGGGGGCGTGTGGCAGTGGTGTAAACTGTAGACATTTCCACAGGAGGTGGAAATGTCTCCTCTCTGATCTCTTCATACAGCTGGTTGTCCTGAAGGAGGAGAAGAAACCACCTGACTGATACAAACTTAGCAATAATGAAAGTCATGTCTCATACTTCCTAAAACTTACATCTATGATGCTGGAGTACACATTTTCTACTGGAGGTCCTGAAAACATAAAGTTCAGAAAATAAACATCTTGCATGAGGAAACCTTGCAATACGTAGAACCTGAGGAAGCAAACTCTGTAAAATATGAGGAACTAAATCTGAAGAACTAAAATAAGTTCAGGTCAGTGACATAAATATCTAAATGACTAGTAACTATTAACTAAATAGTAACTACAAGTAATTACTGCTGTAACCAGTCACTGTTCTTAGTTATAAATGAACATCTGGTGCTTTGGTTACATACAGGGAAGAGAGAGTGTGTGTGTGTGTGTGCGTGCGTGCGTGCGTGCGTGCGTGCGTGCGTGCGTGCGTGCGTGCGTGCGTGTGTGCGTGTGTGTGTGTGTGTGTGTGCATGCGTGCGTGCGTGTGTGTGCGTGCTATGGAAGACAAGTTTGACTTCTGTGTACACAATTTAAAAGAAAATTATAGCTTCATAGATGAATAGTATTTTTTAAAAAGTGTTCTTTAAAGTCTTACACTAAACACTTGGTACATACAAATCTGTCCCACTGAAAGTTATTTTTGCAAATAGTCTCCATAAAGTATATTTCTAGATCTTACTGCAAAAACTAGGTTGGGGATAGTCTCCAAAACAGGATAATGCATCAATAAAGTCCTTTAAAAATATTACAAAATGCTTTAAAATTCATTTTTTGTACGCTCACTTATGGGTTTAGTGGCTCTCCTCTTGCAGAAAATCAGCAAAGCTGCTGATAAGAAGGCGATCAGGACAATCACAAACAGACCCGTGTATAGCAGCAGATCTACAGGAGTTGAACAGAACAGACTTAGTTTATTTAGTTTAAATACAGCATGTGGCCGTGGGCCAGTTCATTTAGCCACAGTGTTATGTGAATTCATGTGCTTGCATGTTCACAGTAAGCAGGTATTTTCCTTATCCATTCAGCACCAACACATACAACAGCTCATTAGGTAGAGAGAAGTGTTCACTTAATATTACTTAAAGCATAGTTGCTCCTACATGTCCACCTTAAGATGAAAACTATAAAGAGAAGGTTTTTTTGGTTTTAGGCATGATTATCTACTGCTGTGCTTCCTCATTTTAATTAAAGTATTCATTAATACCTACAGTTCAAATGAGGCTTTTTGTGTGCTATAACTGCTGTACTCACAATTGTAAAAATAGAAAGATTAGAAGATTAGAAGTACTGCACTTTTTCTACTTGTATGTTATTTCAATTTAATGTATTCTTACTTCTAACACAATTATTCCTTTGTGGGTATGTGACACATTCTAATAAACTCATGCATAATTTAAATAGACCCATCTACATACATGCAAATATAAATGTACCTGAACTTGCAGGTTGGGTGGGAAAGTGTTGGAAAGCTTCAGTGGAGGATGATGTAGCAGTGGAGATTGAACTCTCTGGTGTCATCTTCATTGTTGGTGTGGAGGCTGATGTGACAAATGTTTATGTTGAAAAAGGTTTCAGAATTAAATTTAGCATTGAAACACTTGAAGCTATCAATAATGAATAATGCAGCTAGTTAACTGACAGGTTCACTGGAGGTTCATTAATATTCTTTTAGTGAAACACGTACAAGAAAGTAATAGTTTGGGCTTCACAGCAGAACTGATAAAACTGCATTTTTACAGTTGATATAATATACAAAGGTTATTTGAATAAGGTGTCAGTAAGTATTTGGACAGGTATGAACAAACATTTTCATGACATTCAGCAGAAACTCACCTTCTTTGACAGAGATCTGAAATTCATAGTTTGAATCAAAAAAATCTACACCCATTCTCCCCAAAGAGCACCTGTACACTCCCGAGTCAGACACTTCCAGCTTTGTGATGCTCGCATACATAATTGTCTTAGTTCCTAGAAAGCTTCCTTCTTTATATTTAATGCTGTATCTGCCTCGTTGAGCTGTGTCCTCTGTTGTTTCAATGAGAATTTTTCCTTGTTCACATTTTTCCTTACAGAAGAGCCTCAAGCTTCCAGACAAAGAAAATGAACAGCCAACTGTGATGTTTCCTCCCTCCCTTTCTGCATGGATGTGAATTTCAGCAGTAGCAAGATCAGCGTTTCCATCCTGAAGTGCTTCTGAAAATGCAAACAATCAGTAATTACGACATGCCCAAAATAATTTAAAACACCTTTATAAATTAAATTGAAGACCAAAAATTATTTAAGCAGATTGAACATTTTCAGTTTCAGTTAAATTCACTACATTTTTATTGATTTTGAATTTGCAAACACAGCTCCATGATTCTTCCTGACATCAACACAAACCATCGGCTGATGAAAACTCAGAACCTTATTTTAAAAAAGCTTGAAAGCTGGACTTTTTGTGTTTCTGATTAAATCTTCTTTTGCTTTCTTTGAATGTGAAATGGAGGTTGTGGATTTGTTGTTTAACATCTGAAGATTGCCGTTAACACGTTCATGTTGTGCTTTTTAAAACTGTCACGGTTCTGGGTCCGTTGGACCTAGTGTTTTGAGTTTATTATGTTTTGGTTTATTTTTGCATTATGGATTGTTTTCTGCTGTTCTGGTGCTTTGTTTATTATTATCATTATAGACCTGTTTCTGTTATTCTTGGTGAGGGATCAGTTCTTAGGTTTTGGGTTCTCATGTGTGTTGCAGTTTCTGTTCAGTGTCTAGTCTGTCTCTCAGTGTCATGTCTGCATCTGGTTTAGTAATTCTTGTTTCCTGTCTTATTGTGAAAGTCTTTGTCTTATGTTAGTGTGTGCAGCTTAGCTCCCCCGTCGCGTTAGCCCTGATCTCCCCCAGCTGTGTCTCCCTTCTGTTGCCCATTCCCTCATTACTACCCTGTGTATTTAAGCCCTGTGTTTTCCCATGCTCGGTGTCGTGTCCTACCGTCAGATCCTGCCTGTGTTTTCTAGTTCGTGTTTTCATGGTTGGTTTCTGTTTTGTTGGTGCCAGCAATAAAGCTGTGGTTTTCAGTTATCTTTCCATCTCAGAGTCCTGCACTTGGATCCACATCTCCACCTCCCCGCACACAGAGCGCTGACAAAAACAATGGAAACGACTCTCTAAGATTATTTTTTTTAATATCCTGTGTATTTGCTAAAGCAGTAAGTCTGACGCAACACCAGTCTGCACTTCTAACTCTTTATACCAGAAAAGGCAACGAAAAATTGATCTTTTAAAAAAAGAAAAACATTTGGGTAATTCAACAAAGATGAAACTATGATTAGAAGGCCAATGTCTAACGAGAGATCTATTGTGAAACTAAAAATATATCTATAAAAAAATATTTTTGTGCTAAGAACTTATTTTCTCCATACATTTATATTTTTAAGCAGTTAAATTGTGTTGTTGGTGAGCTATGTGTGGAAGTGACCTTTTCCCAACTCTTAACCACGTGTTTAACCACAGAAACCAATAACTTGTAAGCGAGAGGTGACAATAATGAGCAAAACAGAATAAACCATTTAAACTGTTCAGCAAGTTGCAAAATGAATTCGTTAATACCACATAGAAATAAAATAATAATAAAAGTGATAAAACAAGTTAAATAAGAAAATTTACTCACGAATGAAGATGAAACAGACCAAACTGTGACACAGTTTCATATCGAGGCTGTGATGAGTAACTGCTTCCTCTCTTCCTTCTTTACTTAGAAAAAAGGAACATTCGACTTCCTGTTTTGCAAGAATGATTTAGTCCAATTTTATGAAAAGGTTTCATTAACTACAGACAAAAATTTAATCCTTTGTTTTGAATGTAAAACAAACCAGAACTAGTGTAAGTAAAAGTGCATTTCAGTGCATGCTTCAGCTGTTGCAATGTTTGTTCATTGCCCCTCATTGGTTTTGTTTCAGTCCTGATTTTAGCTGATATTTGTGCAAAATTGTGAGGTTAACCACAAACAGTGATATTGTCTTTTGTAACAAAACCATGATAATTTACTACTCACACAGGGTTTTTACCGCTCAGAAATTTGACACCGGAAGAAACCTTAAGTTGAATCTAAAGGTTAACTATGTTGGCACATTAGAAAAAGTATGTGTAGGTTTGGTGGCAGAGAAAGTCAACGAGGTTACACACAGATGAACAAGGAAGGAGAGGTGGCAGTTTAAACTGTCACATGAGAGATGACCTACAATACTGAGACACAGAGACTAGAAGGATTTCAGAGTCTGCCAAGTTGTCCAGGTGAAGTTTAAGATGAGCATGTGCAGTTTCTAATGTCTCTAAACTAGGAACCATCTTAACAACTTCCCCAAACACTATTCAGCTGAATTACAGTCAAAATCTTGTCTTGTGTGTTCTTTTGCAAGAACATGAGATTGTACGCTGTGCTTAACACTCGCAGGTAAGTACTCATGACTGCATGTGCCTTTGTTCTGCAAGGAGATCTTACCTGTCATGAGCAAACCAGTCTTCCATACTTGCCTGTTTTTTTTTTTTTTAGCATGCTTTTCTTTTTGTACTTTCACTTTGTGTTGGACCATGTCCCGTGTTCCTGCACACTGCACAAAAACATATATTAGTGTCACACATTGTGAATACCCACAGTGGCATTGAAGTCAAGCACTTGTGGTTGCAACATGCCTTAGGTTGTCCCAAGGTTGTGCAGGTGGATCTTACCTGTGATGGTTTCACCAGCTTCCATATTTGCCTCTGAAAATGTAATAAGTGATTTATTCAGCTCTTTTGGTCTCAACTGTGCCAAACATGTTGCGTAGCAGGTTATGTTCCAGATTAGAAATCCACAGATATTAAATCGTCACGAACTGACTGATTGGATCATTGGAAAAAGCATCTCCATTCCTGGAAGATCCCTCAGGCCTCTGTGTGTGTACAGCAGGAGGGTGTAAAGTTTTCCGGTGGGAAAATATGGTTAGGAGTAAGGTGGACATCATAGACATTAATGTCTAATCAGGGAAATGTGCTGGACAATAGATGCTAGTAGACAATTGTGTCTATTTTCTACCACTTTCCCATGATTATCAGTAAGAAATATATAGCCTTCGAGGAAACTTTATTTTTTCCTGTTGGTTCCAAATATTTTGTTTGTTCTCTAAGCACAAATACATGACACTAAAACAGAGTACTTGTTTGTACTTGCTAAACTTACATCCAGTTTGCATGTAGACTAATTTTTAATTTTGTTATTTATTCTTTACTTACTCTCAAACTATTAAACACCACCGAGGATTCAGATGAGAGAATAAAGTAGTGCTACATTTATATCTAGTCTACATCTAGTAGATCTTCAGAGAGTACTTCAAGTAATCTTGGTAACCATGCAGTAGCTCGGTTTCAAGCTTCACCGTGATCCCATCTTGCAGGTCAGTTCCTCTCACACTCAAAGCTCCTTCTTCCATCACTCTTGGGGCTTGTTACCCGATTTTGGGTGGGGGTGGTTATATTGTTAATGGACTGATTCATATATAGCACTTTTTTACTCTCCTGGAGCGCTCAAAGCTCTTTATGCAACATGCCACATTCACCCATTCACACTCAGTCACACATGCACTTTTTTAAGTGCTCACTAACTGTTCTTCTAAAAAATGTAGCTTGATCTCTGATCCTTTAAAGAAAGTTCAATTCACCTTCATTATTAGCTTCAAGGGTCTCTAGACCCAAATACAATATTGTATTTTATATTTGATTTCAGTTAAATTTTAATGGTGTTTTAAAACTTTGAAGTCCTTAAACTTACTACTATGCAGTTTATTATGTTGCCAGAGTCGCTGAAGACCAGTGTTGGGCAAGTTACTTTGAAAAAGTAATTAATTATAGTTACTAGTTACTTCTTCAAAAAAGTAACTGAGTTAGTAACTGAGTTACAATATTCTAAAAGTAATTAATTACTTGAAAAGTAACTATTGCGTTACTTTAAAAAAATGTTTAAAATGTTTAAGCCTCTGGGGTCCAGGGGCCATTTTTAACTACTTTTGATTTTCCCTCCACATTTCACCTTTAAAAACAGTTTATTTGCCTTGTTTGGTATCATCCTTTTCAGCGCAACCTTGTGTGTCTGAATAAAGAGTTGTGTTTTCATTTTGACATACTGTATTAACACAACTGATCTAAAATCAGACAAAAAAAACATAAAATCAGAGTAGAAAAAGTTATATTTTTTATCGTAACAACCACAAACATGTTTATTGAATCATATTTCATAACTTTAAATGCAAATACAAATTGTCAATTTTAAAATCATATGCACAAGTTTTGCAAACAACAAAGTTATTCATTTACCTTTTACCCTTTTTTTAAATAACCATTTCAAACTATTTACAGAACAATCAGCTGTTCTGCATTCAATAAGACACACAAATTATTTGTGCCACTCCAAAAACACAATTTCTGTCCACTATAAAGGAGAATATCAAAGCCTGATACGTGCAGGTCTGACAGCAGCAGGTTTCTACCTGGAGACAGCAGTCGCCCCATTGTTCTGACACACAACACAAAACTATCCACAACACTACACACTAACTACACAAGACAACACATTAAGTACACTCAAAAAACAGATTCAGGTCCTCCTTTCAAAGAACACATGCAAATTATGTTAGTTGTTCACAAATGCAATTAAAAAATACCAAATTAATTTGATTTTCTTTGTGTAAACCTAAAATTATTCAAAACCAGCAGAGGCTGATTCTGAACACAAAATGAATGAGTTTGTTGGGGCACTGGGGGTAGGAGGAGTACATTTTTGCACTTAAGTATTTGTAAACTCAAAGAAATAAATTCAAGCCCCTCTTTAAGCTTAAACATTATTTTTAATCTCATTCAACGCAAATGTAGCACTCCAGCGTTACTGCAATTATTATTCGTGTGGTGAACCTAAATTATTTTCTCTCAAAGCAGTCTTTGTCACAAGAACACAAAGTTACTGAGTTACACAATGGTCCGCCTTCTTTGAAAATTTTGCGCTCTTTCAGGATCACCTAAATGAATGCAGCTGCTCTTGGCCTCTCTGTACTTTTTGGATAAAACTACATATATTTTTCATATATCCAATTGTGTATTTCTTTATCAGCTAAATCTATGGCAATGCTATTTATCATAGAAGTAACAGTTGTTTTTTGAACTTTTGGTGGTGCTACCATTCTCTTCTCTGCTTGAATACTATTTTTTTTGACAATATAGCCAGGTCTTTTCAAAAGTGCCTTGTTTTAGAGGAGAAATTGTGTAGCTGCCAACTTTTAAGTCGGAGCGTGTGCTAGCTTATTAGCAGCTAGCCATTGTGCTCAATGAAAGATGATGTCCTATAGCTAACTTCTTTCTTACTGTTTTCTTTTTATAATCTAAAAATATGGTATTCTGTGTTTATTATTATATGCCATTTTCTAGTAGAAAGTATCGTTTTGAGGTGTCTTTAAAAGCACTACATAGTTTACTGAGGGTGCTACCAAAAGCGAACCATGTGGCCGGAAGAGTAACTGCAGGCAGCACAATGCGCACTCCCATGACGTTCAAACCTATTTATTATTATAAAAGATTTCGGCTACGTCCACACTTACACAGGTATTTTTGAAAACGGAGATTTTCCGTTTTCGTTTTAAAAAATAATCCCGTCCACAGGTAAACGCAAAAATGAAGGAAAACGCTGCTAGGAACATGCCAAAGCAACAGGTGGCGATATATTCCTAAACTCAGCTAAAAACAGTTTAGGTCTTGACAAACTTCACTGATGGTTCAAATGTTTAGCAACTTTCAGTGTGTTGATTCAGCAGTCTGTATTTAAACTTCTAGTTTATTATATTTATGTATGTTTTATTTCCAGGTGCAGAGTTCCTGCAGATCACTACAAAACCCCTGCAGGCGAAGTTCTTGGCTCAGCTGGACAATTTAACAGACAAGCTGATGCAAATTTTTCAGGGGAGCAAAGGAGCAAAGGGCCAAAAGATCAAGGATATCATGGCGATCAGTAGTTTGGTTGGTACTAATGATAAACCCATCAATTAAATGCAATCAATCAATTCCATTTTTTTCACCCTTTTTTTCCACCCTTGCATTAGTATGATGACATCGACATAAAGAGGGAGCATACTCTTAAAAGCCTGGTGATCTACTTTAATGAAGATCCAGACCTACTGTTCAAGGAGTATCTGGTACGCTTATCACACTTTCTTTTCTAGATTCAATTTGAGTTAGGTTCATCGCACACAAAATCCTCATATATTCAAAAGAGACAATATAATTGTGAAATATGTATTATTCTTAATAGTCATTGTTGAAACTTGCACTGGAGAGCACTTTTTAAGGGGACAGTTTCAGCAAAAATTCAATTGTTCATTCTTTTGGTGCTGCCATGTAGGTATCTACTGCCTCTATAAACACAGTAAATGTGGACAAAACATTCATCCATTTTCTGTCAGTGTTTCAATTCAGTTTATTTATATAGCGGTATATCACAACAACAGTCATCTCAAGGCACTTCAGAAAGTAAACACTCCAATGGAGTTCAGTTTATTATGCCAATTAGTAAAAAGTCTTCATTATAAGGAACACAGCAGATTGCATCAAGACACTAACTAGTGTCACTGCCATTACAGCAATCTCCTGGTTTCAGGAATAATGTGCATAAAACAAGCTGTTTCAAAAGGTTCCCAATTGTGATGAAATAAGGGAAATTGACCCAGCCCACACACACACACACACACACACACTGATAGACACTGGAGGAGCTGCTGCTCTATATCAAGCCCCTCCCAAAGGGAGGTACATAATACCTGAACCCAAACTATTGATAGGAAACAGATTGACAGGTTTTATTTATGTTTGGAGTGTTTATAGAGGCGGTAGAGACCTATGTTTCAGCACAAAAGGATACAAAAGCTGAGTTTTGCATAATATGTCCCCTACCAAGTCACAGAGCCCTTAAACCTGAAACAACCTGTTTTTCAGACCTCCTCCACTGAGGATGAACGGTTGAGGTCCACTGCAGCAACTGTCATGGGCATTTACACCATCAGAAGAGAAGGGATTCAGGAGCCAGAGGATGTTGGAGTTGTCATTGAAGGTACTACAGTTATGAACAACCTCGGTAGTGTCATCATGGCATTCATCGTTAGGGTTGCCAACCGTCCCTTAAAATACGGAATCGTCCCGTATTTCGAAACAAAAGTACACGTCCCGTATTGAGCTAATAAGGGACGCACTTTGTCCCGTAATACAGTGAGAATCAAAAGTAGTCTATAACTTTTAATGGAATTAACGCTTTGTTTGAAAACATAATTCCCAGCCCCTCTCCTGCTTTGTGACCAATGAGCTGACAGCACACTTACGAGTATGACAATTCAGATTACCACTCATCTCATTGGTCGAGGAAAGGTCGCTTACGGAGAAAATACCGGAAGACAACAAATGACCACAACAAGAAGCATGGCCAACAGGGAAACAAACGCAGACACTGCGGTGCAAGTCTCGGACGACAGTAAACCTAAAGCTGGGCAGACACTGTGCGATTTTTTTCAGTCACGTTATTCAGCTCCTGCTCAAACTGCACGATTGACTCGCAGGGGTTAGAAGTTGGTAGGTCACGATGCAGGTCTCACACTATACCGCCCGATGCTCTGATGCGACCTGAGTGCTCACACTGTGCCTCCATAAAATGAAGGTTATAACAGAAAATCTGTCGCGCTCTCTCTCTCCGTCTTACACTCACACAGACACACACACCACCACCATCAACTTTGCTAAATTGCTAATGAAAAACATTGATCGGGCAGCTGTGACTGAGCAGCAATGTAAATCCAACTATTTTCACGGTTGTTGTGGTCGTGATAATTTTGTGATGCCACATCGAAAAGGCTCGGATGAGCTTTCCAAAGTTCTACAAGTTGTGCCTCCATCGCTTGTGTCCAGATCACACGCTGCACAGCCGTGCTGCTCCATCTTTTACACCAACGTTTATGTGTTTGCGCGCGAGCAGTGTGAGCGGCTGTGGTGAGACCCTCACGAGCGATTGATGATCGGGAGCTGGTCGTGAGGTGTTAATCACGTCTCTTTACCCCACGTATACTACACGATGCACGATGAAGGCCAAAATCGGTCCGATCACTCAAAAATCGGCTCAAAATGGGCCTAAAACTGCACAGTGTAAGCCCAGCATTAGAGCAGCAATGTTTGTTCCCCTCAGAGAAAGGGAAGAATGGGAAAAGGAAAACACCTGGCTGGAAAAAGTTAATATGGGCATGTGCAGTGAATATCAGCGCTATGTGGCCAGAAGTGTGATAATATAACTTATTTTGTGTAATAAACAACTGCAAGAATAGATGATTACAACAAATAGATGACTAATACATAAAAGTAATACATAGATGAATAATGATGATGAGTTAAGATGCGTAATCATGGGAGCAAGTGGGTTTACAAACAGGAGCAGCTGATTAGCATTAGAAAAGCTGAAATAATACCTCAACTGAAGCCAATTGTACTAAATGCACTAAATGTGCACTGTTACAAGAATATTTTTCTTTCTATTGTTTTCTATTATTTTAAGTTAAGCAGGACAGAGTTCTTTTAAAGAAAGATTTACTTATATTCTCAAAAGTTAAGCATGACAGGCTTCTGTTTAAGAAAGAGACCTGTTTTACTGTGTTAATGTTGTCATTTTGAGCTACAAAAAAATGGCTAAATGATCATTTGTTTCACATGTGTTCATATCACAAAGAATACACATCTACTTAAATCAAATTCAAGTCAAATGGTTAAAAAAATAATTTCACACACAAAAAAAGAGCTAGAAAATTCACCACACTGGGAAGGGTGAAGACAATTGGGTCGCCCGGCCCTGGCCACGAGGTGTCCCTTATTTATTTTTCAGGGAGTTGGCAACCCTATTCATCGTCCTCTTTGGACTGATTTCTGCACTTGATCTGAGCTATCCAAATGACTACAAGTACACTTTTGAGTTCTGTCAGAAGATTTTGATGAATCTGGATGGACAAAGGCTCAGTACAAAGATGCAGCAAATGAAAATGAAGATGTTTGCTTAGGCAAACAAGACCCAGCACAAAAGTTGATTCTGGCCTTTTTATATCTTTTGTTCAAACTGTGACCTTTTTTTCTTTCTTTTTTTTGGCCAAATGGAAGTTGTCTATTTTTGTCTGCTGTTCGGTTGTGAGTGATGTGACCTTTAATCTGTACTACTATAGATGGATGAAAGGACTGGGGATTTAGCTCAGAAAAAGTTTCATGGTTGTAACCACCATTTTCTTTTTGATTGATTTTGGGATTTGCAAAGGTAATAGAAAAATGTTGACAAGTTTTGTGTCTTCCAGTGTTTTAAAGTTGGTCTTCCCGTTCTTATAAGCTTGTAAATGTTTACATGTAAACATTGGAGAAGTAAAGTTGAAAGATTTTTTTTTTTATTAAAATACCTCCCCCTTGGTAACAGAAAAATGTTCGTCATGAAAACACACAAACACACACACACACACACACACACACACACACACACACACATATATATATATATATATATATATATATATATATATATATATATATATATATATATATATATATTAGGGGTGCAACGATATTCGTATCGATATTGAACCGTTCGATACAGTGCTTTCGGTTCGGTACGCATATGTATCGAACAATACAATTTTTTTCAATTTTTTTTTTTTTTTTTTTTTTTTGTGTCCCGTTTGGATCTATAGCCATCAGAATTGTTGTCTTGAGGCCTAGAAAGATGCCAAGAGGATTTATTTTAAGTGGATCATCATATTGGTCCATTTGATTGACCTTTATTATAATTATGAATTTATTTTATTTTCAGTTGCAAACGGGACAGACATGACTGTGGGATAGGACAGGGGGAAAGAATGAAAGAAAGAGGGGGAGAGAAAGAAAGAAAACCAAAGGGGAGAAAAAAAAAGAACAATACAAAATTTGTAATTTATTTTATCAACTTTCCTTCTGACGATGCTGTCTGTGTTGAGTGCTCAGTGAATCTGCATTTGACTACTCCGCCTAGGCTCGAGAGTGCAGCCTAGGCGGAGTAGTCGAACGCAGATTCACTGAGCACTCAACACAGACAGGATGGTCAGAAGGAAGAGCGCAGGGCAAGCTAGCGAGACAGAAGTGGACCTCCCCACCCTCATTCAGATCTGGCGTTTGGAATTATTTTGGTTTTCATGTGACATATGACCCTGAAGGTAAGCGAGTCATGGACTAAAGTAAAACAGTATGTTGGATGTGCCATGCAATGCTCAATTACATGGGTGGGAGCTAGTGTGTTAGCGCAGTTAGCTCGTTAACGTGTTGGCCGTCTAGCCCCTCTGTATAGGGTAGCTCGTTAACGGAGATTTGCCGTGTTGTGCCGTTAAGGTTATTTCAACGAGATTAACCTGAAAGCACTAGTGGGAACACAACAAATATGACTGCACATTTACACCGACATCATCCTAGTGCAAAGACAAAAACAAGCATGCATGCTACAAACTTTAGCCGAGTCATTTAGACAGCTGTTAGCACAGGATTCTCCTTATGGAGACCTGATATGTTTAATATGCTGCTGAGAATATAGCCCAGAAGAAACGGATAGTATAGCTTTTATTTTGGAAAGACCATTTCTCTGTAATAAACTCTCTTTTCCAAAGATGAGTGATTCCTCAATCAGATACAGGGCTCGCAATATCGCTAGCCCGACGTCCCGGGGCTATCTCTGCCCTGCCTGTCGGGCTATTGTAGGAAGGAAAAATATATGTCAATGCTTTTGCATTCTTTCAGAAATGTAGCTGGGTAATTATGTCATTGGGTGAGCCACTGTCAATATGTGACATATTGAAATCGTGTTTGAATTTGTGCTTGTTTTTTTGCTTTCACTTTGCAATCGCGCGAACTGTGTATAGAGAGCGACAGCACTGATCTGTGAGTGATGATAATTTGTGCACCAATTCCTCTGACATCGTCTTATTAATTGTTAGAGGTTGATCGCGCAGAGAATCGCTGAGCTTATGTGAGTGCGGCAGGATATATATTTCACTACGATGACCTGGATGATTGAGAACCTTCACAGACAGATATATATTTTAGTTCTGCTGAGCCAAATAAGACAGGTCAGGGTGAAGAAGTGACAGCCAAAGAAAAGCTTACCACAAAACGGAGAAGTTATGACAAATCAGACTATAAGGCAAAAAGAAAGTGCAGCTTTATGGTTTCATGGACAAAAGAATTTCTGTGGCTGCAATATGACGAGCTAAAAAACAACACGCACAAGGGTTAGGGTTAAATTTAAAAACTGTACTTTTGTGTTAAAATATATATTTATAATTTTAATAAATGACAAATTAAAAAGGCATGAACATTTTTTTTTGTATCGAAAAAATATCGAACCGTGACACCAAAGTATCGAACCGAACCGAACCGTGAATTTTGTGTATCGTTGCACCCCTAATATATATATATATATATATATATATATATATATATATATGTATATATGTGTGTATTTATGTATTGTTGGGTTGTTTCAAATCTTCAGTGACTGCCATACTATGGTGTGAATTGCAATGTTTAGTAGGTTATCATTGTGAATTTGCAAGTGTCACTATAAATATATACAATGATTCTGAAGTGAAATCTGATTTTACAGATTCCAGTTTGTTTTCAGTATTGCCTAGTAGTACAGAGGTGTGTGCTATTCAGATTTGACATTCATTACAAATGTACGTCAGCACTTTTTTGTGAGCACTTTGATTTTTGTTAAGGTTGATTTGACCATGTGACATGTATGTTTATTTACAAAATATTCTGTTTCTGCTTTTAATTCAAGTGAATAAACCTGAGTTGTAAAAACAAATTCATTTTGTCATTATTTTAATAATTAAATTAGTTTTCTGGTAATGAAAATTATGATTTAGTTGAACTCAAAATAATGATTTCAATGCAATGAAAATCTAGCTCAAGTGAATGACATTGTATTGAGTTGGACCAACCAAAACCTTTCACATCATTTTAATGTACTTTTTTTTCATTTTAGCAGTATTTACGAAATTGTGTTCTACTGACTCAATTTAATTGAATTGTCATGATGTATGTAGATTAGGTTGGACCAAAATAGATGTATTACGTGGAAAACCTGCCATCAGTCCAATTGAGTTCATCCAATGACTTATTTTTTTGAGTGTACACACTCCAAACACGCTAGACGTCACAAATCTCTCACATCTCAAAACTCCCTCTCTCTCTCTTTTTCTGCTCTCTCTCTCTCTCTCTCTCACTCCTAAAACTTCCCGGGTTTTTTTTGTTGTTTTTTTTTGGGGGGGGGGTTACTCATGAGCAGAGAGTGCTTGCTAGCGCTGTCCTTAGACAGTAAACATGACTAAACTATTCAGGAAAAAAATGCTGCCTATATATTGTTTATCATGACTCTGGTTTTACGTAGCCTATCAACACAATTTAAAAACTGGTATATATCACCTTGTTGCTTTGTCTTTAAGTGGTCATGTGATTGGCTTACCACCACTACTTTATTCTTCCTCAGTCAAACAGCAGCACTCATGCGATTGTTTTGACCCCTTAGCTCCAGGTGTCGTGCTAGAAAGTGATCGTGATTACTAGGGGTGCAACAATACTCGTATCGATATTGAACCATTCGATACAGTGCTTTCGGTTCGGTACGCATATGTATTGAGCAATACACAATTTTTAATTTATTTTATCAATTTTTCTTCTGTCTGTGTTGAGCGCTCACTGGATCTGCGTTCGACTACTCCGCCTAGGCTGCACTGTCGAGTGCAGATCCACTGAGCGGAGCACAAGCTAGCAAGACAGAAGTTAAGCTTCTTTTTAAAAAAAAAAAAAAAGAAGAAGAAGAAGTTAAGCTCGTTGCAACATGGCAACTGCCTCAACGATACCCGAAATTGAACCTCCCCCACCCTCATTCAGATCTGGGGTTTGGAACCATCTTGGTTTTCATGTGAAACATGACCCTGATGGTAAGCGCGTCATGGACAAAAGTAAAACAGTATGTCGGATGTGCCACACAATGCTCAATTGGTGGGAACTAGTGCGTTAGCGCAGTTAGCTCGTTAACGTGTTGACGCCCCACGCACGGAGTGATCCGAGGTAACTTGTTAACGGAGATTTTCCGCGTCATTTTAACAAGATTAACGCTGACAGCACTAGTGGGAACACAACGAATATGACTGCACATGTACGCCGACATCATCCTAGTGCAAAGACAAGTGGAAGCAGACAAAAACAACAAGCAAGCATGCTACAAACTTTACCCGAGTCATTTAGACAGCCGTTAGCACGTGATTCTCCTTATGGGGACCTGATATGTTTAATATGCTGCTGGGAATATATCCCAGAAGAAGCGTATAGTATAGCTTTTATTTTGGAAAGAGCCATTTCTCTGTAATAAACTCTCGTTCCCAAAGATGAGTGATTTCTTGATCAGAAAGATTTATTTATTTATTTTTATTATTTTGTTGTTTCAGCAACATTTAATTTAAAAACTGTACTTTTGAATTAAAATATATATTTATAATTTTAATAGATGACAAAATTAAAAGGCATGAACATTTTTTTGTATCGAAAAAATATTGAACTGTGACACCAAAGTATCGAACCATCACTGCTGAAGACAAACAAATTGCTGTTCATCAATACTTTGAAACATAAGAGTTCAGTTTGAAAGCATACAACACAATATTTGTGAGTACTGTTGCATCACCACCAGGTGGTGCTTTTAGGTTAACTGAGGATTTTGTACATTACAAGAAAAAAACAAAAGAAACTCACTGGCACATTCAAATCTTTATATTTTTTTTTCATTAAAGGAAAGAAAAAGGATGAGTTTGAAGTCACAATCCATAGTATGAGTTTTTGTTTCTCTGGTTGCAAAATCAACCTTTATGGTATAAAATCCATATTCAGATGTGGACAGTATCATTTGTGTTGTTATGTGTGAGTGAAGAGTAGATTTGATCCAGGTCCCTGCTGGCTGGATCAAGGCTCTGATAGATCGGATCGTCTGGCGTCGGGACTGGAGAACAATTCTCATAAAGTGTAACCTAGGGGAAAATATACAGATTTGATAAAACTGTGACACATTCAAACAGAAACTGATGACATGCCTTAGCTTTAAGTAATTGAGGAAAATAGCAGAATTCACCACCATCCTCCCAGACATTTTCACCAGCACAATGCATCCGGACCTCACCACCATCATCTGCATGTTGGTAAAATACTTAGCTAACTAGACATAGAGAGTTAGACTCCATCCCCAATTTTTTCCATGTCACTCTGCACCACTGCTCCTCGAAACCAAGCCCACTGCCTTACTTCCTGTAGAAACCAAACAGCGAGCCCATAAATGCACGGCACAACAAAGACAAGCCACCTCGACAGGACAAGACTCAGCTGTACATCTGCATCTAAAGACAAACGGTCAGATTTTCAAGGATGCAAGTGTTCACATTTTGGTCCAAGAAGACAAATGGTTTGAAAGAGCAGTGAAAGAGACCATTTATGTCCATCATCACTGATCACAGATGAACCATTATTAAACAGAGGGGGTGGCTTACGACATCAATTGTCAGTCTTGAGATCCCTTCCCAGGCACCTCAACCTCTACTCACATCTCGCATCACCTCAATAAATCCCATGATAAGCTGAGGCAATATCACACAGTGGTTTCACCCCAAACCTCTGGTGGTAATGACCCATGCTTTTTTTCACACAGGCAAAAAACACCCTACATGGCGACATCCGATCTGCTGCAAAGATCATTGGCTTATCACTACCCACAAAGGATGACATTACCACATCCCACTCCCTCAGTAGAGCCAGGAACATCATAAAGAATCCCTTACACCCTGGCCATAATCAGTCCTAGCTGCTGGCATCAGGCAGGCACAACAGGACTGCTAAAAAATCCGCATCCAGACTCAGAGATACTTTATTCTCAGTTCCAAAATCATAAACTCTTGTATGCAGTAACAGTCACTGAGTCACAGAGACAATACAATCAATCTTGATTTAAAAAGAAATGTGATTTGTGATTCCTTTCATCGATAACATATTGCCACTGTTGTGGTTTACAAAGAAGACCCGGATTTGTCTGTAACAAGTAGTGAAACCTGAAATATGTGTGATGCACACTGGAAACTGAGATCTTCACATTCAAAGCACAAGTTTCACCTTACAGCTACTCCCAGCATGTTTCAAAAGGCACATCAGCAAACAAACAAAAAGAAAAATGAAATTGTACTAAAAGATTCATAATTGTCAACACAGCACAAAGCTATTTGATACACCATTAATTAAAAGAAAATCTGATTATTGCAACTTTAATTAAAGGTGAAGTAGGGATTTGATACAAAATCAGAAATAAAGCTCTTCTAAAAACAAAAGAAGAAGAAGAAGAAATGAAGATGGCTCGCCTCAGTCTGGTTGTGGTCGGGGTTTCTCCGTCTGTTCTGACCTATAGAAAAAACATCAGTTAAATATAACTTCACAGTCATGAGGACAGTAGAAAGAGCATCACTTCCTTTGAGGTGACAGTGCTGACCACTGCACTACTGGGCCACCTGACTATTTGAATGAGTTACAGTATCTCACAAAAGTGAGTACAGCCCATACATTTTTGTAAATATTTTGTTATATCTTTTCATGGGACAACACTGAAGATATGACACTTTGATACAATGTAAAGTAGTCAGTGTACAGCTTGTATAACAGTGTCAATTTGATGTTACCTCAAAATAACTCAACATATGGCCATTATTGCTTAAAACCCTGGCAACAAAAGTGAGTACAGCCCTAAGGGAAAATGTCCAAATTGTGCCCAAATAGCCCTTTTCCTTCCCTAATGTCATGTGACTCATTAGCGTTACAAGGTCTCAGGTTTAAATGGGGAACAGGTGTGTTGAATTTGGTATTATTGCTCTCACACATTCTGATATCATCATGGCAAAGTATTCTCTAAGGATCTGAAAAAGAGAATTGCTACTCTACATAAAGATGGCCTAGGCCAGCGGTCCCTGACCTTTTTTGATAAATACAACAAAATAAAATGATACGACCAAGACAATAACTGTGGTGCTTTGTAAATATATATAAAAACATAAATTCACTGTGCAATTGTGTAACTTTATTAGCAGCGTCCTCCTGAAATGCGCCAACAACATAGTTATAGTTATAGTTTATTTATTTATATAGCACATTTAATTACAACAGGAGCGTTGACCAAAGTGCTGTACAAGAATACAACATACCTAAAATAAAATAACTTAGAGTATTGATGGCAAAACACCTAATATGAATTAACAAATAACTCTCATGCTGTATTAAAGGCCAGTAAATAAAAATGTGTTTTAAGATAAGATTTAAAAAGATTGACAGTACAAACCTCGCCATGGTCGAATATGGTCTGATGAGACCAAGATAAACCTATTTGGTTCAGATGGTGTATAGGATGTGTGGTGGTAACCAGGTGAGGAGTATAAAGCCAGATGTGTCTTGCCTCCAGTCAAGCATGGTGGCGGGATGTCATTGCTGCATGAGTGCTGCTGACACTGGGGAGCTACAGTTATCTGAGGGAACCATGAATGCCAGTATTTACTCTGACATACTGAAGCAGAGCATGATCCCCTCCCTTCAGAAACTGGGCCACAGGACAGTATTCCAACATGATAACGACCCCAAACACGCCTTCAAAAAGACCAGTGCTTTGCTAAATAAACCGAGGGTAAAGGTACTTGACTGGCCAAGCATGTCTCCAGACTATTGAGCACCTGTGGGACATCCTCAAATGGAAGGTGGTGGAGCGCAAGGTCTCTAACATCCACCTGCCCCATGATGTCATCATAGAGGAGTGGAAGAGCTCTAGTGAACTCTATACCCAACAGAGTTAAGACAGTGTTGGCAAATAGTGGTGGCCACACAAAATATTGAAACTTTGGGAACAGTTTGGACATTTTCCCTTGGGGCTGTACTCACTTTTGTTGCCAGCAGTTTAGAAATTAATGGCTGTATGTTGAGGTATTTTAAGGTGACATCAAATTTACACTGTTACACAAGCTCTACACTGACTACTTAACATTGTATCAAAGTGTCATGTCTTCAATGTTGTCCCATGAAAAGGTATAATAAAATATTTACAAAAATGTATGGGGTGTACTCACTTTTGTGAGATACTGTATTCTTAATCACACAGATAAGGTTGGAAGGTAACTTACGATCAGAGATGTCTGTCTTCTTTTTACAAACGAGAAACAGAAATACGGGCAACACCAAAACCCACAACGCCTCCTTTTTAAACTCAGGCAAATCTAATGGAAGACAATGAGAAAGCGAGACAGAACTTTAAAAGGCCAGAATAACATTATAGGAAGGAAAGAGACCCTTGAAGCTCAGACTACCATGTAGAATAATGAAGGTGAATTAAACTTTCTTTAAAGGATCAGAGAAATCAAGCTACATTTTTTTAGACAAAACTCACCTGTGACGACAATATGAAAATTACAGCACGACTCCAGATTCCCCGATTTGTTCAAAGTGCAGTTGTACATGCCTGAGTCTGAGTTTTTCAGCTGTGTGATGCTCAGATAAAGAAAATCTTCGTTGTGAATGCTGTATCTCTCCCTCTGAGCCGAGTCGTTAGTTGTTTGAAAGAGAATAATTGTGTCACCATTTTTCTTGCAGAACAGTTTCTTTTGTCCAGGAGAAGAACATTTGCACATGATTGTGATGGACCCTCCTTCTTTTGCCATATGATTGGGAAAACCAGTGTTTCCATCCTGCAGCGCTGTTGAAAAACCATTAGTTAAGATTTTCCTACAGGTTAAAGCAGCGCAAAGCTAATTCCTTCTTCATATTTACAGGTTTACAATTTGATTTGATTATTCAGATTCAGAAATTTATACAACATTATCTTCTGCTAATAAATGTATAAGACTTGTAAAAAGAAAAAATACCAGCAGCCTATAGAAAAAATATTGATGTGACCAAAGTTTATTGGTCTTCATCTGTGGATTGCATTTTGTGTAAGAAAAGGTCATGGATGTGGAAGAGTGCATCTACAAATGTTTTTATCAACAAGTTGTTTAGTGGTGAAATGCTGTTCTAAAAACTCTGTGAAGGTTTTCAGTCATCTAGGTCATCGTAGTCTAAGGAGCTTGGAAAGAAAAGCGTCTGGACTTATTTAGGTTGCTTGCAGACGTTTCATCTCTCATCCGAGAAGCTTTTTCAGTTCTAGGATTAAATGGTGGAGGGTCTCAGATTTAAAGGGAGTGTCCCCCCAACAGGGATAATGGGCCCCCTTATGATCCTCTAATTAGTCACACAAGCCAAGGTGTGAAAAGAGGTGTAGGTCACAATCAGCCAAGGTTTCGGGTGAACTCATTGTGAAACCTAGCCGTACCCTATCATGTGAGTGGGCGTTAGGTGTCTGGGAAGGGATCTCAAAACTGGATTATAGATGGCAGACAGTTGGTGTTGTAAACCACCGCCTGTGTTCAAAGACGGTCGTTCACAGTGGAACTAGATAGCCCCAGTGGGCATAGATGGAGTCACCACTCCCACCACCTTCTGGAACACAAACTTGGAGTAATCAAGACCCTACAACACTATCCAGGAAATGTTCCCTCTGAGCCTGATGGGAAAAAGAAGGAACGCACACATGTGAAAGAGGCTCTTAAAACATGTGGTTATCCTAATTGGGCCTTCATCAAGTCAACAAAGAGACTGAAAAAAAGATCAGACAACTGGGGAGGGGAGGATCAGAAAGAGAAACGCAATATTATTATCCTGTATGTAGCAGGTTTATCAGAAAACCTCAGGAGAGTCTACAAACACTACATCCCAGTGTACCTCAGACCCAGCAACAGACTCAGACAAAAACTGGTTCATCCCAAGAACAGAAATCCTAAACACAAACTTAACAACGTAGTATTTGCTGTACAGTGTAGCCAGTATTGGGGAGTAACGGAATACATATGAGTAACTGTATTCCGTTACAGTTACCGTTCAAAAAGGTGGTATTCAGAATACAGATACTTTGTAGAAATAAAAGGATTACACAGTGGTCTTCTCCTGTTTCATATGTTAGGCTATGCTCTCTCTATTTCTGGTAATTCCACAGCAGTGGGAACCCCCCCCCCCCCCCAAAAAAAACAAAACAAAACATGCATTAAGAGGCTCTAATGCCTGTGTCTCAATCTCGCGGCCCATGTCACCCCTAGTTGCGGCCCGCATTATGAAGTGAAGAAATATTTTAAAAAATTATTATTCAAAAACTTATTTAACATGAAGGCAATAGGCAGAGTGTTTGTACAGGCATCACCCTAAAGAATGTAGCTTCATGGGCAGCGTAGCCCATGCTGCACGGAGAATGGAGGGAAGGAGAAGGTCACTCCTTTGAGGACACCTATGTTCACATTTTGGACAGAGAAGACAGATGGTTTGAAAGATGTCATCTATGAACGACCATCTTTGAACAGAGGCGGTGGTTTACAACACCAACTGTCTTCCATCTATAATCCAGTTTAGAGATCCTTTCCAAGACGCCTTAATGCCCACTCACATCCTGGGCGTTTGACCTCAGGAAATCACATGATAGGGTATGGTTAGTTCTCACAGCGAATTCACCCGAAACCTTGGTTGATTGTGATCTACACCCGTTTTCACACCTTGGCTTGTGTGATTAGGTAGAGGATCATTAGGTGGTCTATTTTCCCTCTTGGGGGGACTCCCCACCATTTGACCTTAGAACTGAAGAAGCTTCTCGGATGAGAGGTGAAACATCTTAAAGCAACTTAAAGAAGTCCAGACGCTTTTTTTTCCAAGCTGTGCTAATAAAATAAAATAGCATGTTTTAGACCAGTGGTCCCCAACCCCCAGGCCAAGGACCGGTACCGGTCTGTGAGTCGTTTGGCACCAGCTGGGGTGTGAAATTTATGGCTTTTGGGGGTTTTAACTCGGTTTCTCTGGCTCTTTTCCTGTATTGTAGTTGTGTGTCTGATTTTGAAAGAAATATACATGTTACCATTGCGACCAGAAAGCATTAAGGGGCACAGAGAGGAGGATTTTACTCTCAATGTTGTCAATATTTTAAAGGCAGGTCAGTGAAAATATTGTCTGACATTAAAACGGTCTGTGGGCAAAAAAGGTTTGGGGACCGCTGTTTTAGAACATAAGGAAGCCTCTAAATTTAGTGAACTTGTCATTTGCAATGGGGTTTTCCTAGCTGCAGTCTAATAAAAGCAAAATCCACCCACTCTTGTTTTGGTTGAGTGAGCTTCCTGCTTTATCTGTTTTAGTATCTCAGCTAGAGCTAGGCAAAAGCAACATGAGTAAAACCTAAAAATGTGTTAAATCTTTTAAAAAAAAATATATTTTTACAACTTGGACAGTCTCTGTCGTTGTGTCCTTGGGCAAGACACAGTTGCCTACTGGTGGTGGTCAGAGGGCCCGGTGGCGCCAGTGTTCGGCAGCCTCGCCTCTGTCAATGCGCCCCAGGGTGGCTGTGGCTACAATGTAGCTTCCATCACCAGTGTGTGAATGTGTGCGTGAATGGGTGGATGACTGGATGTGTAAAGCGCTTTGGGGTCCTTAGGGACTAGGAAAGTGCTATACAAATACAGGCCATTTACCATTTACCATAGTTAGAAATATACTGTAGTATAATATATAATAAGCTCAAGTTATTTGTGTCCAGTTATTTCCAAATCAATACCCATTATCGATTATCCTAGTGCTACACAATGTTTGTGTAGTCAAAGTAAACAGCTGTCATGTGAATATATCAGATTTTTACAGCACTACAAACTCCTTAAAGTACATTTAAAAAGACCAAAGGAAACAAAATGAATATATATACAAAATATATTATATCATTTTCTTAAAGTAAATGGTGCCCAGAAAGTGAGCTCCCTTGGTTTGCTCTCACAGTGCTTCGTGTGTGTCTGTTCTTATCCTGAGTATAAATTGCTATCGAACTGTGCTTTAAAAAGTGCTAGACACTTATTATATAAGTTATTATTATTATTGCTGTTACTGTTATTATTATTAATATTGTTATTATTATATTATTATTATATTATTGTTATTATAATTGTTGCCTAAATTAAAATTGATAATTGATAATGTGCACAAACTTACTGGTCAACTCTAAATATGTTAGTATGTAAATAAAGAATAACATATTACAAAGATGTACTCACAGATGAAGACGAGGAAGATCAAAGTCTGGTATACAGTCATGTTGAGAATCTGGTTTCATCTGACGTCTCGTTTTTCGCTTGCGAACCAGGAACTTCTTACTTCGATTAGTAATGAAACTGTATTTTTCTTTGAAAGACAGCTTTTGTTTGATTTCTCAGCAAACCAGACTTCACATAATAATGAGCTACAACATGCTGAGAGAGCGAAAGATCATTCACCAAAATAACTGTGTAGAATTCATATGATAAGAAAAAGTCCAGTTTTCCCTTAAGAAATGTCTTCATGTATTTCAGGAGCTGATGCATTGGTCAAATCTTAATCACCTCTGCAGAAAACAGAAGGATCAACTTGTAGATTCATGAGAAGGCTACTTTAATGATTCGAGTCATTGTTATAGAAATAACTCCACAGGAAAAACATCATAGTGGTGTCATTTAATGTTTGAGACAATTTTAACTTTTCTAAGAACCATTTTCTTAAACTCCCTTAAATACTGCCACTTCCTTTTTTCAAACCTCTTTATGCAATTGTTCTTATATCTTATAAAGCGCAGATTAATTTTAAATACCTTCAAACTTAGGGGAAGTGAAAAAAGTTACTAGTAAGGCAAGAGTAAATAAACATGTTGTTGGTGAGTCATATTCTAAAAGCAAACAAACCAAAAGTCACTTCTGAAGTTCTTTATTGTTAGTAAAAGGAAAGTTAATCACAAAATCACCACTGAAAATGATCAATAATAACATTAGCCTAAACCACATATAACAAGTTAAACATTCTAAGTCAAAACAATTGCATTATAATGAACTTTAATGAGTTTCTTAGATCAGTGATTCCCAAAACGTAGGCCATGTCTCACAGGAGTATCATGAATGTAATGCTCATGAAAGCGAAAGGTCCTTTAAGGAAGTGTTTGCTCACAGGGGGTCGTTTGACGGTTGGGGTTTTCTCTGTACCACCTTAAAATATAAAGAGTTTCCGGGTGACTGCTGTTGTGATTTGGGGCTTTATAAATGAATTTCAATTGAATTTATTAACAATAAATATACACTAATAATCACGTGATTATGTCCACATTGCTAGGCTGGGCCCCATTTTACCTTAACTGTAATAATTTCAGTCCATATTGACGTGATAGCATCACACATTGCTGCAGATTTGTTGGCTTAACATCAACAATGCGACTCTGATTCCAAAACAAAAGTTGCTTTACTTCCTAATTAAGCTTCAAATTCAAAGTTGCATTTTCCTTGCACCGCTCCATCAAAGCTTGCTTTGTAAAAACACATGCTACCAATGATGCCTGAAGCAGTAACTGCTTCGGCCCTCTGTTTGAATCGCATGACTGGTCCAAATTAATGGAACTGCTAAGCAACGCAAAATGCTTCGTAACAGCTCATCAGTGCTGGAGAAAGAAAAACTGCAGAAAAGATGTTGTTTCTCAATTACAGTCTTTGAATTCCCATACCATAACTACACCCTGTCCTAGTTATACAAGCACAGCTTACCATCGCATCCCCTGTTTCTCCAAGCACATCGTCTTCCAGCTACTAAGTTACATAAGTTTACAGAATCAATTGGCTAGTCAAACTATCTTTACAAAATTGTATTTACATCATTCACACAATCCTTAGTTACACTCAGCACATGATTACTGAGATGTTGTTTTGGTGTCTCCTGTTTCGCCACTGTCACTTAAACAAAGCTTTGAATGAATGAACCAACTTTCAAAACAACTTATGAAGTGGTTCAATACTGATTGATTGCTTTATTTGCACATCACTACTAGCAAATAAGACAGAAGCAAAACAACCTCACAACTTCTCATCTAGTTTTGTCATGCATCATGGGGCTGAAGAATGACAACAGTTTTGGGTAGGAACAGACTGACAGGGGCTCAGAAAACAGAACAGCAGGAGAGGCAGACAATATACAGTGGCTTACAAAAGTATTCGGCCCCCTTGAACTTTTCCACATTTTGCCACATTACAGCCACAAACATGAATCATTTTTATTGGAATTCCACGTGAAAGACCAACACAAAGTGGTGCATACGTGAGAAATGGAACGAAAATCAGACATGATTCCAAACATTTTTTACAAATAAATAACTGCAAAGTGGGGTGTGCGTAATTATTCAGCCCCCTTTGTTCTGAGTGCAGTCAGTTGCCCATAGACATTGCCTGATGAGTGCTAATGACTACATAGAGTGCACCTGTGTGTAATCTACTGTCAGTACAAATACAGCTGCTCTGTGATGGCCTCAGAGGTTGTCTAAGAGAAAATTGGGAGCAACAACACCATGAAGTCCAAAGAACACACCAGACAGGTCAGGGATAAAGTTATTGAGAAATTTAAAGCAGGCTTAGGCTACAAAAAGATTTCCCAAGCCCTGAACATCCCACGGAGCACTGTTCAAGCCATCATTCAGAAATGGAAGGAGTATGGCACAACTGTAAACCTACCAAGACAAGGCCGTCCACCTAAACTCACAGGCCGAACAAGGAGAGCGCTGATCAGAAATGCAGCCAAGAGGCCCATGGTGACATAGGACAACTATTAGTCGTGCACTGAACAAAGTTGGCCTTTATGGAAGAGTGGCAAGAAGAAAGCCATTGTTAACAGAAAACCATAAGAAGTCCAGTTTGCAGTTTGCCACAAGCCATGTGGGGACACAGCAAACATGTGGAAGAAGCTGCTCTGGTCAGATGAGACCAAAATGGAACTTTTTGGCCAAAATGCAAAACGCTATGTGTGGCGGAAAACTAACACTGCACATCACTCTGAACACACCATCCCCACTGTCAAATATGGTGGTGGCAGCATCAAGCTCTGGGGGTGCTTCTCTTCAGCAGGGACAGGGAAGCTGGTCAGAGTTGATGGGAAGATGGATGGAGCCAAATACAGGGCAGTCTTGGAAGAAAACCTCTTGGAGTCTGCAAAAGACTTGAGGCTGGGGCGGAGGTTCACCTTCCAGCAGGACAGTGAACCTCACGTGTACACCACTTTGTGTTGGTCTTTCATGTGGAATTCCAATAAAAATTATTCATGTTTGTGGCTGTAATGTGGCAAAATGTGGAAAAGTTCAAGGGGGCCGAATACTTTTGCAAGCCACTGTATGTACAGGAGCAGATTAGGGCAGAGTGTACACACCCGAGAGCACAGCTGAACAGCATCAGACTCACTAGACAGGGGAAGCAAAACTGAACCTAACACAGGAACCAGAAATAAACAGACATGGAGACATGACTTACTGGGGGCACAAAAGGACGGAACACAGAGAGATGATAAAGAGATAAACACAGGGACCAGGAGATAGAGTGACCAGACAGACACAGGGGTATGACTGGGGAGACAGAAGGAATAACAAAACACAGAGACAAGACTGATTTCCACAGGGTCGCTGATGACAAGACAAGAGACGAGATTGGGACAGATAGGGAACTAACATAATTAAACAAGAACCAAGAACTAGAAATATCTCTAGAAGTAGAAGAAGTATCTCATAATATTTGCAAAGAAATAAATCATAAGAACAGAACAGGCTCAGTGATCCATCACCGTTGGCTTGTGTGTCAACATTAAACAACTCATTAAAAGTCAGGGTCCATCTGCAGATAGGATCGTGTGTGTTATTGTGCCTCCATGAGTGTGGAAAAGGTCCAGTCCTTGTCCTTCAGGTTGCACCAAGAGTAAGGTAAGTTCAGCCTTCACATTTGGAGGTTGGAGAAGTGTCATCATAAAGAACCATCTGAGGGGGGAAATAAATAAATAATTTAGCAGAAGCTGTCAACAGACAGCAGATTTTCACTTCAAGTTGTTTTGTTCATATTTTTTTTATCTATCTACTGTATATCTATATATAGTTTTATATTGTATATATATATATTGATTCCTTTTTCTGTGAAAGCTTTCAAAGTTTATGTAGGTTGTGTGGGTATTGTTGAGAGTCCATATCATAGCTGGTATGCTCTTTGCAGGGCCGATATTTAAACTGCCACAGATTTAAGTAGAAATATTTGATTTACAAAACCAGTGGTTCTTCATCATTGTCATTTTTATGTTTTTTTTTTAAATTTAGTTTGCCTTTCTATTTGAAATTCAATTTAGTTGTAATTTCCAGGTTGAGTCAGTTCAAGTGTGAATAAAAATTTGTTTTAGTTATACGTAACTGTGATTGCCAGTGACAACACTGTATACAGATATTCTAAAACATTATATTATGAAACAACTTCAGAAGAGCATTCAGCTTTTTAACAGGTTAATTCTTTTATTCAACAGAAAATCACTGACTGTGTCTGTCTGTGCATTGTACTGGGGGTTCACTGAGCTTTGCTCTTTTTTGTACTCAAAAGGCTTAACAAAAGCACAGACTCTAAACCAAAACAAACACCAACACCATGAACAATAAAACCAAAAGACTGCAATCACAGAACTGAACAATTATGAGGTGTAAAAATTCTGATATTACTGGTTTTAACATTACGTAAAGATATTTGATTGACTGTTAATATAATTGCAGATTAGCGAAATTTTCAGTGAAAAGAAAACTTTAAATAGAAACAGATGAATGATTGATCTTGGACTGAAATAATTTTCTCATGAACATTAACCACAAAGATGACCATGAAGTTAATCACTGCCCTTAAAACACGGCTCTGAATTGGTAGCATAATGATGATTTAACTTTATAGTCTTTGTGTTTTTGAATGTAAAATCCTTGACTGCAGTTTTAGTGGATTTAGCAAACTGTGAAATCACTCCTTGGTTCCTTCTTTTTATTAAGTAGTACTTAATACTAAAGTACTTAAACTTACAGAGAGAATAAACAAAGATAAGTCACCTCAGTCTGGTTGTGGTCTGAGCTTCTCCTGTTTAAATCTGTAGAAAACACATTGCCATTGTCTAATCAGTCATGGCACTGTTGAACCACCGAACTACTGTCCCACCTTTTAATAAATTTAATTTGAATAAATTGCTCTTAAGGGTGCAGAAAGAATCGTTTGGACTCACCATTAGAATGAACTGCCCTTTTTTTATAGATGAGCAGCAGAACAACAGGCAGGAGAAACACAGCCAATACCACTATTATAACCACAGGCAAGAGGATACCTGTAGGAAAGAAGATGCAATTAAAGAAGCCAGAATAACCTCCACTATATGCACTGCAGAGTAGTTAGGAAAGGAACTCTGTTCCTGTCCATTGGCTGAGAGAAAATCTTATAAAATGTAGAATAATGAACCTGAACTTGCAGGTGATGTTTTAGGCTGCTTGGTGCTTTCACTGAAGGCTGATAAAGGTAAGGTGCTTCCTGAAGTAAAACTCCATGTTAGTGGTCGTGGTGATGAAGGGAGATGTGCTGACGATGAAATAGGTTTCACATGGGATTTAGTCTTGAAAGTTGAAGCTGAGAACAAAGAAACAATCAGAACAACACTTACTGCTCAAAGCAGTCTCTAACCAAAGAAAGTTCACTAATATTCTAACAACACAGTTGTTCTCAATCTACGATAAACTAAATACACATATAATCCTCAGAGACATGAAGGTTTTCGTGACTTTCTGTAGAAACTCACCTTCTGTGACAACAACTTCAAAATCCCAGTTTAAAGATAAGTGATCTGAAGGTGTTCTGTCCAAAGAGCACCTGTACCGCCCTGAGTCAGACTTTTCCAGCTCAGTGATGCTCACATAGACAACTGTATGAATGAGAAAAAATCCTTCTATATATTTAATACTATATCTGCCACTCTGGGCTGAATCATCTGTTGTTTCAATGAGAATATTTCCTTTTTCACATTTTTCTTTACAGAAGAGCTTCCTGCTTCCAGACAGAGTAAATGAGCATCCAACTGTGATGGTTCCTCCTTCCATTCCAGTGCGGATGGGAATGACTGCACCGACAACACCAGTGTTTCCATCCTGCAGAGCCGCTGAAAACACGAAAAATCATTATTTACTGTCTTCATGTAAGACAAGACTGCTTTATATTTAAAGATACACATGTTGCTTTGATTTTAAACTATTTAAAATGTTCTAATCAATTCTGTTTACAGATACTCTACATAAAAAGGTCAATCATGATCGCAAAGATCTAGATTGCTGAGAATTGTTTAAAAAAAACCGACACGAAAAATCATACAACGATTTTTGATACATTAGTTCTGAATTTAAAATTTACCAGTAGCCCAAAGTAAAACTCCATACTGTGTTGCAGTTGTCTTAGAGAATTACTACAACTTACACATATGAAAAAGAATATTTTCACATGACCCTGTGTACTTCTGTGATTGAGTAGCTTGCTGAACCACCAGTGGTACCCTGAAATCATTGCTTCTAACATAAAAAGTGTTTGTTTTATCAGTCTTTCATATCTTTGTGGACACAAAGATATGGCCCACTCTTATTTACAGTGTAGGCTCAGTTCAGTCGAGGCTTGCAGGTATTCATTTGTGCACTGCTCTCTTAAGTCCCACCAAAGCATTTTAATCAGGTTGAGGTTTGGACTTTAACAGGGCCATTGCAATATCTTTATTCTTATATTCTCCCTCAAAGGGAGGCAGTATCAAATTGGTTCCATTTGTTTGTCTGTTTTTTAGAAATCCATCCATCCATTCATCTTCTTCCGCTTATTGTGGCCGGGTCGCGGGGGCAGCAGCCTAAACAGAGAGAACCCAGACCTCCCTCTCCCCAGCCACCTCCTCCAGTTTCTCCGGGGGGACACTAAGGTGTTCCCAGGCCAGTCAGGAGCGTGTCCTTCGTCTGCCCCGTGGCCTCCTCCCAGTGGGACATGCTTGTTACACTTCACCCAGGAGGCACCAAGGAGGCATCCTTATCAGATGCCCAAACCACCTCAACTGGCTCCTTTCGATGTGGAGGAGTAGCAGCTCCATTGAACTCCTCACCGTATCTCCAAGGAAGAGGCCAGCCACCATTTGGAGGAAGCCCACTTCTGCCACTTGTATCTGCGATTCTTGTATCTTTCTTTCGCTCTGTCTTCACCACAGTGGACTGATAGAGTGTCCGCATCACTGCAGCAACAGCACCAATCTGTCTGTCGATCTCCGGCTCCCTTCTCCCGTCACCAAGACCCCGAGATACTTGAACTCCTCCACTATGGGCATGAATTCGTTCCTGACCTGGAGTGGGCACCCCACCCTTTTCTTGCTGAGGACCATTTGCCTCAGAGTTGGAGTGGCTGATTCTCATTCTTACTGCTTCACTCTTGGCTGTGAGTGCTAGTTAGAAATCTATCCTTCAAATTCTTATCATATTCTTAAGATTTTGATTCTTAAGATATCATGTTTTGTGTGAAGACAGACAACAACAACAACTCAAGCTGATTTAAGTTTGGTGAAAATCGGGTCAAGGTCACACCGTTTTGGGGGAGTCTTATTTTTAGGCTTCTGTTGTGATTTAGGTTTTGAGTGCTCAGATGAGTAGAAAAGCGTTATATAAGAACCAGTCCATTTACCATCAGCTCATCACAGCGGTTGATAGGGGGGATAAAGTAATAGCTAAAGATGCTAAAGAGGATGATGAGACAGACAAAGGGTTATTTAACCTCACATTTCAGCCTATCAATCTCAGGCTATGTTGGCTGATTAGTTTTGTCCTAATCATAAAGTGAAGCATCTGATCCACTGATGTCATTTCAGTTGCTGTGTAGAAGATGCTTAAAAAAGATTGTTCTAACTTATTCACAACAATAAAAGGAGACATTGAAGAGAAGCCAGGAGCCTGTGAAACTGCATCAGTGTCAGACAAGCTGCCCACTGTTCATGTCTTTGAGCGTGAAATTAGATTTTTGATGTGTTGCTCAATAAGCAGTTTACTGCCGCACTGCTGTTCCTCTTTAACATTAGTCTAAAAAACAAACAAACATGTTTTTCGTCACCAGCTCTACAAGGCATGTAGAACTATTTACAACACACTTTGTGTAGAATGAAAGGTACACTCTGTGAGTGGGTGGGGATGTTTCAGGCTATTTGTTGATTATAGTTGAATAACCCACAGATCACCTATAAATAAATGAATAAAGCAACAGGAAACAAAGAGGTGGATGTACTTACTGAGGAAGATAAAGGCGATAAAAGTGTGGCAGACTTTCATTTTGATGCTTTGATCGTTTGTCGCTACCTCCTCGTCCTTCTTCACTGGCAAACCCGAAGCGTCTCGTTCTTTTTATGTTTGGGTTCTTCTTCTAAACACAGGACACACTCAGCCCTACTCTCCTCCCCATCTCTCTTTACTCAAGGTTCAAGGCTCAAGGTTCTTTATTTGTCACATGCATAGTTATACAAGTATAACACACAGTGAAATGTAGCCTGACACGCTCCTCGACATGTGCAAATTTGGGGGGGGTGTAGAGGAAGAACATTATATATATATATACATATACATACATATAGTATGTACATTGGGTGAATGTGCAGTAGTAGCAGCAAGCAGGTGAATTCTGTACATTAATATGAATAGACATCTGACTATTTTACAGGATAGACAATATAAACATATTTAAAATTAAAGGAATTGAAATGTACATTGTGCCTTGGTTTAGAGTGTCTGGAAGAGTCCTGTCTCAGTCAATTATAGATGATGTGAGAGGGCGGGTGTGTGTGTTTAGGGCACGGATGGCTTGGGGATAGAAGCTCCTCTTGAGTCTCTCTGTCCTTGCCCGGATGATGCGGAACCTTCTACCAGATTGCAGAAGTTGGAACAGTTTGTTGCCAGGATGGGACGGGTCCTTCAGTATCTGCGCTGCTCTAGTCCGGCATCTCCTGGTGTAGGTGTCCTGAAGCGGGGGGAGAGCAATCCTGCAGCAGCGTTCTGCTGTACGGATCACTCTCTGGAGAGCTTTTTGGTCCTTCACACAGCTGTTCCCAAACCACGATGTCATGTTCTGTGTGAGGATGCTCTCTACAGCGCCTGTATAGAAAATCCTGAGGATCTTTGGAGAGACCCTGAACTTCCTCAGTTGTCGTAGGTGGTACAGGCGCTGCCTAGCCTTTTTGGTCTGGACCTGAATGTGGGCAGACCATGTCAGGTCTGAGGAGATGTGGACACCAAGATACTTGAAGGACTGCACCCTCTCCACTGGAGCTCCATTGATGATGATGGGCTTGTAGTCTCTGTGCTGACCCCTTCTGAAGTCCACCACCAGCTCCTTGGTCTTGCTGACGTTCAGCTGGAGGTGGTTGTCCTGGCACCACGATGCCAGATTCTTCACTTCATCCATGTAGGCCGCCTCATCGTTGTTGGAGATGGCACCCAACACCACTGTGTCGTCAGCAAACTTCACAATGGTGTTGGAGCCGTGGGTGGCCACACAGTCTGAAGTGTAGAGGGAGTAGAGCAGTGGCGAGAGGACACATCCCTGAGGTGCTCCTGTGTTGATGGTGATGCTGTTGGAGAAGCACCTGCCCACCCTCACCACCTGAGTCCCTGCATTTGATCGTATTAACTGATATAATACAATGAAAGGATAAAAAATTAAAGCCCCATCTAAATGTTCAAATATGTAGAATTCATGTGGTGACAAATGATCCAGTATAATTCCTGGAGCAATTTCTTCACAAATTTCAGAAGTGGAGTTTTTGGTGTAAATTCGGATCTTTTACTCAGTAAAATCATTTTTTTTAGTAGTAATGAAAGACTTACAAGAGCTTAAAACCATTAACAACAACCAATTAACTAAAGAAGAAGTTAAACATAAAGAAAAAGAAAATAATGTTTAAATACAGTTTTTGTCATGGATCCTATGTGTTAGCACATGATACAGAATATAGCGGTGCTTCAAAAACAGATGTCAAGTCATGATTCTGTCTAAATCTTTTTATGAAGTTTTGTCTTCTGCTGGGAGTCATTCCACAGCAACATCAGACATATTTACTTTATTAAAAAGTCAGACCAGATTTTGGGGCAATTTTATACTTCTCTTTTCGACCCATTATCACAGATCAAAAATAAATAAATAAACATAACTAAAAATCCCCCCTCCATGAATCGGGGTTTGTGTCTCCCACAGGTTCCAGGGTGTGTGCTGACAGTTAGCTTTTGTTCCCTGGTAGGGTCTCCCATGGCAAATTGGTCTGGGTGAAGGACCCGACAAAGGCACTTATCAGTGTAAGCTCAAGGGAACAGTTCACCCTGCCTGGGATAGGGTTACCAGGGCCCTGCCCAGGAGACAGGCCTGGAAGGGGGGGGGCCCAAGGGAGAGATCTTGGTGGCCAGGTTGGACCGGAAGAAAATGGGTGGATGACAAAAAAAAAAAAATCCCCCCAAATAAATAAATGAAATTGCAATTATTTTTTCTTTTTCTGTTGTAACCATCTCCAAGTAGGTTATGTTTCTGGTAGTTTTAACATGCATGTGTGTCATTCTTTCTGTGTGTAAACACAATAACTCAAAAAGGTTTGTGTGAATTCTAATAAAACTTTGGTGGATGTTTGCACTCTCAGAGTGCTTCGTGGTTTTTAGGGTAGGAGGGTTTGTTTTCCCCTCTGGTTCTCAGATGTTCTCAGAGTTTGGAAAACCTGTTTGGAAAGAAGACATACCAATATACAAATGTTTATTATTGCTTTGCAACTTTACAGATCAGTTTGATGAGCTGTTATTTAATCCTGATATTTGTCACTACTCCTACAGCACCCCCAGGTGGTGCCTTTGAATATAAGATGAGCTCTAATTTTGCACCAGAATGAGAAGAGAAATTATTTTAAACCAAAATATTATAATGATCATAATGCTCAATCTGTAAAATCGTTATCTTTTAGTAAAGTGAAGAATAAAGAAGTGTTTAAAGATGTTGTCTGTTGTATCAATCTGTGTCTGTTGTGACACATAAATTCAGGCCTGAATGCTGGATTATTTGTGCTTTCATGTCTGTTTAAGTGTAAGGTACACTTGGTCTTCATCCCTGCTGGCTGGATCCAGGCTCTGGTATACTGACTCTTCAGGTGGCAACGTCAGAGGATTGTCATAGAGAACAATCTGGAAAAGACAGAATGATGAAAGTAACCCTGTTAAATCAGAAGCTCTTGAGGTTTGAGATAAGCACCTTTAGGTGGGGGAACTCCAGGCCTCAAGGGCTGATGTCCTATCTCCTCAACATGTCTTGAAGTTCTCCAGAGGCATGGTAATGAACTAATCATTTGATTCAGGTGCGTTAACTCACGGTGATATCTAACACCTGCAGGACACCGGCCTTTGAGGCCTGGAGTTGCCCATCCCTGATATATAGTAATAATAAGGACTACATTACCCAGAATGGCTCCAGGCATTCTGGGTAATGTAGTGCATAGAATGAGGCATTACGAATAGGGATGGGTATCGTTTAGGTTTTATCTGATACCGGTGCCAAACCGGTACTTTTGAAACAGTGCCAGTGCTTAAACGGTGCTCAAACCGGTGCTTAAAGAATGGAGAACACAAACTTTGTCGAAAAACCTCTCATGTTTAGCTGTTTTCCACTTTTTCTTTGGTCATTTTTGGCCAGGGTGAAGGGAGTATCTGCCATCAAGCAAGAAGACAGCCGCATTTAACTACGATGGTGTTTGCTAGTTCACCTTACATGCATTAATGTAATAACGTGGTTAGCCTACTCAGCGTAAATTACACATGAACAACATTATGCTACTCACGCAGAGAAGAACGGCTGCTGCTGCCGTCATCATCCGTCATCATTTCTGCTACACTGGCAGGGCTAGGGATCTGGACTGTACTCTTCGGGTTTTTGGAGGATGTTGCTAACTCCAGGTCCGATAACAGACACCACACCCGCAGTAGATGTGCTCGGTGTGAGGTCTCGCAGCAAGCTATCAAATACGGCGCATTTCTGGGCTTTTAAAAAAAACGCTATGCGTCGCCAGGTGTTTCATCAGATTCGAGGTGTTACCTCCTTTGACAGTATCACAGTATCAGCTTAAAGCACTTGTTGCAGGCTGCTGAGTTTGCATATTTTGCTGTGAAGTACAGCCAGACTTTTGACCGCTTCGCCTTGGGCATTTTTAATCTGTAGCTCTGCTCTAAAAGAACGTACGTACCTGGCCCCGCCTACTATCCTCGGAAACGTAAAATGATTGGCTAGAATCTAAAGTGTATCACAGCTCAGGAAAAAAAAGCACCGAAATGTGCGCTGCTTTTCGGTCTGGTTACTACCGTTTAATCAGAATCAGAATCAGAATACTTTATTCATCCCGAGGGAAATTAGGGTTACAGCAGGCAGCACGCTAATGGCGCATGCGCACTTACAATGTCAGAACGATACCGGTACCCATCCCTAATTAGGAATAGTGCCATCATTATTGTTGTTCTGGCTGAGTATAAAACTTTTGGGCCAAGTCAGTGTACTATAAGCGCTGCTCTATGCTGTTCATAAAAGATGCAAAACAAGATTCCTCCCCCTGCCTTCATTGGTATTCGTCATGTTGACATCATAAACAATAGATTCTGTACAAATTACCTCGCTCTTTTCATAATTCAGAATTTTCTGTTTCTTCAAACCTGAAAACGGTAAAACACAGAAAAGTATTAGACAAACATGAAATATTCTTAGATGTAAGGCTGGTTGGAGACTGTACACTCTGTGCGCTCCACAAATGTCAGCAGTCGGTTACAGGGTTAAAAATCCACACATTAGAATCACTAATCAGCTTATCATAAAGGTGCCAAAGAGGTGAAACATAACTCACAAGAGTCCGTAGTCTTCTTTTTGCAGATGAGATGCACAACAACAAACAACACCAAAAACACCATGACTACAGCTATAACCACAGGCCAGAGAAAACCTGCAGAGAGAAAAGAGAAGACCAAAATATGGGAGAATATAATCTTTGTATAAAAACTACTGTTCTTATATATGTATGTACGTATGTATTTATGTATAGAAAAACTACCCCTTCATGTTTCTGGATTGAGAGAAATAACTTGTGAAATATATTTCACTGCACCTGAATTTACAAATGTTATTTCAGGCTGTTTAGTGATTGCTGTGGAAGATTGAAAAGATTGCGGGCCCAATGCTGGTGTTGAAGCTGTTGATGCTGCAAACAGGGACACAATCAGAAACATTACTGATGTAAAGAAGTTATCAGTGAGCAATGAAAATATTGCATGTTAATGATGACTAGTAAAAACTCACCTTCTGTCACCGTGAGCTGAAAGCTATCAAACAAATATGGATCCAAGTCTCTGTCCAAATAGCACCGGTACAGCCCCGAGTCAGATTTTTCCAGCTGTGTGATGCTGACATAAAAAACTGCATGACGTGTTGGAAACTCTTCTTCTTTGTATTTAATAAAGTATCTGCCTCTTTGAGCTACAAGGTCGGCTGTTTCAATGAGAATGTTTCCCCTTTCACATTGGTCCTTACATAAGAGCTTCCACTTTCCAAAGATATAAAATGAACATTTAACTGTGATGTTTCCTCCTTCCACTCCTGTGTGCATGGCAATCTTTGCATTGTAAGGAACAGTGTTTCCATCCTGCAGTGCTATGGAAAAGATTAGTAAATCATTACTATCACTCAAATAGATATTCGGGTCTGGTGATAATTTGAAGATCAACAAATTGATTTAACAATAATTCTCTGTACAAATATCCACATTTCCTAACACCTGAAATACTATATTAATGTTTTATCAGCTGTAATTAATATTTAGAATCTCTCTATGTTCACCTAGGTTGATTTTCTTGCTTAATTTTATCCTTTAACCATCAACTAAATGCTGATGTTCTTTCAGTGGATACTGAAGCTGAAGACGTACTTACTTGTGAAAGTCTGCTTTGTTTTCACAAGTATTTAAGCCTCAGCTCCACCAAGAGACTCATTCTGCTTTTATGAACTTTATAAAGTGCATTGGCAAAATTCAAGTGGCGCTGTGGGAGTGTTGAGGGTGCCACAGCACCCCCTGTGTAAAGCTAAGATCACTGCATTCCCAGTCAAGTGCAAAAATAAATAAATAAATGCACAATGTAATAATTTAGTAAAATAAACAAAGGTGTTAAAACACTTAAAATATTATTTATCTAAGAAATACATGAGTTGGACAGCTGTGGTAAATAAATCAGTAAGGATTTTTCAAACATATGGTCTTATGATTTTACACGTAGCCTCTTCGTCACCATTGTATTTTTATTTTTATTCCTATTTATTCTATTTATCCCCTTCGTATATTTTATTTATATTGTCTCTGTATTTATATATATGTGTGTGTGTATAACTCTGTAACTTCTGTCGGTGCTGTGCTTTTTTGGAAATCGAATTTCCCAGAGGAACCCACCCGAGGGATTAATAAAGTTCTATCTTATCTTATCTTATCTTATCTCATTAACACGAAATTATGCAAAATGAGCTGACAGATCATTTTGCATAATTTCCGGCTGGTTCAAATGGGCTGGTATCTGATAATTACCACAGCTGTGGTAACGAGCTTGCAGCTGCTGCTGTGTTTACCCATGTCAGTGGCCTCATCCAAGTGAGCATTACTGACAGACCACCATAATGCAAAAGTGACTCACGCACTGTTGTTTTATTAATGTCTTCACAGACATTTTGAACACATCAGTGCCCCTCATGAAGAAATTTATCACCAAGTCACATTATAAGTCACAATATCATAACTGTGCACCCAAATCAAGGTAAGTCTTTGGCTAATTATGAGCAGCACAAGACCCGTTTAACATTAAGCAGTAGTTCACCACTGCTGCGAAAGGGTGTTTGATTATGTTATAATATGTTGATTATGTTACTCAACCTCACGACTATTCCTGAGGCTCTGAATGCAAGTTAACAAAAAAAAGTTTGGTTTAGAAAATGCTAATATAGTTGGAAAAGGCTCTTTGGTTAATCAGAATAAATGTGTTCCTGTGTTGATGTATAAACTATTCTGAGAAATACATGAAATGCAAGAAAGAGACAAGTGGTGTCAGAATGATGAAGGTAAAATCTCCATAGTGACTAATGAATCTTAAAAATTAAATCAAATAACAAAAACCTTTAGAAATAATACAGGTAAATGTACTTACTGAGGAAGATGAAGCAGATAACAATGTGACGGACTTTCATGTTGAGACTTTATCACTCGAATCCTTGAATTTCACTGTCATATCAGAAACTCCTTATTTATAAATGAAGAACTTGTTCTGCTAAACAAACAGTCAGCCCTACTCTCCACCCAAATTTTTGCATCATTTCTCTTATTACAGTCACAGCAGGACACTTGATTTAGCTAAGTCACGGTCAGATGACTTTGAAAGAAAGCTGTTATTGGTATTTTTTTCTTATAAAGATATGAAATAAGAAAGTTTTTTTTGTTTAGTTTTTTTTTAATTATAAGATTAACTGTATGCTCTTTCATGAACCCTCACTGACCTTTAAGGTGTTGTAATTACTTTAAGATTTCACAAGAGAGATTGCAGGAAAACAGCTGCTATGAGGAAGCACGCTCAATGAGTATATCATTTTGAAATTTCTAAAAATGCAAGAACATGAACATGCTGGTGGCAGAACTGCATTTTTCTTTTTCAAAAAAAGAGGGGGAAAGGACATATTTTTCTCTTCCGGGTACTGGTTGTTTTTTCATTTGTTTGTTTTGAAATAGAAATGAATACCTAAATTTAAAAATGTGCATTCTGAAACTAGATGAAAAAGTAGCTGATATAAACGCATCTGAAGCGCTATTATTTTGAAATCCAAAGTTCCATAAAGTAACGCTGAGTGTGTACCCTGTCATCTACTCTTCCATTGGTCTGTGGAAACAAAAACTTTCCTTGCAATAGATTCTGAATTCACACACAAACAAGATCATGGTAGCGATTTCACAAGGCTATTATTATGAAATCCAAAATCAGACTGACGTGTGATATTGACTGAGTAACAATATGAGGGCGTATTCTGTTGATCTACGTATAAACTGGTCTGTGGAAACAGGAAGTTTCCTTATAACAGCCTTCTAGTTTCAGAGAAAAATTGCGCATATAAGACATTTCTGAGGGCTTTCAATTTGAAATTAAAATTCATGTTTCTTTTTTTACAAACAAAATATGATATTGGCACAATAAAGGATTTTCTTTTTACCACACAAATACAAAATTAATTGGTATTTTGTAATGAAATCGAAATTCAACTGTAGACAGGCTCATTTGTGTTATTGTGTCTGTGTGTGTTAAAACAGAATGATAATGATATTTATTATGACACTGATGTTTACACTCTGTGAAACAAAGTAAGCATAAACAGACCGGTGGAAGTTTGGAAAGTTTCCTTAAACGTTTTTCTTCCACTTTCTCTTTGAGAAACCTGTCACGCTGTCACTTTTTTTAATGTGTAAATAACTTTGAGACTATGGGGTAAATAGTTTAATTTTATCAGAAGCATAATGACCATGCTGAGGCAAAATCAGGTTTGAAAACTGTAACAAACTCTAATCAATAAAGATGTGCCTATCCTCACCTATGGTCACAAGCTGTGGGTAGTGACCAAAAGATCAAGATCGCGGATACAAGCGGCAGAAATGATCTATCATGTAGATCGACTTCTTTCCATAGTAGAACTTTTGGAAGTATTAGAAGCAGGTGTTACTGGTAGGGACTCAAGCCAATACCATCATTTGCAATAGTTAATATCATTGTATGTATTATGTAGAGACAAAAGTAGTAGTTTTCATCAGGAACAGGTTCTTTAAAGTGCAAAAGAAGGTTCTGGAGAGCTGCTAAGTCTGCAAAGTTTTTGAAAACTTTATTGAGTTGAATGAACTCATTAAGTAAAAAGAAGACAGAGTCATTCAAATGAAAAGACTGAAAATGCTGAGATCAATTAATTAATAAAACTTCCATACTTAGTAAGGAAAAAACAGGTAATTTCAATTTCAATAAATGTAGTGAAGGAATAATAGCGGTGCTATATTAGGCTTAAATGTGGCTCAGCAGTGCACATTCTTGACTCACTACTTCCTCATTTTAAAATGCACTAAACGTACAAATAATTGTTTTCTATATTTATCTATATTGTTTTGGGTTTCAGACATTTTTAAGACATGTACCACAGCTATTTAAATGCAAAGTATATCCTTTATAATATTACTGACTGCATCTCATTTTCACTGTATTTTATTTCATTTTTACAGCTCAGTATCCAGAGAAAAGCAAAGAGCTGCCTGAGGTGTCAAGACACAAGCGATCCAATTTCAGGTAAAACACACCTTACAAAGTAAGTCTCCCACTTCTATGGGAGTTTCCCTGTGTGAGATTCAGGGAGTGTAAGTGTGAATATGTTAAGGCAACATTGAGTCAGTTCAGTTCGACTTTCTATGACTATTTCATACAGTTTCATCTCCTGTGTTTAATAAAACAAAATTAAGAAAAAGCTAAAGTGACTGTGGAAAATTACAGTATGTAATTTTCACTGTTCACAGCGTCAACCACGTTCCCTACAACCACCAAACTGTATGAACGGGAGCTGGCTGAGAAATCAACTACAGGTATTAATCCACCTTCTTGGCTTTAATTACCTTGCAGTCCTACAGCTGATCATTTTATTAAAGATGAAAGACTTTAGACAGTTTTTCAACTCTCAGTAATGCCATAGTGATCGTTTGATATATGGACCTGCAGCGGAGTTTAGGTCCAGACACGGCTAGTGACGTCAGACTGAACAACCAGATATACGCGGAATTCTGAGGACTCTCCTTATCAATCTTGCACCTTCCGCAATGGGTGGCTCGCGTATACGGACAGGACATGGCTGCGACAAACTTCCCAAATCCACCTTCGCTTTTATAGCCGTGGTCTCTCATCTTGCTTACATGAAGTAATTTACTATTACTACTCTGAACTGTGAATTACATCTGAAATAATCAAATACATGAAATAGAATGATTAATAGTACATTTCCCTTTTTTTAGGAAATGACCTGTATGTATCTGTATGAAATCAATAAAAGGATCAAGTGCTGCATTATCTTTAGTTACATTGATAATATTTATTTATGGTGAAACAGTGGTAAAATATCGCTGTTGCTTTCGTATAAATGAAGCGGACATACCTGAGTGGCCGCGATCTAATCTTGTTTACATAAAGTAAACCTGCTCCCGAGCAGGTTTACGCTTACGGATCTGTTGCTATGACAGCAAGTCCCGTATGAGCTTCGGAGAACCGAACGATCCAAGATCACGCGAAATCATCAGCAATCAAATCCAGCGAGGTACGAAGAACGGACCCCAGGTTATTCTCCTGCTTGTCTTTTTAGTAGACCACATATTGTAGTTATGGCTACAATATGTAATAATACATATGATTTACGTACTACATATTGTCGTATGTAGTACATAAATCAGTTGACACCAAATACTGTACTCAGACCACTTAACCACCTGCAGTATTTAAGTGTTCATGATCTTTTCAACTTTTTAGCGTCCATCAACAGAGTCTGAACAAAACAAGAACAATCAGTAGCAACTTGGATACTTTAATTGGATTGAGAGAGAAAACATTGTATTGTGCTTAAACAGCACAGCTGCTTTGAAAAGTTCAATAGGTAAACGCTCTACAGCAGGGGTGCCCAATCCCGGTCCTCGAGAGCTACCGTCCTGCAGCTTTTAGATGCATCCTTGTTCCCACACACCCGAATCAAATGAATGGCTTGTTATCAGGCCTTTGCCAAACATGATGGCATGCTGAAGAGGTAATCAAACCATTTGATTCAGCTGTGTTGGAGTAGGGATGCATCTAAAAGTGTTCCGTTATTTGAGGTCATGGATGTTATTTGACTGGAGGCATAACTCACAGACACACGAGACGCGCCATTACTCCAATGAGTGTCCTTTATTATTTTTCATCCCCCCCCCCCACAACAACAACCCAGCAGAAACGTTCCTACCACTTAACATTTACCTGATACTACAAAAAGCTGCAGGATAGTAGCTCTTGAGGACAGGGATTGGGCAGCCCTGCTCTACAGTATTTAATGAAAATTATTACCACAAGGGGGCAGTGTTTTCATCAGGTTTTAGTCAGGCAGCCGCAGTGGATTCAGCTCTGTTCTTCTGTACTGTTATTTTCATGAATGACTTTCCAACGATTCTAGTGCTTCTGTGCTCTTCTAGCTACCAAAATAACTGTGAAATTATTTCTGATCAAAAGTTGAGCTAAAAGTAGCTTTAGGGATTGTAGAACAGCTCATGTTGGGCAGATTTTACTTTACTTTTTAAAAAAAAAAAATCATCCAAAACCTACATTAAATGAATAAAATGAAGAGATAAGGTGCTATGTGGAATGGCAGAGCTTGGTCACTGTCTTAAATAGACACTACCGGTATGAAGAAAAGTGTATTTATCATGTTTATTCAACACCAAATCTTGCAGGTATTCGTTAAAATGCAAACCACACCTGATCAACTTCCTAATTTCTTGCTTTGTCTCTTATAGTTTACACCCTGATTGTCATATTTACTGCGGTTTGTGCTACGATGGTTGTCATTGTGGTGCAGGTGGTTTTACTACTACTGTTTTATAAATGGAAGTCAAAGGTGGAAACTGCTGGTGAGTTACCTGCTCAGGATTTTATTTATTTATTTATTTATTTTTAGTTTATTTAAATATACCACTGGGGATGGGAACTGATAAGATAAGTTCTCATTGGCTCATTGTCACCTTGATCTCTAATCAGCATACCAAAGACATTACATTCATGCAAATGAATCACATGCTACTAAGTCAAATGTTTGTGAATGTTGGCGGTATTGGCCGTCTTTGTTGTGATTGGTGTTGAATTCATTGCTCAAAAAAAGTAAAGTAAAAAAAGTTATTACACATATTGCACACAACACTTTTCTTAAAAGTAATGGAGTACTTTATATAATTACACCCAGTAGAAAGACATTCATTATACTACTTGTTACATTACTTTCATGTCAACAATACAACCCTACAGGCTACAGCCCTGCACACCAACACACACCAGCACAAAGAGACTTTAAAGCATCACTGTGATTCTACTGCAGAAACATAAACAGGTAGAAACGGAGGCAGCAGCATAACTGCTCATCAGTTTGTTACCTGTTAAAGTGACTTCTTGACTAGCTTATTGTTAGCATACTGTCTGTGCAGGTGCTTGCTAAGAGCCGAAGTTGCGTTAACAGTATAATGCAGTTGTTTCTGTCTTTGAGCATTGTCCACTTTACCATTTGTGCAACAAAAATAAACGTAATGTCCATAGTAGGGTTGCCAACTATCCGGCTTAGTCCCTTATGAAATGTCCCGCATATTGACCGGTACCTGCAATGTCCCTTTCTGACCAACAGATGGCACTGTGATACATACCAAATCTGATTTGATCGTGATTATATCAGATAAGCGCTTGTGTCCAGTCAGTGATGGCCCATCATGCACACCAGATGTAAGGTGTTATACGTGATTCGTAAAACTATGGCGAGGTTTTGTCTGCGTAGCATAATAACATGAGTCATTAAAGCCGGTATTTACAGTATTTTAAAATTTTTGTCTTGCTTATTTTTCAAAGGAAATGCCCAGATATGACGCAAATAACAAGAAACTGCATGCAGTCATGACGTAGTCTGACCCAAGACAGTACAAATTTCCTGCGAGTAATTCTTCCTCCCTGTGTTTATTTCAGGAGTTAGAGCTCGATATAAGGGTTGAGTCTAAAGTCTGCACATTTAACCTCATTGCATAATACTCACCACGTTATCATTTACAATTTTTGATGTCATAAAAAGCATTTATATAATAAAACAAGTGAACAGATGTTTTTTCACATTTTTACACCTGTAATTTTCTGTTCAATAAACGAACGTTTTGATCTCATATTGCTGGAATTTGCTCACTTGGGAAAAAATATAAACTGATTAAAAATAAAAACCACATCCTAAAATTGTTGCACTTTAAATGTTTTTATTTTAATGAACACATTCTTCAATCTAAATGAAGCAGCCATCTGATGCTAATAAGAAAAAGAATACAGCAATAAATGCGAAATATGCTGTCACAGCTTCATAAGTTAAATTACACACACAAATAAAAAGCAATTTTATGTGGCAAAATGTGATTATTATTCTTACTACTCATCTGAATCACCTAATTAATCTAGTTACTAATTGATCTAGTTACTTGTCCTCTGAAAAGTGCCAGGACAAAATGTATAGAAGTAGTACAAAATAAGCTACAGCCAGATTTCCAACCACTTGATTGGTCTGTTTTTAATAAATCAGCATGGACTAACAATGCCATATGTGAAAAATAATCAGATAAACTGAATGTCCAATGCATCTCACCTGTTAACCAGTACCACCACAAAGAGATCAACAGCCTCATGTATGAAAACTTTTTGCACCTGAATTTGTTTGTACTTTATGAACAAATAGGCCAGTAGCATATTTACTGAAAACAAGTAAGAAAAATTCTGTATCTGATAAAACTAGACAAATGTTTACAGACGTTTTTTCCTTTAAGACACTTTGCCAACAGAAATTCTGTATTTTAACTAGCATCATTAAAAGAAGATAATCCCTGTTAGCTAAAATCAGAGGTTTCAAACTCCTCTGTCTCTGGTTTAAACAGTTCTCTCTACGAGGCTCCATAAGGGGTCAAAGGAACTAGAGATCCTTAATATGGTCTACCCACCAACCAACTGTTCCAAACATCTGTTTACAAGAGATAGCCAATTAGAGAAAAAATAGCTTAAAAGAGGTTAGCTTTAATGCTACAGAAGCTGATTTCAAAAAGAAGATTAACTACAGGGCTGCACCAAGAACCAGTATAAGATAAAGGAGGATTACCTTGCTGACTGAGGTTAGCGAAACGAGATTAGCATAGCAGATTCAGGTGGGGGATTCAAAACATTATTTGATTTAAAAAATTTATGTCATTGTCATTAAATTCATTTTCAATGTGAGATCTTTATATTTAGAATCTTAACACTTTCTTTAACAGTATATTACTTGAGCTAATTCATACTCTTTGAACCATCAAATATACAATATAATCAAAGTTGTTCTATTTTTTCCTACTAGATACATGTTAAGAAATTTCTGTTTAATTCTATTCTTTTTTTTGATGATCACTTCCACTTTCATTTATATCAATTTAAGAAATCTGTATTACCACAGGCTTTCGGACCCCTGAGGAGAAAGGGACTCTTGAGATGCAGATATCTCTAAATATCACAACCTGTTATGTACGGAAATAGACACAATATATTATCTAATGTGACTCCACAAAGTACTGATTAATTCTGATCATTTTTATTTTTTACAGAAAATCTAATCGGTCTTTCTCAGATCTGTCTCCACCACAATAAGGAAGTAGTCACTTCCTTATTGTGGCACCTGGCATCTATTATTATGTTTAAATTATGCTGCATACCTTCTATGAGTAACAGCCAATGGAATTCAACTGAAATTTGTCAGATGTCCTATAAAATAGAAATTGTATGTTTGGAGGTTAAACTGAGACATGTGTTTATACAAAAAGAGAAATTTCAGGGTGGCACATTTTTCTCAGTTTAGAATCTAAAGTGAAACTTGAAATAAGTTTTTTCTTTTTCTTTGTCATATATAATCCCTGTAAATACAATTCAGAGGGACCGGGGGCTTTAGAGACTCATAAGACTTTATCATTGCATTGACTAAACAAGTCAAATTTATATAGCTCAGTTTAAACCACCAATATACAAATCATTTCAAAATTATTTAATAAACAGACTTCAGTTTGAATTAAGTTCTGGAGGTGGAAGTTTAAAATAGACTTTGGTAAAAGAACGATAATCATAAAAACAAGTGTGCAAAAATTACTGAGGATGCAAGTGTGTGTGGGTGCAGGAAAATATGTTGTAATGAAAACTTTTCAGAAAAGGGAACTAGAAAAAGAATGTATGTGTCACACAGGCAGAAACAGAAAGTGTTTTTTCCTTTACACTTAAAAGAAATGTCCAATCTGTCTCATGTGCTGAATGCTGGGTGGGGACTCATCACCTTAATTTATCTTAAATGCTTTTCTTTGTGTAACATTTGTTCTTTAGTTGTGCTCAGATGGAAAGTTCTGACTACTCTAATTATTATCACCATAGTCTTCCTGAACATGCTCTTCATCATCATCCACACAATCATCATCATGTTTATTAATATAAATCCTTAATTTATAAAACCTGGAGTGTTTCTGTGGACGTAAGATCTAGGCGTAACCAGGTGGTGGAGTGTGTCCACTTTGGTGGCCTCAGGATTTCATGTTTGCTTTTGACAGACAGATTGAGGTGATGTCCGCAGTGATGTGGAAGCTTTACTAATATGTTGTGTTAGAGAGAGACCTGAGCATAAAAGTGAAGCTGTCGATTTATCAGTCAGTCTATCTTCCTACCCTCACCTATGGTCACGAGCTCTGAGTAGTACCCGAAAGAATGAAGTCGTGGATACAAGCAGCAGAAATTAGTTTCCTCTAAGGAAGAGTGGCTGGGCTGTCCCTTGGAGATAGGGCAAGGAGCTGGGTCATTCAAGAGGGACTCAAAATAAAGCCACTGCTCCTCCACATCAAAAGAAGCCAGCTGAGGTGGTTTGGGCACCTGACAAGGATTCTTCCTGGGCGCCTTCACGGTGAGGAAGTCCAGGCATGTTGTACCGGGAGTTGCCCCGGAGCAGACCCAGGAGTTGCCTTGGAGATTATGTCTCCCGGCTGGCTGTCTCAGTGTCCCCCTGGATGAGCTGGAAGAGGATGCTGGGGTGAGGGAAGACTGCGTTTCTCTGCTCAGACTGTTACCCCCGTGACCTGAACCCTGTTAGGCACAAAAATCACACAGAAGTGTAAGAATCAGTCTCAGTACTTAAAAAATGATGCTGCAGTTTTTTTTGACACATCTGCCAGTTTGACCTTTTCAAGAAAAGAATATGTTTAAATATCTAAGGTGTTTGTTTAGTCAGTTTGTAGAGAATCATCCTTGTCAGTTGTATTCAACCGGGAGAAAGATCTGTCAACACCTGAGACGTAAATGCCAAATAGATACCAGTGAGGAAGAGTGAAGTGGTTTAACTGGAGGAAAGGGGTGACAGGCATCATCTAAAAATGTTCAACATTTATCTCAGGTTATTATTTCCAAATGAGGTCACAGTCAAAACAAAAATAAGGAAGACTGAGTGGGAAATTGAGTAAAAGCTCAGTTTTGGAGAAGGCGGCAGGGGGGTGACATAACAGTTTAGTGGAGTAACTTAACTCAGGAAGTTGGTAAAGGTTAAACTGAGAAGTTGCAAGGATTTATTTAAACACCAGACAGAGGCAGTTCTCCAGCCATTTGTTGATTGTCTGACTGTCAAACCAACAGGCTCAAGATTCAGAATGAATATCCACCATGTTCTGTTCTTCTGTGTCTTATCAGGTGAGTATCCGTCACCAGAATGACTCTTAAATACAGCAGCTCACATTTTGTGAAGTTTTCATTATCATTATTACCAGTTTCTGGGCAAAAAAAGTTAAATTCATACTAATTTATCTCTGAACACACAGAGACTATGAATTTGCAAATTTTGAATGTTTTTTTATTGATATTGATATCATTGTTTGTCAATAAAATAGTCCAAAATATTTCTTACTGTCCAGGGTTTAAATCCAAAACCCAGAAATGTCAAATTTGGATGACAAAAGCAAGAAAAACACACCTGCAAATTTCATAAATTAGAGACATTAGAGAAAATAATCAAAATACAAGAAGGTATTAAATTAGCTAAATACTCACAACTCTTGAGTTGAGTCACAAACAAGAGTTTTATATTGACCAAGGGTGTTGTTCTTTATATCACAGCAGGACTATTTGACAAAAATACTCATCTCATCAACGCACAAACAAACCTTTATACAAAAGTGGAAGGCGAAGACTTCAGAATTGAACTTGACCATGAAGTGCCTGCAGGAAGTAGAAAATATATCTGCAGGAATGACACTGAAAAGGAAGACATCCTCATTGAAACTACTGAAAACAGAGCTGAGAGTGGCAGATACATAATACGATATGACATAAGTGACAAGAGAGTGCATGCAGTCATCAAAGAGCTGACCCAGTCTGACTCTGGACGGTACAAAATTGGTGTGAGCAATTCTTCATCCCTGAATTTATTTCAGGTAGTAGAGCTCAAAGTTAGAGGTGAGTTTCTTCCAAAGTCAAGGATTTTATATTGATTGCTTCAGGTAGTTCTCTATGTCAGTCTATATTTTTATATCTCAACAGAACTCTGTGAAGAAGATATCACCAATGGTAAACCCAAAGTCTACAGTGCTACTGTGGGAGGAGAGGTTACAATCAGATGCCTCTTGCCTTTACATTCACGAAACATAAAGTTCCTCTGTAAAGATGAATGTAAAACAACGATCATCAACACAAATAATCTCACAATTATGAATGGCAGACATGAAATTGAGTATTGGAGTAACACGGTGTTTAACGTGACCATCACAAACCTAATCAAGTCGGACTCTGGGCGGTACAAGTGTGGCGTGCGAAAAAAAGATGCAAAAAATACATGCCTGGAATTTGAGATCTCAGTAACAGATGGTGAGTTTCTACTGGAAAATGTACCTGCATGTCTCCGGGTCTGATGAACGACTTTACTGATACATGCAATGGTCCATAGTAGTCCTTCCATTTGCTTTCATTGTGTTTTCAAGATGAAGAATGAACTTTTCCAGTCCAACTTGATGCAGTCTGCAGAAACCCTGTGTCAACTTACATCCCTTAATCAAAGAGTAGCAGGTTATAATCAAGCTTATATCTCATTTTAAAATGGGAGAATATGTGAGGCATCTTTTAGAGCCCTTATCACAAATAAAGTTCAGTATAACCAGAAAATCCTTTCCTTATCTGATTAAGTTTACTTCAATATCAGGAATCACACAAAGACGGTTACCACCTCAATAAGTTGATCCAGGGTTTCAGGCAGTTTGTTAAATTATTTTAATGTGCATAAAACTCTTTTCTCCTCAGTCGTTTAGTCCTCTTCTTTCAGCTGCAGTCCCAGGAGTGTGAAAAGTGAGATCATGCAATGAACAAGTATGAAAACAAGAATTAAAACCAGCAGGAATGAAGTTTGTAAGAGTCAGTGTTTATACAACTACTACTTTGGATCTTATTAAGCAGACTCCAATCCTGCTTCATCGTACAGACCTTGAAGGTGTACTATATGAGAGAAAATTACAAGCTAATTTGCCCGAGGTCATCTGCAATTCTCATGTGCAAATGGTTTAATTTGTTCAATCGTTCCCACTCTCCCCCGCCTCTCAATCAGGTAACATCCTGCTGCTGGCTGTATGCGTGACTGTGGTTGTGGTGCTACTCGCTGTTTTTGTTCTGCTCTTCTACAAACTGAAGATAAAGCGTAAGCGTGTTCAGTGTAAGTTACTTTTATTGTTTATTAAGTTTCTATTAAAAGGAAAGAAAAAAACACGTTTCTGCTATATCTTACAGATGTGAACACGAGAGGTAATGGAAGAAATATGGAGGTATTTCTCTCTGAAATCAGTTATTTCAGCTATCACTCCTTGTCATCCCAATAATTTGTTTGTAGGTCTGTCTGTTTGCTTGATCGATTGTTTGTTTGTTTTAGGTTGCTGTCTATGATGATGTTGCTGAAGTCTACCAAAGTGCCACTGACGGGTCAACATACCAGGAGCTCAGCAGCAGGGAAGAAGCGCTGTACTCTTTATTTGAGCCTCCACCAAATGCAAATCTGCACTGATAATCAATAGATTATGTTCGGGGGGGTTTCTTTCTGGTAGAATGTGTCTTTTCCTTTTCCTCACATTGTTTATAAATTTAGTTAGAAAAGAAGAAGAAAGGCAAAAGGTGTGGATTTACTTTGGTAAATCTTTTATTCAGTTAAAAGTAAGTGTTACCTGGTTAGTTATGGAGTATTCAGTAAAGATGTAGTAGTTTCTCGTGGTATTTTTGCTGCATGTGACAATAAAGCTTAAACAGTACGAACAATTTGGAGAGTTTTACTTTTTTTCATGTCTACATAATGAAATAAAGAGAAAAAACATAAAATCAACATTAGCCTTCACTGGTTTATTGCTAGGCAAGGAATGTCTCAAGTCAATGAGCGTGAAGTTAAATTTCAATGTTTAAATGATATCTGATCCCCTTAAATGCGGCCCTGTGAATGTAATTTATTGGTAATGTCACATGAATCATAATTATTCTTTTGTCTGCTAGATACATGTCAAGAACTTCCGTTTATTTCTATTCTTTTTCATGATGACTTCCACTTTCATTACTATTATTATAAGAAATCTGCATTGCTGTAATTTTTACGGCCCTGAGGAGGAACTCAGGTTACCTCAGGTTATATCTCAATATATATATATATATATATACAAACACAATATGCTATCCAGCCTCAATCTGACTCCACAGAATACTGATCACTTCTGACAGGAGATGTAGATGATCTATTTTTTCTTACATCTGTCTTCACCACAATAAGGAAGCGACTACTTGTCAGAGAGGCACCTGGTGTCTATTTTTAATCTCTTTGAAATTATGCTGCAGAGTTTTCAGGAGGAGCTTATCAAATGTAACTAACTTTGATGTTCATATATTTACTCTTTGTAGAGTAAATATGTATATTTTAGAGACATTATCACGTAAACAGAGGATATGACTTACAAAATATATCCACTTCGTGCTGTATTAGGCACATGGCAACTTAGAACAAGACAAAAAGAGCATTTACCTTCTGCTGCCTTCATCAAAAATGGGCACTGATGTACATGAAATACATAAACTGTAAATAATTAAACAATGTGGTCAGACATACTGTGACCATTAAATTTCAGACAGTCAACATCCCAACAAAAAATACTCAGGTTGAAAAAGTTATTGTAGGAAGGAAGATGTGGCGTTAAAGTTCACTCCAGGTGAACCTCAGCGGGGGTTCAGTTAAAGTGTTTTTGTTTTTAAGATTTTATTTTCTGCAGCGTTAGCGGGGAGGGTAACCTTTGTGTTTTCAAAACAAAGAAAACAATCTTTAAATCCTATATTTTACTGGTAACCAGTGAAGATAGGCCTTTACTGGGCAAGTATTACTGGTGAATTCTGAACCAGCTGCAGGTCAATAGGACTGACTGATTCCTAACACAATTAAATGGTGGGTGTAGAAGAAAAGTTCAAAGCAAAATGAGGAAGCGAGACACTGAAGTGTGTAGCTTCAGCTTCCCGACTGCTCAGATATTTAGAGACTAGAAGCAGTGAAGTGATCTCCTGCAGTTTATTCTCCTACTGAATTAACTTCAGAATGAACATCCACTGTCTCCTCTTCTACTGGTCCTTCTTCTTCTCAGGTGAGAACTCATTGTCCTTCTCATCATATTGATTCAAGCGGTTTAAAGCAGCTATAGGTTCACTCAGGCGCTTTACTTTATAGTGCATTTCAGTGTTCCAGTATTAATCATATGCATCTGTTTCAATATATTTTTGTAATCTAATTTAGTAAGAACTAAAAGGAGTGTAAAAAAAAAAAAAAACCTATCTAAACCTAACTGGCCCAATGCTAAAAGAAAGGAAACCACGCAAATTGTGATTAATACTTATTTCCTTTTGTTTTCTGTCATAGTGCTATTTAATTTATGTTTTTATTTATTGTTACGTTTCGGTGTTGTCAGTTTTTTGTTTTTTGCGTGACTGTCATGTATTTCCTGCTTTACTTTGAAAGTCTGTGTTATCTTAGTGTGTTCAGTTTACGTTTCCTTGTCTCGTCAGGTCTAATTTGCCCCAGCTGTGTTTCCCTCCTGTGGTCCATTCCCTGATTGCTCCTTCTATGTATTTAAGCCTTGTGTTTCAGTATGTCATGGTCGCGATCTCCCCCTGTGTTGTAAATAAATAGTTTGTTGTAAATAGCTGTAAATGGGTTTTGTCAATACTTTCGTTTTGAGACACTTCCGTTTTGGGAATTTGGTGGAGAGCCTTAGTGGGTTTTTTTGTCGTGTGTTTTTTCCTTATTTTTATTTTCCTGCGTTGCACGCCGGTTGCCTAGGCCGGGGTGTAACATAATAAACATTATTTTGACAATTTTCCAGCCAAAAATTAACATTTGTATATATATTTGGTTTCCTTTGACGAAGTAGTAAAACCTTGTGCAAAGAAAGAAGGGAAACATATTTAATGAGAATGACATAAGGTAAAAAGAAAAAGAGTTTTAAAATTTTAACTTAGCAGTTAACTGACTGGACCTTTTAACCCAGAGTAAAATTTCCACACTGTAAGATTTAACAAATATAGAGTTAATTATATGAAAGAGAGACGAATGCAGACGTAAATCTTGATTGTCGGTAATAAACTAGATGAATTAAACAGAATCAGAGATATGCTGAACGTTCTCAGCCTGATGCTGGATTCTGTTCAACAATTAACGTTTAACAGAAAAGAGTAATCACTATCATTATGTATGTTTTCCACAGCGCTGTGTAGCTGTGGGCTCATCAATGCAAAAACAATCATCCACACAGAAGGAGGCAGTATCACAGTGGAGTGCTCCTTCTCCTTATCTGGAAGAAAAAAGTTTCTCTGTAAGGATAAATGCGAAGAAGGAGACGTTCTCATTGAAACTGAAGGTGACACAGCTCAAAGGGGCCGATATAGCATCCAGTATGAAGAGGGATCCTTTCCAGTATCGTCTACAGTTCTGTATGTGAGCTTCACAGAGCTCACAAAGTCCGACTCTGGACGATACTCGTGTGGTTTGGAACGGCCTCTCTTACCAGACTCATATCAGGAGTTTGAAGTCAGAGTTATAGATGGTGAGTTTCTTCGTCATTTATAAATAAGGACAAATCAAAATCCTCAGTCATAATCCTCACAATGCATTGCATTTTTATGGATCAGCCATAAAGTTTTCACCATTTCGTTTCATCTGTTTTGTGTAATACAAGTGCCGCACCTGCAGATTTACCTGCAAGAACAGTCAAGACATGTTTTACTTTACAATCCGATATTGAGCCAGTATTGATAATATTAAAACTTTACAATTTTAACATGAGGTTAAAAAAAACTAAACAAAAAAAAACAACCTTTTACTGTTAAAGTCTGATGTGAGCCTTTGTTTCAGACATGAAGGTCACAAATAAGAAAAATGACCTCACATAGACATTGAACAATCCCACTTAATTCTTAAGTCATGCCTTAAACCAAGTAATGGTTTAAGAAATCAATGGTTCTACGTTTTATTATCAAGATTTCTGCAAATGTTAGCTTAATGTGTTCCCGGGTAACATGTATAAAAAAATACTCTGGTCCAAAAATACAGTAATTGGTGGCGACAGTCGATGTTGCCAAAACCCTCGTTTCATTTTTTTTATAGATTACAGACAGCTGCTGATCTTTTAAATGTCATAGTATTATATTTAAATCAATAAACTTAGTTGTTGGTCATAAAGTATTGCATGCATCATGCAGCTACATTAATTAACTGGTTTATTTTGTTATTCACAGCCTTGAAGACTTTCCCTGAGACACTGAGGCAGCTTGAACAGCAGCAGACTGACGAAACCGCTCAGGCTCTTAGTTTCAAAGGTACGAGTGTGCGCAGCTACCTCTCTCATATCTACAGAATATTTTGTTATTTATAACAAAATGTAAAGACTACTTCAAGTTTTTAAAACCTTGTTTTAGGAGTCAGTCAGAAAGCTTAACTAGTGACTCTCTGGAGTGTTTTTATTGTCTGGTACTGAGTGAAATTAAAGTTGATGCCTTGGACTTGGGAGCTGAGAAAGCACAAATAAGCATGTTGAGCAAAAATAAGCAAAAAGAACTCCCTGTATTTTCCTTGTCCTTGAAAATATTTGTCATCTGACTGCTCTTGTATATACAGATTCATGACTATATACACAAAATGCAAATTTTTCACCTTTAAGCTGTTAAAAGTACATTTTTGAAGGCAGAAGTGGTTGGAAGTAGCATAAATAAACTTTATATACTGTCTATATATTCTACATCAAAAGGTATTTAAGTGGGTAAAGTATTCACTTAAATAATGATTTAATTATTATTCATTTAATTTTTCTGATGTTTTCTTTTACTCCTCTGTCTCTTCTTACCTGCTCAGCTTATGTCCTGCCTTTGGTCACATGTGTCTCTGTGCTGTTTGCTGCTGTTGTGTTGCTCTTCTACAAATGGATCAGAATAAGGGAGACTGACGGTGAGTGTCCCTCTAGCTCAATATTAATAATATTTTAACTAAACAGAAAAAGAAAAGAAAAGCTTTTGTATTTGTGCTCCACAGGTTTGACCACCAGGAGGCAGTCAGACACAAAGAACAACACAAGCAGAAACCTGGAGGTGAATCATCTCTGTTTATGTCTAAATTCAGAGGCTGGATCACCGAGTATATGAATGTAGAACTAATACTTTACACTGTGTTGTCAGTTTTCCACATGCAGGAAGTGCTCTCCAGTCTCTAGATGTGCAGACTTCACCCCCCCAGTGGATGAAACCTGCAGCAGTCATAATAAAATCTACTGTAACCTCTGAACCTTTGTTTCACCTTCTCACCATCAGAACTAATGCAACTAAAACGATCTAATCACTCACCAAACAATTTATTAGGAACATCTTGCTTTTACCAGGTTGGGGCCACTTGTCCCATGCTGGAAGCACCTGCCGTGTGGTCATAAGGTGTTGTACATGTTTAGCAACAATACTCATGAAGGCTGTGGCACTTAAACAATGCACAGTTGGCACTAAAGCCCCTTTTCCATTAGTACCTATTCGACTCGCCACAGCTCTACTTGTATGTGTGCGCTTGTCGTCAAACGCATCTCTTATGACTCGAGTGACGCTCATAAAGGGAGCAGCTAAAAGAAAAAGAACATTAAGATCAGAAAAACATCTTGAATCCACAAAAGACTGTTTATATGTGATATAGTGTTTGTTCAGTTTGCTTATAAATGTTATAATTGTGCCAAAAAGGACCTCCCAAGGTGTATAACCTAATAAACAAAGCAGTCTTTATTTAGGTGAAAAACTGAAGTCCATAAAAATCCACAAAGAAAACTCAGAAATGACTCCAAAATCTTCCTGAGCTCCAGAAGCACACATGAATAGGCAAAATAAGCAAACTACAGAATAAGGAGAACATTACACAGGGTTGAAACTCGGGCCAAAAATATAGATGGTCTGACTAAGGAGAAAGTGGAGACAATTTATATACACACAGTAGGCAATAAGGAAAGACTGACAATAACTAAAGTGTTAAGGTCAGGCTGTGTGGCAGGCAGGACGAAGGAGCAGGACTCAAGACAGAGGATTAAAATCAAAACGGCAGCTTTTATTGCTGGAAAAAACTAACATCAAATGCAAAACTAAACTAGAAACAAGAAACTTCAACAAGAAAACAAACCAGAATCTGTCAACTTGGCATAATGAGGGTACAACACAACAAAGAATAAGGGAAAACCCAGGGCTTATATAAACAGTGGCATAACAAGGGAATGAGACACAGCAGGAGAAAACAGTTGGGAGTAATCAGACTTAATAAGACAAAAAAAAAAGCAAAGCAGAATCCAATGACTAAAAACAGACTGTCAAAATAAAAGAGGAAGTATAAAACAGAGAAGCGGACTCTACACTGAAGCTGTGTCCCAATTCAGGGTCTGCACGCGCACTACACGTACTACGTACGGTGCGTACTATAAGTACGAGAAGTGCGGAAGTGAGAGGCTTGTGAAATGGGACGGTATACGCTTCGTCGCGCTGTTCAGGTTGCCTAGCAACCATGATACTAACCGCGAGACACGGTACATACAGCGTTGTTTGACAGAAATGAAGGAGAAAAATGTTTTGTTGGTCATTCATTTTTGTCATGACATCACTATGATTGGTTGAATATCTGAGGCTGAGACCACGGGACTGTAAAACATGATAGTTGGGCTTCATTTCTGTGCTGAACAGTCATTTAAGATTAGTTAGTGAATAACAATTAGCTAATGTTGTTCATTAGACTAAAGTCATCTCACTGTGGTAATGTAAATATAATATAGCCAATATTATAGTATTGTCAGATTATTATGATATAACACACCCAGCACGCCCCTGCGGGCGGTTTATCCTTCAAGCTCGGGTCCTCTACCAGAGGCCTGGGAGCTTGAGGGTCCTGCGCAGTATCTTAGCTGTTCCCAGGACTGCGCTCTTCTGGACAGAGATCTCCGATGTTTTTCCCGGGATCTGCTGGAGCCACTCGCCTAGCTTGGGAGTCACCGCACCTAGTGCTCCGATTACCACGGGGACCACCGTTACCTTCACCCTCCACATCCTCTCGAGCTCTTCTCTGAGCCCTTGGTATTTCTCCAGCTTCTCGTGTTCCTTCTTCCTGATATTGCTGTCATTGGGAACCGCTACATCGATCACTACGGCCGTCTTCTTCTGTTTGTCTACCACCACTATGTCCGGTTGGTTAGCCACCACCATTTTGTCCGTCTGTATCTGGAAGTCCCACAGGATCTTAGCTCGGTCATTCTCCACCACCCTTGGGGGCATCTCCCATTTTGACCTCGGGACTTCCAGGTTATACTCGGCACAGATGTTCCTGTACACTATGCCGGCCACTTGGTTATGGCGTTCCATGTATGCCTTGCCTGCTAGCATCTTGCACCCTGCTGTTATGTGCTGGATAGTCTCTGGGGCATCTTTACACAGCCTGCACCTGGGGTCTTGCCTGGTGTGATAGACCCCAGCCTCTATGGATCTTGTACTCAGAGCTTGTTCTTGTGCTGCCATGATTAGTGCCTCTGTGCTGTCTTTCAGTCCAGCTTTGTCCAGCCACTGGTAGGATTTCTGGATATCAGCCACCTCCTCTATCTGCCGGTGGTACATACCGTGCAGGGGCCTGTCCTTCCATGATGGTTCCTCGTCTCCCTCCTCTTTCTTGGGTTTCTGCTGCCTGAGGTATTCACTGAGCACTCGGTCAGTTGGGGCCATCTTCCCAATGTATTCTTGGATGTTCCTTGTCTCATCCTGGACTGTGGTGCTGACACTCACCAGTCCCCGGCCCCCTTCCTTCCGCTTAGCGTACAGCCTCAGGGTGCTGGACTTGGGGTGAAACCCTCCATGCATGGTCAGGAGCTTTCTTGTCTTTATGTCAGTGGCTTCTATCTCCTCCTTTGGCCAGCCTATTACCCCAGCAGGGTACCTGATCACGGGCAGGGCGTATGTGTTGATGGCCCGGATCTTGTTCTTACCATTCAGCTGACTCCTCAGGACTTGCCTGACCCTCTGCAGGTACTTGGTGGTTGCAGCCTTTCTAGCGGCCTCTTCATGGTTCCCATTTGCCTGCGGGATCCCCAGGTACTTGTAACTGTCCTCTATGTCTGCAATGTTGCCTTCTGGTAGTTCAATCCCCTCAGTTCTGACTACCTTCCCTCTCTTTGTTACCATCCGACTACACTTCTCCAGTCCGAACGACATTCCAATGTCATTGCTGTATAGCCTGGTAGTGTGGATCAGTGAATCGATGTCTCGTTCACTCTTGGCATACAGCTTGATGTCATCCATGTACAGGAGGTGGCTGACAACTGCTCCGTTCCGTAGTCGGTATCCGTAGCCAGTCTTGTTAATGATCTCACTGAGGGGGTTCAGGCCTATGCAGAACAGCAGTGGGGACAGAGCATCTCCTTGGTAGATCCCGCACTTGATGGTAACTTGTGCTATGGGCTTGGAGTTGGCCTCTAGTGTTGTACGCCACATCCCCATTGAGTTCCTGATGAAGGCTCTTAGGGTCCCATTGATCTTGTACAATTCTAGGCATTCCAGTATCCAGCTGTGGGGCATTGAGTCATAGGCCTTCTTGTAATCAATCCAGGCAGTGCACAGGTTGGTCAGTCTGGTCTTGCAGTCTCGGCTGATTGTTCTGTCTACCAGTAGCTGGTGTTTTGCACCTCTGGTATTCTTGCCAATTCCTTTCTGTGTCCCGCTCATGTATTGACCCATGTGCCTGTTCATCTTAGCCGATATGATGCCTGACAGGAGCTTCCATGTAGTACTGAGGCAGGTTATTGGTCGGTAGTTGGAGGAGACCGGTCCCTTCTTGGGGTCCTTGGGGATCAGGACCGTCCGGCCTTCAGTTAGCCATTCCGGGTGTCTTTCGTTAACTAGCAGCTGGTTCATTTGTGCTGCCAGACGCTCGTGGAGTGCAGTCAGCTTCTTCAGCCAGTAGGCGTGAACCATGTCCAACTCTTCATACTGGAGACCCTTTCTTGGATATCTGCCACTGTGATGGTTACTGGACCCTGTTCAGGGAGGTCGCTGTGGTCTGCCCTCAGATCCTCTAGCCACTGAGCATTGCCGTTATGGGTTGCATCCTTCTCCCATATGCTCTTCCAGTATTGCTCCGTCTCCAGCCTTGGTGGTGCTGTTCTCTTATTGTTCCCTTGCCACTGAGAGTACACCTTTGCTGGTTCTGTGGAGAACAGCTGGTTTATTCTCCTGCCTTCTATCTCTCTGGTGTACCTCCTCAAGCGGCTGGCCAAGGCTGTGAGTCTTTGCTTGGCAGTTTCCAAGGCCTCAGGTATGGACAACTTGCTGTATTTCTTAGGCACCTTATTTGTCGCACCTTTCTGCAACTCCGTTAGTTGGCTAACCTCCCTCCGTGCTACTTTGATCTTGCCCTCTAGCCTCCTTCTCCATGGAGGGTACTGCCCCTTGTGGCTGTTCAACTTGTAGCCAAGCATCTCACTGATCACTGCTGCCGTATTGTAGATCAGCTTGTTAGTGTTGGTAATCGTGGTTGTAGGTATTGCCCGTAGTGCTGCATTAACATCATCTAGCAGACCTTCTGAGGGTACTTCACGTAATCTTGGTAACCGGCTACGGGGGATCCAGGTTTCAAGCTTGGCCATGATCCTATTTTTCAGGTCAGTTCCTCTCGCACTCAACGATCCTTCTCCTATCGCACTTGGGGCTATGTACCCAATCTCGGGTGGGGGTGATGATATCTCCCCCCTGACCTGGCGTCCTGACTCCTCCTTGCCGTAGCATTTGTGTTGTACCTCGTCAATCTCTAGCTGTGAGAGCAGTCCCTTCTTTCGAATGTTGGAACACTGAGCTACTAGTTGTTTCGCCGTCATTGTGGATGTTGGGTATCGAAGAATCCATAGGTCCCTCATCCTATTCATGTAGCCCCTTCCGCCGGGGTTACTTGCGTAGTAGCATTCCAACAACGCCCTGTTTTCGTCCCTTGCCCACCGATGCCTTCTTGTTCCAGTAGCCCACTTCTCGTCAGGGTGCCCTGGTTCCTCAACACCTGACGCGGACCTTGTTGATCCGGGCGACGTCCGAGCCGGCATGCCTTCATATTTATCTGTCTCGCTCATGTCTGCGGTAGGCTTGCTTAGCATAGGGGGTCTAGCCTTAGGACCCTTACTGGATACAGACGCCCCAGGCAGGAATCGAACTTGCGATCCTCTGTTCCAAAGGCGTGTAGTTTAACCACTACGCTATCCAGCTGCATAATATATATATATATATATATATATATATATATATATATGTGTGTGTGTATATATGTGTGTGTATATATATATATATATATATATACACACACACACACACACATATACATATACCACTGACTTTCAGCTTGTTGTGTTTGTGGATATATGACTGACTTTAATTATTAAACATTCGCACATAAATAAGTGACGTCATATTCAGTACTTTTGACAGTTCACTCTTCGGCCGCTCCATCTCATTAGGGAAATTCCATATACATAAATGTAAATTTCAAAACTCAACCCCATCATTTAATTTGTTTTTGATTAAAATTGAATATTACTTAAACTCTCTTAAATTAACTTCCAATAAAAAAGGTTTATCATTGATTGAAATTCATTCAGAAATGTTTAACGAATGAGCTGTCACAACTTTCAAGTACAAAGTTGTTATGAAGTCTGTCACATCCCCCCCCCCCCCTTTTTTTTTTCTTTTTTCTTTTCTATCCTTTATTTATTTATCCTTCTTATTTCATTGTACTGTATATTGTTACTCTTATTTGCCTTGTATGTCTACTGTACAAACTGAACTGGAATGACTGACTGTTCGCTTTATAAGTTCAATAAAGTTTTGGGAAAAAAAAAAAACCTCTTCGGCCGCTCCCTTCTGCCGTATTTTGCGGCAAAATTCTCCACACCCACCGAAGCGCTATGAATTGTGGGATATATGGGACCACGAAGCGTGCACCGGACCACGCTTGATATTTGGGGAAATCGACGGCGCATTTGGAGTATGCATTTGAAGCACACTTCGAATTGGGACAGCCGTCGTCGCGTGGCGGTGACGTAACCGCACTTGAAATGCGTACTTCAAGCGTGCAGACCCTGAATTGGGACAGAGCCTGTGGCAGAGGATTGAACCGTGGGACGGGAAAAAAGCACAGAGTAGATATAACATGTTCACAGGGAAGGCACACTAACTGAAACTATAAGCTAGAGCAACACAATATAACCTCAAAACAACTAAAACCATGAATAACAAATAATCAAGAAATATTAATTAAACACAAAACACTGGGTCACACCCAGGACCATGACATTGAGAATTACACACAGCTGAACAAGATCAGATAATGAGATTTGAGAAAGTAAAATAAAAACAAGGCACAAAAGACAAAGACTGTCAACTTAAAGCAGAAAGTAAACATGGCAGAGAAACAAGAAACAAAGTATACAAGGGAAGCTTAAGTAAACTTAAAGACAAATCATTACAACAACATGATGTCACAGCCCTGGGCCTCGGAGGGAGTGAGACCTCCCTTTGCTTCAAGCAAATCCAAGAGTGCAAGGACTCGTTGACAATTGGTTAATTGGAGTCCTGTGCTTCCCTCTTGTAGGCAGATTGAAGTGTGACAGCCCACGCAGATGATTGGCTGCCTGGGGATCCCATGGTAATCCAAGAGGCAATGAGTGGCTGATTGTGTGCACTGCAGTTATAAAAGGCTGAAGCGCCTTCACTCTATTCACTTCTTTCTAATCAATGATTTTAGATGTTATTTTTTTCTCTTTTTATATAAGCAAATATGTGTTTTTGTGCTTGAGTAAATTAAAGCCCAATTTAAAAAATATAAGATGTACTATGTTTCATATTATAATCATGATGATTTTCTTTTGCGTGTACGCCAAAAATCCTGTCAAGTGGAATCAAAACATTCTTGTATGCATAAAAAATTCCTGCAACACATTTTGGAAAACTTTATATATGTAATATGAGACAGAAAATGGCATCATATTTTTATTTGAAAATCTTGTTTTCTGTAACATGCTTTGCTGACTTTTGAGTTGTCTAGTTTAGAGTTAATAAAATAAAAAAAAAGAGTTAATAAAATCATACATACAGTAGAAATCAGAGTAGAATCAGTCTTCATCTGTATATCTGCATAAGTGCACCCTATTTGCTACTGTCTTGCAGCCACTCGTGGCAAATACTTGCTCCAGTTTGGGGTAATAGACTAAACTTCTGGCCACCTGGTCTGCCACATTTTCATCTGGCTGAAGACCTTTGTCTCTCATCGCAGCCATCGCACACTGTACAACATGTTTGTACTCCAGAGGCAGGAATGGGATGAAAACATCAACCAGACAACTGTCAATCAAAGTTGACTTTGAAAAACCGCCTACAAAGAGAGATTTTCAGTAAGAAAGATGATCATCGTAAGTGGTGAATGATAAAGACATAAGGATACACTCACTTTGATCACTGTTGAAAACTATAGGAGAAATGAAACTTTCAAAATCTTTGAGCATCATCTCTTCTCGATCTTTTCCATTTTTCCAGAAATCTACAGCTGTTTTTGTAATTTGATCTGCTCCTGTATTGCTGTGAGAAAGAAAAAAGAAATAGTAAAAACATAAGAAGTGTCATAATGTGAATGAGCAACTGGTCCGTTTTCAAATATTTTGTATTTTATAATAGGTGCTAACAAATATAACTATATATAACTATAATATATTTTATAGATAGTAGATGCTAAGATAGCATCTTAGTTAGTTTGTTAGTTATCACTTTTCTAATCACATGCCTGTTATCATCCAGATTTCGGTGCCATGTCCTCCAGTTAAACCTCTTTTACCTGCACATGAATTCTGCATCATCACTCCTGCTACTGCTGGACATTTCTCGGCTGTTTATCAGAATATTGGTGTCCCTTCCTTGGACAATTGTTCCCTTAAACCGCATGCTGATCATTTGCTCACTTTGTTCAATACCACTTGTTCAAATGTTCTTGATATTGTTGCTCCTTTTAAATAAAACAAGTTTAATAGGTCTAAAATGATCCTTGGTTAAACTATGTCACTCGGGCTGTCAGAAGGACGTGTAGAAAAGCGGAAAGAAAATGGAAAAAGATAAACTCCAGATTTCCTTTGATTTGTTAAGGGAAGCCCTATTTCTTTATCAGGATGCTATTCAAAAAGTATTTATCAGATATAATCTCTAACCACAGCTACAGGCCCCGTGTCTTATTCAACACCATTAATTCTGTTATCAACCCTCAACCCACCTCACACCTACCAGGGTCTCCAGCCACCTGTGAAAACATTTTTATGTTTTTCTGTCAATAAGGTTGATACTATCAGTTCTCATATCTCTCCTCCAGGTTATGATCCCTTTGTTCCCCTGATTTCCTCAGTTGTGTTTGATCACTTTGAGCCTTTTTCAGTGAGCACTCTGCCCGAAATAGTCTCCCATCTTAAACCCTCTATGTGTCACTTTGACTTTTTTGTTTTTTCTTTCTCACCAAATGGACCATCCCAGCCTTGCCATATTGGTCTATTTGATTCACCTTTGATTTAATTGATTATTTTATTTTCACTTGCTGAACACAGGACAGACTTGACTGGGGAAAAGAAAAGGGAGAAAGAAAGAGGGAAAGAAAAATAGCGGGGAAGAGGAACGGTGATAAAGGGCAAAAAACAAAAACCAACAAAACAAACTGACAAAAAATACATAAATCAATCACCTGTTGAGAAAGAAAAAAGAGAAAACAAGCAAAAAAAGAGCAATATAATAAACAACATCATTGCGATGATCTATGCAAATATAACAGTAAATACTAAATATTGAATGTTGTTGTGCAGCATGCAGGACCGACAGCGCACAGTGTGCTTTGAGCCAAAAAGGGTGTAATTTGTGTGTGTGAGCACCCGTGTGTACACCTGTGAGCATGAGCGCGCTTGTATTTAAAAGGTTCCTTCATGTAATGATCTGGTAGAGGGTGTGAGGGGGGCCATAGCCCCATCCTCCTGGGCATGAAGCAGGTATGGGGGAGATCCAGGCTCCAGACATCCAGAGGCCCTCAGAGCACAAGAGACCAAGGAAGACCAACGGAGGGGCAGCTGCCACTATCCCAGAAAGAGCTGAGGAGAGCCCCAGATGAGGGGTCACTCAGCAGCCGCGGAGCAGAAGCCAGAGGGAGTTGCAGTGACGTGCCCGTGAGCTCCGCCGGCAGCCAGCTGTGCCAGAGTGACCGAGCCCCAGGCCGAGAGCCCGGGGGCACCCCACCTCCGAAGGGGCCCGAGCGAGCCCCAGGCTCCAGGCCCCGACAAGCAGCCACCAGGAGTGAGCTGGTGCGTACCTGGACGCCCATCCCCGAACACAAAGAACCACCAATGCACCGATGTCTGAGAGCGTCTGCCACTGGCAGGGGGAGTGGTGGGGGGAGATAGGCCTCCATACCTTGGATGGCCTGAGATGTCCCTAGAGAGGTGGCATCTGATACCCGACCTGACATATATTGTAACAAATTAAGTTATTTTACCAGTCCCTAACAAAGTGGAAGCATTAAACTTACCTCTGGAAAGGCTTCCAGATTTTTACCTGAGAAAGATGATGATCGATCTTTGAAAAAAAACTCCTTCCACTTTTCCATAGTCCAAATATGGCTTTATGCTGTCAATCACACCAGGAGGAATTTTGTCCATCTCATCAAATATGAACATTGAGCGTTCACAGTTTGTAACGCTGTTTTTGATGGACTCCTGTAACTGAGACTGAGGAGAGAGCAGCAAATAGAATTAATACAGACAGAACAGACAAACCAACCAGAACAAATAAACTGAGTTTCACTTGAAACACATGATACTCCATACTTTATAGGTAACAATTTCACTTTGATGGGGGAAGTGAAGTGTAGCTGAGAACACGTGAACAAACTTGCTGTGATGTCCCTTCTTGTAAACATTGTCTGCAATCAGCTGGCTAACAAAGTTCTTCCCTGTGCCAGTTGGTCCGTGCAGAGAGAGCACCAGAGGCTTCTTCGGGTTATTATCTTTCATAAATCCACTCACAGATTTAAAAATGGTATTTGAAGCAATATGTTGTCCAAAGAGTTTGTTTCCCAGGTCAGCCTTCAGACCTATAGAGTGGAAGAATACAGAAAGTCACCAGGATCCGTTGCTAAAAAGTGACTGAAATTACACTAATCCAGTAAAATTCTACTTCCTGTGGTAACCTAACATGTCAAGTCAGCCTTCAGACCTTGAGAATACATAGCAGAAAGTCAGCAGGATTAGTGACTGAAAATGTGACTGACGTGAGAGGAGGTTTAAAAGAAAAGCTATTTGAGCAAGGGTGGACTTAGCAGATCTACCCACGCAAAAATTGAGACAAAATTAATTTTTTGTTCAGTGAATGGAGAAATTGCATAGACTGCACAAGAGCCCTGTCTACTTTCCAAAGGGGTGGGCAGGCTGCAGGCCGACAAAAATGTGTAGATCTTCACTCCTACAGCAATGACTGTTGCTCTGAGAAACCATCACAAAACTTGTGTACATGTGTAGTTTAGTGGAGTTGTTTACAGTGCTAACTTTTGTTAAGTATCATATACAAAACTGCCATCTCAAAAATGCCAGGATCTCAATATGGACTCAAAACAGAAGCCTGCTACTAATAAATACTGCTTTTTAGTGCCTAGCCTGATCAAGTATCTCCATAAAGATTTTTAACGCTCAACAACTGCTGTCTTTTCAGCCAGTCGTGGTTCATGTCATGAAGTCATTACAGTTAAAGTTAAAGAAACAGAGCAACAGAACTCTGTCTTTTTGTCAGCCTGACTACAGTGCTGAAGAGAAATGTAGGGTTGTTCTTATTTTCTTCAATCAGTGATGAATAGTAAAATGATCTAGCTTTATAGAGGGCTTTTTTATAAAGCAGTAAACTACTTTTCTAGACTAAAAGATGATCTTCTAAATTAGTGCACGCCATTCCTTCTCAGGCTTTAACCTCCTAGGACCTGGCGTCCACATATGTGGACATCACATTTTGGGTTATTTAGACCAAAATACTCAATTTTGCTCTGCAAGGGCCTGATATCCACTGACGAGGACTTTATAATGCTACTGTTCAATTGAAATTTTAAACGAATATCCTCATATGTGGCTCTCATTTTCTTAGAAACAAAAATTAGGTTAAAAATAATCTGGTAATTCTTTGTTTTTACATTCATCGGGTCCCAATCAGTCCAAATATCAAAGAGAAATTAAAAATGCATGCTGTGGAAGAGTTTGGGACTTAGGAGGTTAAGGTGAGTTTTTGAGAGTTATACCAGGAAATCAAATACTTCTGATTTAAGGCTCTCTGTTTCTGAGAAGCTACAGTATCCAGTCATCCACAGTGAAGATGTAAAACCATTAACAGTATAATCGACCTCTGTTGGATTTGCGTTCATGTAGCTGCTCTCCACTGTGTTGGTTCAGGGCATTGAAGATGATAACAGTGGGTGAATTATATTTTTCAACTTAGTTACAGTGTTTTCAGAAAGATATCTACTGTGATGAAATCTACTACCCAGTGCTGTGTAACCAAAATGTAAATGTTTTTAGGAAATGATCAGAAAAAAGAGGTATTTCAGGAAATAATGTTAAATGTTACGTTTCTATGCCATATGTCAGAACAAGATCTAGAGTGTGATTAAAGTGCTGGGGGGCTCTTTTACATTTAGAATTAATTTAATTCAGTCTAATAACAGATTAAATGCTATGCTGAGGCTGTCATTGTTAGCATCTAAACATATATTAAAGTCTGACCACTAAATCAGATTAAATAAAAGCCCTGAGAAATCAGACAAAAACTTTGTGTAAGGCCCAGGTGGACGATAGATAATAACAAATAAAACAAGTTTTTGAGTTTTCCAGTTAGAGTGGACAAGGCTAAGCATCAGACTTCAAATGAATCAAAACTCTGTCTGGGTCTTTGGTTAATTGAGAGTGGAAGACTGCTGCCACACACCCTCCTCAGCCTGCGCTTCAAGGATTCTGATAGTATGACTCGGGGGTGTTGATTTATTTAAACTAACATAGAAACATCAAGGATGATCCAGAAGCAATCTTATCTGGGGCAAAGCTAATTTAAAATAAACTGAAGCAAAGTGCAAAACTGTTCTGTGGTCAGATTTGATCAAATCTGTTGGGGTTTTTTTGTTTTTGTTTTTTGGGGTTGTTTTTACCAGCACTCAGTTCAAAGCGTGCATTTGCTGATAGGATGTTCGTGCATTAGTACCTATGGAACTGGCAGCTTGAACAGCTGGAAAGATTTTTAGAGTAACATATGCTATCATTTCTTTTTCTGCAGGGAAAGCTTTGCATACTTCAGGAAGACTGTGTTAAATCATACACTACATCTATTGGAGATTATGTATCTGAATTTCAGGAGCGGGACCACGCCTCCAAACACGCTCCTTCTGGTTGCATCTATATAGGTTCCCCCCAGTTCCACAAACTGTTCATTCTCGTTTACGTGCCCCACCCACCCTCCTTGTTCTCAGTTCTTTAACTTCTTCACTTCTATTTAATACATGGGGATCTGCCAGGCCCGGGAGCCGTCGCCAGTCCCCTTCGAGGCCTTCCCCACACCGCAGCTCAATTCATGTCCAAGCATTCACCTTTACCTACTAAAACGCTGTAAATCCTAAAATGAAGACGTGGGCCCAGCCAGTGAATTACAACAGCATGACTTTGTAGAAGACTCTGGATGCTTTACATTGAGCTCTTTGCCCAGTAGATTTATATTTAAAAAAACATAACATAATAATTCTCAATTGAAATAATATCAATATCTGTACTGTATATCTATGGAGCTATTTTTTTAATCATACTAGAATGCTAGTTCTAGTAAAGCAGAGATCACAAGCATTTCAGAAGCAGTCAAGTAAGCTAGGACTTTTGCGCCCCACCCTGAAAGCAGGTTAAACCAGCACGGCTCCTTCTTGGGTTTTGTTTTAAGAGACAACAGACACTTTGATATCTAGACTGTGTAGAATCACAAAGACTCAAGGTTACACAGTTCTTCCTTTTCTACATGGCAAATGTATGAATAATAATAATGATAATAATACACAGTGGATCACCCAAACTGTGTGACCATGTTTGCTTCTGTATTAATCTTTTATATTGTTTTGTATTTTTTTCATGTAGATTATTTAATATACAGTAGTTTTCAGTAACCACAAGGACTTATAATTTGGAAATACAATAAATATTTGTGATGTATTATTTTGTTATATGGACTTTTGTTTTCAAGGCAGATGCACCCCAGTTGATTTAGGGGGTGGACTTCAGCCCACTACCAAGATCCAACCTGTAAAGGTGCTGTATCTGTGTCATTTATAAACTATATTCTTGTCATCAGTCTTTTTTCTAAACTCAATTTAAATCATGAAAATTGGTTACCTTCCCAAGTAAAGTTAAAAAATAATAATTAGACCTTTACTGTTTAGATTTCACAAGCTGTTTGCTGGGTGTGTTACCTGTCTGGTTGAAGGAAATCCAGTATGAATTACATCTCTCGCCCCAAATAGAATTCCATGTCTCTTTGATATTAGGGAATTTGAAACTGCTGAAGGGCTCAGTTTCCTTGATCACAGTGGAGGAAAGTAGAATCCACAGCAGCAGGACATGTTGCTTACTTGGTTTCATTTTGCAAGTATTGCACCTTAAACTAGCCCAAAGAACAAACTAACCAAGAGTTAACATCATGTAACTTCAGGGCGTTTCATCGTGAAATCTAAAAATAGACATCAGTTCAAACATACAAAAGGAAAGCAGTCTGTCCTCTCAAACAGTGTTGTGTCACTTATAGTATCGAATAGTCCCTGTTTTCATTAACCCTGTATTGTAGCGCCATCTTGTGGCCATAGTTGGCCATTGTATTTGTAACGTGTGTGAACACTCATTCATCATTTTATACTTTACACTTTATTCTACACTTTTCTAAGTACACAGTTAAACTGCTTATTATTGCAAATATCTAATCAGCCAATCACATGAAAGCAGTGTTAAAATGTACCTTGAAAGACCTTGAAGGTTGATAATTAGTATGACCACCTTTATTCTTCAACACAGCCTGAGCTTACTCATGGACTCTTAAAGTCACCATCAAAACTGAAAGCAGAACAATTTTTTGGCAGAAATTAAAATTTTCAAAGACCGAAATACCATTAGCTCACCATTTTTTTTGTTTGTAACAGCGTGGCAATGAACATTTAGATGTCCACTGCTGTTCTACCAGCAGGGTATCATTTGCAATGGTAACTGATTTAGTTTTACACACTTGAGTTTCATAATAAGACTGCCAGCCAGTTTCCGCTGTACCCGAATAATTTCCTGAATGTTACTCTAGTAAACTCTTAAAAATAACATTTGTTGGTTTACAGTTTTAAAAACATTACACACCAATAAATGATCAACCATTTGTTGTCCTGTAATAAGTCATAGTGATGTAAAAATATTAATATTAATGTTCTTTTTTACTGAAAGAAGGTTGGAAGACAATCTAGTGGTTCACACTATTTTATTATCAAACAATTCGAGATGCACAGCTGTGCACACAAAGTACAATTTGTTATTAAAGACAGACAATACATGTGATTAGCCATTGATGGAGAGAGTCTGTGGTTTAAACTTGATTCTGATTTGTCCTCCTTGTGTTCTTTCCGCATGCCAATTGTTGGTGTTGGTGTCAGCTTTAACCCGACACCTTAAAGTCTCTGTGCCTTGCTCCACCATCACCAGTGCAGGAACACCATTCTATCATAACCCCCCACTCATTTCTAAGGCAGCTCTCGCTGATAGTGATCTGTATTGGTGTCAGTGTGAGCCAGTCTACCTTCAACACGCCCCTTCATACCATGAAGTTAAATACATGCAACTTTCTAATAAGAAGTTAATCAACTCTATTATGAACATACATTACAATTATTATTAAAAAGGTTATTAAAACTTATTTCTAACATATTTACAGGCTCTTGATGATGTGAATAAGCTGGTTGTGACTGCTACACCTCTGGAACACTAAAGCGTGGTCCTTCAGATGTTCATTCCCACTCTACCGTTCAACAAATTTGTCTCATAAGGGAAACAACTAGGTCGTGTAAGAAAAAGCTAATGTTCTGTCATGTTAACAACTGCATTTCCTGCTGGTGCTATAACTTTAAAACCACTCCCTTCATAATCAAGCTTTAAAAGTCCTAGATAGCAAACCAGTTTTATCACTGCAATGTTCTTGGTAAATATAAAATTATGCTTTGTTAAGTTCTTTATTCACATGCGTGACTATGTGTCATTTTATTAAGACTTGGGCATTGTTTGTGATTTTGACATATCAGCTTGGGTGTTTTATTTGTCCCTTAATTTATTGATTTTGTTATTAAATATTATTAAATATTTACAATTCGGTTGTTATCTTATTATCGTTTACATTTTCATCTTGTATTTCCTTAATATTTTGAGTCTTTAGTTAAACTGGAATTAGTTGAATTTCATAGAGTTGATTAGTTCCTTTTGTTTTACCCTCTTTGCTTTATTGTCTTTCTCCCATCACGTTTACTACTGTCTGTGTTTTCCTATTTGTTGGTGGCGGTGAATTTTTTATTTATTTATTTTTTAAACCAATGTCTGGTGATAAAGTGGTTTTTTTTTAATTAATTTCTCTTTTTTGGGGGGGGTTGACAGTGCTACCACTTAATTTGCTGTTTTCTTTGCCACAGGTCCATATTTTCAGTTATTTTGTTTAATAAAATTATGTAAATTGATTTGCCATGCCTCTGCCTTTGTTAATAATGAGCCTGTGTGCCTTTGCAAGTAGTAAAACCTTTGCGCTGGTTTATGGCAGTTCATGAGATTTTAGATTTTTTTATTCTTTATTTCTAGACACCAATTCCTGTTGTTTGTCCATTTGAAAAACAAAAAATCTATTTCTTCAAATTAGAGCCCGACTGAAAAACCAATGGGAGGTGAAATGTTTTGGGGTTTTCTTTGTGATTTGTTTTGTTTTCAAATGTATAAGAAATCCTTATAACCTGTATTAAAACATGTCTTGCAAAAGTTGCTTTCAATATGATTTATTAGCAGTACAGTTTTTTGATTCATATCTGTGCAAATGCCCATTTCTGTAACACATTTGCTGTGATGACCTGTGTACGGTAAACATATGCATAAAAAATCAAATAAAGACAGTGTTTATTGTTTATCTACTCACATTAACTAAACAAAGCTGGGCCATTTCAGACCAATGCAAAAAAGTAAAATCAGGAGCAAATACACAGATTTAAAAAAAAAAAAAAAAAACAGTGACAGTTTAAAAGGAAACCAACACTCATTCACATATGACAGCGTTAATCTTGAGGTACCCATTTGTTACCTGAAAAAACAGAAAACTCCTCAGGCTCTTTATTCAGTATAAATGAGACAGGTGAAGGCTTCCTGATATCAAAGCTCAGACACAGAGACAGACCTCCACACAGACAACAGTGAAATATTTGAAATAACCGAAATATATTTAATTGTGAAGGAAAATAGCACAGCTTTCAACAGTGCAGAAAGTGTATGGATTACGATGGATTTTTGGTTCATGGATCTAAACCATAAACCAAACATATTCCTGATTACTGGGGAAAATTCAGTGTTGGCACACATAGACCCCTTGTACAGCAATCTGAGAAATTAGTTAAGGAATGACTCCTCTTTGGACCCACCTCTAACAACCTCAAACCAGGATAACAGACAAAGGGAGAGAGTGAGCAGTCATCACAAGTGAACTTTACCTCCTTAGATGCTGACATTAAATGTACAAGTACAACCTGCTTGCTACAGTCATACAGCCACTCTTGACAAACACATTCTCAGAGAGGTGAACATAGGATATATCTCTGACTACTCTGTCTGCCACATCTTTGTCCGGCTGAAAACCTATGGCTTTCATCTCAGCCATCACACACTGGATAACATGTCCGTACTCCAGAGGCAGGAATGGGATAAAAAAGTCGACCATGTTGTTATCAATAAAACCTGAGTGGATAATTCAATCAGTAAAGAGATTTTCAGGAATAAAAAGGGTTTTCATCAACACTGAGTATTCATGCATTTTATACTCACTCTGGTCATTGCTGAACTGAGAAAGTGACGTTTCCAAATCCTTGAATGTGATCTCTTCTCGCTTTCGTCCTTTGTTCCAGAAATCCAGAGCCATCTGTGTAATGACGTCTTCTCCTACATTGCTATGAGAAAGACCATAAATAGGTATAGACAATTGGTATAAAGGTGAAATTCAGTGAATTAATTTAATTTGCATTAACTCAAATGCAAACTAATCTAGGGACAACAAGTAAGCCTGCAGTGCGAGAGCAAAGCACTCTAATGGGGTATGAGGGTACTATAAGGTCATTAAACGATGAGGCCTGATTATTTAAAATCAGGCCTTTCAAGAAATTAAATTTTTTTTGAAGACAAGTCATTTTGTTTGTGTTTTTGATAAACCAAGATGAATAAATGTGTTATACCTAACAATTAGGGGTGCAACGATACACAAAATTCACGGTTCGGTTCGATACTTTGGTGTCACGGTTCGATATTTTTTCGATACAAAAAATGTTCATGCCTTTTTAATTTGTCATTTATTAAAATTATAAATATATATTTTAACTCAAAAGTACAGTTTTTTAATTTAATGTTGCTGAAACAACAAAATAATAAAATAAATAAATAAATCTATCTGATCGAGAAATCCCTCATCTTTGGAAAAGAGAGTTTATTACAGAGAAATGGCTCTTTCCAAAATAAAAGCTATACTATACGCTTCTTCTGGGCTATATTCTCAGCAGCATATTAAACATATCAGGTCCCCATAAGGAGAATCATGTGCTAACGGCTGTCTAAATGACTCGGGTAAAGTTTGTAGCATGTGTGCTTGTTGTTTTTGTCTGCTTCCACTTGTCTTTGCACTAGGATGATGTCGGCGTAAATGTGCAGTCATATTCGTTGTGTTCCCACTAGTGCTGTCAGCGTTAATGTTGTTAAAATGACTTTAACGTCATAATGCAGAAAATCTCCGTTAACGAGTTACCGCGGATCGCCCCATGCGAGGGGCTGGACGGCGTCAACACGTTAACAAGCTAACTGCGCTAACACACTAGTTCCCACCAATTGAGCATTGTGTGGCACATCCGACATACTGTTTTACTTTTGTCCATGACCTGCTCATGCTTCGCATGAAAACCAAGATAGTTTCAAACGCCAGATCTGAATGAGGGTGGGGGAGGTTCAATTTCGGGTAGCATTGAGGCAGTTGCCATGTTGCAACGAGCTTAGCTTCTGTCTTGCTAGCTTGCGCTGCGCTCAGTGGATCTGCACTCAACAGTGCAGCCTAGGCGGAGTAGTCGAACGCAGATCCACTGATCTCTCAACACAGACAGCATCGTCAGAAGAAAAGTTGATAAAATAAATTTAAAAAATTGTATTGTTCGATACATATGCGTACCGAACCGAAGGCACTGTATCGAACGGTTCAATATCGATATGAGTATTGTTGCACCCCTACTAACAATAGAGGCTGCCACGCCTCCTCACTGACAAAGGTTTTATTCCCTTCCTTGCTCTTAGAGTTGCTCTTAGAATTTTCTCCAAAAGTTGATTCTGTTCATCTGGACATAGCGTTTTCAGTGGGAGAAACAGTTCGTCACTCATCCAAGTGACTTCTTCAGTCTCAGCTGACTGCAGGTTCCCCCAATCTTATAAACAGTACATTTGCATAATGACTGAAAAGGTCAGTTCCTTCTTCATAATTATGCAAATTCTCATGACCATTGATCAACAACCACTGATCAATGGCCATGAGTACCATTTACAGAGAGTTGGGGAATGGCTGCAATCACAGCATTGTAAGATGGTGAAAGATGTACCCTTAGGCCCCCTCCTCAATTCAGAGATGGTTTTTCCCTTTTCACGTAAATGACCTCCTTGACTCCGCACTCAAACCAGCGTTCCTCCCTGTCCAGGATGTGCACATCCTCATCATTAAAAGAGTGTCCACTGGCCTGTAGGTATAAATAGACTGCTTAGTCCTGGCCTGACGAGGTAGCTATTCTGTGTTGTGCCATCCGCTTAACCAGAGGTTGTTTGGTTCCCCCGATGTATAAATCCTGGCCATCCTCCTGGCACTTAACAGTGTACACTATGTTACTCCGTTTGTGTTGGGGGACTCAATCCTTGGGGTGGACCAATTTTTGGCGCAGCGTGTTTTGGGGTTTAAAAGCCACAGATACGCAGTGTTTAGAAAAATTGCGTCTCAACTGTTCTGATACTCCTGATACATACGAGATCACTATAGGTTTTTGCTTTTGGCGCCTTCCCAGCTTTGACAAAAGTCCAGCTAGGATAACAACATTTACTCAGGGCCTTCTTCATGTGCTGTTCTTCTGCCTCCCTGGCCACTGTGTGTGTGGGGATGGTGTTCACTCTGTGTTGTAGCGTCCTGATGATGCCCAGTTTATGCTCCAGTGGATGATGAGAGTCAAACCTTAAATACTGATCCGTATGCGTAGGTTTATGGTACACATCAACTTTTAGATGTGCCACATTACTGATGGAAATCTCACAGTCTAAGAAGGCTAACCTGCCATTTTTCATATCTTCCCTGGTGAATTTGTGTTGGTCCACCTTAAATGTGATCTGTAAAATGTGGTATGTCCTGGTGTCCAGGTGTCATCCACATACCTGAACCAATGACTTGGTGGTGTTCCAGGGTAGGACAGCAAAGCCCTCTTTTCCACTTCTTCCATTTACAAATTGTCCATGAGGGGTGAAACTGGGGAGCCCATGGCACACCCACGTTTCTGCCTGTAGAACTGACCCTTGTATATGAAGTAGGTGGAATGAAGACACAGTTCCAAAAGCAAACACACTTGGTCAATGCTGAGAGTGGTCCTGTTGCTGAGGTTGGGGTCATCCTGTAATCTCTTACGAACTACCTCCAATGCTTCGGTGACTGGGATGCAAGTGAAGAGAGATGTAATATCGTACGAGACCATGGTTTCATCTGCCTCCATAATGACATCTCTCACCTTCTCAACAAATCCAAGGTGTTCTGGATGTGGTATTCAGAGCTGCCTACCAGTGGGTTGAGGATCAAAGCCAGAAACTTAGAGATGTTATAGGTAACCGAGTAAATCATGCAGACAATCGGTCTTAGAGTTGCACCCTGGCAGCTCTCACTCCTAACTCCAGTGAATCAATCCTGTGTATTTTCCTCTTTGAGTTAAAGTCTTTAAAAACGACATTTTCTGCCTATTTTGTGTGAGCATTCGAGCCCTCTATTCTTTTCTGGTGGTCACAGACTTTAAAACAACTCCAATTTAGAATCTCCAGGTAACCTGATATGAACATCTTTGTAATGAAAGAAAGCCAGAGAGAACCCATGGAGGTAAACACCTCACCACTGTGCACCCAAAAATGCAAGACTGAATGGCAAAATTAAAACACGAATCCAAAATTCAACAACAAATGACAACAAAATTTACTTTTGAACAAACACTACACAAGAAACAGCCAAATAATTACAGGTATTTTATTAATGTCTGAAGCCAATCGTGTGGTTATGAACCTGCCCTGTTGAAATGCTTTTAGTTTTTACCTGAGAAACATGAAGATTGATTTCTGAAAAGAAATTCCATCCAACTGAACCTGGTGGCTCAGAAATGGCTTAATACTATCAATCAAACCAGGAGGCATTTTGTCCACATTTTTAAAAATGAACATGGAGCGTTCACCGTTTGTGACATTGCTTTTGATCCACTCCTGTAACTGAGACTGAAGAGAGAGCAGAAAAAAGAAATACATATCAGTGGCCAAACAGAAAAGTTAAACCATTTTACTTGAAAATAAAACGTGTGGTACACCATACTTTATAGGTTACAATTTCACTTGGATGTGGGAAGTGATGTGTAGCTGAGAACACGTGAACAAACTGTCTGGCTTTTCCCTTCTCATAAATGTTTTCAGCAATTAGCTGGCTAACAAAGTTCTTCCCTGTGCCAGTCGGTCCATGCAGAGAGAGCACCAGAGGCTTCTTCGGGTGGTCATTGTCCATGAATCCACTCACAGCTTTGAAGATGATGTCTGATGCAATGTGTTGTCCAAAGAGTTTGTTTCCCAGGTCAGCCTTCAGACCTATAGAGTGGAAGAGTACAGAAAGTCACCAAGATCAGTTGCTAAAAAGTGACTGAAATTACACTAATCCAGTAAAATTCTACTTCCTGTGGTAACCTGACATGGCAAAACAAAGTTAGACCAGTTTTACATAATGGCCATATAACAAGCCATTTAACATTATGAGCAAATGTCATCTTGGCTGCTTCGAAAGGTAAACTAGTAAACAGCTATATCAGTTCAACTGTTGCCGGAGAAGTACTGCAGGAGAAAATGTCTCCAAACGTAGTGTTTAAATTGTTCAAACAACCCAGTAAACAACCCACACTCTGAAATCTTGTCTCACAGGATTTCAGAAATCTTGTCTCACAGGATTTCAGAGTGTACTCGGGCGGGATTATCGCTCATGAAGTCAAGCTTTCAGGTCCAGCGAAGTTTTGTTAATTCACTTTTTAATTACGTTTTCCTTAATGCCCGAGAGAATTACCTCAGTCGCTTTGATACTGGGAATTATTGTCATTGAGCACATAATTTTTTAATTTAAAATTTTCATGAAAAAGATCAATTTTTAATCTTTTGTAAGGCAGACTGAAAGGATCAGTGTTTGTGGAAGCATTGCTAGTGCCCGTCCATATGGTGCCATTTTTGCTGTAACCAGTTTTGACTGATTGACAATATCATGATGTTTACAGCTGCCCAAACCAAACATGGCAGGTAAAAACCCATCCTGCTGCTTGTTAGGTTTTGGCTGTGAGAGTTGAAAACCACAAGTCACGGATTTTTAATGTCTAGACTGTGCAGTAATTTAGATAATTAAGGTTAAAGCCAATTACCTATAGTAACAGTTAAACATACCATTATCATATTGCAAATATCTTTACACGGTTCATCATTTCCATAACCACTTATCCAATTCCATGAGGAGTTGGAGTCTATCCCAGTTAACTCTAAAGAGGCAGGATACACCCTGGACAAGTCACCAGTTTAATTAGCCAGTGTGCACCACCGGGTCCTTGATGCCACCAGTCCCTTTACCATACAATAATAATAATAATAAATTATTATTAACTATTATTAGCCTATTTATATCTCAGTTTACAGCCTGCTTTGGGGGATGGAGAAACATAAGAACATTAAAACGGTATGTTTAAACAGAAGAACACCAAAGTCACAAATGAAACAATGAAGGAAAAGATAAGAAAAAAAAAGAGGGCAACTGATATCGAGTCTCTTACATTATAACACTACCCACCTGCTGCATTGAAGCCCGTCCCTTCATTATCACGCCGAGTGCGGTGCTCTGTTTTTGGAATGAAATACTTGAACAATACCCCTATCCCAGTCCCAAGTAAGACACTGAGAGGCTCTATTGCTTGGTTCGAGCCCGAGCAGAGTAGTATCCCCAGCAGCAGGATGTGTTGCTTCCTTGTGTTCATTTCGCACGTCTTCAACAAACTGAAAGACAAACTGCAAAAGTAGACTTAGTCAACATCATGGGTGTTCCCTGAGGGCATGCAGAAGTGCTGAGTGAAGTCCATTAAAGTACAGGGTGAGCCATTTATATGCATACACTGTAATAAAATGGGAATGATTGGTGATATTAAAGTCCTGTTTGTGGCACATTAGTATATGTGAGGGGGCAAACTCCTCAAGATGGGTAGTAACCATGGTGGCCATTTAGAAGTCAGCCATCTTGGATACAACTGTTGTTTTTTCAATAGGAAGAGGGCCATGTGACACATCAAACTTATTGGTAATGTCACAAGAAAAACAATGGTGTGCTTGGTTTCAACGTAACTTTATTCTTTCATGAGTTATTTAAAAGTTTCTCTTTGTTCACAGCCATTGACATGTTGAAGAGGTTAACACGTGAGGAGCGGATTGAAATCGTGTTGATATCTGGTGAACGCAGTAACCGGGTCATTGCAGCAGATTTCAATGCAAGACACCCTACGAGACCACCCATCTCCCATGCTACAGTTAGCAAACTGCTTGCTAAGTTTCGTGAAACTGGTTCAGTGTTGCCAAAATGTGGACGCAAGAAAACTGTCATTAATGAAGAAACATCAGTGGCTGTCCTAGCTTCATTCAGCAAGAGCCCACAGTGTAGCACTCGCCGCATGTCACTGGAGAGTGGCATTAGTCGAACATCCCTTCGGCGGATGCAGAAGATTTTGTTCAGTGATGAGGCAAACTTTTATGTGAATGGTGAAGTTAACAAACAAAAGTGATGGTTTGGTGTGGTATATGGGGTACAACGATAGTGGGTCCATTCTTCATCAATGGAAACCTCAAGGCCACTGGATATTTGAAATTGCTACATGATGATGCGTTTCCCTCTTTATGCACTGAAGCTGGCACGTTCCCTGAGTTTTTCCAGCAAGATGGTGCACCACCACATTATGGGTGCCAGGTCCAAGCATTCCTAGATGAACAGTTTCCTGGAAAGTGGATTGGTTGTAGTGGGCCAGTTCAATGGCCCCCAAGGTCTCCCAATTTGACCCCCTGAGACTTTTATCTTTGGGATCATCTGAAGGCAATTGTCTATGGTGTGAAGATACGAGATGTGCAGCATCTGAAACTACGGATACTGGATGCCTGTGCTGGCATTTCTCCTGCGGTGTTGCTATCAGTGAGTGAAGAGTGGGAGAAGAGGGTTGCATTGACAATCCAACACAATGGGCAGCACATTGAACACATTTTATAAGTGGTCAGAAACTTGTAAATAACTCATGAAAGAATAAAGTTACATTGAAACCAAGCACACCATTGTTGTTCTTGTGACATTACCAATAAGTTTGATGTGTCACATAGCCCTCTTCCTATTGAAAAAACAACAGTTGTATCCAAGATGGCCGACTTCTAAATGGCCGCCATGGTCATCACCCATCTTGAGGAGTTTGCCCCCTCACATATACTAATGTGCCACAAACAGGACTTTAATATCACCAACCATTCCCATTTTATTACAGTGTATCCATATAAATGGCCCACCCTGTATACCAAAGTGATCTCTATCCACACATTTCAAACAGTAGTGTTCTGTACCACAGAGATGCTAACATTGTCTTTTTGCATCAAGCCTGTAAATTCCTACCACCTTGTGGTTGTAATTGGCTGTCATCTTTGTAAGGTAACTTGACTACCAGCAACAGGAATAAGTGTATAGTTGGTGTAGCAGTCCTGTTAACAACTACTGTGAGTAAAAAACTTCTTTTTTTTTTTTTTTTGTGACTTATTACAGTCATGATAATTTTCCTTAAGGACCTGAATCCTGAGTTCGAATTTTGGTTGGTGCACAGTGTTTAATATTGATTGGCTAGTAAATAACTTTGAAAAGTAACTTTTTATTTACTGAAAATGCAAAAGATTTCAGGGCTGGGGAACGCCCCCATTGTTTCCCTATCCTAACAATGCCTCTGGTGATCATCAAAGAATGCAATAACATTTCCGACCATTATTCTATGTTTAGAAAGTTGTTTATCCTCTACTGAGGGGGTATCAGTTTCATTCTGACTCACATAAGTTTCATTTTGAGTCTCTGCTCAACAGAAAACAAAAGTTAAAAAGTTCAGACCAACTAAGGCTACTCGTGGGTGCACTCAGCAGAAACGCACACACTACACTCTTTGTTGAGCAAGAGTAGGTGCTCCTGGTTCAGTGTTTATATTCAGTTTTGGATTGTGTAACACCTATGCCAGTCAGTCTTATCTGGCAGTGCTCTCTGAGTTACTCAGCTCCACCTCTCCTCCTTGCAGTTGAGCTAAAACCATGAGCTAAATCCTGTGTGTTTGTTTCCATTCAGAATTCTGTACAGTACCTACACCCCCCTGCTGAGAAAAACAAAGCCCCAGACAAAGACAATAAAAACCTGGCCTGAAGGAGCCCTTTCTCAACTGCAGGACTGCTTCTCAACAACTGTATGGGATTTGTTCTCCAGCCACAACCTCCAGGAGTACACGGACACTGTACTCTCGTACATCAGGAACTGTGTTGACAATGTCACCGTCAACAAAGGGTCAGGGTGTTTCCAAATCAAAAACCCTGGATGAATAGCGAAGTGCAATCCCTCCTAAAAAGCCGCAACACTGCCTTCAAGTCAGGGGACAGGGCTGCGTATAGGGCGGCCAGGGCAGACCTGAGTAGAGGCATCAGGAAAGCTAAGGCCGCCTATAGGAGGAGGATTGAAGATCACTTTGCTGACAACGACCCCAGAAAAATGTGGCAGGGGATCAATCACATTACCAACTACAGAAGCAATAACCAGGCAACATCTAGGACTGATGCCTCACTGGCTGAGGATCTAAACTGTTTCTTCGCCCGCTTTGAGACGACCAGGCCCTCAGCTGCCACACCACTTCCACCCGCCCCCAGCACTGGCACACTAACACTCAGGGAGCATCAAGTGAGGTGTGTTCTAAGGTCAGTGAATCCCAGGAAGGCGGCAGGTCCTGATGGAATACATGGAAAGGTTCTCAGAGCATGTGCTGACGAACTGACCGGAGTCTTCACTAAAATCTTCAACCTTTCCTTGTCATCAAACACCGTCCCGCCCTGCCTCAAAACCTCCACCATCATCCCCATCGCCAAGAAGACAGCTGTGGCCAGCCCAAATGACTACAGGCCTGTTGCAGTTACGCCTGTAGTGATGAAGTGCTTTGAGAGACTGGTCTGTCAGCACATCAGGGCCGGTCTGCCTCCCACTCTGGACCCCCACCAATTTGCCTACAGGACAAACCGATCCACCGAGGACGCTATCACCATAGCGCTCCACACTGCGCTGAGTCACCTGGAGCACCGAGGAAGCTATGTGAGAATGCTCTTTCTGGACTTCAGCTCAGCATTCAACCATATCATCCCGGAGATCCTGGTCCAGAAACTGTCTCACCTGGGACTCTCCACCCCCATCTGCCTCTGGATCAAGGACTTCCTGACAAATAGACCACAGTCTGTCAGACTCGACCCCCACCGGTCCAGCACCATCACACTCAGCACCGGGTCTCCACAAGGATGTGTTTTGAGTCCCCTCCTGTTTACGCTCTACACATCCGACTGCTCCCCTACCCATCTCTCAAACACCATCATAAGGTTCGCGGATGACACCACAGTGGTTGGACTCATCTCAAAGGGGGATGAGTCGGACTACAGAGATGAGGTCAACAGACTGACTGAGTGGTGTTCAGTTAACAACCTCCAACTGAACACCACGAAAACTAAAGAACTTATCTTGGACTTCAGGAAGGGCAGAGCAGACCCGGCCCCACTTTACATTCACGGGAACTGTGTGGAGAGGGTACGCTCCATGAGGTTTCTGGGCGTGCAGATCTCTGATGACCTCTCCTGGACTGCAAATACTACGGCGGTGGTTAAAAAGGCCCAGCAGCGTCTCCACTTTCTGAGAGTGCTCAGGAGGAACAACCTGGAGGAGAGGCTGCTGGTGACATTTTACAGAGCCACCATAGAGAGCATCCTAACGTACGGCATAACAACATGGTATGCAGGGTGCTCAGCTGTGGACAGGAAAGTACTGCAGAGGGTCATCAACACAGCCCAGAAGATCACTGGCTGCTCTCTGCCCAGCCTGGAGGTCACTGCAAACTCTCGGTACCTCAGCAGAGCTGGCAATATCATCAAGGACTACTCTCACCCCAGCAACCAACTGTTTGAACTATTACCGTCAGGCCGACGGTACAGGTCACATAAAACCAGGACAAACAGATTCAGGGATAGCTTCTTTCCCAGAGCTATCACCGTAGTAAATAAGCACAAAAACAATTGAACCTATTCCATACGTCACTGTCATTATATTAATGCTGCTATTCATACTGTCATTATATTAATGCTGCTATCCTGTATATATTGTACATACTATTGTTTGAGTACTTACGATTGTTTTTTTTGTACTTTTTATATTTTACATTTATATTTATTATTGAAACTTGCACCAAGGGAGTGGCACTCCAATTTCGTTGTACTCTGTACAATGACAATAAAGGCTATTCTATTCTATTCTATTCTATTCTATTCTATTCTATTCTAGTTGAGAATTAAAAAATGTATGATACAGGTGATGAATGCTGTAATGATTTTCCAAACATCATAGTAACATAAAAGTTGTATAAATGGCGGGAATACATCTTCAATGTTAAGCCAAGCTTCAGTGTTGCAGTTAAGATGGCGCGGCCATGTCCAGACGCCTTCCTGACCGGTCCGCTCCGACTATGCACGTTTTTAGTTTTTCACTTATTTTTTGCTCTGGTTTACATTCCAAAATCCTCTAGTTTTATAGTCTACGACAGCAGATCACTTGTAAACATTGGTGACAAGGTTGCACATTTAATCTTGGACACTTTTAAACCCGACCCATCCTGGCCACCAGCGATACTACTTGGCACGGAGAACAACAACGGACGGGCCGCTCATCCAAGGCGTAGAACAAAGAAGCGCGCTGGCATTCGGGACAGACTGAGACAGCAGGCGCATCGCTCACCGCTGGCTGCCCAGCATTCTACTGGCCAACGTACAATCACTGGAGAACAAGCTCGATGACCAAAGAGCAAGAGTCACCTTCCAACGTGACATGAGGGACTGCAACATTCTGTGCTTCATGGAGACATGGCTGACCCCCACCGTGCCGGACCAGGCCGTAACTCCGTCGGATTCATTCTTTGTGCTCCGCGTGGACAGAACAGTAGAGTCAAACAAAACCAAAGGTGGAGGAGTGTGTTTCATGGTAAACAGAAAGTGGTGTGATGCCGGGAGCATTTCTACTCTTCCCAGCGGCTGCTCGCCACATCTGGAATTCCTGAGCATTAAGTGCCGCCCTTTCTATCTGCCCCATGAGTTCACCTCGGTCATCGCCACGGTGGTCTACATCCCACCCCAAGCGGACACAGGTATGGCTTTGTCCGAACTACATGATGTGCTGAGTTCGCTTCAAAACCAGGACCCGGGCACAGCCCTCATTGTAGCAGGAGACTTTAATAAAGCGAACCTTGGACAAGTCATGCCAAATTTCTACCAGCATGTCTCGTGTCTGACGAGGGGGGAATCGAATTTTGGACCACTGCTATACGCCATACAAGCAGGGCTACAAAGCTGTCTCACACCCGGCTTTTGGGAATTCTGACCACAACACCATCTTCCTCATTTCCCAGTATAAACAAAACATACGGAGGGAAGAAGTAACCACGAGGGACGTGAAACGTTGGTTTGCCCAATCAGAAGCTACACTACAGGACACACTCAACAACATGTTCAGAGCATGCACAGTCGGCATCAACGAGTTTACGGAAGTAGTAGTATGCTTCGGCAATATGCTAGCGGAGGCGATTATCCTCACTGCGAGAGTCACCACATTCCCGAACCAAAAACCGTGGGTGGACAGATCGATCCGCACTGCAGTGAATGCCAGGACCGCCACCTACAACGCGGGTCTCGCCACTGGCGATATGAGCTCCTACAAAGCAGCCTCATACGGCGGTGAGAGATGCCAAGTGCCGGTACCGGGAGCTACGCACCATTATGGACTACAAAGCAAGGGACACTGCACTGATCAACGCCGACTCTGCATTCACCAACAAGCTGAACCAGTTCTACGCCCGTTTCGAGGTTAGCCAGGCAGCTAATGCTAACTATCGCCTGACTACCGAGGACAGTGACGTCATCAGCGAGAGACCGGCGATCAGCATCGCGGATCACGATGTCCGAGCGGCACTGAGGAGAGTGAACACAAGGAAAGTGGCGGGGCCAGACGGCATCACCGGCCATCTGCTGCGCTGCTGTGCTGACCAGCTAGCAGGTGTGTTCACTTCCATCTTCAACGAGTCCCTGGCAAATTCTCTGGTCCCCACATGCTTCAAAAGATCCACCATCATCCCTGTGCCCAAGAACAGCAAATCCTCATCCCAGAACGATTACCGGCCAGTTGCACTGACCTCGGTAGCAATGAAGGTGTTCGAGAGGCTGCTGAAAAACATCATCTCCTCCTCCATCCCACACACCATAGAGCCGCTCCAGTGCGCCTACCGACCCAACAGATCCACAGAGGACACCATCGCCCACGTCCTGCACACCACCCTTAGCCACATGGACAAGAAACAGGGTAACTATGTGAGAATGCTGTTTGTTGATTACAGTTCAGCGTTTAACACAATAGTGCCCAGCAGACTGTTCACAAAGCTGATGGATCTGGGACTCAGCAGCCGTTTGTGTGCATGGGTGTTGGACTTCCTCACTGGCAGAACTCAGGTGGTGAGGGTGGGCAGGTGCTTCTCCAACAGCATCACCATCAACACAGGAGCACCACAGGGATGTGTCCTCTCGCCACTGCTCTACTCTACACTTCAGACTGTGTGGCCACCCACGGCTCCAACACCATTGTGAAGTTTGCTGACGACACAGTGGTGTTGGGCGCCATCTCCAACAACGATGAGACAGCCTACATGGATAAAGTGAAGAATCTGGCATCATGTTGCCAGGACAACCATCTCCAGCTGAACGTTGGCAAGACCAAGGAGCTGGTGGTGGACTTCAGAAGGAGTCAGTACAGTGACTACAAGCCCATTATCATCAATGGAGCTCCAGTGGAGAGGGTGCAGTCCTTCAAGTATCTCGGTATCCACATGTCCTCAGACCTGACATGGTCTGCCCACATTCAGGTCCAGACCAAAATGGCCAGGCACCGCCTGTACCACCTACGACAACTGAGGAAGTTCAGGGTCTCTCCAGAGATCCTCAGGATTTTCTATACAGGCGCTGTGGAGAGCATCCTCACACAGAATTATGGTTTGGGAACAGCTGTGTTAAGGACCAAAAAGCTCTTCAGAGAGTGATCCGTACAGGAGAACGCTGCTGCAGGTTTGCTCTCCCCCGGCTTCAGGACATCTACACCAGGAGATGCCAGACTAGATCAGCGCAGATACTGAAGGACCCGTCCCATCCTGGCAACAAACTGTTCCAACTTCTGCAATCCGGTAGAAGGTTCCGCATCATCCGGGCAAGGACAAAGAGACTCAAGAGGAGCTTCTATCCCGCCCCACCCCACCCCTTTTTGCACAAGTCGAGGAGCATGTCAGGTTACATTTCACTGTGTGTTATACCTGTATAACTATGCATGTGACGAATAAAGAACCTTGAATCTTGAACCTTGAAGCCAGAACACTGAGGATGGGTCACAAATGGGTCCAAATCATAACACCGATGCAGCAAAAAGAATGGCTAAAAAAGAAGCATATTAGGGTAATGAAGTGGCCTAGTCTGCTGCAAAAACAGACAAAACCCATCATTTCCATGGTGAAGAGAAACCAAGTGAACAACACTCTCCAAGAGGTGGGCACATCGATATCCAAGTCTACCCTAAAGAGAAGACTGCATGACAGTAAATACAGATGCCACTGTCATTTTCGTTCATAGCCTTGTTACCTCTCAGATCTACTGTAATTTACTCTTATTTGGCCTTACACAATAATCCTTTAATAAGCTTCAACGTGTCCAGAACTCAGCCACCCGTATTGTCACTAGGACTCCCTCTACCCACCACATCACCCCTATTCTGAAGCAGCTTCACTGGCTCCTGGTCAAATCTCACATTATATACATTTAAGGCTATTCATTCTCTCTCCCCACCATACCTTTCTGACTTGGTTCAGATCGCCATCCCATCCCAGTGCCTCAGATCATCCTCTTCCCTTTCTCTTTCTGTTCCTTCCTCTCCTCTTGTTTCTATGGTGTGGCAGGGCTTTTAGTCGCTCTGCCTCTTGACTTTGGAATTCCCTACCCACTTACCTCAGAAACATCACTTCATTCCCTCTTTCGAAGTCCAACCTGAAAACCCACCTTTTTAAAACTGCCTACTCCATATAAATTATCCATGATCTTAGACTTTCTATTTGCTACTCTAATTATTGTGTATATTTCATGTTTTTATCACTTTTTTATTTTGCTGTACAGTGTCCTTGAGTGTTTTGAAAGGCACTTTTAAAAAAAATGTATTATTATTATTATTATTATCGTTAATATTACAGAGGGTTCACTGCAAATGCAAGCCACTATAAGCTTCAAGGATAGAAAGGATAGATTGGACTAGATTGACACTAAGACACTCCCAAACCAAGACATTCTCCTTTGGGATTTTTGGTAAGGGGGAGAATTCATAGCTCCATCAAGTACGGTAAGTCGTTCAGGTCCTGAAGCAGCAAAGCAGCCCCGGACCAGAGACACACTACCACCAGAAGGTTTGACTGTTTGTATGATGTTCTGTGTTGTTTTTACAGCAGACATAACGAGACTTCAGGATGAAACAAACAAACAAACAAAAAAAAAACAGCAGCAGTTTTTACCTTGAAACTCTCCCGTGATTCCATTTTCACCCAGTCTCTTTCTTATGGTTGAATTACAAACTCTGATCTTAACTGAGGCAAGTAAGGCCTGCAGTTCTTGAGATGTTGTTCTAAGTTCTTTTGTGATCTCCTGCATGACTATTGTCAGTGTGCACTTGGTTGGTCGTCCCAAAGTCATAGAAATGGATTTGCAACCCTTGTCACACCAAATTTGTTGACATCTGTCAGTTGCATAGTTATCTGTCAAAATCATCTGAGGAAGTCATCTGACAAAGTAATCTGTCAACAATGCCATCAACTTTATTTCTGATCTTGAGGTTTTTAGACTGTGGCATAACGTGATGCTTTTTTAAAAATCTGTTAGCCTGATTGTTCAGACAGGTTAAATTTAAGCGATTTCTCACTTCAACATGGAAGTAATCAGGGTGTTGTAAATTAAATCAACTCAGATGATCCTATTTCATTATCACTGTGTGCAGTGATACAGCTTGTTTTAAGTTCGTCCTTCCTGATGCTTGCAGAGTTCAGTAAACTCTGTGACTAGATTTTACAATGTTCCTGTCTGATATTTGTCATCAGTTCTTAAGCACTACATCACTGTGAAAACTGTACCTCCAAAAACAAAAGTTTTTGTCTGTGCAAACTGATATAAATCAAAAGATGCAAAAAACCCAACCTATCTCATAGATATTAGATGACTTTAGTTTCATTTGGAATCACAAGTTTTTAGTATGTTAAACAGAAAGCAATTAAAATAATTGTTTTTCTTCTAATGGTCTTCTATTATGCACTTGTCATAGTATTTGAAAAAAGCGGAAGCTTTTTTTCTTAACAGTTTTTAAGATTTTTAAGTTTTGAAAGACTTTGATAAACTTATGCATACATTTATCACCACTAGACTGGACTACTGCAACTCTCTACCTCTGCCTCCAGCACTCTTCTCTCCATCGTTTGCCGTTATTTAAAAATGCTGCTGCACGCCTTTTAACTGGTACTAGAATGTATGATCACATCAATCCAATTTTAGCTAACTTGCACCGGCTCCATGTCAAATATCACATTGATTTTAAAATTCTCTTGCTTACTTTTAAAATTTTAAACAACTTGGCACCTAGCTATCTATCTGAACTCCTACAACCCCCAAAAAAGAACTAAGATCTTCTAGTCAGATGCTCTTAGTTCAACCAAGGTCTCGGCTGAAGTCCAGAGGTGATCGTGCCTTTGCAACTGCAGCACCTAGACTCTGGAGTAAACTTCCTGTTGATATTCATACTTCTGAGTCTATTCAGTCTTTTAAATCACTTCTTAAAATTCACTTTTTTACTTTGGCTTTTAAATCAAAGTAGTTTCACTATCATTCGGCTTGCTTTTTATGTTTGTCATCTGTGTTGTTTGTTGTTCTGTTTTGTTTGTTGATGTTTTGTATTTAATTTTTTATTCTCTTTTTTGCTGATTGTGAAACATTTTGGTCAACACTGTTGTTTTTAAAATGTGCTATAGAAATACATTTTGATTTGATTTAATTTGATTTGATTTAAAGAATCACCGACATTGCAAAAATCAGTGGCTATGTATTGTTATTATTATTATTATTATCATTATTATTATTATTATTATTATTAATAATAATAATAATAATAATAATAATAATAATAATAATAATAATAATAATAATAATAAACATTGACTTACCCTTAGCATCTGGATTTGAAGGAAAGAAAAAATGTTATTTAGACAAGATTTTTAGTCCTTTTTAAAAATCAGATCAAACTTGTTGAACTCAAAATTACTTTTTTACTTTTTTTCTAGTCATGTTTACTCCATTCGAGATGGAAGCAAATGAAAAAACATACATATCAGAAACTTTTAAGGTTTACGAAAAGGTGATGGCGTTGGTTAAAATATATTTCTTATATTTCTGTACAGTAAACAAGAAAATATGTTTGTTTGCATACCAGGCATCTTCACATGATTTTTAGTCTCTCTTTACTCTGAAATGAAATGTTAACCCATGATTAAATTATTAGACTAGTAAATTAGTAAATTATAGATTATATAATATTAAATATTGAATCCAGAGAAAATGATTTCTGTATGAATGTTCAACAAGTATTTAAAATTAATTTTAAAAGTCACAAAAAGCTGATTCACAGTCCTCTGCAAGTCAGCTTTAGAAGTAACAAAATATCAAAAATCAGACAAACTATAACTTGCACTAAAACATGCCACACCATTTATATTATAACACACTCACACACATAGAGTTTTTTTAACTCAATAGTTACATCATCCCATGATTACTTCCTTAGAGAAGTTGCTCAGATTATAGGAAATGGTCTTGTGCTGGATGCACCGAGGCGGAGGGGAACAAATACCAGACCAAAAATAGAAGAGCCCTCCCACCCAGTTACTGTGTGTGTGTGTGTGTGTGTGTGTGTGTGTGTGTGTGTGTGTGTGTGTGTGTGTGTGTGTGTGTGTGTGTGTGTGTGTGTGTGTGTCTGAGAGTTTGACAGTAATATAGTGCACGTAAGAAAGAAAATGAGAAGAGACTAATACAATTAATAAAATATGGTAAAGGGCTCATACAGTGTTGTGTACAAGCCCTGACCATCTTTATGCTTTACTTAGCTGACAAACTAGTATTGAAATAAGTTGAAAGATAAAAATTTAAAAATTCAGCTATTAGTAGGTAGAAGACTGACCATTCTAAATTAAATACCGCACGTGTTTATTATTCATCATTCTATTATTCTTCATTTCTCTAATAAGTCTTTATTATTCTTATTTTACCATTTCACACATCAAGGTCAGTGAAACTGCTATATAACTTACCATATGGTTAGGGTTAGGGTCTTAGAGGGTTAGATGCCTTGATATCTCGCTCTGTGACTTTGCACTTGTGCTGGATGCACAAGGGCGACCGTGCTGTACAAACTCTAGCACCAAAGCTGTGGAACAGTTTACCTCCCCCTCTACATACCATTAACTCTGTGGCTTCTTTTAAAAGCTGGTTTTTATATTCCCCGTAAAGCACTTTTTAATAGAATCCTGTTGTTAAAAGTGCTATATAAATCAGTTTTACTTACATACTTAGCCTGATTCTCTGACCTCACCTGCAGCTCAAGTGTTATGTAACCCTCCATGGCGTCAAGGCTCTAACATCAGCATGTGTAGTAGGCTATCCACAGAAACCTTAGAATCTCAGCTAAATTCTCATACAAACCTTTTGTACAACCACCACATGTAAACGGCTAAAGAAAGGCTAGTTAGCTTCTAGAGCTATCACCAATTCCAAACACCAAGTTTCACCATGCTCCAACTAAAATTCAGTGAACGAGCCACAAAAGAAGACCACAAAAACGTGTAGTGGCACAAATGAAACTGAGTTTTTAATTGCAGAGAAATGCTCCACTGCTTTTGGGCATTTCATTTTCAAGCAGGAAGCTCAGAAAACCCCTAGGGGCTTAACAGTGACCAAATATATGGGTCCATCTCTCTGTTAGCACTGCGTCAGACTGACCAGGGTGTTCCCTGCCTCTCGCCCTGTGCAAGTTGGCTCCTCTTTTCCAGATATTTGCTCAGTAGGTACAAATGAACAACTTAATAATAAATCTTAGGATGTCCCATTTTTCTTCATGACATGTTTACTTTTGTGCTATATCAGTATTTGTTTTTGTTTGTGTGTCTGTGCCTGCTTGCACATCTTATAAGGCTGAAAACTAAAGCAGACAGAGCTTTCACCACAGCAGCCTCCAGACTCTTTTTTGACTTGCGTTTGGTAAACTTTTATTTTCTTCTTTTTAATGATCTGGTATTTTTGTTGTGAAGTACTTTGTGACTCAAAAGGCGGTATATAAAAACTTACTTACTTGTTTATTTGGTGTCAAAACCAAAAGGATGAGAGAAAAAACAAAGACTACTGTATGATACACAGTCAGTCTTAAACCTTGTGAAGTAGTATTGACCTCCAGCTCCAGTCCATCATTTACATAACCAGGAGGCACTCTGAAGGGCACCTCTTAGCCAAACAATGGACTGCTACCCAACTTCTGGAAAAGGTGCAGCAGACTGTTTTTCTAAACCAGCTTCTGTCTCCAAAAGTCTTCATATGTACTCTGCAGATGTGTATATTACGTACATGCAGTACCTACATGCATGTATTGATATAGATATGGGTAGATGAACATTGGTGTGTATATACTGAAACCAGGCTGGAGGGTTCCTGTTTTCTTATTGTTAAAGGGATGTAGTGGAGTGTGGTCTGTGACTCGGCTGCAGGGAGGGGTAGTGCATTGGGTTTAGGGGGCAGTGCCAGGGGAGGCTGGCCAACGCAGCTGGCAATGACCATCTAATCATGCCTTTCCTATTTCAGTGGCACGTGGAGACCTGGAAGGGAGAGGAGAGAAGCGGGAAGTGGACAGCAGCAGAGAGCAAAACACAAACAGAAACTCTCTATGAGCTAGTTGATGACATCATCCTGAGCCATCCTGTAAATCAAAGACTGTAGAGCACTGAAACGGTTGTCCTGGTCAGGAATAGCACCGAATCATGTTACAATCCCTGTGGGATGGAGTTTTTCCAATCCCACATTAGCAAAGAGCTTGCTCATGGGGGTCATTTGATTGTTGGCGTTTTCTCTGTATTACATTGTGTAGTCTTTACATTATAATAAAAAGTGCCTTAAAGAAAGCAAAGCAAATCAGTTCTGTCAGTTTGACAGCTTTATACTCCATAAAATGTTACCATTGTTTCATTTAAGTCTGTAAGTCATGACAGAATATTGAAATTGTCAAAAAATTTTATACAAGTATTTTAAAATGTATTTATCACGGTTCAGCATAACAGAATAAAAAAAAAACAGTCAGTTAAGGCCACGTGTTTTTTGAGCAATGATAATTACTAATTTGGTAATTTTGGATAGGTATACCATTACAGCACATTTTAAGCAAACAGCTGAGATGAGATTAAAGTGCAGAGTTTCTGAAAATGAAACTGTCAGTTGGGTTAAGGATAAAAAACTTTCCAAACAGAATCTATCAACAGGAAATACACTGTGAATTTACCACATTTTACTTTCTATTTAAACCAGTCAACTTTTCACTGCTGCTGTCGGTGTATAAGTTTGTGTGTGTTTTGGTGGATTGCCTCTAAAACTACCTAACTGTTCTTTACGGCTTTTGTCTTGTCTTTCACTTTTTCTTTCTGTTTACTTCAAGAATATCCAGTGCTTTATGGTACGTTAATCATGTTTATACAAATCATATCGTGTGATAGAGTATACTAATACATCTTGTCGCATAGCTTTACTCTGTGACAAGATGTTTCTAATTTAAAAGATGTTGCAGAAATGCAAGAAAGCAGTCCTAGATATTTGAGATATTTGTTAAATATGGAGATTAAAGTACATAACATGGTCAAAAGGGATTCTAAGATTCTTCACAACCAAGGCAATAACATCCAGAGTCTGGTTAGACACCACGGCTTACCAGAATTATAACCATTAAAATTTCACTATTTATTTTAGTGCTATGAAGCTTTAATAAGGACAAAGCTATTTTTTAACTTTATTATTAAAAATGTATTGATCAGAAAAAAACAAACAAACTGCACCTTCCATCTACTAAACCAATTCAAACGATTTAAATAAAAAGACGACTGCCTAACGTGAAGTAAAAAAAACACCTTCAGCTGCACAATGTTGTTAATTCTCACCTACTGTACAGATGTCTCAAAAAACATTTCTAATTTCCTTTTCTTGTTTTCTGTTTGATCGGCTTGTCACTCAAAATTTTAATGAAAGCCTTCTAACTACCCCTAGCTCAAATTAATGACACCCCCTTTTCCTGTCAGTTGTCCTTTTACCTTTTTCACATCTTGTAGCTATTTTTGGCTGCTAGGACACTCACAGGCAGAGGGTGGACTTTTGATCTAGTATTTAGTCGTCTTCCCCACAGTGGACACACCATAAGAGCATTTCTTATAACCCAAGCAACTTCAAGTAATTGAAGTAAGTAATCATGAGATTTTTTACATATGCGATTTTTTTCCTTCTAAAGTGTATACATTAATTGTCAGTGTGCGCATTTTGAGTGTCTTTTGTATTTTTGATTTCTTTTTGCTGTTTGGGGAAAATGTTTTAGTTCTAGTGTTTACAGTTAGAACCTAACCAAGACTAAACTCCATACCAAGTGTAAGTGTAGTTAGTCTTATGCTCTGTTTTCTTGTTGATGTGTCTTTCCCTGTTTCCTGTATGAGCCTGTATGTCTCTTAAGTTATGCCCGTGTCTCCCTCTGTCTAAAAACTATGTAAACTCTTTCGGTTTACATATTCCCCTCATTATATTACTCTGTGTCTCCCCAGCATGTCTCCTCCCATCGTTGTGTGAAATAGTCTGCGTCTTATTGTTTCCTGTTTTACTTTGACAGTGTCGTGTCCTGTGTTCAGTGTGTATAGTTTTGCTTCCTCTGTGTTGTCAGTCCAACTTGCTCCAGTTTTGTTCCCTGTGTGTTTCCACTCTCCCTAATTACCCTTGTGCACTTATATTGTGTCTTTTTTCCTCTTTCCTTTGTCAGATTGTCTCTATTTCCTCTGTGTCCTTTGTGTTATGGTCCAGTTCGCTCATTCGATTTTCCCTGTGTTTTACTTTTGCTTTTGTTTTTCAAGTTTAGTCAGTTAGGCTGGTCTCGGTTTCATGTTTTGCCTTTTATGTTAACATTGCAGCTTCAATAAACGGCTCGCTTTCTGTTCAGCTTTATTAATTTAAAATGTCTGTAGAACATTAATCAATAATTAATAAATTGTTTAACAACTTGTGTCAGAGTGGAAATATATATGGGCCTGACTGTATTTACATATATATTGGTTGGGATTATTTGAAGTTAAATAAGGCCAAGCGTGAATCTGACAAACATTTTTGCAATTTTGAAAAAATAATACTTAAGCTAATGAAATTTCTCTTGTTTTTTCAGATATGGAGGCTGAGGGTAAGTGATGTAATGTGGCAGTCCTACAGTCATTTTCAGAATGTCTTTTAAAACTAAAATAGTGGTAAGGTGTGCGGTGAGATGAGAGATGAGAGAAAATGGGAGTAGAGAGATACGAGAAGAAAACACAAAGTAAGGAAGCTGTTTGAGAGGAGTAGATTAATAAGCTGGAGCCTGTAGCGTAAGAGGCAGGCTACATCCTGGACAGGTCACCTGTGGGCTAACACTTAGAGACAGACAACCATTTGTACTCACATTCACACCTACGGACTCACACCTAATCTAGAATGACCATTTAACCTAACCTCACTAAATGTCATGGTCCTGGGTCATTTGACCCAATGTTTTGTTTTAATTATTATTATCTTATGCTTTAGGTTATTCTGGTTATGTCTTTTGTTATGATTTCTCGTTCCTAGGTTTTGGTTCCCATGCTCCCTCTGTTCCAGTTCAGTCAGGTCTTTGTGTAAAGCCCGTGTCTCTTAGTCTGTGTCTTTGCATGTGTTTTTTGAGTTTCCTGTTTTATTGTGAAGGTCTTTGTCTTATGTCAGTGTGTTCAGTTTTGCCTGTCTCGTCTTGCTTATTAGGTTCAGCTGTGTCTCCCTCCTGTGTGTGGTTTCCTCATTTCCCTTTGTGTATATTAGTGTGTGTTCTCCAGTCAGTAGTGGTTTTTGAGATGGGCGACTGGTAGTGGTGTGCGGATCGATACTGAAGTATCGATTCTTCTGATACCAGTAATTTATGTTCTAGAATTGATTCTCATATTAAAATATCGATATTTTAGTACTTTGGGGTAAATTTGTAGTTTATCATTAACAGGAACACAGTGGAAAGAAACTCATTCGGATCATCTGGATTGTAAGGAACTACTTCCCCTTACGCCTTTCATAGTCATGTGCGAAATACGGCTGAATAAATGTGTCGCAGCCCCTGGCATGCGCACTCACAACAATGGCTGAGCATAAACGGAGTGGCACCTAATAACCAGCTCGAAAAACAAAACTACACAAAAACAAACCAACAAACTAGGGCTGTCAACGTTTTACGCTGTCATCACAATTAACGCGATTAAAAATTTTAACGCAATTAATCCATCTGTGGCGCAGAATTACTCAAAATCCCTGAAATGTTTCTGTCAAAGCATTTCAGGCTGTTTGTCCAAAGTTTGTCCATTCTGCGCTCCAGATGGGTTGATTGCATTACAAATTTTATTCGCGATAATCATGATGACAGCGTTAACGCATTAACATTGACAGGCCTACAACAAACACAAAAACTGAAGACATTATGATATAGACTTATAATTTGCACCGATGTGTTTTCTAAATTCTATCACACACATATACGCGAAAATGTTCGCCCAGGGCACCAAACAGGCTGTTGGTCCATCTGTGTTACCTACGTTTCTCTGCTCACCGTGTCCCGTGTTTCTCCCTGTGTGCTTATACAGTGGGATGCAAAAGTTTGGGCATCCTTGTTAATAGTCATTATTTTCCTGAATAAATCGTTGGTTGTTACAATAAAAAATAAAATGTCAGTTAAATATATCATATACGAGACACACACAGTGATATTTGAGAAGTGAAATGAAGTTTATTGGATGTACAGAAAGTGTGCAATAATTGTTAAACAAAATCAGGCAGGTGCATAAATTTGGGCACAACAAAAAAAGAAAGAAAATCAATATTTAGCAGATCCACCTTTTGCAGAAATTACAGCCTCTAAACGTTTCCTGTAGGTTCCAATGAGAGTCTAGATTGTGGTTGAAGGTATTTTGGGTTTGATGGCTTCCGAGCATGGACAGCTCTCTTTAACTCACACCACAGATTTTCAACAATATTAAGGTCTGGGACTGAGATGGCCGTTCCAGAACGTTGTACTTGTTCCTTTGCATGAAAGCCTTAGTGGATTTTGAGCAGTGTTTCAGGTCGTTGTCTTGTTGAAAGATCCAGCCCCGGCGCAGCTTCAGCTTTGTCACTGATTCCTGGACATTGGTCTCCAGAATCTGCTGATACTGAGTAGAATCCATGTGTCCCTCAACTTTGACAAGATTCCCAGTCCCTGCACTGGCCACACAGCCCCACAGCATGATGGAACCACCACCATGTAGGTAGCAGGTGTTTTTCTTGGAATGCTGTGTTCTTTTTCCTCCATGCATAACACCCCTTGTTATGCCCAAATAACTCAATTTTAGTTTCATCAGTCCACAGCACCTTATTCCAGAATGAAGCTGGTTTTTCCAAATGTGCTTTAGCAAACCTCAAGTGGCCCTGTTTGTGCTGTGGGCGGAGAAAAGGCTTCCTCTGCATCACTCTCGCATACAGCATCTCCTTGTGTAAAGTGCGCCAAATGGTTGAACGATGCACAGTGACTCCATATGCTGCAAGATGATGTTGTATGTCTTTGGTGCTGGTCTGTGGGTCGACTCTGACTGTTCTCTCCATTCGTCGCTTCTGTCTATCCGAGATTTTTCTTGGCCTGACACTTCGAGCCTTAACTTGAACTGAGCCTGTGGTCTTCCATGTTCTCAATATGTTCCTAACTGTGGAGACAGACAGCTTAAATCTCCGAGGCAGCTTTCTGTATCATCATGATGGTGAACAATCTTTGTCTTCAGGTCATTTGACAGTTGTTTTCAGACCCTCATGTTGCTACTCTTCAGGGAAAATAAAAAGAGGAGGGAAGCTTACAATTGACTCCCTTAAATACTCTTTCTCATTATTGGATTCACCTGTGTATGTAGGTCAGGGGTCACTGAGCTTACCAAGCCAATTTCCGTTCCAATAATTAGTTTCAAAGCTTTTGGAATCAATAAAATGACAACAGTGCCCAAATTTATGCACCTGCCTGATTTTGTTTAAACAATTATTGCACACTTTCTGTACATCCAATAAACTTCATTTCACTTCTCAAATATCACTGTATGTGTCTCCTATATGATATATTTAACTGACATTTTTTATTGTAACAACCAACGATTTATAAAGGAAAATAATGACTATTAACAAGGTTACCCAAACTTTTGCATCCCACTGTATAAGCACACAGGGAGAAACACGGGACACGGTGAGCAGAGAAACGTAGGTAACACAGATGGACCAACAGCCTGTTTGGTGCCCTGGGCGAACATTTTCGCGTATATGTGTGTGATAGAATTTAGAAAACACATCGGTGCAAATTATAAGTCTATATCATAATGTCTTCAGTTTTTGTGTTTGTTGTAGGCCTGTCAATGTTAATGCGTTAACGCTGTCATCATGATTATCGCGAATAAAATTTGTAATGCAATCAACCCATCTGGAGCGCAGAATGGACAAACTTTGGACAAACAGCCTGAAATGCTTTGACAGAAACATTTCAGGGATTTTGAGTAATTCTGCGCCACAGATGGATTAATTGCGTTAAAATTTTTAATCGCGTTAATTGTGATGACAGCGTAAAACGTTGACAGCCCTAGTTTGTTGGTTTGTTTTTGTGTAGTTTTGTTTTTCGAGCTGGTTATTAGGTGCCACTCCGTTTATGCTCAGCCATTGTTGTGAGTGCGCATGCCAGGGGCTGCGACACATTTATTCAGCCGTATTTCGCACATGACTATGAAAGGCGTAAGGGGAAGTAGTTCCTTACAATCCAGATGATCCGAATGAGTTTCTTTCCACTGTGTTCCTGTTAATGATAAACTACAAATTTACCCCAAAGTACTAAAATATCGATATTTTAATATGAGAATCAATTCTAGAACATAAATTACTGGTATCAGAAGAATCGATACTTCAGTATCGATCCGCACACCACTACCAGTCGCCCATCTCAAAAACCACTACTGACTGGAGAACACACACTAATATACACAAAGGGAAATGAGGAAACCGCACACAGGAGGGAGACACAGCTGAACCTAATAAGCAAGACGAGACAGGCAAAACTGAACACACTGACATAAGACAAAGACCTTCACAATAAAACAGGAAACTCAAAAAACACATGCAAAGACACAGACTAAGAGACACGGGCTTTACACAAAGACCTGACTGAACTGGAACAGAGGGAGCATGGGAACCAAAACCTAGGAACGAGAAATCATAACAAAAGACATAACCAGAATAACCTAAAGCATAAGATAATAATAATTAAAACAAAACATTGGGTCAAATGACCCAGGACCATGACATTTAGTGAGGTTAGGTTAAATGGTCATTCTAGATTAGGTGTGAGTCCGTAGGTGTGAATGTGAGTACAAATGGTTGTCTGTCTCTAAGTGTTAGCCCACAGGTGACCTGTCCAGGATGTAGCCTGCCTCTTACGCTACAGGCTCCAGCTTATTAATACTTATTATTAAGTACTTCAAATAGTGTAGTGGTTAATACATTAAAAACTGTAAGGCTGCACATTTAATTCCAGCTGGAGATATTAGCTTTTAATAGTAATAAAATTCTGGAGCTTACCACCAGCACATTGTTATTATCCATCATTAAGATGGTATATTTCCTTCTGTGTAGCCCATGCAGATATCTGAGGACCTTATGTTGGGTTATTTGGCAGACTGGAGGTGATCGACACTTTTCTCTTTTCTCTTTATATCTCTGTATTTGCAGCGCATGCAGTTCTGCAAGGAGGTGCAGAAATTACTGTTAATATGGCCGGGATAGTGGAGATGATCGACACCTTTGATCGGCCCGGTAAAGCTTTTGCTGCTGGTACCTACGCAGGAGCAGATGCATTTGCAGATGGATTTGAGGACAAACCTGGAAAGCGTGTTCCAAAGGCAGGAGTGTATGCTGCTGCAGGAGTGGGCTACGCTCGTGCTGAATGGAGCGTTTTTGACGCGGAAGCCAAAGGTCCAAATGCCAGTGCAGGAGCCGGAGCTTCTCTATCTTCTCTCAGTGCACGAGCTTTTGCCAGAGCAGAAGTAGCCAGTGCTTCAGCCTCTGCTGGTCCATTGAAAGCTAAAGTTGGCCTGGCAGTAGATACAGGAGTTGGAATTGGTGCCAGTGGTCTAGAAGCACAATTTCTAGGAACTGGTTTCACTATTGGCCCTAGAGTGAAGATTTCCCTGTTAGGCAACAGTTTTGAACTTAACCTTGTATAGATGTCGGCTTTATACCAAGAAACCATCATCTATTTATGGCTTCTTGGTGAAACTGATTACTAACTAATAAATAAATAAAATAACTAATTATTTATTAGTTCTTTTAGTTATTTTAAACAATCTGTTGGGTAATGAACTTACAATGAAATTCAGAATCCACTTTAAAACTCTGTTATTAACATATTAAGTTGTAGATTACAGGTCCCTGCTTATATATCACAGCTTCTGAGACCTTATCAATGAAGCTGGCATCTCCAGTTCTCTAACCAGGGTTTCCTAACTTTGCCTCGCACTGATTTTAAAAGCAGGGCTGATGGTGCTTTTGAGGTTGGTGCGCCCAAGCTGCTTACTGCTGAAAACACATTTTTATTCATTAGCTTTTCTTTAATGTTCACCTTACAGCCATAGTTGGCAACTATTTGCAGGTATGTGTGTTTGTTGGAATGAATGTCTGAATGCTACGGTTGATTATGTGTCTGTAAATTTGAACATGTTTACATAGCTTCAGTCTGTGGCTTTTGTTTTAATTCAATCTTTTGCTTCAATCTGTTTTGAAAAGTGCTATACAAGAGTATACAAATAAAGGTATTATTATTATTATTGTTACTACTACTATTATTGTTATTATTATTGTTGTTGTTGTTGTTATGGCAAAAAATTATAATCATGACTACTTTATGTAAAGCGCTTTGGGGTCCTTAGGGACTAGTAAAGCGCTATATAAATACAGGCCATTTACCATTTACCATATTATTGTTGTACCAGCATAATATCTACACGATGTACTCAAAGATAAAAATAAAAATAAAAATTTAAGCTTTAAAATAAACTATATGTACAACATAGTGGAACAAAGAACCATAACATTGAAATACTGAAAGCATCCAACATTTTAAATGTACTTAAGTAAGAGTAATCCTCCTCCTCATTGCAGCCCAAGCAGTCCAGTTAACACGTAAAGAGCTTGTGGGACCTGGACTACTGGGGTGTGCCAAAATGTGAATCGGTCCGGTAATGCTTTTGCTGCTGGTACCTTCGCGGGAGCTGACGCATTTGCAGATGGATTGGACAAAGCAGGAGCGTATGCTGCTGCAGGACTGGGCTGCGCACATGCTGAATGGAGCGTTTTTGATGCCGAAGTCAAAGGGCCTAATGCCAGTGTAGGAGCAGGAGCTTCTCTGTCACCTGTGAGTGCCAAACCCTTCGCCAGAGCAGAATTAGCCAGTGCTTCAGCCTCTGCTGGTCCAGTGAAAGCTAAACTCGGTCTGGCAGTAGACACAGGACTTGGGATCAGTCCCTCTGGAGTTGAGGTGCTGGGAACTGGCTTGTCTGTAGGTTCTGGTAAAATTAGTGTTTCTCTCTTTGGCTCTGGGTTTGAAGTCAGTTTCTGGTAGATTGTACAAAATACAGATTTTCTAAACTATATTCTGCCCTTCATTACAATATTGAAGCCACTTTTTTAGCATTTAATATCTGTCATGTGCATAAAATGTTCTAACATTTCAAATCATCTGTTAGAAATGTTTTTATGTAGTTTACGTTAATCTTTTTTAATGTTTTATTTTATTGAGTGTGCATGATCAGATTTATTGATATGAGATGAGTGAGGTTTTTTTACTGTTTTTTTATTTGTTTATTTTTATTGGTGTAATGATTGGTTCATTGTTGTAACAAACTACTCAGCTGCCTTTCTGCTATCCTGTCTGATTTCAGTTTACTTTATATGTAATGTGAGTCAGTATATGTCAGTGTAGAGAATAAATGACTATTCAAGCCCATCTTCCATTACTGTTGGTTCTTGTTGTGGTGGAAAACGATTCTGGAATTTACCATAGTTTTCTGATTATATAAGACAATTATAAGATTATAAGGCGCATTAAACGAAACAAAACAGTCAAGTAAGTCAAACTTTATTCAACTCAGTCACAATAACGTTCAACATTGTTTAGTTGTAACACATAAATTACAGAACAATACACTTTCAGTTCATTCCTCTTTCACAATTCCATCAAATTCTTCATCTTCAGTGTCTGAGTTTAACAGTTGGGCGTTTTTTGGCATCAAGTATGCCCAGATCCCTCTTATCACTATCTGAGTCAGTCTTGTTCTTGTTACTTAGCTGTTCAGTAATGATTCTAGCCTTTTGGAAAACAAGGACGACACTTGAGGCTGATACCTTAGCGCAGTCATCCATGATCCATTGGCAGATAGTGGTGTAACTCACCCGCTTCATAAGCATGTCTCTTAACAGGTGCCATTTTGGGGTCCTTATACACACATCATAATATTATGTTGAAGCACAGTACATATTACTCCGTGAGGCTCCTGACTACAGTAGCCATAATGCTCCAACAATCCATCAAGCAGTGTGGTTTCTTAGCTTACCAAAGTCATACTAAAACATTTTGACAGATTTTAAGGATTTTAAGTGCACCTTATCTCTGAAAAATACAGTAGCCTACTAAACAAAATAGCGGAAAACAGTAACCAGACATGAAATCCAATCAACATGTCATGTACTGTAAAGATATCTGAAGAAAGTAAAAAACAAAAAAATGGAAATACACTCGGCATTCACACCTACAGGCAATTTAGAGTTTTCAATTAACCCCTATCCCTACTAAATGCATGTCTTTTGGGAGGAAGCCAGAGGACTCACACAAACACAGGGAGAACATGCAAATTCCACACAGAAAGACCCGAGCCTGATGGTGGAATTGAACACAGAACCTCTTTGCTGTAAAGTAGCAGTGCTAACCACCACACCACAATGCGACAGCATTTGCAGCACATTAACTTTATATTTAAACCAGGTAATTTATTTTTGTTTTATTAATTTTGTATTAATACCACGTGGAAAGCATGTGATATACTGCAGCTTTATTTCTGACAATGAAAATGATCCCAAAACATTTTGCCAGCCCAGTAAATTCATACCCAGATAGAAAAAAAGCACAGTGGCCATGTATTGGCCTCTTCACAGCCTGGACCTCAAGCTTGCCGATAAGATAATTCAGACAATGTTGAAAAATCAAGGTGGATATACCAAATATTGACTTTCACTCTTGGCAGAAGTGTACTGATTCAGTTTTTGCCGTATATACTGTATTTTCATGCATGTTTACGCAAGTTTCAATAAATCACTTCACCTATGTCACATTTTCCTGGAAAATCCAAGTGAACCAAAATGTGTCACTACAAACCATGTGAGAATATTCAGTCTTCTTACTGGTAAGATAAGTCTGGGCCATGAGCAAAAAAGTAAATACAAGAAGAAGGTACTGTGTTCTGGACTATCAGAAAAGATAGAGAATTTACATTCTTTGAGTTGGCCCATACCAAGCACATCAGGTGCGAAAACACCCTTAAAATATTTAAATACATTAATATACAGTGATATAATTTATTATCTTATTCATCTAAATGTATTAGTAGCAATAGTCTTTGTTTTAGGCAAGGTGATCCACTTTGTTACCACTTTTGATTTGTTCTGTTTTTTTAGCTGAAGAAAACACAGTAATTGTAATTTCATACCCAGAGAAATTTACTTTCACTTTTCATGTATGAGTTTGTGTGTGTTTTGGGGGATTACCTCTAAAACCACCTAACGGTTCTTTATGGCTTTTGTTTGTTTTCGTTTTCACTTTTTCTTTCTGTTTACTTTGTGTTTTACTTGGCTTCAAGAATATCCAGTGCTTTATGGTACCTTAATCAAGTTTATAGAAATCACATAGCGTGGTGTAGTATACTAATACAGCTACAGTCACAGAGGTTTACTTCACATTGACTGAATTGTTGCATGAATAATGAATATCCCAGAATAAAAAAGCTTACTTTAAATGTTACTTTAAAATGCCTGTAGAACATTAATGAATCAATCGTTTTGTCTGGGTTCAATATTTAACTGGATATATAATTTCCTACACCAGTTTAACCAGCTTTTGACATTTTCTTTCAGAGTAAAATACCTGAAAATGGAAGGTAAGCAAACATAATCTAAAAGAGTAATTCTCAATCTGGCAGTCTAATTTTTTAAAGCTATATTGACTGATAGTTTAACTATATGTCTCTCATTTTTTATATACTGTATATAAAGCATTTTATGTTTTTGCTGAAATATAATTTAGGGACAGATTTGCTAAACCAGGCAATATAATGTGTGACCACAATAGCACTGATAGGTTTGGTTATTTTTGCAAATGATTTATAAAAGTTGTGATGTTTTCAGGTCATATATGTGTACGTTAAATACAGGCCTACGGTGGCAATCAGGCAAATAATGGACACAGGCTTAAGTAATTGACAGGCTCCAATGTAGGACTTTAAACTGTGCAACAATATACAAAGACAACTTCAATGGATAAAACGACCTAGAAATGTCTGACTGAAAAAAAGTTTATTTCTCTCCTGGCAGTGGTGATGTTAACTGTCCACCACAATGTTTTTGCTTAGTTACAAAAATAAAGTTGCTAGTGACCCAGGATGTTATAAAGCACATTCCAGGCTCCTTCTATGCCAAAAATGATTTAGCTAGATGGCTGACATGTACAGTTAGGTCCATAAATATTTGGACAGAGACAACTTTTCTGTGCATTACCACAATTAATTTTAAATGAAACAACTCAGATGAAGTTAAAGTGCAGACTTTCAGCTTTAATTCAGTGGGTTGAATAAAAAGATTGCTTAAAAATTAGAGGAACTAAAGCATTTTTAACACACTCCCCTCATTTCAGGGAAGTAAAAGTAATTGGACAAATTAAATAACTGAAAATATAGTGTTCATTTAGAATACTTGCTTGAAATCCCTTTGCTGCAATGACAGCCTGAAGTCTTGAGCTCACGGAAATCACCACATGCTGGGTTTCCCCCTTTTTCATGTTGTGGCAGGTCTTTACTGCAGCAGCTTTCAGTTACTGTTTTTTTTAACAGGCCTCGTTAAACGGCTCGCTTTTTGTTAACATTCAAGTTTTGTTCCCTGTTCCTTGGAGTCTGTGTTTTGGGTCCTTTTCTTCAATCCTACAGTCTGCCTCTGCCAGACTGTGACAGAACGTCCTGACCACGCTTTTATGGTAACCCTCTATAACTCTTCCTTACTTTGCTTCCTTTCCTGTGAAGGTGGGGGTTAGCTGTTTTCCTGCACCATGCCATAGTTCTTCATACATATTCTAACAGTACTTTCTATTTGTGCTCTACGCCCTAGAAACTGCCATATCATAATATTGCGAGCAATCACAAACTATAGCCTCCTTAAATAATGTATAGGGTGGGCCATTTATATGGACACACCGTAATAACATGGGAATGGTTGGTGATATTAAAGTCCTGTCAGAAGAAATGCCAGCACAGGCATCCAGTATCCATAGTTTCAGGTGCTGCACCTCTCATATCTTCACACCATAGACAATTGCCTTCAGATGACCCCAAAGATAAAAGTCTAAGGGGGTCAGATCAGGAGACCTTGGGGGCCATTCAACTGGCCCACGACGACCAATCCACTTTCCAGGAAACTGTTCATCTAGGAATACTCGGACCTGGCACCCATAATGTGGTGGTGCACCATCTTGCTGGAAAAACTCAGGGAACGTGCCAGCTTCAGTGCATAAAGAGGGAAACACATCATCATGTAGCAATTTCAAATATCCAGTGGCCTTGAGGTTTCCATTGATGAAGAATGGACCCACTATCATTGTACCCCATATACCACACCAAACCATCACTTTTGTTGTTCCAACAGTCTTGGAGGGATCCATCCAATGTGGGTTAGTGTCAGACCAATAGCGGTGGTTTTGTTTGTTAACGTCACCATTCACATAAAGGTTTGCCTCATCACTGAACAAAATCTTCTGGGTGAACTGAGGGTCCTGTTCCGAATTTTTGTTTGACCCATTCTGCAAATTCTGTGCGCCGATCTGGGTCATCCTCGTTGAGATGCTGCAGTAGCTGGAGTTTGTAAGGGTGCCATTTGTGAGTAGCTAATATCTGCCGAAGGGATGTTCGACTAATGCCACTCTCCAGTGACATGCGGCGAGTTCTACGCTGTGGGCTCTTGCTGAATGAAGCTAGGACAGCCACTGATGTTTCTTCATTAGTGACAGTTTTCTTGCGTCCACATTTTGGCAAATCCAACACTGAACCAATTTACTTTCCCTGGAACAGTCTCTCACTTTCGTTCTCTAAACCTAAAAGAGAATTATGGATTTGATCAACTGGTCTCTGAGTGCTATTGACACCCTTTTCTCAACGAGAAGTCGGGGCTCGGGAGAGCCTGAGTGCCCTGGAGGGACTTTCTCTGCCGGTTACACGATGGACGGGTGGCAGAACTGGAGGACCGTGTGCCTGGCGGGACTGTCGATCGAGGACGCTGAAGATATCTACCTATTCGGAACCATGATAACAGGGTTCATGCTGATCGGCGTTGGCTTAGCCCTGGTTTATCAGAGAAATAAGAAAGCGGAACCGGCTGTTCAAACCCCCACAAGGCTGCCCGCTGGATTCGAAGCGACGGGACGAGGTGCGACCTCTCACAACGAACGTAATATGGTCAACACCTTGGAGACGCTTACAGCTGCTGTGAAGGCTCAAAACAACACCATTGAGCGTATGAGGGGAAACATCAGAGAGAGGCCTGCTCAAAATGAGACCCTTGAGCGACAGTTGGAAAACATCGCGGAACGGATCACTGTAGTTGTGAGGTCTCAGAATCAAAAGACTGACAACACCACGGAACAGAAGTTTGATACCATCATGGGGAGGCTCGCAGCTCTTCAACGGGAGATCGAGAGACCAGCCTCGGAGTGCTAGAATTCGAGCTGCTCACAAAGGAGAAATCAACAATATTCAACATTTGGACACCACGGCCCCAGCTGCAGGCCCAAGGCTGGAGCCCACCAAAACAACTCCCTGATAACGACTGTGTGATGACTATTCTTCCCGCCCCATGAAGGACACCTGGATTGGCTGGAGGACTGTTTACTTAGCCTGATAGGCCGAAGGACACTGTCTCAGCTAAACTATGGACACGCACACACACACACTTACACTGATAAGCACTCACTCATCCCCCTCCCTTTCCAACGCCTTCGATGCTTGTGCCCTACCGGGGATGATAGCAGTCAACTGGACCAGCACAGATGCTGCAGGACCGGATGCGCTGTCTACGCCGGCTCTCTCTTACCCTTTACCCGCCCTGTTGCTTGTCTCGTGTTTCTATGGTGTATTGATAGTCATGTGCTTTTGTGCTGAGGTGATTTTTCTTTTATCAAACTGTTCTCCCACTAGGAGCTCAGTCTGAGTGGAGTTTTTTTTTCTCCTCCTCTTACCTCATGTAGTGTATTTTCGTTGTTTTTTTCCTATCAGCCTACCTTCTGACATGTCTGCCCAATGTGATGTTTGTGTAAAGTTGGTCAGAAGGTTCCTTTGTGAGTGCGCATGCGCCATTAGCGTGCTGCCTGCTGTAACCCCTAATTTCCCTCGGGATGAATAAAGTATTCTGATTCTGATTCTGATTCTGAACCAGTTTCACGAAAATTAGCAAGCAGTTTGCTAACTGTAGCATGGGAGATGGGTGGTCTCGTAGGGTGTCTTGCATTGAAATCTGCTGCAATGACCCGGTTACTGCGTTTACCAGATATCAACACAATTTCAATCCGCTCCTCACGTGTTAACCTCTTCGACATGTCAATGGCTGTGAACAAAGAGAAACTTGTAAATAACTCATGAAAGAATAAAGTTACGTTGAAACCAAACACACCATTGTTTTTCTTGTGACATTACCAATAAGTTTGATGTGTCACATGGCCCTCTTCCTATTGAAAAAACAAAAACAAAAATTGGATCCAAGATGGCCGACTTCTAAATGGCCACCATGGTCATCACCCATCTTGAGGAGTTTGCCCCCTCACATATACTAATGTGCCACAAACAGGACTTTAATATCGCCAACCATTCCCATTTTATTACAGTGTATCCATATAAATGTCCCACCCTGTATATTAAGGAATTACTTTTTTTTTTTTTTAAATAAACGTCGATTCTTGTCTACTGTGCAGATATCTAAAAACAATCAAGTTATTTGAACTTGAAGCCAAACAGCAACACTGTAAAATCTAGAGCAGATTTTCGTTACTTGAATATTCTCACTTTGACAACTTTAGCTTATCGTACAGTACAGATATCTGGGGTGGTTTTGATCCCTCCCTGTTCATATTTCCTGCCTTCACAGTGCAAGCTGGAACAAGTGCTCCCCCACAATAACAGTCTATGCCGCTTTTAGTTTAACTTCTGCATTTTAACAGAATCTTGTGAGTCACTTGTAAACACCCCCCCCCCCCCCCCCCCCTCCCAAGGCCTCCACCCTCCTGCTCTGCTATTTATTCCTCTCACCCTCAGTGCTTAGAGCAAAGGCGTGCAAACATTTCCTGTAACCCAAGCGACATTATTCAAGTAAGTAATCATCGGATTATTATCTGATTCTTACATTCTACAGTCCATATCAAATGTTGTAGTATATATTAATCTATGATATTTTAATTGACCTGTTCTTGCAAGTTATTGTTTTAATGAGAAAACTTAACCCTTTCTCACAGATGATGACACATAATCTATTATCAGTGTGTAACTGATAATTTTCTATATTAATTTTTTACAGCAGCTCTCCCAGTTTTCTTAACAATAACTGACCAAAAGATGCCTCGCAGGCAAACTTTTTTTTTTCCAGGCTTTTCCAAGAAACAGATTAACTTATTAACTTACTCGTACTTTGTTCTGAAAAACAAATCAAAACAATAAAAAAAAAAAATACTGCATGTTTAAGCACCTTTGTGTTTAAATGTTTATATATTCAAGTATTTCAGAAGTAACTTTTTTCTTTCCAGGACATATCCAAACAAGAAGCAGCTCAACAGCAGCAAATATGGGAGGTAGGTTTCACCCACAGGCTTCTAACATAATTTTAAGGGTGTAATTTAACCAAAGTTACTAATTTCTCCCAACAATGAAAAAGTACGTGTGATGCAGTGTTGCCAAATTATTATAGGGTAAGGTTTGATAGACTAAACCCTTAAACACAAAACTTCAAAAACCTAGAGAGTGAGTAAGACTGCTAACTGTATCGTTCAGCAATAAACTTATCTACAAATGTGTTAGAAAAGAAACTGCAAACTATAAAAGGAATCTGGATTTAAATAGAACATAGTAGTGTTGGAATAAGTGCAGGAAACACTAGTATTAGGTGTCTATGGAACAAATCTCCTTCAACGTTCAAATGACCAAAGTGAGGACTACAGGCGTTTCTCTCAGTTGGTTGTGTTCAGGGAAAAAGCAGCTAAATACGCTGAGACTTCTCCACATTTGTTAGTGAGTTAACTCTGGATATCTGTAGGTTTTGTCAAACTTGGAGTGAACAAAAGCAGAAAAACAGTAAAAGATGCAGACAGTGAAAGTCTGGTTTATTTTATAAGATAAGATAAGATAAGATAAGATAAGATAAGATAGAACTTTATTAATCCCTCGGGTGGGTTCCTCTGGGAAATTCGACTTCCAAAAAAAAGCACAGCAACGACCGAAGTTACAGTTACAGAATTGTTATATATATATATATATATATACACACACACACACACACACACACACACACACACATATATAAATACAGAGACAAATATAAATAAAATATACAAAGGGGATAAATAGAATAAATAGGAATAAAAAATAAAAATACAAGTGAATTGCACATTTCAAGTATTGAGTCTATTGCACTGTTGACTATTATGAACACAATAATACTATTATAACACTATTATGACATTATGAACACAATGAAACATTTTACAGTCCACAGAGCAAAGTAGCATACATGATAAATAGATACACATAACACGGTCAGTGAGAAGTAAAACTCATCGTCTTACCACGTGTTATATTCTGTAAACTTAAAATAAACCACAGAAATTAGTGTTTAGTGTTTTAAAGTCATTATTAAAAAACATGAGTCAACATTACTGAAGTGACACTTTAACGATGCTTCATATCACAGTCTTTATGATGATAAAACATATTCTCTCGTTAGCACATGTCTGCGCTGACACTTGTCATGAAAATGTCCTGAGCCAGGGTTCAAGCTTCCTCTTCAATTACCATTAATCATTAATAGGACGCACAAAAGATTTGTCGCATTATCCCCATAAACAACATGCTTTTATAGAAATCATTGTGACACAAATATTTAGATTCTTGTTTCACAATGTGCCTGAACTCAAAATCTTTAGAGTTTCATATTTATAAAGTATCGCAAAGAATACATTTATACCATTGTATGAGCTACACTTCTTGTAAAAAATAAACTGATTGGTAATGCGTTTGAGAAAACCTCCTGCTGTGACCTTCCTTCTGTGAGGGCACACACACTCACACAGAGAGAGAGGGGGGAGATCATTAATACAACGGCTTGGAACCGGTTTTTGGATTTTCACTTGTTGTTGGCTTTAATATGAACAGTCACATAAAATTCATTCCAATTTTTTGCCTTTGCTTCAATTAAGATGTTTCTTTAAATCTACAACAGCTTCCTTTTCGAAAAGTTTACTGACATAGTAAGGAAGTAGCTAGGGAACTCAGTAAGTATGAGCAACAATAGCTTAGGGAAAGTTTCTACAATAAAGAGGATTTCATCATCTGCGGTTCGTCAACAAGTGTCGTATTAAAAACAATTCAGCAGACTCTCAGAGTGCAGATACAAACTGTTTTCAGCTGTAGAGGTAGAGATACACTTCATGTACTTATCAACATACAGTTTAGGGGCTTGCATTAGAGTGCTTTGGTGCTTGGGCCTCTTTTATTTAGCATAGTTATACCATTATGAATTTATCATATCAGCTATCATATGTTTGACATGCAACTAAAAATTCGAAAATATATTTTTTTTAAATCAGTAACTTTGCAAATTTAGAGGAAATGTTTTCGGACAACATATGTGTCACATTTTAAACAGGGTTTGAATAATCAGCGCTGACATACAGACATTTATGCGCTGGGTATAACAGACATGCTTACCTTGTGAAAGGCCCTCGGATTTCTTGGAGCAGAGAAACACACTGTATTGTTGCTTTTCTCTATTGTATAAGCAGCGCCCGACTGTCAGAAACGCTCTGTGTGGGTAGCAAAGTCGGCTCCAACGCACATCCAGGAATCCGTGTGAAAGAAAGGTGTCGCTGCAGCTAGGCTCTCAGGATAGTGAGGCTTTTATTTATATTTGCATTCTGGTGTGTTAAAACTAGCAGCCTCTGTGTCCCGCTTGGATCCTCATTCCGAAAATTCAGATATTTAAATAAAATGGTGAATTGGCTAGTGATGAGGAGCCACTTAGATCCGTAAAATGAGGTTTGATTAAGTTGAACTCTTATGAACAGCTATGAATTCTACCTCTCTGCTGATGTGTTCCAAACAATCGATGTTTTTTACATGGCCAAATTGTGTGCTAACTACCTCCCACCGCTGTGTCTGAGATCTGAAAAAATAAAAAGTTAAAACGATATACCTTGCGGCAGTTGTGAAGTGCTGAGGAAAATACTGTGTGTCTGATGGGGTGTTTTTATATAGGTGGACTTGGTTTCAGTTGGGCTCTGAGATGCAGATATAAAGAGCAGGTTGTAAAGAGAAAGGTGGAAAAACTATGGTGGTTCAGTTAGTCAGTAGGAGGTGTAATTGTCTGCCTGTAGAGATAAAGGTGTGGGGTGTAAGAAAATGTGAAAAACCTTTGGAGGTTCAGTTGGACATGGTTTCAGTTGACGTCTGACATGATAAGATAAGATAATGGAACTGTTTGTAATTAAAAAATGTGGAAACTATGGAACTACAGTTGGGATGTGTGTGCTGGGATGGTCTTGATAAGGGAGCCTCTTTTATTGTTTTATGACTTCTTTTGCTGACTGTTGGGGCCCTACCTGTAACCCACTCTGTCTAACTGTTACAGAGTGTGACTAGGTGTGAATATGTGGTTTTAGAAGTATCACAAGAAAAGTTTATTTCTAAAGGAATACCTGTTGTTGTTTGTGGTACTCTATTTAAAACTATTAGCCTCTGTGTCTTTTCGGAGCGCTAAAGAAAAAAGTAAAATGCCCCTAAAGTAGTTAAATCATCTATGTGTAATCAACAAGTCTTACTGTTGCAGTGTGTTTGTGACTAGTAGATAATTATAGGGCTAGTTGCATTAAAGGAACATTGGGGTTGATACAGTGCTAGTGTGACTAGGTGTGAATATGTGCTTTTAGAAGTATCACAGTTTATTTCTAAAGGGATACATGTTGTTTGTGGTATTCTGTTTAAAAACTATTAGCCTGTGCAAAAAAAAAGTGCCATTATATTAGGGAAAGGGGAAGTTGTGAGGGGGGAAAGGGGAAGTGTGGGTGTGGGCGGTGAAGGGGGAGGCAAAATAAAGTACCATTATATTACTACTCTTTTGTGTTGTTAACATGTTTAATGTTATGTATTTTCTTCTATTTAATCTCAAAAAGCTCCTAAAACAGTCAGTGATCACTGTTGACCTCCCTCGGCTTTTATTACCGCTAATCATTTATTTAAGCTCAGTTTTTAAAACCTTGGGATGTAACTACAACCCAGCCCATGCATCAGTATATGAATGACTAACCTCGTATTGTGGATGGATTATCTCAGTTGTTCTCCTGGCTGAAGTTTGGTCCTTTTACAGCATCCTGCCATGCGATTACATTTGTTCCTGACCACTGAGAACACTCACGTTAACTTTTATCGAGTGGAAAAAAAGTTAGCTTGTTTATATTATGCTAACATAGCTGTGTCGCTAGCGGTCATGTAGCACATCATTATATACCAGCTAGCCAAACTTCAGTAACCCTACAAACGTCACTGCTGTTTAGCTTTCTGTCATTTATGTTGGAAGTGATAACAGAGCTGTACGTTTTAATTTGTTTCCAAAACCCCGCAGTCAGGACATGCTATATTGTATTTAGATAGAAGCTAGCGAGCTAACTTCCTGCTAACTTCTAACTCCGTTAAATGTCATAAATTCCGTTTTCATGGATGCCTGGATGTTAAACTCAATTGTTACACCTGTTAGAGCAGAACGCTGATCATTTTATTAAAGATGAAAGACTTTAGACAGTTTTCAACTCTCAGTAATGCCATAGTGATCGTTTGATATATGGACCTGCAGCGGAGTTTAGGTCCAGACACGGCTAGTGACGTCAGACTTTACAACTGGATACATCTTGTCACAGAGCTTTACTCTATTTCACTATTTATTTGAGTGCTATGAAACTTTAATAAGGACAAAGCTGTTTTGTAAATTTATTAATAAAAATGTATTGATCACAAAAAACAAACAAACTGTACCTTCCATCTACTAAACCAATTCAAACTATTTAAATAAAAAGACGACTGCTAAACATGGAGTAAAAAACACCTTCAGCTGCACAACGTTGTTAATTCTCACCTACTGTACTAATTTCCTTTTCTTGCTTTCTCTTTGATAGGTTTGTGTCTCAAAATTGAACTGAAAGCCTTCTAACTGCCACTAGCTCAAATTACTGACACACCCTTTTCCTGTTGGGTGTCTTATCATTTGTTTCACATCTTCGAGCTATTTTTCAGTCCTTATTTGGTCCTTATATCCTTCTGATCATTATTCCTCTTAGCCACAGTGGACACACCATAGGAGCATTTCTTATAACCCAAGCAAATTCAAGTAATTGAAGTAAGTAAACATGGGATTATTGAAATATGGGATACATACACCATGCATTAATTATCAGGGTGCTGAGATGTTGACCCAGCATTTTGAGTGTTTTTTTGTTTTTTTTTTGTATTTTTTATTTCTTTTTGCTGTTTGGGGTAAATTTTTAAGTTTAATGTTTACAGTTAGTATGGAGTTCAGTCCTGGTTAGATTTTAAGTGTAGTTATTCTTATGATCTGTGTTTTCTTGTTGATGTCTCATTCCCCATTTCCTGTATGAATCTTTCATGTCCTCTGCTTATGTCTCCTAAGTTATGCCTGTCTCCCTCTGTCTAAAAAATACAATATGTAAACTCTGTCGGTTTACATATTCCCCTCATGTTATTACTCCGAGTCTCCCCTGTCAGTATTTTGTTTTGTGTATGTTCTACCGAGTCCGCCATGTGTGTCTCCTCCGTTGTTGTGTGACTTAGCCTGTGCCTTAATATTTCCTGTTTTAATTTGATTTTGTGGTTGTGTGCTTATATTGTGTCTGTCCTTTGTCAGGTTCTCTGGATCTCTCGTTTTGTGGTCCAGTTATATATATATATATATATATATATATATATATATATATATATATATATATATACACACATGTGTATATATATATGTGTGTGTGTGTGTGTGTGTGTGTGTGTGTATGGAACGCCAGGACTGCCATAATATATATATGGACCTGACCGTATTTACATATAAATTTGTTGGGATTGTTTGAGGTTAGATCAGGCAAAGCATGAATCTGACGAGCTTTTGGAATTTTGAAAATACAATATTTAAGCTAATGAAATTTCTCTTTTTTTCAGATATGGATGCTAAGGGTAAGTAATGTAATGTGGCAGTGCAACAGCATTTTGAGAATATCTTTTAAAACTAAAATAGTGATAAGGTTGAGGGTGAGGAGGAAGAGAAGAGAGAAAATAGGACTAGAGAGACACAAGAAGAAAACACAAAGTACAGAAGCTGTTTCAGAGGAGTACAAGTTACATGTATAACGTGTACAAGGTATAATTACATTAATTATACCCATACAAGAATAGTACTTCAATGAAATACTTAAGTAAATAACCTACTAGAGTACTTGTTTTTTTATTATTATTATTATTATTTAATTAATATTAATATGGGTTAGCACAGTGGCACTGTTGCCTCACAGCAAGAAGGTCGTGAGTTCGACTCCACCAGCGGGGTCTTTCTGTGTGGAGTTTTCATGTTTACCTAGCATTTGTGTGGGTTCTCACTGGGTACTCCAGTTTCCTCCCACAGTCCAAAGACATGGAGTTAGTGGGGTTAGGTTAGACAGGCGTAGGGCCATGCAAAGATGTTTGAAGGGGCGGGGTCTCAAAGTTAAAAAAGGGGCACATAGAACCAGGCTGAATAACAACAACCGATGACACGAAGTACCATCATGTGGTGGCCTTGCTGGATCCGCTGTCCACTCGTCGTGTGATGACCCTCATCCGGGATCCCCCCACCCAAGGGAACAACCAATCAATGAGTCGGTGGCCCCTGGGAGATTTGGTGGGGACGCGGGAGATGCCATCGGATGCCGAAGCTCCTAGTAGCCGGGAGAATGTGATCCGGTTCTTCTGTGAGTGAGTGGTAATCCTTCGCGGCCAGCAGCAGGAAGTTGGCAAGGCCAGCTGGCATTAGAGCCAGCAACTGTTGAAGGAAGAGGTGAGTGAAGAGGAATCCGCCATTATCCATTCCTGGCAAGGACAGCATGCTCTCCATGAACTCGAGAGCGGTACCATCACCCAGGCCTGAGTGAGAGAGGAGTTTCTCAGCCCGCTCTGCATCAGATATCAAATTCAAATTCAAATTCAAATTCAAATTTTATTTGTCACGTACACAGTCATACACAGTACGATATGTAGTGAAATGCTTGGACAACTGCTCGTGACCTAAAGAAAACAAAAAAGGAAAAGGCTATGAATAAGATAGGAAATAAATATGAAAAATTAAAAAGGGTAAATTTAACTAGGAAGGAATAGAATATAAATTAAGGTTAAAAATGAAATAACTGTACAACACAAATTAGAATGAAGGGTAAATTTAACTGGGAAGAATAAGATAAAGATAAATATATAAATTAAAGTTGAAAATAAAATAACTGTACAACAAAATACACAATACACAATATAGAACTATATAAGAATGTATGAAGAAATCTAAATATAAATAAATATATACACAATAACAGCAGCTGTACAAGTATTAACCGGAAATGAAGAATATAGTGACCAGTGTTGTGCAAAACCAAAGTCCAGAAAGTCCAGTGTGTGTGTAAGAACTGTATGTGTGGGTCAGTACTGTGTGGTGGTGTGATTGAGAGACCGTATCGCCTGCGGGAAGAAGCTCCTCCTCAGTCTCTCTGTGTTGGTCTTCAGGGAGCGGAATCGCTTTCCTGACCTCAACAGAGAGAACAGTCTGTTGTTGGGATGGCTGAGGTCCTTCACGATCTTCCTGGCCTTGGTCCAGCACCGCCTGCTGTAGATTGAGTGCAGGTCAGGGAGCTCGGAGCGGATGGTGCGCTCAGCTGACCGCACAACCCTCTGTAGAGCTCGTCTGTCCTGCATGGTGCTGTTCCCGAACCAGGTTAAGATGTTTCCCGCCAGGATGCTCTCTATGGTGCACGAGTAAAAGTTCCTGAGCACCTTGGAGGGCAGTTGGAAGTCTCTCAAGCGTCTGAGGTGGTAGAGACGCTGTCGGGCCTTTTTCACCACGGTGTTGATGTGACAGGACCATGACAGGTCCTGCGTGATGTGAACTCCGAGGTATTTGAAGCTGTCCACTCTCTCCACTGGGCACTCGTTGATGACGGGGGTCTGGTAGTTCCTCTCCTGCTTAGTGCTGAAGTCCACTATCAGCTCCTTTGTCTTACTGACGTTTAGAAGGAGGTTGTTCCTCTGGCACCAGTTCTCCAGATTCCTAATCTCCTTCAGGTAGGCCGTCTCGTTGTTATCAGAGATCAGGCCCACCACGACGGTGTCGTCAGCAAACTTGATGATGGTGGTGGAGCTGGTAGTGGCCACACAGTCATATGTGTACAAAGAGTACAGCAGGGGGCTCAGAACACACCCCTGGGGGGCTCCAGTGCTGAGAGTGGTGGAGGCTGAGACATGTCCGCCCATCCTTACTGCCTGTGGTCTGCCAGTTAGGAAGTTGGAGATCCACTGACACATAGATGAGCTGAGTCCCAGATGCTCCAGCTTGGTGGTGAGTGTGGAGGGAATTATGGTGTTAAATGCAGAGCTGTAGTCTATGAAGAGCATTTTAACATAATTCCCCCTTCTAGTGTCCAAGTGAGTGAGTGATGTGTGGAGGAGATGAGAGATGGCATCGTCTGTGGAACGATTTGGACGGTAAGCGAACTGTAGTGGGTCCAGTGTGTCTGGTAGTGAAGAAATGATGAAGTCTCTGACCAGGCGTTCAAAGCACTTCATCACTACTGAGGTGAGGGCTACAGGGCGATAGTCATTGAGAGAAGCAGGGTGGGGTTTCTTCGGGACAGGAACAATGATGGACTCTTTGAAGCATGTGGGGATCACCGACTGAGATAAAGAGATGTTGAATATCTCAGTGAACACAGGAGCTAGCTGGTATGCGCAGTCTCTTAGGATACGACCTGGGATGCCGTCTGGTCCTGCTGCTTTCCTGGTGTTCACTCTCTTGAAGGCTCTCCTTACTTCATGCTCGGAGATGACGAGCACGTTTCCGGTGCTGGCAGTATCTTCCTGTCTGCAGCCGTTAGCGCCGCTAACACTAGCATTGTTGGAGACCTTAGCTGCAGCCTCGAAGCGAGCATAGAAAGTGTTCAGCTCGTCTGCCAGAGTCACGGCCGCGTTCGTCATACCGGTTGTTGGTGCTTTATAGTCCGTTATTGTCCTTAGTCCCCGCCACAGGCTCCTAGAGTCACTCTGTTGGAGTTGTGACTCTAGTTTCCTCCCGTAGCGCTGCTTCGCCTCTTTCACCGCCCTCCGCACGTTATATGACGCGGCTTTGTACGGGTCCATGTCCCCCGTCATGAGTCCCGTGTTGTAGGCAGCGGTGCGGGATCTCAGAGCGTCGCGGATGGTTTTATCCACCCACGGCTTCTGGTTGGGAAACGTTGTGATAGTCTTTGTCTCCACGGTATCATCCGCTAGTTTCCCGATGAATCCCACAACCGCTTCCGTAAACACGTTGACATCATCGTCGGAGCTGTTTCTGAACATGCCCCAGTCTGCGTCATCGAGTGCGTCCTGTAACGCGGCCACCGATTGATCCGTCCAGCGCGCGACCTTCCTCTGAACCGGAACTTCCTGTTTCAGCCTTTGTTTGTATTTTGGCATGAGGAAGATGGCGGCGTGATCAGATTTGCCAAACGGAGGGCGGGATTGTGCCTTGTAGCCGTCCTTGACCGTAGTGTAGCAGTGGTCCAGTGTCCTTTCACCCCTGGTGGGGCAGGTGATGTGTTGATAAAAGTTCGGCGCTGCGCGTTTGAGGTTGGCGCTATTAAAGTCCCCCGTCACAATAAGCGCAGCGTCCCGGTGTTGTGTCTGGTGCTGTGTGAGTGCCTCATGCAGCTCGCATAAGGCGGTGACCGTGTCCGCTTGTGGTGGAATATAAACGGCACTTACAATGACCGATGTAAATTCCCGAGGTAGATAAAAAGGACGACACATGATGGACAGTAGTTCCAGATTTGGTGTGCAGGAGCGTGTGAGAGGAACAACGTTCGCACTGTTGCACCAGTTGTTGTTCACCATTAAACACACGCCGCCTCCCCTTGACTTCCCCGAGTCCCGTGTCCTGTCCATGCGGTGAACCGAGAAGAACTCGGCCGGCTGGATGGCGTGGTCCGGCACCGCTGGGTTCAGCCATGTCTCGGTGAAGCAGAGGAGATTGCAGTCCCGAATGTCTCTCTGGAACTTTATCCTGGCCCTGAGGTCGTCAAGCTTGTTCTCCAGTGACTGGACGTTGGCGAGCAGGATGCTAGGCAGAGGTGTGCGGTGTGCACGAGCTCTCAGCCTGTTCCTGACGCCGGCTCGCTTCCCTCTAGGCCGCCGCCGCTTCCCTTTGTTCTCCCTCGAGATCTCACTCGGCCAGCTCGGATCCGGAGTTAAAAACTTCGAATTGTGAGTACATTGTATACCAATAGAAACAAGAGTGTCACTGTCATACCTAATGTACCCAATGGTGATGATTTTGCCGATTTAGAAACGCTGAAAACTAACTTAAAAAACAAAGACAAAGAAAAAGTGGTCGGAGCAGTCGTGACGGCAGCCGACCTCACCGGCGCCATCTTAGAAAGAGAGGGAGTAGTGCCGCAGCAGTGCCTTCAGAGTGGTGTATTTACCTTGGGTTCAAGGTTCAAGGTTCTTTATTTGTCACATGCATAGTTATACAAGTATAACACACAGTGAAATGTAGCCTGACACGCTCCTCAACATGTGCAAAGAAATTGGGGGGGGGGGTGTAGAGGAAGAACATTATATATATATATAGTATATACATTGGGCGAATGTGCAGTAGTAGCAGCAAGCAGGTGAATTCTGTACATTAATATGAATAGACATCTGACTATTTTACAGGATAGACAATATAAACATGTTTAAAATTAAAGGAATTGAAATGTACATTGTGCCTTGGTTTAGTGTCTGGAAGAGTCCTGTCTCAGTCAATTATAGATGATGTGAGCGGGCGGGTGTGTGTGTTTAGGGCACGGATGGCTTGGGGATAGAAGCTCCTCTTGAGTCTCTCTGTCCTTGCCCGGAAGATGCGGAACCTTCTACCAGATTGCAGAAGTTGGAACAGTTTGTTGCCAGGATGGGACGGGTCCTTCAGTATCTGCGCTGCTCTAGTCCGGCATCTCCTGGTGTAGGTGTCCTGAAGCGGGGGGAGAGCAATCCTGCAGCAGCGTTCTGCTGTACGGATCACTCTCTGGAGAGCTTTTTGGTCCTTCACACAGCTGAAGGATGGGGGTGGGGGTATCTCCGGGTGGGGGTATCCCGGAGTAGGGTCATCACACGGCAGGTGGACAGCGGATCCAGAAAGGCCACCACATGATGGTATTTTGTGTCATCGGCTGAAACACCCCAAAGAGCAAACTGAGCTTCGACTTGCACAAACCGCGAAGGAGGGTCGTGAAGCCAAAAATCTGGCCGCTTAACCGCCACAGCAAAAATGAAAACATACAGCTCTGCTATCACTTCCAGCATAAATGAAGACAGAAAACTAAACAGCAGTGACGTATGTAGGGTTGCTGAAGTTGGGCTAGCTGGTATATAATGATGTGCTATGTGGTGGCTAGCTACACAGCTATGGTTAGCATAACATAAACACAGTGCTGCCAGTGTCCGGCAGCCTCGCCTCTATCAGTTGGGTTATTTGGCAGACTGGAGGTGATCGACACTTTTCTCTTTTCTCTTTATTTGCAGCACATGCAGTTCTGCAAGGAGGTGGAGAAATTACTACTGATTCGGCTGGGTTAGTGGGGATGATCGACACCTTTGATCGGCCCGGTAAAGCTTTTGCTGCTGGTACCTACGCAGGAGCAGATGCATTTGCAGATGGATTTGAGGACAAACCTGGAAAGCGTGTTCCAAAGGCAGGAGTGTATGCTGCTGCAGGAGTGGGCTACGCTCGTGCTGAGTGGAGCGTTTTTGACGCGGAAGCCAAAGGTCCAAATGCCAGTGCAGGAGCCGGAGCTTCTCTATCTTCTCTCAGTGCACGAGCTTTTGCCAGAGCAGAAGTAGCCAGTGCTTCAGCCTCTGCTGGTCCATTGAAAGCTAAAGTCGGCCTGGCAGTAGATACAGGAGTTGGAATTGGTGCCAGGGGTCTAGAAGCACAAGTTCTAGGAACTGGTTTCACTATTGGTCCTACACTGAGGATTTCCCTGTTAGGCAACGGTTTTGAACTTAACCTTGTATAGATGTCGGCTTTATACTAAGAAACTGTCGTGTTTTTATGGTTTCTTGGTGACACTGATTACAAACTAATAAATAAATACAATAACTATTTATTCATTGATTGAGTGATTGATTAAGTGATGACACTGTGCAAGAGAGAAACATTATTTTGTGTAATTAATTGTCCTCCTTTCCTCACTGTTTTGCATATTCAACCTGTATGCCTCTTTTATATGTTGAAATCACTTCTAACGGATACACCTGTGTGTCATCTGACAGGAGTCGCTTCGCCACATACAACCTGATCGGAAGGTTGGTGGATTGATCCCTTGCTGCTCTAGTCTCCATGCAACTTGGGCAATATACTAACCCCAAGTTGCTCTCCATGCATACATTTGAGTATGAATTTCTGTGATTAGTAGCTAGTAAGCCCTTAAGTATAGAAGAAAGTGCTTGGATGAATGGGTGTGAATGAAACAGGTATACATGTATAAAGTGCTTTGAGTGCTCTGGGAGAGAAGAAAAGTGCTACGTATGAATCAATCCATTTACCCCCTTCCCCCTCTCCTCTTCATTTGTCTTTGACCAAGAGTTAACAATAATCCTGGACCAAGATTATTGTTACCCTAGACCCAGATCAATCCAGTATGGAAATCTTATTTTTGATGATCTGCATGTTTGATTTGGTGAATGCTGTTTTAATGCTGGACACCGTTCCTCGTGCAACCGTCTACATATATACAGGCTTGGGACCAGCCTAATGTGACCTTAAAACTCATTACAGTTGAAGAAACTTTTGTCGCGGGGTCCTGAAGAAATGCAGGCGTAGTCAGGAAGCGTTCAGTGTGGATAGTTTATTCTGCCGGCATCCCAGGTGCACAAAAGATTATTTACAAAGAAAATAAACAACTAACTTAATTCAAAACAAAACAAACATCTATATACAAAACACAAGCAGCTGAGCCAGTCTTCAAGTTACCCTCACTGTAACATCTCACAGAAAGCCCAGGTAGGCCCTGACGGCCTCCCTTTATATCCCATTGCCCCTCCCACTAGGCATAATAGTCATCCCTTTATCATTTCTTTCCCCAAAACACTCATTTTTCCTCAGCTTATTTCCAGCTGTATTCCTACAATACATATATGTATACACAAATTTATGGCCACTTCCAGACAGCCTAAAGTGTTTCACAGTAACAAAAAAAACACAAACAAAAATAATGCAGTTCACGTGACCTTTCCAAGCGCATGCGAACCCACTATTTGAACCCCAGAACACCATACCATTATGGCATTATTTTTGTGCCACTATTCTGAGCGCACGTAAAAAAAAATTGAGCGCACGTAAAAAAAAATTTTGCAGGTGCAAGTGTTGCATTTTGAGGAGAAATTTTATTTTGAGCGAAGAAAAGCTAAATTTGAGTGAACAAAATTCATTGCTGCATGCAAAAGATGTATTTCAGTGTTTGCTATTATCCACACACACACACACACTAGCAGCCCCTCTCGCTCAGTTTTTGCATTTGTGCTTGCTCGCAATGTGTTGCTTGCGCTCTCAACATTTCTGCCCGTCTGCGTCAACTCTTTCTGTATATTTGTGCCACAAAACCAGCCAATCACAGACTTGGATGCAAAAAAATCTGATTGGCTGTTTTGATCTCCAATCAGCTCGAAATGACGAAATGCAATATCCCAGAATCCATTTCATCCAAAACTCAAACGAGGCAGTGGCGGAAGAACACAGAGTGGCGGAGTTTGAAATATTACTCTTTCTGGGTCAAAAAATAAACTTTTAAGATATTTTCATGCGAGAATGGTGCTGTGTAAACTTAAAATACCTGCTCGATTCATCAAGACATCACATATTTGCATAAGTGCTCTAATGTTTTCGGAGATGCCTGTTACCCACCAGCTGACCGGGTGGTCACTCGGGTTAAACATAATATATAAGGCTGAACTGACAAAAAATCACCGACTACACCACCAGGTATTATAGGAAAAACCATAAAACCTTTGAACTAAAACAAGCTGACCACCAGCTGACCAGGAGGTCAAGGCTCAATAGAGCGTGCGAGCACAGCTAACTCCTGGAGTATGGTTTTCAACCCCCCTGCGGTATTTTGCTACTCAGGTTAGTTAGTTATGGCTACGATTGAAAATACCCCCCACACCCCACCCCTAATGGTTGCACCTCCCGAAACTTTTGTCTGGGCTCTTATCTCATTTTTTTATTTGAAACAATCAACAGAGAATTTCACACATTTCACATATTTTTATAAGGTTTTTAAGGCTGTGGTGTTAGTTTTTTAAGTAACATGAGCCCAGCAGCAGCAGCAGCAACGCTAGGCTAACACTAACTAGCTAGCCATATTATAAACCTCATGCTAAACTAACAGAAGCCACAAAATCAGTTTAAATAATAGTAAACATTTACTCACCAAGTCAGTGTATCAGGTAAAGATCCACAGCAATGACAACAATAATCTCTTGAGCTGTAGCTTCTCCAGGTTTGCTCAACATATTCCGGAAAAAAAATGCTGGCACCGCAAACATGCGGACTGATCTGTGCGAGGGAGGAGGATGGTAGTGACGTGGCATTTTCAAAACACATCTTTCATCCTTCCGCACTGACGAGCAACATTTCCAGTTTACTTCGTTTTTCTAAGTTAAGAAAACTCAAATAAATTGAGCTGATCAGCATTTTTGCATAAAAAGTATAGGTAACTTATTTAAATTGAGTTCTAATAACAAATTGATAAAGATTGAGTTCAGCATACTTTTTAATTAAACACAATATTACATTTTACAGTGTAGGTTAATTGGTAATTCTAAATTACCTGAATGCTAATGGTTGTTTGTCTCTATGTGATAGGCTGGTAAGCTGACCAGGGTGTACCCTGCTGCTTACCCTATCACTTCTTGCCTCAATGACTACCGCCCAGTAGCACTCACCCCCATCATCACTAAGTGCTTAGAGCAGCTGGTCCTAGCACACTTCAAATCCTGTCTCCCCCCCACCCTGGACCCCCACCAATTCACATACCGCCAGAACAGGAGCACAGAGGATGCAGTCTCCATCGCACTGCACTCTGTCCTCTCACACCTGGACAACAACAACACCTACGCCAGAATGCTGTTTATAGACTTCAGTTCAGCATTCAATACAATCCACCCCTCACAACTCACGAGGAAACTGACAGACCTGGACATCAGTTCCCTCATCTGCAAATGGTTACTGGACTTCCTGACCAATCGCCCCCAACATGTCCGGCTGGATAACCACTGTTCATCTACAATCACGATGAACACCGGTGTACCACAAGGCTGTGTGATGAGCCCTTTCCTCTACTCCCTCTTCACCCAGGACTGCAGACCTGCTGATGGTTCCAACACCATCATTAAGTTTGCAGATGACACCACGGTGATTGGCCTCATCAGTGACAATGATGAGGCCGCCTACAGGGAGGAGGTGGATCGTCTGGCTGAGTGGTGCGACACAAACAACCTGCTGCTTAACACCGAGAAGACCAAGGAGCTCATCGTGGACTACAGGAGGAATGCTGACCCACATCCACCCATCCACATTAAGGGGACGGCTGTGGAGCGTGTGAGCAGCTTCAAGTTCCTGGGAGTCCACATCTCCGAGGATCTCACCTGGACGACCAACTGCTCCAAGCTGGTCAAGAAGGCTCACCAGCGCCTCTTCTTCTTGAGGACTCTGAGGAAGAACCACCTGTCCTCAGACATCCTGGTGAACGTCTATCGCTGCACCATCGAGAGCATCCTGACCAACTGTATAACAGTCTGGTACGGGAACTGCTCTGCCTCGGACCGGAAGGTGTTGCAGAGGGTCGTGAAAACTGCCCAGCGCATCGCCGGAGCACCACTTCCTGCCATAAAAGACATCTACAGGAAGCGGTGTCTGAAAAGGGCTGGGAAAATCATCAAAGACCCCAGTCACCCATCACATGGACTCTTCACCCTCCTGCCCTCTGGGAGGCGCCACAGGAGCCTCCGGACTAAGACCACCAGCTTCTTCCCCACAGCCGTCAGACTCCTGAACTCTGCCTCCTGACATCTGACCCACGTTAACACATGAACTGAACATACACACCCCCACAATGGACAACTGTACCCTCAAACACACAATAATAACATGGACTGAACCACCACTCACAACCACTAGCACTTTATATAGCCTCTGTAGAAATTATCCACACCCTCACTTATCTTAACTGCACTACTGTATAGCTCTGTGTAAATAATCATTCTGTACATTCGATAATTTTTAATCCTACAACTGTTTACAACTTGCATAGTTCCCATTTCTGTAAAGCTGTATATCCCAGATTCTGTAAAGTTATTTATTTCATATTCTGTATAGTTTTTCATATTTATATCCTGTTCATAGCCTGTACATAGCTTGTACTCACTACAGCCTGTACATACTTATAGTTATAGAATATTCACAACATACTTCATACCGTGTACATTATAACATACCATAATAGACCCATTTCTGTAATATACTTACATATCTATACTATTGCTAATATATATTGTAATATATCTATATCACTAAAGCACTTCTGGATGGATGCAAACTGCATTTCGTTGCCCTGTACCTGTGCATGTGCAATGACAATAAAGTTGAATTCTATTCTAATTCTATTCTATTCTGGGTTATGCCCTTGCAACCCATATAAAGATAGGAGGACGGTAGTCATTGTAGATCCATTCAATTCTTATGTCAAACCAGACTCTAGACTTTGTTGAACATTATGTAATATGAAGACAACATGTAGTATTTAAGTGACCAAGTAGTATTGGGGTAAACGTTATTGAATAGTGTTGAAATAAAATGAAACTTGTTTTATTAGTTTTAATCTTTTAACTTTACGAATGAAGCAAAAATTAAATTATATGCACTGGAAGAAATTTGTTTAACATTTAAACCTATTTTCTGCATATTCCAGCATATAAAATAAAATGTTTTTTGTGTTTACACTCACTCTTTCAAACAAATGCAAGTAACACACAGCAGAAAATAAATAAAATCAAAGGCTCAGCGGTCCTTTTGCTCTATTTTCACCTGTATAGCAGGAGTGGGGCAGGCGGAGGTTTGCCGTGGTGCAGGTGTGTCATAGCGGTCAGTGGAAGGATCTGGGAGTTTCACATTCCCGTGGCAGCGTGTGGGTGCTTGCTCGGAAGTTTAGGGAGTTTTTTTGCTGTAAAAAGAAGTTTTCTTCCCACGCACATCTTTTTACACACATGACTTAAAATAATTGAATGTATTTTTTATAGTTATGTTGCATATTTGCATTTACAGTCATGAAGTATAACACCTTTGCATTCAAGACACTCTTACTATAACATCATAACATCATTCTTGTATAATTACAGAATTTTCCATTCTGTTTAAATGATACTCTATGAATAATTTACACTGTAACATTGTCTTCTATATCCAGTTTTGGTCAGAAGTTTACGTACACTCATCATGGGCATTAATGACAGGGCAATTTGAGGGTTTTGGTGATAAACAACAGTTCAAATGACACATCTTTAATGATTATAAAAACAAACAAAAAAATGATTAAAAGCCCAAAATTGCCACAACATTGATTCTGCTGATGAATGTATGTGTCTTCTGGCCATAACTATATCTCAAATATGATATTTCTCCTTACTTACAGCACATGCAGTTGTGTGAGCAGGTGGAGGAGTTACTGCTAGTGTTAGTGGAGATGATCGATACCTTTGATCGGCCTGGCAGAGCTTTTACTGAGGATACTTTCGCTCGGGATGGAACATTTGCAGATGTTTGCAGTTTAAAGACAAGCCTGAGAGGCATCTTCCCAAAGCCAGAGTATATGCTGAAGCGGGAGTGGGGCACGCCCGTGCTGAATGGAGCGTTTTTGATGCAGAGGACAAAGGACCCAATGCCAGCGCAGGAGCTGAAGCCTCTGTGTCATCTCTTGGTGTAAAAGCCTATGCAAAAACAGTAATAGCCAGTGCTTCAGCCCCTGCTGGTCCAGTCAAAGCTTCAGTTGGTGGGAATCGGTGTAACAGGAGTGGAGGCCAAAGTGCTGGGAACCAGTATCTCCTTTGGTCGAAACTAACAGTCTATGCCACTGTTAGTTTCACTTTTGCATTCTGTTTAAAAGAATCTTGTGAGTCACTTGTAAACCCCCCCAAGGCCTCCACCCTCCTGGTCTGCTATTTATTCCTCTGTCCCTCAGTGCTTGCAGCAAAGGCGTGCAAACATTTCCTGTAACCCAAGAAACATTATTCGGGTAAGTAGTCATGGGATAATAATCTGATTATCTGAGTCTTACATTCTACAGTCCATATCAAATGGTGTAGTATATATTAATATATGATATTTTAATTGACTTGTTCTTGCAAGTTATTGTTTCAATGAGTAAACTTAAAACTTATTCACGGATGATGACAAACCATCTTTTATTTGTGTGTAACTGATGTTTTTCTATATTAATTCTTTACAACAGTTCTCCCAGTTTTTTAAACAATAACTGACCAATAACAATGAAGAAAGTACTGGATGTTTAAGCGCTTTATAGTGTTTAAATGTTCATATGTGCAAGTATTTCAAAAGTGACTTTTTTTTCCAGGACATATCGAAAAAGGAAGCAGCTCAGGCTGGGAGAAAGAAAGTGGAAACAAAGGCACAATAACAGAAAATATGGAAGGTAGGTTTCACCTGTGTGTGTGTGTGTGTGTGTGTGTGTGTGTGTGTGTGTGTGTGTGTGTGTGTGTGTGTGTGTGTGTGAGAGAGAGAGAATACAATATTGATACTTATTGATAGAAAAACAATATTGATATTTTCATGTGATAGGACATATTTGCCTTTCATATTTGTGAGGTTTAACACCTTTGCATTAACAACAGTGTTTGTTAGTCCATCATTAGCATAATTCTTGTTTTAGTACATTTTTAAATCCCATTTCTATAATATTGTAGGAATATCCACTGCTATAACATTGTCTTCTATGTATCTCAGATTACATTTCTCCTTACTTACAGCCCATGCAGCTGGAGCACTTGAGATGATCGATACCTTTGATCGGCCTGGCAGAGCTTTTACTGAGGAAACCTTTGCTCGGGCTGGAACATTTGCAGATGCGTTTGAGGACAAACCAGGGAAGCGTCTTCCCAAAGCCGGAGCGTATGCTGAAGCGGGAGTGGGGCACGCCCATGCTGAATGGAGTGTTTTTGACGCAGAGGCCAAAGGACCCAATGCCAGCGCAGGAGCTGAAGCCTCTGTGGCCTCTGGTGCCCAAGCCTTTGCCAGAGCAGAAATAGCCAGTGCTTCAGCCTCTGCTGGTCCAGTCAAAGCTACAGTTGGTCTGGGATTAGACACAGGAGTGGGAGTTAGTCCCACAGGTGTGGAAGTCAAGGTGCTGGGAACGGGTATCTCCCTTGGTCGCAAAATGGGCATTTCTCTGTTTGGCACTGGTTTTGAATTCAATCTGTGGTAAACTGTGCCCAGTACAGATCTTTCTAAACCGTGCAGTGCCTTGTATTAAAACAACAAGCCCTCGAATCTGCATATAATTAATAAATTGTCATGACATCTCCAATCACTGAAAGATTTTTCTTAATATGTGTTGTCGCTGGTGATAAAAACATTAAAATTGATAAATGATATTGTGTGTGTTTATTTTTATTGCTTTCAGATTTAATATTCTCATATGAGCACAAAGTTTTACCACTTCGCTTATTTTATCATCTTACTTTATCACTTTATGACACAGAGATTAAAGAACACACACCATCCCGCAGGTGGTGACAAGGAAAAGGAAAATTCATTGTAGCTTATTAGAGTTGGATGTCTCGAGACTGGTCTTGGTTGCAACACGTAGCAACTAAACTTTCCACACTGTGTCACGCTGAATATGATATAAAACTTTAACCTATAATAACACAAAACTCCAGACACTGAAACGGGTCACTCAGCAAACACTGGGCCCATAAATCGATTTATTCCTACCTACAAAACTAAATTCAGAAAAATAGCAAAATGTTATCTGAACTTTTTGATTTCTCTTTAACGTGCAGGGCTCGAAAGGATGCCTTCACTTCCTCAACTAAGAATAAACTACTTTGAGAATTCGGTATGACGCTTGTTCTACTTTTCTTAATATGACCTCAATATCATAAAACACTCAATAAAAGCACTGAAGAGAATGTGAAATCTAGTGAGTCATGAAGCTGCAGAAATTCCAAAAAAAGCACTCAACAAAAAAAGGACTGGGAAAAAATCATCAATTAAGTCTAATGTGGCTATGAATTTTCTTTATATAGTGAGGAACTTTGTTTCTTTCTTTCTTGTCTTCTGTATCACCACAATACTGTGATAACATACAATGTCTCCCAGAGGCTCCAGGAAACTGCAGCTCTAAACTGATGTTGGCATTTGTTCATTCAGAGTAAAACACCTGAGGATGGAATAATGGCAAAAACTGTTTATTGATCCCTCTCTTTCAAGCAAAAGCTAAATAAATTCTCATCTACTGTGCAGATATCTAAAAACAAACAACTTATTTCAACTTGGTTTTGCTTTCTCTTTCAGGCTGGAGGCTTGTGACTCAAAGTGAAACTAAAAGCCTTCTAACTGCCACTAGCTCACATATTAAATTATGACACTCTTTTTCCTGCAGTTTGTCTTAATTTGGTTTTTTTTACATCTGGAAGCAAACCAGTGAACCTTTGGTGTCAGAATCAGCTGGTACAGACTTAAAACCTGTTTTTTTGTTTGTTTTCTCTTTAGAAGCTACATAGTTTTTAGGTTTTGATACATTCAAGTGCAGATTTGATGATTTAGGGGTGGGCGATAGAAACGATATACGATAGAAACGATATAAATTTGGCCAACGATAGAGATGACTATATCGCTCTATCGCGATAGCGCATGTTGATGATGTCATCCGGCTGCGCCTGTTTTGGTCGAAAGCATCGCAGCGGCTACAACCATTATCATCTGCAAATTATGCTGGACGACAGTCATAGCAAAGAGATGAAGCACTTTTGAAATATGGGGAAAGCCAAAAACTGCGCTTCCTCCACTTCTGTAACATTGATTCATTAATGTTGAATTCTCTCGCAGCTGCTCTATTCCCATGTTATTGCAGTATATTAGTAACTAACCTCGTATTGTGGATGAATAATCTCAGTTGTTCTCCTGACTGAAGTTTGCCCCGTGTATAGCATCCTGCCATGCGATTGCATTTGTCCCTGACCACCAGAATCCCTCACGTTCACTTTTATCGAGTGGAAAAAAAAGTTGGCGTTCATCCTCCAGCTTCACTGTGCTAATGTTATGCTAACATAGCTGTGTCGCTAGCAATCACGTAGCACATTATATACCAGGTAGTCCAACTTCAGTAACCCTGCAAACGCCACTGGTGTTTAGTTTTCTGTCTTCATTTATGTTGGAAGTGGTAGCAGAGCTGTACGTTTGAATTAGTTTCAAATATCGTGATATATCTCTCAGTCAGAACATGGTATGAAATGTTTAGGTGTAAACTAGCGAGCTAACTTCCTGTTAACTTCTAACTCCATTAAATTTCATAAATTCTGTTTTCATGGATGCCTGGATGTTAAACTTAATTGTTACACCTGGTAAAGCAGCAATGCTGATGATTTGATTAAAGATGAAAGAATTTAGACCGTTTTTAACTCTCGGTGTTCGTTTGACTTTGGGACTTGAAGGGGACGGAGTTTTGGACCCAGATTACTCCGCGAAGCTCCTCACTATGGCAGCCGTAATGCTCTGACAATCCATCAAGCAGTGCGGCTTACCAAAGTTGTACTAAAACGTTTTTTAACAGATTTCTGCACGCCAAAATCTGTTCGAGGTCAGTAAGCACAACCAGAATTCATACATAAGGCACACTCTCGATTTTTGAGAAAATTAAAAGATTTTAAGTGTGCCTTATCGTGTAGAAAATACGTTATACAGAAGAAAATAATATATCGTGATATATATCGTTGCCGCACATGCTTCAAATTATATCGCGATATGAATTTTAGGCCATATCGCCCAGCCCTAGAAGAACTTTCAGTTTCCATGTAGCACTACAGTTAAGTGATGTTCAAGAACTGAAGACAAACAGGAACACTGTAAAATCTCGAGCAGATTTGTATTACTTGAATATACTCAATTTAACAACTTTACCTGTATCATACAGTACAGATATCTGGGGTGGTAGAAGTTGAACTTTTAAACCCTCAAGTACTGTTTATATATATCCTGCCTTCACAGTGCAGCCTGGAACAAACTAACAGTCTATGCCACTGTTAGTTTCACTTTTGCATTCTGTTTAAAAGAATCTTGTGAGTCACTTGTAAACCCCCCCAAGGCCTCCACCCTCCTGGTCTGCTATTTATTCCTCTGTGATGAAAGATTTTTGAGTTTTGTGTTATGTTTATTTGTAGCTTCATTTAAAGGAAGAAGAGCTTGTGAGTTGGACAATTGAAGGAAGGGAGTGAGGCACTGTGTGCAGAAAATATGGAAGGTAGGTTTCACCTGTGTGTGTGTGTGTGTGTGTGTGTGTGTGTGTGTGTGTGTGTGTGTGTGTGTGTGTGTGTGAGAATACAATATTGTTACTTATTGATAGAAAAACAATATTGATATTTTCATGTGATAGGACATATTTGCCTTTCATATTTGTGAGGTTTAACACTTTTGCATTAACCCTTTAGAGCCGATCGGAGCGGGAACGCTCTGTTATGCGTAACTATTTTTAAATCCCAGTAGCACTGCAACCACGTAAGCTAGCGCAAAAATTTTTTTTGCATATGAAACCGGAGGAGTTGTACTTACATCTGATGCCATCAGCTTGTCCTAGGTCACGGTTTCCTTCCACATAAAGCTTTGCAAAAACTGCATAAAAAGCGCTTGCAGGAACAAAAACATAATATTCCAGAAACACGCTTTACCGATCTGATCAGCTGTTCAAAACACTTCCTACGTTGGAATAGACGTCAGCGCGAACTTTTGCATTTCCGCCATTACCTGCCCGAAACCGGAAGTGACGTCATTTTCGCGGAAATGTAGTCTTTTTTGCGATCAGGGCCTCAGGGCCTATACTGCTCTTTTTAAAAGTTATCTTTGACTTTATGACTTTCTGTGTCGTTTCTGGGATGCTTAGGACTCATATTGCACTGCTGGAAATAGTTTATTTTGATGCATATGTTGCTTTTTTGCAAATTTGCAGTATAATATTTATTTTCGTTTTTCCTGCAGTGTATAAAAATTGGTGTATTTCAAAAATAAAACTATGAAGACACTCAAAATAAATTTCCTGTGGTAGGAAACTATTTTGTGCAACTTTTTTGTATTTACAGTTTTGAGGGATAAGACTCTTAAATTTCTCTAACTACAAATATATGTTAAAAAATCAAAAACGATTTTCAATTTTTTTGTAGTTTATTGCACTTTTTTGCAATTTATGTAATTACTATGCACTTAATGAATACATATTATTAAAATCTGGGCTATAATGGTTGTATTGATGTATAGCAACTTGAAATGCTCCCAAAAATGGCTCCACAGCATGTAAAAATATAATATAAGCTCTGGCGGACTTGGTTCTATGGTAGGTCTTAAAGGGTTAACAACAGTGTTTGTTAGTCCATCATTAGCATAATTCTTGTTTTAGTACATTTTTAAATCCCGTTTCTATAATATTGTAGGAATATCCACTGCTATAACATTGTCTTCTATGTAGCTCAGGTTACATTTATCCTTACTTACAGCCCATGCAGTTATGCGAGCAGGTGGAGGCATTACTACTAATACAGCTGGAGCACTTGAGATGATCGATACCTTTGATCGGCCTGGCAGAGCTTTTACTGAGGAAACCTTTGCTCGGGCTGGAACATTTGCAGATGCGTTTGAGGACAAACCAGGGAAGCGTCTTCCCAAAGCCGGAGCGTATGCTGAAGCGGGAGTGGGGCACGCCCGTGCTGAATGGAGTGTTTTTGACGCAGAGGCCAAAGGACCCAATGCCAGCGCAGGAGCTGAAGCCTCTGTGGCCTCTGGTGCCCAAGCCTTTGCCAGAGCAGAAATAGCCAGTGCTTCAGCCTCTGCTGGTCCAGTCAAAGCTACAGTTGGTCTGGGATTAGACACAGGAGTGGGAATTAGTCCCACAGGTGTCGAAGCCAAGGTGCTGGGAACGGGTATCTCCTTTGGTCGCAAAATGGGCATTTCTCTGTTTGGCACTGGTTTTGAATTCAGTCTGTGGTAAACTGTGCCCAGTACAGATCTTTCTAAACCGTGCAGTCCCTTGTATTAAAACAACAAGCCCTCAAATCTCCAGTCACCCTGAGAGACTTTTCTTAATATGCTGACAAAAACCTTTAAAGTTTAACACTATTAGTGCCACCAGAGCAGACACCAGGTTTGTTCTAGAGATTTCACTCAATCTTTAACACACAGGAAGCACAGGTCATCCCTCCAATCTTTATGTATGTATTAGGGGTGCAACAATACTCGTATCGATAATGAACCGTTCGATACAGTGCTTTCGGTTCGGTATGCATATGTATGAACAATACAAAATTTTTTATTTATTTTATCAACTTTCCTTCTGACGATGCTGTCTGTGTTGAGCGCTCAGTGGATCTGCGTTCGACAGTGCACCCTAGGCAGAGTAGTCGAAGCAAATTCACTGAGTGCAGGGCAAGCTAGCGAGACAGAAGTTAAGCTCTCCTTGCAACATGGCAAATTGGACCTCCCACCACCCTCATTCAGATCTGGCGTTTGGAATTATTTCGGTTTTCATGTGACGTATGACCCTGAAGGTAAGCGCGTCATGGACTAAAGTAAAACAGTATGTTGGATGTGCCACGCAATGCTCAATTACATGGGTGGAAACTAGTGCGTTAGCGCAGTTAGCTCGTTAACGTGTTGGCCGTCCAGCCCCACGCATGGGGCGATCCGCGGTAGCTCGTTAACGGAGATTTGCCGTGTTGTGGCGCTAACGTCATTTCAGATTAACGCTGACAGCACTAGTGGGAACACAATGAATATGACTGTACATTTATATGGAACTCCAAAGTGTTCAAAATTAAATAAATAAATAGGTCAAGATGAAATAAATAACTATGTGAATAAATAAGACACAGATATGTAATGTGAGAATGATATTGTGAAATAATGGAACACATTTTGAAAACAATGCTCATTATTGTGAAACATATTACATTCTGCTATATAAATTTTCTTATTATTGTGAAATATTATTTCATGGTCATTATTTTTCACAATAACAGAGATTATTCCTGAGGCATTTTATTTATTTCCAGCCGTTTTTAGTCCAAAATGACCTTTTTTCAAAGTCAGTCTTTATTTCAAAATCCCGTTTTTCCCGATGGCCTATTTATTTCATAATGCGACTTTTCAGCAGAATGACTTTGTCTGTCAATCAAGAAAGACAGGGCGGAGCCAGTTGTGTGATTGGTTGCTCCTTTACTCAGACATAAGTAATAGCACGTGAATTGTCGATTTAGGTTTAATGGTGCAATGCATCTCCTATGCAGCTGGCGGCAGTATGCAGCTCAAAATAAACTTAAGGCACCGACAAATGCAAAACACTGGGCGCGAATAACGTTACAGGTGTATCAATTCTTGTGAAGGGCATGGCTGCAGGAAACAAGTCCGTTTCTGAGTTACTCAGAGAACTTGCTAACCGCTTAGATTGAACGTCTTCACCTCAGTCTGCGTATTGCAGCAGTGTACTGGAGATGAAGTGGTCCCTGGTCCAAGTTCTCATCACAACCGCACAGTGTTAACGTTAGCAAATGCTAACGCTATCACAGCTAGCTCCACTCCACGAAACGCTGTTCAGGGTAAGTAACGATATGTTATTATTGCTTGGTTAGTCTGTCTGTCTGCCAAATATGAGCTTTTTAAACAGTTTAGTCACAGATTTTTTTTAATACTGTTTTTTATCATAGCAAAGAATTCTATAAATTAGGTAAGAGAAAATAATTGTCTTCTGGGTTAATGTCTGTATTACTATTTACATTGTTGTAGGTAATAGTTATTCATGACTGTTTTAAAGTGGCTTATCTTCTGTGCTAATATGGAAGACAAGTAATCTATGTGAAAGAAAAAAAAGCAATTTTAGTTCAACGTAGTGATTTTGTAAGTGGGTATAATTTGAAAATGCTTTTACTAGTACAGTGGATGTTCTTTAAATATTTAACATTTAAAGTGTGTGTCACTTTACAGACTCCAACTTCAGTTTTGGTTTGGTCTCACCGTTGTAGGTCATAACACAAACAAGTCGTCAAGTCAAGCAGCTGAGGAAAGGGCTTAAGGAAACCATGGTATGGCCGCTTCTGACAGAAAGATCAGACATCATTCCTCCTTTCTTACCAAGGGAATCAGAGACTGCTCCCTGTTGTGAGGTAAGGTCAGGTCACATCTTTTAACATCTGAATAGTAAAGCTATTTGGTTAATTTATGAAGGATGAACATTAATTGTTGACACAAAACACCAATATACTGTTTTGTATGCGTGGGTTAGTTGAACAGCTGGGTTACATTTAATAAAAATACACCTAATGTTGCTGATGCTCTTAAGACTACAAGATAAGTAAAGCTATAAAATGACTGTGGCCTGCCACAGAAGATGAAGATGAGGAAGAAGAGGAATGCTCTCGAGGATAAAGGGGTGGCTGTAGCTCAGGTGGCAGAGCAGGTCAGCCACTAATCAGAAGGTCGGTGGTTCGATCCCAGGCTGCCTCCTGGCTGCATGCCAAATATCCTTGGGCAAGATACTAACCCCGTGTTTGCCTACTGGTGGTGGTCAGAGGGCCCGGTGGCGCCAGTGTCCGGCAGCCTCGCCTCTGTCAGTGCGCCCCAGGGCAGCTGTGGCTACAACGTAGCTTGCCCTCGCCAGTGTGTGAATGTGTGTGTGAATGGGTGAATGACTGAATGTAGTGTGAAGCGCTTTGGGGTCCTTAGGGACTAGAAAAGCGCTATACAAATGCAGGCCATTTACCATTTATTTACCATAAATGCAGAGTGGCAGGTTACCTTCGGTCCTTCATTGAAAATGGTAAGTCTGCTGCGATAGGTATTTTGCCATTGGTTTTCTCTGATTATACTTTGGTAAATGGTAAATGGCCTGTATTTATATAGCGCTTTAAGGACCCCAAAGCGCTTTACATATCCAGTCATCCACCCATTCACACACTGGTGATGGCAAGCTACATTGTAGCCACAGCCACCCTGGGGCGCACTGACAGAGGCGAGGCTGCCGGACACTGGCGCCACCGGGCCCTCTGACCACCACCAGTAGGCAACGGGTGAAGTGTCTTGCCCAAGGACACAACGACCGAGACTGCCCAAGCCGAGGCTCGAACCGGCAACCTTCCGATTACAAGGCGGACTCCCAACTCTTGAGCCACGATCGCCCCGATCGCCCCTTTGGTAAATTACATACAGTCCAGTGATCTTGGGTCATTAACAAAGTACACTATAGTAGAGCTGGGCGATATGAGATTTTTTCATATCACGATATTTATTTTTATTTATTTTTTTATAAAAAGGACAAGAGCGGTGAGGTCTATCGCAATAGTTTAATTTTTCTATTGAGAAAAAGTTATTTCGCAATACATATCGTTATCGTTCTATCGCCCAGTTCTACACTATAGTATAATTTTGTTTTGTTATTTGCTCCATGCAATACATAAGAGTGGTGGCATTATCAGTTGCACTAGAATTGTATGTAGACTACTTTTAGCTTTGTTAACATAAAAATATCTATAAAAGCTACAACAGCAATTTGAGTGGGGCAAAAATGTCTGGTGCCCTGTATGTAAGTGGTCATCTTTTATGGTATTTCTCCATAAAAGATTCAAAATAATGAATATAGGATGTCATTATAGTTTAAAACAATCTTCTGTTGCAGCATCTTGTGCACAACAAAAAGCCCTCATCAAGTTTTGGACAGGATGGGAAGTCTTGCCGAGAAATGACTGTGGAAGTGGTCAACAGCAATCTTCCAAAGTCTTCCACCGGTTTTGAAGTACTACGTCTTCCTGCACACTACTGTACCTATGAGTCATTTCTAATGGACATTCAGGTGTGTCTCAACTCTACTGACTCAGGTTTTGGTCTGGTTTACGATTGATTCCATAACCACATGGTAAAATTAGACCATTTCTTCTTTCTTGCATCACATTACTGTACTCGGTGTTCAAAGAAACGGACAATCTAGTGAGTTCTAGTTCTTTTTAATACACTTGACAGTGAAAAATACAGAGTACAGGTGTGCATTTATGGCTTTTTTAATATAAACTGATGAAGAGTTCAGATATCAAAATCAGTTGTTCACTGTACATTATAAATTACACAATATGTTTTGTTTATACTCGCTACTGATACAAAAAAAATTTCTAGAAAAAATTATTTGAATTAAGATGTTACACTACTGTACTGTGTTCATTGTATTAAATCTGCTCAGAGTTGACATGTACTGTATATCCAACCACGAAATGAATATCATTAAAGTGACAGCTGTATAAAACAAATCCTGTTTTATAGCCACTCACTGTTTTGTTGAAAATGAAATTGGTTATGCTGTTTTGAGTCAGTATTAGCTACAAAGCTGTAGAAATTTAAAAAAAAAAAAATCCTCCTGACATAGAAACTGATTAAATGTAATAATGTCTTTCTACAAGTGATTCTGAAGTATTGGTAGCACAGCAGGGTCTTGTTCATTCAGTGCATCTGGGAGCTGAATCTCAGGAATGGTGATCTCATTTGATGGGCGGCGATTATGTTGTCCTGTCCAGTCCACACCATAATCCTCATCAACCTGAAAGAGCATGCACATGTTTTAAATCTAAACTGAAGAGGTGTTTCCTGCAGCTGTTCCTAGATGGACTTATTGAGTCTGCCAGGGCCTATGTGAGTTGCTTAGGCATTGGCTACCAACTAATTATTCATTCACCCATTCTAGGTCAGGATTGGTTCTCTTCAGGTATAACAAATTTAACTTTGTTTAAAGTATTGCCATCTATACCTGACAGGTGGGATAAAAGAGAATGGCTTGGGAGGCGCACAGCAAATCTCAAAGTTTTCCAATTAATGCTGAAAGAACCAAGGATGTAAATGTATTCTTGTTTTAGCTTTGCCGAAGACACCAGAGAAAGTATGATATCTATAATGCTGCTGAAATAGACAAAACCATTTCAATAAACTCGCTATTTAACATCAACCTTGTTATGCGTTATCAGAGAACAATCAACTACAAACAGCAATGAAACATTCAACTATGTACTATTTAAAGCACTAATGACCCTGTTGTCTAACAAGATGTGATAAGTAAGTAGACTGTGGAAAGCTGGTGGGTCTACTCTCTGTGTAAAAGGTTCCTACAGGCTCCACTGACCCCAGTCTCCGAGTTAACACACTAACAGCTAACACTGCTAAACGTGTCTCAACGCCGAGATGGCGCCGATAGCTTTAGCCGTAGCTGCCCCACTTTAGACAGTAACAAAAAAAAGTAAGCGATAATAATTCATTGTCAAACGTCATAATTAAGGTCAACATCTAAACAATGCTGTGTACAGAATCACACAGGTGCTCAATTACAGCATAAACTTACCTTAGACCATCCTCCGTCATTTTCCTCCTAATTGTGCTCGGAGACACAGAAAATGTATCGGCAATTACCCCGACGGTTATCCCGGACAGCACTAAAGTCCTGAGTGCTGCACCGGGATTTCTAGACGTGGACGGCCAACATTTGAAGACTGTTCTTCCTCGGCGTATTCCAAACGAACACGGTGCTGAATTGATCTTAAACCTTTGACAATGCTGTCATCGATGCGAACATCTTGAAGAGCAATTATCATCCCAAGCATTTCAGAAACATCTAAACGACTCAAAACAGTATCTACAGGTAAATGATCCCTCTCTATCTGATTTGCTTAAATGAGCAGAACTGGCTGAAGTTCACACCAGTCCGCCATCCTCCGTGACTTTTGACCTAGCACGCTGTTGCTAGCTGCAGTAGCCGTCCGCGGAGCCGGTATCCAGGAAAACTAGTCGATGGTAAACGATAAGCCAATAGGTGCAAAGGTCCAGCCCACTTACATTGATTGACAGACAAAGTCATTCTGCTGAAAAGTCGCATTATGAAATAAATAGACCATCGGGAAAAACGGGATTTTGAAATAAAGACTGACTTTGAAAAAAGGTCATTTTGGACTAAAAACGGCTGGAAATAAATAAAATGCCTCAGGAATAATCTCTGTTATTGTGAAAAATAATGACCATGAAATAATATTTCACAATAATAAGAAAATTTATATAGCAGAATGCAATATATTTCACAATAATGAGCATTTTTTTTCAAAATGTGTTCCATTATTTCACAATATCATTCTCACATTACATATCTGTGTCTTATTTATTCACATAGTTATTTATTTCATCTTGACCTATTTATTTATTTAATTTTGAACACTTTGGAGTTCCATACATTTACGCCAACATCATCCTAGTGCAAAGACAAGTGGAAGCAGACAAAAACAACAAGCCTGCATGCTACAAACTTGACCCGAGTCATTTAGCACATGATTCTCCTTATGGGGACCTGATATGTTTAATATGCTGCTGAGAATATAGCCCAGAAGAAACGTATAGTATAGCTTTTATTTTGGAAAGAGACATTTCTCTGTAATAAACTCTTTTCCAAAGATGAGTGATTCCTCAATCAGATTTATTATTTTATTACTTTGTTGTTTCAGCAACATTAAATTTAAAAACTGTACTTTTGAGTTAAAATATATATTTATAATTTTAATAAATGACAAATTAAAAAGGCATGAACATTTTTTTTGTATTGAAAAAATATCAAACCGTGACACCAAAGTACAAACCGAACCGAACCGTGAATTTTGTGTATCGTTGCACCCCTAGTATGTACGTGTACATACATACATACGCATGTGACACCAAGCTGCATGTCAGGTAAACATCCCGGGGAGATTGTAATAATTATAATAATAATTACAGTAAATGGACAGGCGTGCACTGAGATTTTAGACTTTTCTCTTTCCATGGATGAAAAGTAGATTTATTAAGAAGTATATTTGTCTAGACGATAAAGGATCTTAACACAGAGCAAAGAATGCTCATGTTTTTCTTCCGAACCGACATAATGACTCAGTGATGTGTCCCACAAACAGACTGGATGTCAAGACAAATAAAAATTTATAATAGAAATTGAAGGGGGAAAAAAGTTCATGGCAATGCAAAATCTCTGTCGGTTTCTATTTAAGAAAGCTGGAAGTAACTTTATTGAGAATATTCTGATTAGAGAGGTTTGAGAGTTTTGCTGAGGATTTTTTTCCCTTGTACTTGTTCTGGAAAACCAATGTGCCAGTAATTAAAATAATTTATCCTCCAGCTTTCACAAGGCTGGAAAGTTCATGTACTAAAGCAAAAATAAGATTTGTGTTATATATTTGTTTGGGTTTTTTGCTACAGATTAAAAAGGAGAACATCAATCACGTGAGGTTAATTTCCATCATTTTTAACCACTTTCACTCACAGATTAGTCAAACTTGTGATGTTTATTGTACCATAGTCAGTTTTTACATTCCCATAAAATTTTGATAAAACAGTCAGTGATTCCTGACAGACATATTTACAGTGTGCAGATTTTTACAATGTAAATACAGCCACAAAGACAAACATACAAGACTTGTTCTATGAACTCAGCAGCCTGTTCTCACACTGTAGATGCTGTCAGATGCACAATGTTACGTATGATTCATAGCAAGAGTCGGACCCATTCAGGACCACCTGGCGTCACATTTAAAGGCACTCGGGCACTTTTTTTCTCTGCGTATGGATTTCTGTGTATTTTAGCTCCAAACCTACACGAGTAGCTAGAAGTTATCAGTGAGTGAACACAAAATTTAAAATGGAAAATGCTACCATACGAGAAACAAACCGCAGCCCTCCTGCTTTCTCAAACTCCTCACATCGAACTACATCTTTCATGTATCTTTGTGTCGCCAGCAGATTCTGATAAAACACTGAGCTGAGAACGGCTCAGGGCTGCATGCGAATGGCTCCGTCCAGTCTAATGACCTCCCCGTTGATCATGGGATTCTCAACCAGGCATGTGACCAGGTGAGCAAACTCAGCGGGGTCACCCAGGCGCGAGGGGAAGGGCACCTGGCGCGCGAGGAATGAGCGCACCTTCTCTGGAAGACCGGCGAGAAGAGGAGTGGAGAAGAGCCCTGAAGGAAAAAACAGTTTTGTTGATTTTTGTGTCAATTTTTGATAAAATAATCAGAAAATCTAATTTCTCCACATAGTTTTCGGTTTAGTCTAAGTTAACTATAACGGGCTAAGTAGGAACACTAACCGGGTGCTATGGTGATGACTCTGATGCCCACGGGTGCCAGGTCTCGTGCGATGGGAAGAGTCATCCCAACGATGCCGCCTTTAGAAGCGGAGTAAGCCGCTTGTCCAACCTGAAGAATAAATAAATACAAAATCACTCATTTATTTTATCACTCACTTAAGAAATACTATATATAGTTTTTTTTTTAACCTTACCTGTCCATCGAAAGCTGCCACGCTGGCGGTGTTAATGATGCAGCCTCGGTGTCCGTCTGCGTCGGGTTCGTTCTTCCCCATCTCGCCCGCAGCGAGGCGAATCACATTAAAAGATCCTGCAATGTTCACCTGCAGGTTAAATTAAATAAATAAATAAAAGCCACATGTGATTCTCTGATTACTACTTCTTCTGTCCGTCTGATCATCTGTCCGGCCGTCTTACATTGATGACACGCTGGAAGTCCTCCAGGCTGTGAGGGAGGTCCTTCTTAAAGTTATATGTTTTCACAGCCACAGCAATGCCAGCGCAGTTAACCGCCAAGTCCAACTTCCCAAACTTCTCTTTGGCCAGGGAAACAGCTGACCGCACCTCTGCCTCTGATGTCACCTGGAAAACGACGAGGACAAGAAGCCCTTTTGCTCACATCAAATTATAAAGCATTCCAGCCAATAACAACCCCAGTAGAAGAACTCGAAATGCACCAAAGATTCTTTATATTCCCTGTTTGCAGGAAAATAGAGGACAAATAAGAATAATTATGGCCAAAATATACAACATGAATGCACTGGGGCTCAGCATCTACTGTGTGTGAGCGCCATCTACTGAGCTGACAGGGTATTACATTTCCAGTGGCACATGCAGAATCTACACGATGGTGAGAATTTCACATCCAAACGCTGAACAGACAAAGATTGTATCCACGTGATGGCTATAAAGGAGCTGTTGTAATTTTGCCTTTGTGTCAATGCTGGTGTGAACCTCGTTCATGCTGTTTTGATCCCTTTCCGAAGGTTTTCACTTTCTTTCAACAAATCTCAGAAATCTGTTTAGTTTTGATGCTCAAATTATTTTTCCACAACTCACCCCACTATATATTTATCTGTCTGTCAATCAATCTAGTGGTCTCTGGCTCAGGTTTTAGCTGCCTTCATGTCAAAATGTATGCCACATTCTTTTCTATGGGGTCAGAATGGCGTCCTCGATGGTTCTAGGTTGAAGTTGTTGCACTTTTTTTTTCTTATTAATCCCACACACCCCAAAAATCCACTAAAATAAACCCTTTTTAGGAAAAGTCACGAAATATAAGATGATTGTGTTTTAATTCAACAGAGTTACTTGATTTTTTTTTTAAATGCCAAGGATGTCAAAATGACCGCTTTTGTGGTTCTAGTGCTAAAGGACAATCAGTATTCATTTCACACATGGCGTAAGAAGCATTTTGGTCCATTTTGTTCTATTCGATTCATGTAAACTCTATGCCCCGCACAGCTCGCACAGATAGGAGTGTTTACAAATGTGACTTTCTCTGTTAATGTTTCCAAAATATGCAGTCTCGCGTCGGTTGAATTTTGGACTCACATCTGCAGGAGCAAAGGCACAGCGGTTTCCCAGACTGGCTGCCACAGCCTGTCCGTCAGAGGAGGGCAGGTCCACGATCACAGCAGACGCTCCGCTCTGCACCAGACGCTCCACGGTGGCCCGCCCCAAACCGGAGGCACCGCCTGTTACCAGGCCGACCAGACCCTGCTCAAGATAAGATAAGATAAGATAACCTTTATTAGTCCCACACATGGGAAATTTGTTAAAAACACACGTAAAGAGGGACGCCCACCGGGACAAGAGGAGGGGGCAGAAGAAAAGGGGAAAGAAAGTCGCAGGCCAATAAGAAAGACGAGTGAAAGGACAGATCAGAACATCACTGGGTTCCTTTCAAAAAGACACTGCATGTTTTATCTGTTAAACGTTAATTCCTCAGTAATGGATTATATTAGGTACACTTCATGAAATTGTGATGGGATTTGTTTTTGGTTAGTCAAACATATTTGATGTTAAAGCTGCTTCATTGAATTTAAAATACTTTTAAAATCTTGTCCAGTGTCTTTAAGGTGACTACCAATGAATCCTATTCAATATCTCTCTGCTGTGGTTTTCAATGATCGAAATTCAATAGTAATCAGATCAATACATCAATAAAGGCCTTTCAGAAATAGTATAATACTGCAACATCCACACTGTATTGAAAGAAAGCTTTAATTCGAAATAATCGCATGCCACAATTTCCCTAAAGATACTGTTGGAGTGGAAAAAACTGCTAGTTGAATGAACTAGACGAACTTTGGCACCATTTCTTCGTAACGCTGTACCTTGTACTTTGACCTTCCTGCCGTATGTGTAGCTGCTGCTGTGGAATGAGGAGCATTTTAACCCAAAACATAATCTTTACCGACATCTAAGCAAATGGCATTGTTACTTAAATTTAACAAAACGGCGACTGAAAACATGTTAAAGGAATGAAACCTTTATGGTAGAAACATTGAATATAAAGTAGCCAGTCGCCATAAAGAACACAAATAACATACATAACTTCTGACTGTCTGATCACAGACATTTCATAGGAAATTTAGCTGTCATTCAAATGTTTTAATTAAAGAAAAAAGAGACATGAATTAAGGTCTGCGCTGCAATAATATGAACTACATTCCTTCCATTGTATAGGAGGCATATGAACCATTATTCTACATGTAAACGTCTAGATCGTGTCTTTATATGGGAGATGCAGTCAGTGTTTCCTCAGCGTTTGCTGGGATCAGTCGTTCATTGTTTGCAGTCTACATCAGGAGACCCATTACATCATAATGCCACAGGTTTCCCTGCATATGAACATTTTGTCACCCACCAAAGAGGCTTTTGTTTCCCCCATGAAAGAAAATCACAGGATGTTTAACCAGGGTTTTATACACTCCAGCATAACATAGACTGTTTGTATCAAATATCCGGAGATTATAAGAAACTTCCCAGGCTTCCGTGATGTAAGGTGACACAGACTCATTGTGCTTTTGTTGGCAGACAGTCTCCAGAGACCAGACTTGAGCCTGAAAAAACCTGATGCGTAAAATACTGGGGGGAAAAACATTTTAAACACCTTCTTCTAAATGATCTTATTTGTTATTTGTCTTATTTGTTTTTGCAAAGTTAACAAAAAAAGGGGGCTAAGCACACATGCGCGCACCTTCATTTACTCTTCAGATTCATCTCAGTGACCGGTTTTTATTAACTGAAATATAAATACAGCATTATTAATTTAATTAATTAATTTAAGCTGCCATGTTTAAAAGCCCTCGTGTGTCCTGTGTCCATCTAACTGACAGCCGGAGGTCAGCCGGGAGGGCTGAAGGGGGAGCTATCAGCATGTTTGCTAACCTGCAAGTATGCTAGCCGAGCACTCAAACTTATGGACTACAAAGAGAGCGTGCACGCCGAAAGAACCAGAAAAACTCGCACAAATCGAAACCGAAGCAGGGTGAAAGTCTAGCGTCATATTTCCTCAGAGGAAAAGAAAACGGCGAGGCAGCGCGGAGGTGTTTCATGTTTATTCTGCTGCTCACCTTCACACACCGAATGTTCGCCATCGTAGATCCGACTCGGCTGACGTCATACCAAAGATCGTGTGTGTACGAGAGAGGCTGTGATTAGTGATGGGACGTTCTGTATCGAGGCTTCGGAGCGTGTGTCGAGTAATGGAGGGGGCGTTTCCGCGAAGCGCGTATCGAGGCTTGCTTCATTTATGGGAGGAGCTGAAAATGATGACGTCCGAAGCCTCGCTGCCCGGCTGTACCACGTGACTGGTTCATGAAGCGGTTCGAACTTTGCCGCAAATAATCATTTTCCATACTGCCAGCATAAATATACACAGTATACTGCCATCACTACACTATAGGTGTTTTACACACTCCTTTTGTTGTTGACATTTACAGGCTGTGTGCAAAATGCCACACTCTTCAAATTCATGCCAGCTATTATTTTTACGTCCAGTAGGTGTCCTGCTAGAGCAAATGAAGCTTCATGAAGCTTCGCGTTGGGGTGAACCAATTGGATGAAAAGCTTCAGTGCTTCATGGGGCTTCATCTGCCCATCACTAGCTGTGATGGATCTTCTTCTTCTTCTTCTTTGTGTTTAACGGCGGTTGGCAACCAACGTAAAGGAGCATTACCGCCTCCTACTGTTCCGGAGTATGGGTCAGACAGTGAGTTCACAAGCTGTATAAAAAAAAAAAACTAAAAAAAAAAACCCTACACTCTTTCATAAACACCTATAGCCTTCAGAAACCCCACCAGTTCCCTCACCTGTGCCCTACTACCCTCCAACACACTCTTCAGATTAAATTCCCCAATTCCCCGCTCCGTCAACCTATTCTGCAGAACTGACCTCTCCACATCATAACCCTTGCACCGCAGTATTACATGCTCTACTGTCTCCACCTCCTCCTGGCACACTCCACAAAGCCCCGTCTCATGTTCTCCTATCATCTGTAGCGTTTTATTTAATGCACAATGTCCCAGTCTAAGCCTGGTAATGACCGCCTCATCTCTCCTATTACCCCTATACAACCTACTCACTGCCACCTCCTTCTTAAGATGATACAATTGCCTGCCCGTACTCCCTGAATCCCACCGCTTCTGCCACTCCTGAACAACCTGCCTCCAAACAACACCTTTCCCTTCAGATCCACTGCTTGTAAGTTCCATCTCAGTCCTACTTTTAGTCAACGCTCTTTTCGCCAACCTATCCACCTTTTCATTTCCACTGATCCCTACATGAGCTGGCACCCAAAGAAAGTGAATATTGCCACCACAACACCTTATCCTGCTTATAGTCTCCAGAATAGTATACAGCATGCCCTGCCTTGTCTTCGAACAAAACGACTGTAGACTTGAAAGAACAGCTGCCGAGTCAGAACATACTACCACCTGCCTGATTTTCGAACACTCTACCCATTTCAATGCTACCAAAATTGCTACCATTTCAACCGTGTATACTGCCAGTCCATCCGAAGTGTATTCTGTGTATTCCAATATTTTTTGACGGAACTGTTTCCAAACCCTGTACTTCCAGTAACTGGACTTTTAGCACCATCCGTGAACACATGAATACACTCAGGGTATTCAGTCAAGCTGTGAAAATGAAATGCTGAAACAAGATCGACTCTGCCTTTCAATGTTCTCTTCAGATCCAGCAAGTACCAGTCCACAGGAGGAGTCTCCAATAACCATGGGGGAACCACAGAGAACACTACTGCAGGACATATTTTAAGTTCATACACCTGACACTCCTTAGCCCACTGATTCCCCACCTTTCCAAAATGAGCCTTCTGACTTCTTCCATACTCCCAGCATTCCAAAAGTACCTCCTTTGTGGGATGTGCATCACCATGACCACCAAGATGAACCCAGTAATTCACCGACACTTGCTTCCTCCTAAGATCTAGGGGCATTTCTCCCATCTCCACCTGTAGGGCACCGACTGGAGACGTCTTAAAAGCTTCACAGCACACTATAAGGGCTTCCGATTGCAGAACATCCAAACGTCTCAACGCAGAAGGAGCTGCTGAACCATATGCCACACACCCATAATCAAAGACCGACCTAATTAATGCCAGGTAAAGTCTTTTCAAAGCAGAAGAGCTCGCTCCCCAACCCCTCCCAGCTACACACCTCATAACATTAATAACTTTTTAGCATTTGGTTTCAATCCAATCAATATGCTCCCGCCATGTCAGTCTCGAATCAAACACAACACCTAAGTATGTAAAAGAGCTCACTTTCCCAATTACCTTGTCATACAGTGTCAATGTCAAAGTCTCACTCACTTTTCTTTTGGTAAAGAACATCATTTTTGTTTTTTCCAAAGAAAACCTGAAGGCTGTGATGGATGAAGACGAGCTGAGCTCTTTACTGTTACTTTACTGATTTACTGTGACCGATACCGCGTCTTTAATATGAGATTTAAAAAGGTGTAAAACGTTCTTTACGTCCTCACCGACTGATAATAATAATGTGAGCAGCTATTTACAGTTTGCACTTTATGCTTTATTCTGCGTTTGTAATATGAAATGTTTGTAGCATAACAGCTACAAACACTTGGTAGAGCCTACATTAAGACAGACAGACACACACACACACACACACAGGGTTCACACACACACGGTTTGTGTACCCGAAAAACCATAAAAGTGAGAGCGCTTTTACTTATCTTTGCTCAGAACCCTGCCCACTAAGTTCTGACCAATCCGGTCTTTAAGTCTGACATCGTAGGGTCGCTGTCAGACCGGATAGATAGGCTGAACTACTGTAATTCATTATTATCAAGATGTCCTAAAAATTCCCTGAAAAGCTTTCAGCTACTCGAAAATCCTGCAGCTAGAGTACTGACAGTACTGCATACTGCAGCTTTCAGTTTGGATTCGGGAAATTGACACTATCTCTACTTTTAAGATTAGGCTTAAAATTTCCCTTTTGCTAAAGCATATAGGGCTGGATCAGGTGACCCTGAATCCTCCCTTAGTTATGCTGCAGTAGGCGTAGGCTGCTGGGGGGTTTCCATGATGGATTGAGTGTTTCTTCTTCAGTCACCTTTCTCACTCACTATGTGTTAATAGATTTCTTTGCATTGAATCATTCTTGTTCCTAATCTCTGGCTCTCTTCCACAGCATGTTTTTTGTATCCCTCTTATCCCCTCCCTGAGCCTGGTTTTGCCGTAGGTTTCTTCCTTGTCAAAAGAGAGTTTTTCCTTCCCGCTGTTGCCAAAGTGCTTGCTCCTAGGGCGTCATATGATTCTTGGGTTTTTCCTCTGTATGTGTTATTGCAGGGTCTAGTATAAAGTGCCTATTTTTTAAAAAAAAAGGAATTGAACTGAAAATTGTTCCCGTCCTGGTTCCCTGCGAAAGCAAAAACCCGTGCCTCCACCGTGACAGAGCTGGAAACAGCTTGAGGTTATTGGTGCTCATCTCCTTATCAAGAGCATTCTCAGTCCATGTGACAAAGTCAGCCAGGGTGAGACTCCCTTCAAGGCTGTTGTCATCTTAAACTTTTCACAATATTAAGCACGAACTGCCTAGACTTACTTTATCATTTTAATCACTGGTGGTTCAAGAAATGAAGTGTAATCTCACAGACTCAGATTCATGGAATCACGGGTGTTTGAAAGATTTTATTGCATGTGTTGTAAAAAAGTTGTGTTTAACTGCAGTAACATCATAACTTACAGGGCAAAAAGTGACTTAATAACAATAATAATAACAACAACAATTATCATCATCATCATCATTATTATTATTATTATTATTATTATTAATACGACAGTGTATTTGCTAAAAACATCAGTCATAATCAGGACAATCTCAAGCCCACCAAGGGAGGGCTCCAGCAAAGTAAAATCTATGGCCAGGATTTCATTTAGCCTAGATGCCTACAAGTGGCCCATATAGCTATGCGATACCAACCCTGAATCTTTTGTAGTTTGACAACGCTCACAACCCTGGACCCACTGCTTGATGTCAGAGGACATCCCTGGGCAGTAACAGTGCTGTCTGACCAATTCGGTGGTATGCTATGGTCCTGGTGCAGCTGTCTCAGCTGAAGTCCCAGAGACTTTAGAGCATCTGGGAGGACAAGTTGGAGCACTTCCTCACCCCCATCAGGACGTGAAGTCTGCTGATAGAGTATGCCATCCTTCTCTACCAAACGGTCCCACTGACGTAGCAGAACCATAACTGGCTTGGGAACCTCGCTCCTCTCCCTTGGAGATGGCGGAGACTGCCTTTTCCAAAACACCAAGAAATCCCTCAGGTGTGGATCAGCCTGGTGTCCTCTGGCAAATGCTAAGCTTATGTACTAAGAAGTGGTCTGTGGTCACCACCTTGCTAATTGCCTATAATTTCCACCTATTGTCTATTCCATTTTCACAACAGCATGTGAAATTGATTGTCAATTAGTGGACAGTTTGATTTCACAGAAGTGTGACTGACTTGGAGTTACATTGTGTTGTTTAAGTGTTCCCTTTATTTTTTGAGCAGTGTATATACATCCCAAAAGGCTCACACAAGCTAGGTCCCTTAACTTTTGGTAGCTGTTGAAAGGATTAAGTTGTGGTATACCAATGGCCAGAAATGCCATTATTATTACTTCATCACAAAGTCAGGGGTGATCTGAGACGAGTGCTGCAAGGTACACTGTGCTGCAGATGTGCTGTTGCTATCCTCCATCTTCAAAATGCATCACCCTCCAGGACCTGAAGATCAGTGAAGCACCAGCCAAACCAATCTTAATATTGGAACAATATTATAGTTTGATGTTGAATTTCCACCACCTTTGCACCAGTGGTTAATGTTGAAACAATAATAAAATCATGATTAAAAATCAACAGGACTTCACAGATATTTCAATCAATACTAAACCACTGCAAATTACCATCAATGTCTTTTTCAGAGGTTTATTATCTAAAAAAAAAAAAAAGGACACAATTTAACATGTCCAAAATAATATCTCTATAACATTGAGTGCCAGACCTGATCTAATAAAAAAAGAAGACATTTTTGCATCAATTAAGAAAACAGTTTATTTTATGAAAACATTTTTTTGTTAAATCTATTATTTACACAGTGTTTTCAGTTTACTCTGTGATGGGGCTGGACCCCCCAGGACCGTGACTCAGATGTTGCAGGACACTAAAAGCTGTAAGGCTTGCAAAGAAACAACAGAGAAGCACCTAGAAACACTGTGAGACTAGTTAACAGCACCCAGTGCAGGAGGAGTTTCAAGTGAAACCATTGTGAGACCTTCTCTCTTTAAATGCCCTCTTTTGCTTAGTCAGGCCCTTATTTTTTCCTCCCAGCCCAGTTAGGTCCAGAGGCCAGCTCAATTGTAATGGGAAAGGCCAGCATGCGACAGACTTGCACCTCCTGTGTGTTCCCTCCAATCAAAGAAAAGCCTTCCAGGTTTTGAATTAGTTTTTCTCTCTCTTCCTGATAATTTTGACAATGGAACAAAACATGTTTAATAGTTTACTACTACATTTCCCCATTTGATTTTTCCCTATAATGAACAGTGAACTGTTTAACCCAGTGTGTCCGAATCTGAATCGAGATATTGTCTCTTCTCTCCTGGTTCTCCTACTTTCCTTTGAATAGAATAAAACCCTCTCCCTGTCCTCTCCTCCTCCCACCGATTTGCCATCTTTCCCTTGTTTTCTGTTTTACCATGCTCTTCATTTCAGCTTTGCCAATACTGACATTTAAATCAACTTGATCTCCTTTAGCAGCCTGCTTTGCAATTTTATCTGCCACCTCATTGCCAATAACACCATAATGTGCTGGTATCCATACGAATTTAACTATCAGTCCCATTATATTTATTCCGTAGATTGTCTGTAAAATCTCAATTAAAATGTCTGGTCTGGCATCTGAATGACTTATCCAAGCTGGTCAATGATGAACTAGAGGGAACAGATTATTGTCCATAATGGCTTGTTATCCTCCACCCACTGAACAGCTAACAACAATGCCAACATTTCCCCTGTGCACACTGAAAGTCCATTATTGAGCCTTTTTCCAACCTTTATCTTCAATTCTGGAAAATTGAATGCCACACCCACTTGATTGCCTATATTTTTTGCTGCATCTGTATAGAGTTGTTCAAAATCATAAAATTGATTAATATAACCCTGCACTATATAGGAATTCAAAATAAATTCCTTGTCTTTGAAAACATGCGACACTGAAACCACCACGTGTGCTGCAGGCACTTTGGAAAATCTGATCACATTTCCACAGATAACCTAAGCAAGGATCTATAATCCAAAAATAATAGAAAAATGATTAAATATTTTTAAAAAAAGACCAGTAGAAAGTTACAACACTGGAACAAATTTATGACCAAAAACCTGAGGAGGTAAGACGATGGAGGGGATGGTTTCGGTTGCCGTGAGAAAGACAGTAGGCTGTATAGTTATCTCCCAGATCTGGTGTGATCCTAAAACTATACAAACTACTACCTCATTCCACAGCTCCCACTTTCTCCCTCAGTCCACCCCGGTCATATATTAACTTTATATGAGCATAATAAACATGGCCCTGCACTCTTGGAAACAGGACAGATGACCGGTCTTCAGAAAATCCTGCAGCCTTCTTCCCAGAAGCTCTTTGTTCTTGAGGATAGGTAGGCATCTCCCAGGACAAACCTAGGAGAAATTTAAAAAAAAAAAGTAGTAATAATAATAATAATACTACTACATCTTTAAATGATCACAACCAACAAAACCTGAACAAAACAAAAAGCATCAAAGAAGAGTCAAATAAGATGTGGGAGATGTTATGACGCATCATTTGAAGGCCAGCAGAAGGTGACATTAGATGTGCTGCTAATAAAACGTGTGAATTAAGGTATTTGTTTGCGGTACCTTTTAAACTCATCTTTGCTGATACTGTGTTTGAATATTATCACATGTATCTGCACTGCATAGGCTCAGGAGGGCATTTCCTGTTCTACATGCAATATATTTTTACAAAGCAAGAAACTTCTTCCTGACAGTGAGATACGAGAACAATGACAGCGAGCAGATGTGGGGAAAAAACAAACCCCAAAACAGTCAAACAGGGTTTTTAACATTGCTTCTCTGATTGTTTAGTGAACTTCTGTCATTGTCACTGAACCCTGGTAGATATACAAGATATTAAATGGTGGATGGCTCAGAAATTCCTGCAGCTAAAGAGGAGATCATTACCTGCCCTCACAACCATGTCAGAAATGACACTTTCCAGTTGTGTTTTATTCAACAACTCAGTATGATTAACTCAATTTTATAAAAAAACAAACTCTAGGGACAGCCATGCATGCATTAATCTCCTCAAGGTTAGATAATTGCACTTTATGACACACTTTCAGGCAATATAACATGAGGTTGCTCTGCTGACCATCCCACAGTCTTGGCTAAGAACCAAAGTGATTGGGCTTTTTCTATCAGGACACCCATCCTCTCCCTGAGGAGATCAGTTTGACGAGCACACTGTTATCTTTTATATCCGTCTTAAAGACCTTTTTAAAGCAGGTTTTTATCTCTTTAGTGTCCATAATTGTTTTACCACCTCCTCTACATTTTTTATTTGTGCTTTTAAAATACCTGCATTTCATTTTTAACTGTCCTTATTTCCCCTTTTAACTCCTTCCTCTGCCATTATTGATGTTCACTTTTTCCTCGTCATACATTTTTTATTTCCTCTGTCACATTATTCTTTACACATCAAAATCAACAGACATTGTGACGGTCCATCTGGATTTAAATGATAGATTCACACAGTTAACAGCGTGGAATAGTGGTCAAAGTTTTAGTCATTTTTGATGGGTCACATCACACTGGCCACTAATGAGTGGCATGACGGGAATCTGCAGTGTTTCTGGATGCAGCTGCTTTTTGAATTGAAAAAGGAAGAATGTGATACAACACCACAAACCTACAGCCGAAGCAAATCCAACATGCAAGCTTTTCCCCGTAACAAAAGCCTTTACGTTTTGCTATTTCTCTGTGGGCGCTATCCAAACACAGCCATTTCTAAACATCAATTTGTGTTATTATATTAATAAAACGCAAATGAAACCCTCAGCTTTCTGCCTGTGTGGTGTTCAGAGGTGATACTAAAGGTTTGGGTGGGCCCCCTGCAGATTTTCACACTTCAAACTGGTTAGTCTGATGTTTGGAATGACTGCAGTCAACGATGTGGAGTCACTATTTTAAACATGTACGCATAAAGTGTGTGCGGCAGAGAGTTAAACTAAAGCAGGGATCCCGTATCATTCTACATTATTAGGTGGCGCTAACATGCTAACCCGAGCACAGTCTCAGCCTCTGGAAACATCGGCTGCTTGGTTTACAGTAACCCTGTCCCCGTCAGAATCACAGCAGTATCTGTTAAAGGAGGATGGAAAGCAGCCACTGCCACCGTGTGTGGAATATTTATCTGAGCCTGCCTCAGAAGTAGCTAGCCCGCTGTTAGCTCACAAAGCTAGCTGACAGCTACCTCGAATTGGCGGTTCTCGACCTGCTGTCATATCCGCACCGCACGCGACAACACACACCTGCCTGTAGGCTCGGTACTTCCCCCCGTAACTAATCGAGTGTTTGGGTGCCGACCTACAGTAGTGGTTTACCTCAGAAGCCTCCCTGTAGCCTGGGTGGCCCCCCATATCATCGTCGCCATCTTTCCGAGCGGAGCGGTTTGCAGCCAGCTGCTGATACGCACAAATATCGCGAGATTCATGTGTCGTGCCGGGATTTTTTATTTTTTTTTTAACGCGTATATAATCCCTGAGCTTATAAAATATCAAGATTTCCCACTTTCAGGACTTCTTACTTCAGAGTGGGCGCCAATAATATGAAAATTTTGTGGGGGGGGGGGGGGGTAAACTTCATGATAGATTTAGGCGATAGATTTAGTGGAGTCGTTTTTTTATGAAGTTCCAGTCTGAAAGTCACTGTTAAGCATAAATTAGCAGAATGCTAGAAAATTAAATTAAAATTTTATGTCTAGAAGACAGTGTAAATAATAATTTTAAGCGCTTAGTTCTATCATGAGCGCCCTCTGCCGCTCTCCAACGTGAATTGCAGCCAATTTCTACATAACGGGAGTCAAAGGAAGTGGAGTCACTCTCGATAGATTGGCTCCGATTTTACATACATCTTCAGCAGAGGTGCTTTTTACTTCTTTATTTAAAGAATTTACACCTGGGTCATTTCTTATTAAGTCATTGGGAGGAGCCAGCGAAGTAGTAGCACACCAAGAAGAGCGCATCTACTGATCATGAAGATTTTGAAACTTAAATTTCAAAGCCGTAACACACATCTGCGAGTACTGAGAAAATTATTTTAACACAGAAGGAATTACATCTAGAAGTTTGTTTTCTTAAATATAAATATGGATAAAAAGGATAAGGTTGAACTTTTTTCTTTGACCAACCAAAACAATATGACAGGACCCTTTAAAGCAGGGGTGGGGAACTCCAGGCCTCAAAGGCTGGTGTCCTGCAGGTTTTAGATGTGTCAGTGATTCAACACAGCTGATTCAGATGGCTACATTACCCTACTCACCATATCTTGAAGTACTCCAGAGGGCTGGTAATGAACTAATCATTTGATTCTGGTATGTTGACCCTGGATGATATCTAAAACTGCAGAACACCGGACCTTGAGGCCTGGAGTTCCCCACCCCTGCTTTACAGGTTATCCAAAGTGGACTTTTTGAAGTTTCCTCCAGTGAATCATCAGTGTTTTTTTTCTTTTTAAAATCCCTCTACATCACAGACATTACATTGGTGCAAATTTTGCTATTAAAATCCCTCAAAAATTCAATGAATGAAGACACAGGACACAGGAAATACTTTTTTTTACTAAAAGAATAAATTTTATTTCAGCACTGTAAGTCATTTCCCAACCAGTACAAACATGACTGCCATCTTTGTCTCTTTCTGAACCATTCCTCCCCTGCCTCTGTGAGATCAGACCACCAACAGCCAGACAAATTAAAAACAAAAGAACAAAAAAAACTTTCTCTCACCTTTCCACAAACCGTCTGGTGCTTCCATAATGCTAACAATGATGACAAATTATACCAACCATAATTATAACAGCAATAATGATGATGATAATATTTCTATAACAATAATATTATGGATAAATTTTAACCCTTTTTTCGCTGCACAGGTAGTTTTTGGGTGGTTCCGGGTACTGATGCGTTGACCGATGTGATGTGAAACGGCCCCCAACTTGACGGGGACGGGGACTTGGCCACGAAGGGAGGGAGGTGGAAGGGGGGGACAGGTTATTCTGAACCTTCTGGGGGGCTGTTGAGGGGGGGAGAGTGGCAGTGTAGAGAGAGACAGAAATTAGGGACCCTTATTCAAACCGGACAAGAATGCTGTGAGATTTCCTGGACAGATACAACCCAACCGATGACTCCTTTCTGTATGACAGAAGATAATACTGTTTCATTTCTACAATAATACATGCACACACTCCTGTTCCGGGGCTTTTGCTTCTCTTCAGAGGATGCTCCCGTTTTCGTGGGCAGAGAGGTGGGGGTTACTTTTAACCAGCTTTATGACACAAATACTATCATTTCAGTCAGAGAGCAAGAATTTTCCTCACAGCGCTTCAGCTGAGACAGTTTAAACCTCCTGATTTAAATCAGAAACTGGAAATAAAATTTTATGATGATCAAAGCGAGATGTAAGCCATGGATTGGAATTTGTTAACTAGGACTGCAGCTAAGGCTTGCTTTATTGATTCCTTCAAAATAAAACCGCTTTTAGCAGAGAAAATGTCTTAAAATTGCTTCTTTTTATTTGAACAAAAGCCTCTAAACCAATAAATGCCCTAACTAAGATGGAAAATAATTTTTATTCACTATAAAAACAGGATGTTGACTATGGACTGGGATTAACTAACAAGTTCTGCAACTTGCAATGATTTTCACTACTGATGTCAAAAGTAACAGACAGCATCTTAAAATCTCTTATTTTTGTCAGACCAACTGTCTAAAATTTATATATTTAGCCTAAATCATATCCGATCATGAAGTCAATGATGCAGCTAACAATTCCTTTAAATATAACTTAATGATTGCACTAAAATGTGCCAGGAAGTAGCTGTATTTTCTGCAGCTTGATGAGACTAACGTCAATTAGCTTGTTATGGTTTAAACGTACAAATGTCAGAATAAAACACTAATTTCCACCAAGAGATCGGCCCTACATCTACCAAATATGCATTCTGATTTTTAGTAAGTGACAGAAAATTGCTCATCTTGCAGCAGCAAAACGGCATAATTAAAATCGCAAGTTCAAGTCCACAAAACTATGAGATTCTATCAAATTATTTTGTATGAGAAGCCCGAAAGCTCTGAAAGCAGATCCTCATGGCTAAAATGTTTATTTCCTTGATGTGAATAAATCTCCTGGATGGTCGATCAATCTCAGATTCGCACTGTGAGGAAAACTGTCTCTCTTTCCTCCGCCTCAGTGCCCACGTACAGCATGAAAAGACCCGCTCAGCTCAAGTCCTGGGAGCTAAAAGACAATGTTTTGAAGAAGAAGAAGAAAAAAAAAAAAAAGCAATAGAGGGTGCCAAGAAGCTCGGCGTGACAGAGAACATATTTGTCAGGTGTCGTTCCTTCTTCCCGTGTGTGTGGTTACTTGTAATAATTTGATGTGATAGGAGCAAGTGGAGCAGTTCACACCGCCTAAAACTTCACCATGAGGAGCGAGCGGGAGATTTTGATGAGACACTCACTCGCCGCCCGGTCCGTCTGCATCTCCACGAAAACCACAGTATGAAAAACAACAAAAATAAAAATGAAACACCACACCGTTACCTCACAGATCTGTCGGATAAATCACACGTGCTGTAATGTCATTATACATATAATCATCAGAAACTTATTACTCAGGGTGGAGGGGCGGGGAGCTGTCAATGTTGGGCAGGGGGAGGGGCTATAGAGGAGCTTGTTTTTGGGGGGGCGGTGGGATAGACGGGGATACTAGGTGTACTTTGGTTCTCAGGTGTTCACAAGAGATATTTCGCTGCTTTGTGCAAGGGCGCAGAGTTGAGCTTTGATTAACGACGAAGAGCGAAAACTCGTTATCGGGGATAATATGAGAATCGAACATAGTGCAGACGACGATTTTCAATCCGAAAAAACGGGCAATATTTACTTACGTACAATAATAAAACGGTGAAGTGGTCTACAGATGCCATATAAAATACAGGTAAGGAAAATGGCGATCGTTACAGTTCAAATCTCTAGGTTGGCTAAGCGTATTTCAGTACTAACTGAAGCGATGGTAGAAGGATTAGATTAGAAGATGTAATAACATTAAAAATAGTAAGAAAAAACACATTTTGCACAATTGAATAAAACAGTTTTGATTTTTTTTTCAGATTTTTTTTAAATCCACTCTGGCTAGATACATACAGAAACTGATTATCAACGTTAATATAACCTTTACTGTTAGTTGGGTTGATTAAGGGGGCGGGGCAGCCCGAAGAGAAAAAGAGAAAAAATAAAAACGGCCAATAGAAACGGTCCTAAAGGGGCTAACGGAGCGGCAGAGAAGGAGGTGAAAGGAAACTGAGATACAGTGGGAGGAGGACAGGGGTGGGATTAACCTGTGTGGAGGATATCTGTGTGCGTGTCTGCAGTGGGCTTGATTTATGTGTGTATGTGTCTGTGTGTGTTTTCGTGGATGTAAGTACTCTACAAGGAGGCCGAGGAAAAATTTGAGGGTGGGAGAAAAGAATAAATGGATGAACAGCGAGAAGAAGTGTCATAGCAGGGGCGGGTTAGAGGATAACAAGCATAAAAATCACTGATCAAATACCTATCAAACTAAAACAGACGAGGACAAAAGAGGGACACTACATCATGTGTTGTGTTGACTTTTTTTTTCTTTTTTTTTTTCCAAACTACCTACTGTGTAACTCAGGATTTAACATCTATATATCCGTGTGTTTATTATGTGCGTGTATTCTAAAAATGTGTCAGTGTGCGCGTGTTTCTCCAATCTGTGTCCATGCAGCAAAAACTTGAACGTGAATGTGGGATTTATTTTTTTTTTCTTCCTCCTCGCGGTCAGTAGAAAGTGTTACCAAAAAAGATCTCCGATGAACTGATGACCACTCCACTGGGAACTGAAACTGCACGAAAAGAAATCACTTCAGCACGAAAGCAGAGAGAATGCCGCTGGTAACAAATCAACTGATTCCTCTGTGTGTGTGTTTATGTATTGTGAACGTGTGTGTGTGTGTGTAACTGTTATCTGGCGAGCGAATCGAGAGAGGGCATCAAATACCAGGTCACACTCTGGATCGCCGCAGAAAAGCCATCTTCTAACAATGTACTGCTGTAATACACGTATTTGTAGTAATGTCAAAAGTTGAAAGCAGTTAAGTATATGACTCCTAGTAATTCTAGACTTAGTATTTCGGCCAGTGGAGCTATATTCTCTAGCCTAGTCTTGGTGTCTGTTTTACAGTCCTGTGTTAAGCCCCGACACTGTTTACCTACTCTCAACCTAAGAACACCTAAAGTGCTCGTAGATCCCTACCCATTAACGGCTAACTAGTCCGAACCTTTTTTTGATTTCATTTGGTGTTGGTGTAAGAGGCGGCGGCGTGGCCTCGGCGGGCCTACGCTCACGGCTGGGTCGACTGTCAGCGTGTCACTGTAAATGGCTGAGTTCATAACAGAGGGGATGTCTGACGCGACTACATTAACACTTACTTATATATATTTATATATATAGTCAGGGTCTTCTGTTTCCTTCAAAAAACAAAAAAGAAACGAAAAAAGAAAGAAAAAAAAAAGCATTTCATAGGAGCTTTTTTCTTCCGTGTTAAATTTTGTGGCACACGATGAAGCGCAAGTCATCAATGTAGTAAGAAAATAAGGTGCTTCTTTGCTGACTTGCCCTTTTTTCCATGTGACGAGTTTATTTCAGCCTCTCTACGTACGTTTTAGAGAGATTACAACGACCATGGCCAGCATCTCTCAGGCAGTATCTGTCGCTCTACTGCTTTGACGTTTGCAGTTGTGCTACAGCTAATCGTTAAGAAGGTACATGCTTGTATTTCCTTTGTCAGATGAGACGTTACTGTGTGTGTGTGGAGGTGGGGGACACATTTCATTCTCTACAAACATAAATGCTCTAATAAAACATTTCCTAGAAGTCTCAGATTGTGAGCGGCACGCTCGGGGGTCCGCCACGAGGCCTCCCTCTCCCCTGTCAAGTGACGATGCGGTCCAGCCCGTGAAGGCTCGCGCCACGCTCGGCTGAGGCGCTTCAGGGGCAGGGAAGTGCTTCCTGCTGGTCTAAAGTGACACACCGGAGCTTCGCCGAGCAGCGGCTCTCAGTGTCGGGCATTCGTAATGACAACAGCTGCTCAATCTTTTGAGGCTTTGCTGCCACGCCCCTTTTATATCACATGTGTCTTATGAAAATACACTTTGGAAATAGTTTTTAAGAAATCTGAAATGATTCCCAGGATCTCCTCGACGTGGACGATCAAGACTCCTTTTAGCTTCATAGCAAAGTGAATGTATGAGGGCAGTCTGAGGGGAACTCTGCCTGGCAGCAGTCGCCCAAAAACCTCACCGCTCATTTCCATCTTTTACTGGACAGTTTCCATTCCTACGTTTTTGGCCTTTAACTGAAGAAGGTGCCTCAGAGAGGTTGTCATTTCTATATCAACTGTTAGAGGACTGTCCAGTGTGGTTTAACATTTTTTAAAACAAAGTGCTTCTTTGTCTGAAACCACTCTGTTCACATTCTGACGTCTCTCAAATAGATCTCTACCTTTAAATGTAGATCTATGTGTCATAATGATTTAATCGGGCGCGGGGAACGCCCCTCACCGACTGTCAATTCAACTGTCTAGGGGCTTGTTGAAATCCATTATATTTAAATAGAACATTAAGTGCTTCTGCTGGGGTAGTACAATCAAAGCTTTGGGAGGAGGGGGCCGGGGTGAGGGGTGGGACAATAACATAATAATGCAATTTTTTTTTCTTTTTTTGGAGGGTCGGGGGGAAATCTTGCATACTGTAGGGCTTAAGGTGCATAAATTCATGGGATCTCTTAGCACAGCTAAGTACTAGGCTATGCTACACTGGGCAAAGTAAGATATCACACTAATGCCGTGGTGGTGCAGAAGTGCTTCAGTGACTGATTAACCAATCAAATCAATCAATCAAAGAATAAAACGAAACAAAAAATAACGGGGTTTGATGCGAGTGCTACCGCTGCATGTTTAGCAGCGCTGCCCGCCGACCTGGTTGCAGAATGGAGTTTGGCAAGGGTCGCTGCACAGAAGAGTCAGACTCTGAACATCTCTGACCTCTCGTGAGTTGGCTATGGCAACAAACCACATCAACATACAACGACTGCCTGTCACCGTTGCTGCATGCTTAACGTTTGTGTGCAGAGTCGAACAACGGGACGACTCAAAAAACTAAATAATCAAACTGTACAAACAGCCCTAATAAACGGGGGCGGGATTGATTAAAGATGTGGCGGTGATGGGGCGGGGTTTTAAGCTTATTTCACTCTGAGTGAGGATAGGGGAGGATTTTTTTCTTTTGACAGGTGGGGCGCTTACGGACTCATGGAAAAACGTCTCTTTAGAAACAATGTAAAACCATATGAGAAAACTTATAGGGGGGAGGGGGGAACGGCTAACTGGTTTAGCTAATCACACGTCGCAGCAGAGGAGGCGAGGACGGGCCTCCCGTCGCCTCCTGCGCCGTGTGATGATGTGCACAGCTAGCAGACAGGGCTACAAAAACAGGGAAAGGCAGTCGAACACAGATAACTCTCTTAGAGCAGCACATCCTGATAAGGATGCCATCACTCCTCCTTCTGTAGTGCTCCGTCTGACGGGCAGTCGTCAAGGCAACAGGGGGCCTCCACTTCCACCCCCTCTGATTGGTTGTCTCTGCTGGCTAAGGCACACGGGGTTGGCTGGGCCAGGGGAGTCAGCTCCAAGGGCTGGCCGATGGCGGAGGCTGCTGAGCTGCCATTCAGCTGCTGAGAGGCAACCTCTGGCGTGGAGCCCACCTCCTCGGAGGGCTTTGGGGGACTGCTGGATGGGGGGGACGACGTCTGGGGAAGGAGAGACAGAAATGTTGGAGTGCAACAAAGTTGACGTCCACGCCTGATTTCAGTGTTCACCTGAGAGTACAGAGGCTTGTCTGGGTTTGTCTGCTGTCACACCTGTGTTCTGTTGGCAGTTGTCTTCTTCCCTCCCCTTAGTTTTGCTGGAGTCTCTTTACCCCTCCTGTGGTGCACAAAGAGAAAGGCTTTTTAAAAAAAGTCTCCACTGGGTTAACATTACAGTTCTTTTAGGTCGGCTCCAATGCATGAAGTGGCTAGTATAACCTTTAGGCCTTTGACTAGAGATGAACTAACTGGCTGGTGACCAGAGCAGCTGATCAGCCTCAAATATATCCAGTTCTGTAGCTTTATATTCAGTCTTTTTAGAATGATTTTACATAATGTAAACAGGAGGGAGGGAAAAATACTACACACTAGTTTAAAAGCAGGAAAACACAGGAAACGGTCAAAACACAACTCAATATTCAGGATTAAACTAAATTAGGGCTGCCACAAACGATTATTTTGATAGTCGACTAGTCACCGATTATTTTTGCGATTAGTCGACTAATCAGATCATCATCCATTGGACGTACAACGTACAGCTTATTGCACCAGCAGCATCTGCTCTTATATAACTATCATTAGCTTACAGCTTTAAGTGTTTAAGGTGCTAACTAAAAATAAAGACAAGATGATAGTTTATTAAATTTTAATGACATTTGCAGATTGTTTCGGTGAGGTTTAATAAACTCCTTGCTATCTAAAATATAACAGGACACCGGAGTAAATTCTCGAGCATCTCACACTTCTGATAATCAGCCGTCTGCTTGACATTTATTCAGCTGTGTAAAAACTTTAATCTCAGCCAAACCGATTTACTCAGGAATAAATAAAATACAAAAAAAAAGCCAAACAATAACATTTTTAATTTATCTAAGTGACTCATATATTTAACATGAGCAGCGAAAGACGGCGGTGGGTTTGAAAACGATTTGCCGGGAGTCCGGTGTTCTCACGGCTCTAGTGAGCCTTGAACCCCGGCTAGCTATCGAGCTAGTGGGTAACAGACGCCTCCGAAAACGTCGGAGCGCTTTTGAAAATATGTGGTGTCTTGATAAACTGAGCAGATATTTGAGGTTTACACAGCTACATTCTCGCCTGAAAATATGTTAAACGTTTATTTTGTGACCCAGAAAGAATAATAAGAGTAACATTAAAACTAACTAGCTGCCGCCATTGTTGGAAACTGAGCTGGGCCGCGCTATGAATTCTGGGATACAGCTTCTTCTTCGGGGTTTAACGGCAGCTGGCATCCTTGTACATGCAGTGCTGCCCTCTTCTGTTTCAGTCCGTTATTACACTCTTAAATCCTGCTTTGATAGTCGACGTAATCGTGACTAGTCGACTAATCGTGGCAGCCCTAAACTAAATGCTGTTCTACTTATCATGTAGTTGAAAGAATAACCAACTCATATTGCGCATTTGGGATGGTGACTTCACGGCGGTCATCTTTTGTACAGGCTATGATCGACACAGGATTTGTTTCATTAAGTAGTGATCTCTTTTTTACAACTGTCTGTCCTTGAAGTCCGAACAGTAAGAGCTGACTTTACAAACTTGATCCAAGAAAGAGGCGATCGATGGTTTTCAGAGGCTGAAGAAGACTCGTCACTATAAGAAAGATGAATTTTGAGAAGAATTTGTTTCCCTGTCAATGTAGATTTTTACTACTTTGATATATTAATTAGATACCAGAGCTGTTAATAAACGGAAAGAAGCCCAGAGACTATGGCTCAAACGACATCATGACTTTTTAAACTCAAGCCGCTTATTCAAACCCTGCAATGTGTTTATTTTACTTGAAAAAAAATTATAGCAGAACTCACCCTTTCCCGGCTCCCACTGACACCACCTGCATGTTCAAGCCCCCTCTCCCACGGACTGGTTTGTTGCCAGCCCACTGACCAACCACCATGCCAGCGATCTCCAGTTTCCCTCCCTGAGGGGGGATGGACTGAATGCCTGAAAGAAAAGATTGCAAAGTCACTACACACCAACTCCCTGTGTTCCTGTTTATATTCCATATTATCTTAATAGGACATAAACTGCGTATTTATCTATATTCTACCATGTTTTGTCACCTAGTAGATAACCATGCACACAGTTTTATACCAACAAGAAACTGTACAACATTAGTCTGGAGTCAGAAACATTTTCTTGTATCAATTAAATGTAACTGCATTACATACAAGACAACTTTCTGTTCAATCTGTAAAAGGAAATCTATTCTGCTTCATACTGAGGTCAGTGTATATTCAACGACTACTTGAGTCGTACAAATCTCAGTTTTCAGACTGCTCCAAATGCTCAAGAAGTATTTTCCTGCTTTGTAACTCACAGAGTGGATATTTATAATATGGTCATCTCAGAGCTCAAATGTTTTGTTTGCAACAAACAATCAGAAAAAAGTTGCTTAAAAGAAGTTGGAAAGGAGCTAAAACTACTTGTTTCAAACAGTGGATGAACTGTGGCATACCTGGGAAGCCTCGGGGTCTGTGCTGGGCTGGGTGGTGTGGATGATGTGGGTGATGCGGGGGCATGCCGCCCATGGGACGGGGTGGGTAGAGAGGAGGCATGGGGTAGAAAGGGGGCATCATGGCAGGGGGAAGGAAGGCAGGAGGTGGAAGAGGTGGTGGTGGAGGAGGAGGGCGAGACAGGTTAATGCCCTCGAGGATCGCCTGGCGCATCTTCTCGACCTTGGACACCAGCTCTTCCTGCAGAGAAGAAAGAATTACGGCTGTTAATACGCGACAGATACAGAGTAGATCCCACTTTCTCTTTAACTGTCACTTTTATTATCCATAAAACTGGAGTGGGCATATTGATGTATGGAAAAATAATAATAATAAAAAATAATAATAAAAATAAGTGTTTCTCTCTGATGGCGACTCAGTGCTACGTTTTTCCTCCCACGCCAATAGTGTAACTCCATACATATAGATATCTATTAACTTATCTTCCTCCAATATCTTATGTATGCACCTATGTGGGTCAGGACGTAGTTAGTTGTACTCTCACAGTTCTGGATGTAGCATGCACCACACTCATTAACCCCCCCAAATCTATCCTGCTTATTTTAACTTGTCCTGTTTCCGAGGCTGCATGTCTGCATTCTGTCTTATTGAAGTTCTATTTTTGCAAAAAGTTAAATATAAATATATTCTTGCCATACGGTAAGTCACTTTATTACAAAGGTTTAATAACATATGAAACACAGCACAAGCCCATTTTAGCCCATGTGACACCGTCACAATGATTTCAAACACAATTTTTATTCATTTTCAATCTGCTGTCATTTCAGCTGTGAGGATGAATAAAGCTTTTTTCTGAAGCTCTTTATCACAGGTCTGTGTGCTTCCTCCTGTACTCATTTTTCATTCTGTTCTTTTAATGTCTACTTTAAAATTTGGCCATGGGATAACAGCTGGAAACTTTGTTAACACACACATTCAGAGACATGGTGACTCATTTGCACTTCTCCTGATAAAGTGAACTGAGCAGCCAGCCTCCACCACGGTCACTGATTAGGGCTTCAACCAAAAAACACAAAACAAGTCTTTAATTCCTTCAATAATTCAGTTTTGTATTTGTGTTAATTCTTATAGTACTTTCTATTTTTTTTATTAATTTAGCTGTTTAGCATGATGAAACATCGCTGCCCTAGCAAGCTAGCAACAGAAATATAAAGTTAAACTGATCAGTGATATTCTATTAATGTAAATTTACAGTACCCTACAGGAACTAATGCGTTAATAAGGCAAGTTTTGTATCACGGCTGGGTAAGCTGATACTGTGTGTTTATTTTGGGGGTTTTAAAGGCTTCGTTTGACTGGAACAGCACAGGAACACTGGAATGGACCTGAGCTCAGAGCGCTGCGGTAAGCATCAGGCCCATGGGCTGCCAGATGAGCTCCTATATGAAGTACACCAAGGCTCTTAAATAAAGCCAATATTTGCACGACCACAGTCATTAAAATGGTCTCAATTTTGACTTGTCTCAATGTCTTATTTGTTTCTATCCCAATGAAGGTCGCCAAGAAAATTTGTGGTTTATATTTTTTTGAATGTTTTTTTGGTGCTTTTAGGTCAAAGGCAGTGTAGAGCAGATGGCCTGAGGGTGGAGTTGATCGACCATCCCAGTACATGCAGCGTGCTCCAATCATTTACAATTGTTACGTTTTTGTGTTATTGTTGGGGGGGAAAAAAGGACAATTACAATATGTAACAAATTTAAAAAAATATATTTAGAAGGCAGCTGACTTAATCTTTTTTTGACTCCTAGTTTTTCTTGTCCAACATCCCATTTTATTCACCTCTGCGCACTCCCATTTTCTATAGTTATTGGTTTGTGCCGTGTATTTATTTCAAACAGCTGTTAGCTTGTGTTTTTATAAGCTGTATTGGTGTGTCCAACTTAAATGGGCAGAGTAACCGTAAATCATTTTGAATCAATATTACACTTCAAGTCTTAAAACAAAAGAAGATATGAACTTCCCCATCCTGCTCTTTAAAATAACCTTTACAAATTTCTTAAATTGTGGGGGAAGGTGGAAAAAGTCCATTTTAAAAGCCATTTACACACAGAGCTGTATGATGACTGGACTATAATTCACCCTCCAACAGGGATTTTGGGACATGAAAGACAAACGATGGTCACACTCAGCCCTGCTCTGCTTCGTACCTGCCCCTCACACATGTCCAGCAGGGCGGCTCGGTCGCGGGCGGCTCGGGCCAGTTTGCTCTGGAACAGTTTGCCGTCGAAGAAGCCCCAGGGGCAGCAGTGTTCCCACGGCAACGGCTGACCGCAGACATCATTGATAAACAGCGCCGTATCGACGCCGGCCATAAAGAGAGCAGCCAGCTGCACGCCGCGAGCATCCACCTTCTCCACCTGACAGCCAACACACAGATGAAAAATGACAGCATTTAAGAGGTGGGAACAGAAACGAGAGCAGAGAGGTGACGGCGCTGAAGAGCTGCGAGGTCTCTGCGACACGTGAGCGTGCACTCTTCTCAGAGACTTTAGCTTATCGGGGATTTTACTGACTCTACAGAGTTTCATAAAGGCGCCTACACACTGCGCTCTATGGAGGTTCACTGCCACCCACATCACAGCTGATGCATGTATCATGATAATCAATACCTACTCAGGGCCAAGAAGCACATCGCCACTATTCATTTTCACGCTACTTCCTCCTTGGCTCGGTCGATGATACATCATTCAAACAAAGCTTCTGTTAAAACTGAACTAAATTTTCCTTCCACAGTTGAATCTTAACTTTTTTCGAGGTTTTTTTACCGCCACCTTTTCTGTTTGGGTTTATTTTGCTGTTTTCACATTTAATGGTGCATGATTGTGCATTTTGGCTTCTTGTGGATCTCCTGTTTTTTTATAACCTGCTTCACATAGTACAGCCAGGATTTCAAAAGAAAATTTGAAAAACGTGGCAATGACTTCACTGAGTGAGTTCTGATTTTTTTTGTAGTTTTCTGGAATTAACTTCTGGAGTTGTGACACATATCCTTAAGGAGAAACACGGAGCATGTCGAGGATGCATCAACCATGACCGTGGCATGAAAACCTACGCAAAAGCGGGAGTGTTTGCAGTCAGCTGGCAGTTTGGGTACGTCGCGTCCACCTGCAATGAGCTCCTTCGCCGATGGAAGCGGAGTATAAAGTATGTGATATAACCAGTCTGTGGGATACTCTTGATTCGTTGGTCCGAGCCAGCCGTGGAGAAAGGCGAAGTTATAACAAAAAGAGAGGAAGTGAAAACGAGTGTCCATTAGAGCCGCAGCCTGTTCTTTTCATGCTGTATTTTTCATTTTTGGTGGGGTTTTTTTTTTTTTTTTTGCAGTTCACCTATTTCTAGTGAACTCTGCCGTCACTCCCTCCCTTATTTCAGTCCACTTGTCAACCGGTAAGCATTCAGCAAACGCATTCCCCATCCAATTCCAGCGACATGGAGTCGGCATCTGAGGTGTGTGAAAACCCATCTCCACTCACCATTCAAATGGAAACATATGAGAAGACAATAAATTACACTTTAACATGCCATTACATTCTTCCCTTATTAACCAAACTGCCTCAGAGGGAAAGGATGTTTTATTTTTCAGCACTTCAGTTTTCTCAAACAGCACCAAGACATATAATTTACACCACAAAGCAAGAAAAATAAGTGCAGGAACAACTCTTATTAATGATTATTCCCTGAAAGGAGGGGACTCTCACCTTCAGCTCCTGTAGCTGGTCAGGCTCATAGAGCTGGCTGGAAACAGCTTGGGCCAGGAAGGCATCGAGCTCATGTCTCTGGAGGATCCTTCCTCCAGGCCACTGCATCATATACCTGAAAGAACAATAATTAATTCAAACAGTGCCCTGGAAGTTTTCAGTTTTAATAAGCAACAACAGAAGCAGAAACTGTAGTTTTCTTTCATTCTTCAGGGAATATGACATAACAGTTCTCAGAGACACACACTTATATTTAAATCAAAAGGATGACTCGAGTGCAGATTTCGATGAAAAAAAGAACAATAAAAAAAGATTAACTTCAGCATCACTCTTACACTCTTCTTACATGACTGGAGTGGAAAATCTTTAAATCAGTTTTTATTGCTTATTGTATGAACGAAAATGATTTCTTGCAACACAAATTGTGACAAACAAAAGCAATTATATTTATTTTAGGGGATATCGAACAGTCGAACGCTGATGTGCTTTTTCAACATGTACGCAATGAGGAAGTGAAACTGGGAGTCTTGGGCTAACACACGCAGCATTAACCTGCATGTTTCTGAGAAACCGGAGCTCCCAGGCAAAAGCCAGAACAAGCCCAGAGACATCCTGCACCATTACATAAATCAATCCTAGGCAAGGCATACATTCGGTGCCAGTAAGCTGTTCCAGTTCATGTCTGAAATGCAAAAGTGAATTTTCATCTCGTTATTTGTTAATTTCTCAAGTGTGCCTGTTGTAAATGTTCCTTCCTGCTGTCACTTTGTCTGCATCAACAAGGCTGAAGCTTCCCTTCATGTTTCACTCGTGAAAAACAAAGCAGCAACTATTACCTCTCTGATGAATTAAAACGTAGTTACATTTAACTGTAAAGCATATAAATACCCACACAAATCAAAAATAATCAGCACGTTGTTTAGTTTGTCTCCAGAAAAAGAAAGCAGGGCAATCTTGTGTAGGATTTATGCTGCAAAGGCTGAGTTACTGGCTCCATTGTATGAACAGACATGTCATTTTCTGTCAACCTACTGATGAGCCTTTTTCACAGAAGACATCCTGACATGTCACAGTAAGAAAAGCACTGCTATAAATAATAACGCGACTGTTGAACTGCAATTAGAGTCCTGGTGTTGGGAGTGCTGGCTCACTACAGCGCTGATGGGGTTTAATGGGAGAGCAGACAAAGTTTTTGTTAATGGTATTACACGTGTCTTTCCTGCTGTAGTTAGTGGAAATGTCGGTCTTTTTAATTTGTAACTATTTGTTATAATCTACTTTAATAACAAGCAGACAGGAGGATACTTCTAAGGCTGTAATCCATGTCTCCAGCTGGTTTATCAACAAGTGAAACCAGATTCAAGCAGTGTGTATTTATTTTATTCTTGTAACGCGTGACCCTGAGCAAAGGTTGCTCTGACCTGAGTTTTTGGGCAGAATTGCTCCGTAAATACAGCCACGAATGAGGACTGAGAGGAGACAGGAGATCGGCAATAAGAGAACATGACAAGAACAAGACACGTGCTGGAGCGCCACAGTTCACGGCCTTGTTTGCAGAAGACATTCTGGCTTTAACAGGTATAATTATGACATCGAACTGAGTGACATTTATCGTTGTGAGCTTCCTGTTCTGTGGTAGCCTGTATGCTGACTCACTGTTTGACAGGAGCAGAGCCATCGTTATCATAACGGACATCACGTGTGACAAAACTACTACAAACAGTAAGGTGTCAGTTTAAACTGAGTAAATTTAGCATTTGATGAACTGGATAAACATAAATACTACAAACAAATATAAATGGCATATACCTGCTACTGCTCAAGTCTAGGATATTACTGTTATTACTGAACAATGGCCAAAAAGAGTAAATCTTAAGGAAACCAGTAGGGGTTTTTAAGCTTCAAGAGAAAGGTTTTCTTAAGACAGGGCTCTAGACTAACTTTTTGCCATGGGCGCACTGGTGAGAATGAAACAGAAAAACATGAAGGAGATTTTTCTGGCCTGGCTTTTTATAGCAGATAACCTTAAAAATATTCTGCAATATTCTGCAGTTTTGCATAATTTTAAAAAGTTTAAATTTCTTCAGTATTGAACAGCAGAAATTTGGCTTTCTTGTCCGAGGTCATTTAAGTGAAAAAAAAAAAAGAAAAGAAAAAGACAGCAGCCGACAGCGCTGTAAACAACGGTAGACTGGTGGGTAATAAGCGAATGAATAATGCAGAAAACAGATTTGAGACGGGAAACTGTTCTTGAAATACAGAGAGAGAGAGAGAGAGAGAGAGAGCTAGCTGTGCATGAAGTGTGATTTTTATCGTGGTGGAAGCAAAACAGCAAAAGTCAGAGGGAATTCATGACGACATTTATCAAATGTGAAGCGCAGTTTGCTGCTTCTTTTGCTGCTGGCTCGGTGAATTTTGGTTGGAGAGAGACAAAACCTGCAGCTCAGAATCAGCGCAAAAAGACGTAAACACAGAGCGGACCCGACGCATCAGATTCGCTGAGCTCCGACAGCGTTTCCATGTACGGACCATCGGGTGAGAAAGCCGAGAAAGACAAAGCTGATTCTGATGCGTCGGGTACGCTCTGTGTTTACGTCTTCGTGTGGAATCCGTGTACCTGCTCTCATTTGCTGTTTGGTGATTGTTAAATAGTTTTGTGAGCTTTAATCTGAGAATCAGTCCACACCTGGACTTTCAACTGGACCACAGCCAATCAGAGAGGTCCCGCCCCTGACCATCTCCGATTGGTTTAGTCCACAATTTTATTTTTATTTTTTTTTAGTCGCACCACTGAAAAATTTGGTTCGCAAGAGTTAAGTCTTGCAAAATGTGTTTTATGTATCACCATTATCACTAAACAATAGTGCCTCTGGGAAAATTCAGGAGAAAAATGTAAATACTTTGAATTACCTATGACATCAGCCTAAAAAAACTGTTTCATTGTAACAAAGGCAGAAGTAACATTGGATCAATTCTCAAGCAGGGAGAGGAAAAAATAAAAAATAAAGACACAAGGTCTGTTTTTCTTTTCTTTTTTTTAACTATTTGACCAGATTCCTTGACATGTTTTAAAGTAACTACCTACAGGAATTGTCAAGATGCCTGCTGAGTGCCAAAACTTGCTTCTGAAAGGATTGGCTGTTTGGTTATACCCAATTATGCACATATTTTGCTCTGTCACCTTTATACAGGGCAGTATTTGCAACAGAAAACATATTTGGATATCCCACCCTCCAAAAAACCCTATTTGCCAAATTTAGATTTGCACCCAGCAAAGCGTTTTAAAATCCCTATAACTGATGATACCTGAGCACGCAGCACATGAGCAGCAGATGCTGTGGGACCTGTGCTGGGTTGAGGAGGGCTGGGCAGTCAGAGCGTAGGCAGGCCAGGAAGGCCCTGGTTCTCCTGGAGCGGTCCTCGCTGGCACGACCTAACCAGAGCCGCCGGAGGTTGGGGCAGGTCCACTCACGGAAACACAAGGCGGGAACCAGCTCTGGTGTTAGGGCCGACTTGGCCTTACCGCTGCTCCACTCTTTGATAATCACTGGAGGAACTGCAACACAGAAACAAATGTTGGAATAATAAGATACATACGGTGGCGTTGCTTATGATGCAGATGCCTCAGTTTTGGAGATTTCCGAAGCTGCTAAAGATGAGAGCATGTAGAGGTTTGAGCTGTTTCACACATAGAGATTCTGCCAGTGCTGTGAAATTGGAATATTTAGTGAAGAGACCTTGAGCTGTAACGACCAGCTGGGTACACAACTTCTGCCTTTGTTTGCCACACATGACAGTCGAGTGAATCTTTTGTAAAACAAAAATTCGAGGATGTCCAACATGTCACTGCAGTCATCATTATTTAATGTTTACAAGCCTGAAGGCTCGTCTGACCTATAATGACAATAAACAACAACTTTAAGTCAGTTAATGTATCTCGAACATCTATGGCTGCCTGAGCCATACCGACTCAAATCAGGTAATGGCAGCATACGTACAAGCCTGATTGGCATACTGACCCAGGTAACAGCAATGTATGAGGAACAGGAGGTTTTAAGCCTGTATATTCCTTGACTTTAACAGTACATCTCCCTACAACACAGGTGTCGAACTCCAGGCCTCGAGGGCCGGTGTTCTGCAGGTTTTAGATGTGTCCTTGATCCAACACAGCTGATTTAAACGGCTAAATTTCCTCCTCAACATGTCTTGAAGTTCTCCAGAAGCCTGGTAATGAACAAATCATTTCATTCAGGTGTGTTGACCCACGGTGATATCTAAAACCTGCAGGACACCGGCCCTCGAGGCCTGGAGTTCGACACCCCTGCCCTACAATGTAATATTAAGTAGTTTCTCAATATGAAATCAAAATGACTTCTGGATGAAAAAGCCCAGGAGCAGATGAAAAACTTCAAATAAGCATCTAGCCAGCTTTCTGACAATTCAGCAAATATACAGCAAATATACCTTTTAGTCAAGAGAACAGAGAAAGGAGAGAAAGGGAAACAAGCACAACTATAGCTAGCAAGATTTTAAACGACAGGTGGCCTAGTAAGAGGCCAACATGAAAAATGTACCAAGTAAGAGTAAGGTTTGGGAGGCTACATGATACTGACTGAAAGTGTAATAAAAATTGAGTATCTGTAGTCTGTAAAGTCTGTAATCTGTCTCAGCTGATGCAAGCTTTAGATGAGAGGCCTATTTAAAGTGAACCAATGTGGCTTCAACACACTTTTTATTCTTGAACTCTAGTAGAGCAGCATGACTTTGTTCTAGCAGTATCCAGTTCACAGCATGCTTGAGCCTTGGTGGTTCACGGGTTCTTCCTGAGCATCCTAACCAACTTCCTCTCATCTGAGGGTGACTGTTCGAGACTTCCTCCAAACATTAGAAAAGTGGAAATACATTCAAGTAACTTCTACTTGCATAGAATTGTTTGAACTAATGATCTTGGAATCTGTAGTTATTTAGAAATGGCTCCAAGAGGCCGTCCCAGCTTGTATAAATCAATATGCACTTCTCCTCCTTAGACCTGCTTTTTAAAGTCATTAAAGATGCATGCCGTACAATCGTTCCAGCTTTGATAAAGAACAGTTCGAAGAAATCATTAAAAGCCCCAACTATGATGACATTCATGCCATCATTCATTCATTCAACTGTAGTTACACTGAGGTTAACTGGTCTCTCAAATGAAAATATTTCAAAGAAAATTGCAGTGTAAAGTGTTTATCCAATCACAATGCCTGTTATTCCATATTGCACTCAGGTATCTAAGTCCATCCCAGACCAAGACCTACCTTCCAGGGGAGCCCTCTTGCGGAGAGCGAGCCTCTCCAGGCGGCGGTGTGTTTCAGCCAGGCTGAAGAGGACGCCGTAGGCATACTGTCTGGCAGCACGGAACAGCAGCGAGGCAGGAGGTAGCTCAGAGTTACACTCATCCTCTATACACACTGGCATCTTCATCTCTCCCTGAGGGATGCAGGGGCATAAGGAATAGTTGAGGACAAAATGAATAAGAGAGCAGGATCGAGAGCTCTAAAGAGTCTCATACGCTCTCTCTTAACAAGACAATATCATTTAGACATGGACAAATGCATAGATACGGCTTTTGAATGAAAACAATAACTATTTAACAGTCTTCTGCAGAGTGGTGCCAGCCTAAGAAGGTGTTTTCAAATTTGTTTATGTTGAGTCTTTCAGTCAGCCTTGAATGTATTTCGTTAGTCCAGTTTAACCTGCAGGAGTATCTGAACACTTAAGTAATGCATTTTTCTATGATCAGCAACAGTTTAATAACCTGAAAAACATGTATGATAGATTAAAACTACACGCTTAGGTTTCATTGTTGCGGTACACCACATTTTACTACAAAACAATTCATTTAAAATTTCAGAAAACCCTTCTTGCTTTTTGGGGTTTTTTTTAAGGAAAATGACATGGGATCGTAGAATATAAATGGCTGGGATGAGGATTAGCACCTACAACATCGAGGCCATACTTCTCAGCCACAAAAGTGTAGCATGCCAGCTGGAAGTTGGAAATTAATTTCTTCGTCAAGTTGTAGCATTGCAGTAACACGGGGATACCGCGGATCGGGGGATAGACAGACGGATTGGTGCAGCATCTGCAGTGTTGCGGATGTTGTACCGGACTGTTGTGGTAAAAAGACAGAGTATAAAACCAAGGCTGTCGTTTCACTGCTCAACATACGTTTCTGCCCTCACCTGTGGACACAAAGTTTAGGTACTAACTGAAAGAATGAGCTCATGGATACAAGGGGCATAAATGAGGCTCCTCCAAAGGGTTGTCTGTGCTGTCTGTGGGCTGAAGCTCCTTTTATCTGACGGGAATGCCTCCTGGCCGCCCTCTTGGTGAGGTGACCCTGGAGCAGACCTAAGACTTGGTGGAGAGATAACGTCTCTTGGCTGGCTTGGGAAAAACGCAGTGTTCTCTCAGAGAAGCTGATGGAGGTGGTTGGAAAGACGGCGGTCTCGGCATCTCTGCTGAGCCTACTTTCCTGCATGTATCCAGGGTTGGTACACATGGCTGAACTTTGATGGATAGATAGGTAGGTGTATGTAAGCATACGATGGCCATTTTTCAGCAACCATAACTTCAGTGTTCAAAAGACACACTGCGCACCTAAGACATACCTATGAGGTTAAAAGAACTTTTTTCCCTCATAACATTTTTCAAACTTATATCCATCCATCCATCCATCCATCTTCATCCGCTTATCCGAGGTCGGGTCGCGGGGGTAGCAGCCTAAGCAAAGAGGTCCAGACCTCCCTCTCCCCAGCCACCTCCTCCAGCTTGTCCGGGGGAATACCGAGGCGTTCCCAGGCCAGCCGAGAGATATAATCTCTCCAGCGTGTCCTGGGTCTGCCCCGGGGCCTCCTCCCGGTGGGACATGCCTGGAACACCTCGCCCAGGAGGCGCCCAGGAGGCATCCTTGCCAGATGCCCGAACCACCTCAGCTGGCTCCTTTCGATGTGGAGCAGCAGCTGCTCTACTCTAAGCCCCTCCCGGATGGCCGAACTTCTCACCCTATCTCTAAGGGAGAGGCCAGCCACCCTTCGGAGGAAGCTCATTTCCGCCGCTTGTATCCGCGATCTCGTTCTTTCGGTCACTACCCACAGCTCGTGGCCATAGGTGAGGGTAGGGACGTAGATCGACCGGTAAATTGAGAGCTTCGCTTTTACACTCAGCTCCCTCTTCACCACGACTGACCGGTGCAGCGTCCGCATTACTGCAGCCGCAGCCCCAATCCGTCTGTCGATCTCCAGCTCCCTTCTCCCATCACTCGCGAACAAGACCCCGAGATACTTGAACTCCTCCACTTGGGGCAGGAACTCATCCCCGACCCGGAGTGGGCACTCCACCCTTTTCCGGCTGAGAACCATGGCCTCAGATTTGGAGGTGCTGATCCTCATTCCCGCTGCGTTACACTCGGCTGCGAACCGCTCCAGTGCGAGCTGGAGGCCCTCACCCGATGAAGCCAACAGAACCACATCATCCGCAAAAATCAGAGATGAGATTCTGAGGCCACCAAAGCGAAAGCCCTCCGCCACTTGGCTGCGCCTAGAAATCCTGTCCATAAAAATTATGAACAGAACCGGAGACAAAGGGCAGCCTTGGCGGAGCCCATCACCCACCGGGAACGAGTCCGACTTATTGCCGGCAATGCGAACCAAGCTCTTGCAACGGTTGTATAGGGATTGAATGGCCCGTAGCAATGGGCCAGACACCCCATACTCGCGCAACACCTCCCACAGGACGCCCCGAGGGACACGGTCGAATGCCTTCTCCAGGTCCACAAAACACATGTAGACTGGTTGGGCAAACTCCCATGCACCCTCAAGTATCCTCGAGAGGACAAAGAGCTGGTCCAGTGTTCCGCGACCAGGACGAAAACCGCATTGTTCCTCCTGTATCCGAGGTTCGACTAGCGGACGAACCCTCCTCTCCAGCACCCTGGCATAGACTTTCCCGGGGAGGCTGAGGAGTGTGATCCCCCCTGTAGTTGGAACACACCCTCCGGTCCCCCTTCTTGAAGATGGGGACCACCACCCCATCAAACTTATATTAGTACAAAAAAACTTTTCTGCTGATTAAAAAGGAACACATTTCGTTAGTTGAGTGTGTGGCTCATGAGTCTCTGTGGGTTTGATTACAATCTCTAAACTTCAAACTTTCAGAAACCTGAAAGTGTTTTTGTCCCAGGAAATGAAGGGTATTCATGTGACACAGTGTTTCATACAGGGGTGTGCACTACTCTCTTCACAAAATAACACCAAAAGGCTCCAACCAGAGAAAGAAGTCAGAAATCCCAGCACAAATCTGAGCAAAAACACCAGTACACAAAGGGGGTTTTCCTGCATAGAAGCACTTTTTGACAACCCGCAGAGACTTTTTAAAGAATTGTAATAAAGTGCCAGAAATATAATGTTTATAAATAGATTTCTGCAACATAACACAGCAAAGGTATGGCGTTGTCTTTACTGTACATGGCTTGTTCATGTTTAGTAAATGGCCTGTATTTGTATAGCGCTTTACTAGTCCCTAAGGACCCCAAAGCGCTTTACACATCCAGTCATCCACCCATTCACGCACTGGTGATGGCAGCTACATTGTAGCCACAGCCACCCTGAGGCCCACTGACATATGCATAATCAACCAACAAAGGCTCATTGTAAGCCAGGAAAAACCTTAAGAAACAGGTGCCCTCACAGGTCCATTAATGGTAGTTTGTGTCAGGTTGTGAAGGCAGTAGTACACACAGCTGTAAAGTTTTTGGGCATTTGAAGACTAAAATCAAAACTACAAAGGACAGTCCTTCAGAAATCTAACAACCCAATGATCTTCTCCAATGAGCAGATTTTCTGCTTTCTAGTTGTGCTGTTAACATTAAAACTCGTATTACATAACACAATGTCTGTGCTGGAGCAAAGGATTGATGGTCTCAGGTTCAAGTTTCCTCTCAAAAACAGATTTCGAAAAGGAAATTAAAACCTTAACGAACTGTTAAGTAACTAAGAACTGTTTCACCTTGGTCAATATGTGGTAAATCTGGGGGTACATCAGCCCTCTTCTGTGTCTGTGTTCGGCTACACGAAGAACCTCAGCGCTGACCTAAAATTAAAAACAGAAACACGGTGACAGACTTTCCCCAGAAACACCCCACAACTGTGCTGTGAACTCTGGAGTTTGTGTCTGACCTGAGGCAGAGGGGGTGTGGTTATGTCCATGTGACTCCGCGTCGCCATAGATAACAGTGACGGAATGTTTGACCCGCTCCCGTTGCCTTGGGAACCGTCTCCAGAGCCGGAGCCCCCTCTTCCAGTGGGATCCTCCCACCGAGAGGACTTGTCTGTCAAATGGCTGAGGAGAGAGGGATTATGAGAATTTTTAAGTTATCCAGAAACTGGCATTCAGGGTCAACATGTGTGTATTGTGGTTAGTTGAGGTGTAACAATTAGATTGACAAGGACAAACCAATAGTTTAAAAGTTTAAAATAATGTTTAGAGTAATTTGACTAATAGCCACTTCTGACTATTGTCTCTGCATTTATCAGCACTGGATGTTACACCTGTCATCATTATGACATAGATGTTAAAATACAGAACAAACGGATGCTGTCTGTGACTTTTCAGTAGGTTTGCATGAACATTATTGGCCACCAAGAAAGCAGTGGAGGGTGAACCTGTATTAACAAGGTGTTAATAAGGTTTAAAAATATAACAGCACAACCATTAATATTCTAAAACTAATTATGGCTGTGTGGTTTTATTAAATAATTTCATTAATTTTTGTTATTTATTATATGACATTTTATATTCTACCTGCAACGGGTGTGTTAATGGTTGCTCATATCAAGGATCACCCCTGGTCACCGATCATTTTCACCAAGAAATCTCCCCACAGATGCATTAAATTATTAACAGACTCATAGTAAACTAAATCAGCCTCAATATAATATCATGTTGCATCTCCACATGTGAAAGAGACATTTCTGGATGTGCACTTTAACATTCATTGCTATGTGTGATCAATCAACCATCTTTAAAAGAGAAAACAGGAGGCCAATTCTGGCTGCTGGTTGAATTAATTTCACAGTGCACCTGATGAGACACTCATCTATCACGTTCTTCACTTAATTTTTCTCCCACCCCTTCCCGTGGCATGTGTGATTTTTGGTTTAAAAAACAAAACAAAAACTCCACAGTGTGTGGAGGGCACAGGTGAGACACGCACACACAAGAACAAACTTCAGTTGTGTGTTTATTCATAAACTAACTAAATAAAAACAACAAAAATACACAGTTTTAGCAGTTCAAATATGTGTCCTCTCATGTTAACCGGCTACTTTAAAATTAGATCATTTGTAGTTGTGTGTCGACGTCTCCTCTAGAAGTGAGATATGGGCCCCACATTGCACATCATAGAGAAAGGGTGGATAGCACAACCATAATGTTTGCACATTCACCTCCTGTGCCAGCCTGCCATGGCTGCACTGGTATGAGTCATAGGTGATGTCACAGGGGAACAACCGGATGATGGAGCAAATCACCCAGCCCTACTACCTATTCCTAGTAGGAGTATGAATCACTGAAATACTATATAAAAGCCTACTTATGAAAAATAAGATTAGTAATTAAACATTAAATACTCCGACATCGTGTGAAACTGTAATTATTTTATATGTGGTGTCAGTGTCCACTACACGTCAGATTTATGAGCCATGGCTACCTGGGCTTGCTCAGTCTTGTCTTGATGAACAAGTGCCCTAACAGGTTGGTATGACATGCATATGTCTTCATCCAGAAATGCAAAGCTCTTTGACTTTACTTTTCAGACACATGGTACCAGGGTTGTTTTATACTCCCGAGTAGGGCTGCCACAAACGATTATTTTGATAGTCGACTAGTCACCGATTATTTTTGCGATTAGTCGACTAATCAGATAATGCATCCATTGGACGTAAAACTTACAGCTTATTGCACCAGCATGCATCTGCTCTTATAGAACTATTATTAGCTTACAGCTTTAAGCATTTAAGGTATGTGCTAACTAAAAATAAAGACAAGATGATAGTTTATTAAATTTTAATGAAATTTGCAGATCCTTTCGGTGAAGTGTGATAAACTCAGCCATCTGATCCTTGCTATCTAAAATACAACAGGAGTAAATTCTCGAGCATCTCACACTTCTGATAATCAGTTGTGTCCTTGATGTTTATTCAGCTGTGTAAAAACTTTAATCTCAGCCAAACCGATTTACTCAGGAACAAATCAAACACTGAAAAAAGCCAAACAATAACATTTTTAAGTTATCTAAGTGACTTATATATCATGTTTAACCTGAGTAGCGAATGACGGCGGTGGGTTTGAAAACGATTTGCCGGGAGTCCGGTGTTCTCACGGCGCTAGTGAGCCTAGCCCCCGGCTCGCTATCGAGCTGGTGGGTAACAGACGTCTCCGAAAACGTCGGAGCGCTGTTGAAAATATGTGGTGTCTTGATAAACTGAGCAGATATTTGAGGTTTACACAGCTACATTCTCGCCTGAAAATATGTTAAACGTTTATTTTGTGACCCAGAAAGAATAATATTAAAACTAACTAGCTGCCGCCATTGTTGGTAACTGAGCAGGGCTGCGCTATGAATTCTGGGATAGGTTGGACCACGAAGTATGCACCAGACCCATCCTTCAAATCTGAGGAAATGAAGGCCGCATTTGTCGGAGCCTTCAAATTTGGACAGTCTTTGTCGTGTCGCTGTAAACAGGAGGATGCGGTTCCTGAATTTGGACACAGCTACGATAGCGGACACTACGTCGTCTTCTTCGGGGTTTAACGGCAGCTGGCATCCTTGTACATGCAGTGCTGCCAACTTCTGTTTCAGTCCGTTATTACACTCTTAAATCCTACTACTTATTCTTGCATCTTTTTGGAACTTACAAAGCTTGAAACGGCGTGTCGACTATTAAATCAGTCGTCGACGATTTTGATAGTCGACGTAATCGTGACTAGTCGACTAATCGTGGCAGCTCTAGTCCCGTGTTAGGAACCCACAGAACCACTTCAAACTGTGCAAAAGGAACCTGACATGCTCGAAAAGTGTCTTACTTGGCGTTGCTGTCATTGGGTTCATCTCCATCCGACGATGAGGAAGGAGACGGAGAGGGGCCAGACAGAGGGCCGGTGTGATGATTGGGTAGTCGACTTCCCCCCTGAGTGGAATCATATGGAGCTGACCAGTCAGTGAAGCCCATCTTGCCCGTCAGTGAGTCATTGCAGTCTTGGGATGGTGGCTGTGGGGTCTGGAACAGAGGGCCAGGTCCATATGGAGCATTTTGATAGTGTGGCTTTAACCCCGGGACCTGGGGGGGAGGGAACTGGGAAAGGGGGGATAAAGAAGGAAAATTGGGTTGGTGGAGGAAGAAGCATGGGAAATTGAGTACAAAAGAGGAAGAGTAGGGAAGAGAAGACATCTCAGGGGTGGGAACTGATACTGTCCTATTTTATATCAGATCAAACTGGAAGCATATCATCAAGGCTGGTGGGAGGATACAAGACGGGAAGAAGTGCACCCTCCTCCATCAGTCACTAAACGAGCACATGCCTCAAAGGGATTTCAAAGAGCAAAGGGAAATAAAGCCTAATCCACTATTCTACATGTAGACTCATGTAGACAGAACACAATTACACATCAAAGAGACTTAAGGATTAGCGAGAAAAGGAATCTACCTGATTCTTTCCAGGCTGCATCGGTCCCATGTGACCAGGTGGTCCCCCAAATGGAGCAGGTCCAAACCCAGGTACTGTGCACAGCGAGAGAGAAAAAAAACAGGGATTAAAAACAAATAGACAAATGTGTTTTATTCACAGTGAATAAAAGTACATCGAGCAAGCCAAAAAGATTACATAACAGCAATCCTGTTTTCTGAACTTGCGTCCTGAGCCGCTTGCTACTCACAGATGAAAGAGGAGGGCCCCATGTTAGGTGAGCGGGGTTTGGAGGCAGCTGAGAAATACTCCACAGCTTTCTTGAATCGCTCCACCTTGTCCTCCATACGAGACTGCAAAGGGGGGGCAAAAGCATTATGAAGACTACTGAACCTGCTGGTATTAAAGATGGCAGTGAGGATGTTCTAACTGAGGGATCTGCTGGAGAGATTTCCTGCATTACGCACCCAAGAAGGAAAAAACAAGAACAAAAAAACCTTTGGCCTGTTCTCTGTCCGTGGACCAGTGTTTGATGTTTTGGTTTTACAAAGGGGAGGTTGTCACAGCAACATAGCCATAAAGTCAAACCTACTTGGTCACTGGTTTATCCAGTGTAAACAAGATTAAATAACATGCCTAAGGCCTGATTTAGACCTCTGCGGGGACTCTTTGTAGAGCCTACAACCTATAACCTACAACCTATAACCTTTGCAAGTGGCCGATATCTTTGCCTGCATTCATGCTCATGTGTGGCACATATGCATTAATTACCGTATGGTTGTGTCCCACTGATTTACATGCTGTGCTATCCAAAAGAAAGAAAATAATGGGACGTTTTTCACTTTTAAGTCCCTGCTCTTTGTTTTGGTCAGTTTATTTTCCAGGGGCACATGGCTGTGTCCCTCAATTTTTTCTACTTTTTTGTACATCTCCCCACGTCCAGAAACAGTTTCAAAAATCTTCCACAGCATGCATTTTTAATTTCTCTTTGATATTTGGGCTGATTGTTTTTACATTCATCGGGTCCCAAAGAATCACCTTTTTTTTTTTTTTACCCGATTTTTGTTCCTAAGAAAAATGAGAGCCACGTATGAGGATATTCATTTTAAATTTTGATGAAACTTAGGCAGTAAAATGTCCTCGTGAGTGGATATCAGGCCCTTGTAGAGCAAAATTTAGTATTTTGGTCTAGACAACCCAAAATGTGATGTGCACATATGTGGACACCAGGTCCTAGGAGGTTAACATTTACTGATATGTTGACACGAGTCTATATGGCTGAAGTATTGGTCCTTTTCTGTGTCATTCATTACTACAGGAACAACTGGTTTGGTTTCTGACACCTGGTTAGATGTTTGCCGCTCTGGTTCCAGATCACTAAGTCCTTGTAGCTGGAAGAGAGTCGCCATGTTTACTATAAACTGACCCCATGCAAAGGTTTATCTTTCAATCTCCCCGTCCTCTCTGTGACACTTTGGTTATAACTGAAGACACAAATCTGCTTTTGAAGAAGAAGAAAAAAAGGCCCCACATGTACTGTTTAATATCAAACAGGAGAATATACTGCATTTAGAAACCTATACTTTGGTGTGGATTAAACCACGTTAATGCTAGAGTGAGCACATGTATAGACTCAGAGTTTAATGTGAGATTCGTTCAAATTAAAGAGTGAGCAATAAGTTATACGTACATCGTTATCAGAATCTAGTTTGCTGCTGGATTCAGGAAAAAATACAAATAAAGTCGCTTCTTACTGAACTCTGTGATTATTCCAGCTCAAGAAAAATGTTCAGCTTTACATACTTTAACTGCAAAGATAAACTGAACATGTTATAACAAGGATGGCAAACTCTGTTTTACGAAAGGCTATGTGGTTTATTGATAAGTTGCTTAATATGAGATGGGATGGACGCGGTTTTTCCAATAACCCAGTTTGGGCCATGGTGTAATGGCAAGAATTTAGACATAAGCCACACAGTAAGTAACAGCAGCACACTACTGTGGTCATGGCAGGTCAAAGTAACTTTTTTCTAAAGGTTTATAACATTTTTTTTTTAACCTTTATTAATGGCTGAATCCAGCGTGTCGCTTTCCATCAAATGGCTGAATAATTAACATTTAACTTTGTATTATGGACACAGGAGAAGATAAGAACAATTACCTATACTTTTACATCTTCCTCCAGAAAATTACATGTAGTGTAACCCTCTGTTTACTTAAAGGAAATTTATACTTCCATGTTCCACTCTACAGTAAAATGGCTGTTGATTGGTTCCTAGTTACAGGGGGGACAACTGTCATCTCTACTCTACATAATTATCCCATAGATGCCATTTTATTTTTTTGGTCCCTCATCCTATATCCTTGTAGGTACTTTCCTGTCCCATTTAGTAATTACAACTGTAATAACAACTTTACTCAATCACAACATGTTTTTTCCAACGTATCAGTTTATTTGGCAGCCCTAAACCATTTTGACGTCACATTTCATCAAAGTCAGAAGCCTTAAGTACTTGAGTTTAGCATGCATCTTTGCTTCACAGATGGACAAAAACAACAAAGATGCACTGGTTTATTTTGGGTATTTTAGGTTTGCCTCAACTTTGTGCGAGTCGCTCACCCTCACAAAACCTGGAAGGCCTGTTTTGGGCCATGAAAACAAAGTACAGAATGGCTTCTTGTATGTGTTGTCAAGTAAATGCACCATCTTCACCGTTCAGCTTTTTTTTGCTGTGTGAAACAGTGGAAAAACACATGCACTCTAGCAGCGCAGCTCAACTGATCATCTAAACTAACCACAGTGGAAAAACCCTATTAGTCAAAGAGCCATATAGTTTATAAACATGTTCAGTAAACTACGACTTAACTCCTACCATAACTTTCCTTTTACAGAAGACATCAAACTCAACACGCCACCCAATTATAGATTTAAATGTTTATGTCCTTTAGACATGAACAACACAGCAGAAACCACTTCCCGAGGCGACACCGGGGACTAGCTAACCCCGTGCAGCACAGATTTATATCGGATAAGCAGAAGGCTACAGTTTAGCACTGATGTGTGAGGAAGTACAGTTGCTGACTCAGGCCTTGTGTCAACAGTAATAACCTATTTAACTGTCAGCAAAAATCTGATATGTAAAGTCAAACCTCGGCTAAAAGCATGTTCACATTGTTCTTTTCTTTTCATGTAAATCTTATTTAAAGACATTTTAATTCACCCGGCAGGATGTCGGTCTCCGAGCAGTCGGTAAAAAAACCCATCAGTGACACACATGACCTACCTGTGACTGTTTGAAGACATCTCTGGCAATGGCGTCGAGGTTTCCCAGGTCTTTGATGGAGGCGACGTACTCTGAGACGGCTTTGATCACCACCTCACAGGGCGGCAGCACCAACTGATGGGCTCGCACCTGACAGCAAGAGAACAAAGGCTCTCATGTACTTATATCGAGCTACGAGGACAGCGGCACTGTGAAACAGCCGCATGACAGACAGGTAGATTTTTTTAAGAAGCATTGCACAGAAGCAGCATTCATATTGCTCACTTTTTTTATTAGATATTTATTATACACTTTTTTCTAAGCAACTTTGGTTATATATATATATATATATATATATATATATATATATATAAGGGGTGCAACGATACACAAAATTCACGGTTCGGTACTTTGGTGTCACGGTTCGATATTTTTTCGATACAAAAAAAAATGTTCATGCCTCTTTAATTTGTCATTTATTAAAATTATAAATATAGATTTTAACTCAAAAGTACAGTTTTTAAATTTAACCCTAACCCTTGTGCGCGTTTTTTATTTTGACAGCGAATGCGCACCTGCGGACCACTTATGTGCAGCCCTGGTTATTTAGCTCGTCATATTGCAGCCACAGAAATTCTTTTGTCCATGAAACCATAAAGCTGCACTTTCTTTTTGCCTTATAGTCTGATTTGTCATACCTTCTCCGTTTTGTGGTAAGCTTTTCTTTGGCTGTCACTTCTTCACCCTGACCTGTCTTATTTGGCTCAGCAGAACTAAAATATATATCCTGCTGCTTTTACACACGCACTCACATAAGCTCAGCGATTCTCTGCGCGATCAACCTCTCACATGTTTAAGCTGCGGGAGATTTCACTTGTCATGTTTGCATAGTAAGCTAACGATTAATAAGACGATGTCAGAGGAATTGGTGCACAAATTATCATCACTCACCAATCAGTGCTGTCGCTCGCTATACACAGTTCGCAGATTGCAAAGTGAAAGCAAAAAAACAAGCGCAAATTCAAACGCGATTTCAATATGTCACATATTGACAGTGGCTCACCGATGCCAATGACATAATTACCCAGCTACATTTCTGAAAGAATGCAAAAGCATTGACATAGATTTTTCCTTCCTACAATAGCCCGACGGGCAGGGTAGCCCGTCTGAAAAAAATCGCTAGCCCCAGGACGTCGGGCTAGCGATTTTGCGAGCCCTGTATCTGATTGAGGAATCACTCATCTTTGGAAAAGAGAGTTTATTACAGAGAAATGTCTCTTTCCAAAATAAAAGCTATACTATCCGCTTCTTCTGGGCTATATTCTCAGCAGCATAAGGAGAATCATGTGCTAACAGCTGTCTAAATGACTCGGCTAAAGTTAGTAGCATGCTTGTTGTTTTTGTCTTTGCACTAGGATGATGTCGGCGTAAATGTGCAGTCATATTCGTTGTGTTCCCACTAGTGCTTTCAGGTTAATCTCGTTGAAATGACCTTAACGCCACAACACGGCAAATCTCCGTTAACGAGCTACCGCCGATTGCCCCGTGCATGGGGCTAGACGGCCAACACGTTAACGAGCTAACTGCGCTAACACACTAGTTCCCACCCATGTAATTGAGCATTGCATGGCACATCCAACATACTGTTTTACTTTAGTCCATGACTCACTTACCTTCAGGGTCATACGTCACATGAAAACCAAAATAATTCCAAACGCCAGATCTGAATGAGAGTGGGGGAGGTCCATGTTGCAAGGAGAGCTTAACTTCTGTCTTGCTAGCTTGCCCTGCGCTCTTCCTTCTGACTATGCTGTCTGTGTTGAGCGCTCAGTGGATCTGCGCTCGACAGTGCAGCCTAGGCGGAGTAGTCGAACGCAGATTCACTGAGCGCTCAACACAGACAGCATGTCAGAAGGAAAGTTGATAAAATAAATTACAAATGTTGTATTGTTCGATACATATGCGTACCGAACCGAAAGCACTGTATCGAACGGTTCAATATCGATACGAATATCGTTGCACCCCTAATAAATAAATAAATAAATAAATATATATATATATATATATATATATATATATATATATATATATATATATATATATATAAAAAACACCAAATACTGCAATGTTCACGAATAAAAAAATTACACTTTTGACAAAAGAATGATTCCAATAACAGAACGATCGCGTTACAGATATGTGGCTTTTGGCATGTGCCCATAGGAGCGGTAAATTAATAACACCTGTTCCTCGCTCTGAGGGAGAGGCTGGTTAGGTTTATCAGTTTGTTTGCAGGGTAACTAAAACTTTATGGAGAGCTTTGCATGAAATTTGTGCCACTGGTGGGGCTTGGCCACACTTGAAGAAGAAAGAAATGATTAACCAATAGCATTTCGTGGCAGGTAGTAAATATCAGAAACTCTAAACTATTGATCGACTTCTGGATAGGAATTTTCCACTTTAACTATCATCTGACCCATTTCAAAGGTAGTCATTTGTGTCCATGTACACGAAAGTGTATTTTCCTTTTTTTTTTTTTAAAGAGTGAAAATGTCAACGTTCGAGTCTCATAGGTCACAGATTATTATCTACATTTTTTTTAACATGCTATTAATTTTATGATTAATTTGCATGGAAAACCACTTTGTTAGAGCCAGGCATTCAAAATGACTGAGATTTAGGTATAGAAAAACAACTTATGTTTAGTCATAAAGACTCACTGTCAAGTTTAGAAGCTAAACTATGTGATTAGGGTCAGACATCATAAACAGGTTAGGTCTAGTCTTTAAAAGATCATGGATAGTGGGAAACAACGCAGTTGCCACTTTTTTCAAAGCTTCATTTCTTTGGTTAGCATACTGACAGATTCCACACGCAAGCCTTTGGACTGTGGGAAGAAGCCAGATTATCTGGAGAGAAAGATCCCAAAACCTTCTTGCCACAGTGCTAATAACAGTCCCACCTGCTGAAACACTTTACTTACAAAGCCATGTTGACTGTCACAAAAAACCAAAAGAAAACAAAAAAAACATGACATTTCATGATCATGAGCACAATCTATGTTCACAAGTATTTCACAAGTTATTTACCTTGTGAAATACTTGTGAACATAGATTTTTGGATTAACCTACATGTGTAGATTAACCTCTGAAGTCAATCTACATATGTGTACAAGAATTACCATTCCTGCCAAGGAATGTTAAGATAAGTAATCACTAATGGAAATCAATAAATGTTAAAAATGAAAAAACAAATTAAACTGGGAGATCTGCTTTCCAGTTCCAATATGATACCGGTGGTGTTGCTTCAGGTATTTGCTGATAACAAGATAACTGTATTTATGTAAGGGAACTAATTCATTAAAATTTGTTGTTTACCGGTCACACCGGCTTCTTCTTTCCCTGCTCTCAGTTTCAATGTGGGTACACCTCTTCATATACGAGAAACAAAACAGATGAGAGGAAGATGAAGTGAAGATAAGAAGCGAGTAGAAAACAACTTACGTCACCCTTAAAACAGAAAATCTTCTGAACAAGTGTTAAACTTATTGGAACTATAGAAAGAGGGTGAAAAGTCAACAAGGATAGCGTAGTCATCTGAGCCTTTCAATTATCGTCAGCAAAACTTGTTAGTGCAGGTATTCCATACCTGCTGCAAACTGCTAACCTTTATGTTAGCACTATTTCTAGCAACTGGTGCACTGCTGCTGAGGCATGGCAAAGTAAACACAGACCAATGTAGAATTAAAATATTGACTGCTTGCCACCAGTACACAACTTCTTGAGTCACTGTCAGAATAACGTTTTTTAAGGTTCATCTGCCTCTGCATTTGTCTGGCTAGCAAAGATAAACACTACCTGTATTTTGGGGGTTTTCAGCCATAGCTGACTGTGTGCTTTAAAGGGATGGATGGAATTCACAGTATTCACATAATCATATCAAAAGAAGAAGAACATTTCATTTGGATGTTAACCTTTGACAATATCACTGAGGGGCAAGGCCTCTCTCGTTTAACGTTATCTGATCCCTGATCACTTATATCCACTGAAGCAGAACTGACTGTAAAATATTTATAAGAATCCAGGTTGTCTGCTTTTTACAGGATAATGGGAACTAGGCTATACTGTTATATCTTGGCACAAAGAGTCACTTTTGAAAGTAAAATTAAATTTTAATGCAGCCACCAGGAGCCCCGACCTTTGACAACACTTACCACACACTGTGTGATGGGAAATTATAAGCAAGCTAGATGGAAAGTAAGACAAGACTGGCAAGTGAACCAGCAGCGTACTGCATTACTTCAAGCTTGAAAACACAATCATATAAATGCCGTGTCAGCGTAAACCACATCAACCACATTGTGCAGAGTGTGGACGAAGGCTGCAAATGCTAGCAGTGCTACACACCACACTCGGCACTCTGTAAGCCATTAATTGTAATACAACGTCGGTCTGCCACTGTTGCGGGCACAACATCAAAGTTCAAAACAGCCAGTGGAGGAAACGTTGAAGGCATGTGACTTAAGCACTGCACCCGGACCACGGGACCAAAGGCCTTTCTTGGAAACAGGTTCCATCCGGTGATACACTTCAGGTGTATTTTAACAGTCAGCTTGTTGGAACACGTCAATACATTTATTTATTATCATTTGCTACAAACATTTCACAATAAAAGCCTTCTAAAGATCAACAGATGGATCTTGTTGTAAAAGGGGGAAAAAAACGTAGTGAGAAAAATAAGACACCCCTCTGTAAAATGTGTCATATATAAATAGTCTAGTTCTGTTTAAAAATGAGGTAAGGGTTCATGTGACATTACATACTGTTACAGCTAATATTTTCTTTTATTCGCAGAGAACTATGGACAAAGAAGCAATCGTTACCTTGAGGGAGGCTAGTGGGTGTTCTGGTCCCAGCAGACTCCAGTGGAAGGCAGCCAGGTCTTCATCAGGCAAAATATGATTTCCTGAAAGAAAGAAGTTCTTAACTTTTTGTTGCATCAGTGAACAAAAACAACAGACAAAGGCAGCTGTCAATTATAACCCACGTACAGGGGTGTGTCCTTCAAAAGTAAGAAGTGTGGTATATAGTTTGGATTTTGAGGTGTGTGCCATTGTATCGCTCCTCACCCAGCAGAGCAGCAAAGCAGGGCAGGTGCTGTGTCTTGAGCCCGAGCTGCCTGGCGGCCTCGGACAGCAGATACTGGTGTGTGGTCAGGTTCTTTCCGTTCCAGCTCAGTTTGAGCGCATGCGAGGAAAAGTAGGCGGGGACGTTGCAGAGGGCAAACTCTGAATCCTGAGCGATCAGGCCTGCAAATCCATAGTCCCTGTAGAGAGAGAGCACTTCCTGGTGGTGGTCCTCCAAAGTCTGTACAACCTGTAGATACAGAGAAGACAAATTTGTTAGCTCTATGAAATTTCGCACCACCTCTTTCATATTTAAAGTATAAATGGATTAAGAAAAAGTTATTTATTGCTTATCTGATCACTGTTTAAGTTGCTTTTTTTAAGAATAAGAGACAAGTTTTACTCAAACTTAGCTTCTCTAATTTGTGGCTTTTTGATATCAGCGTTTCCCCACACAGAGCCTGGAGGTTTATTTTATTAGCTTTCTATACAAGTTTACAAGTGGAGAGCCTGCACACTCTTATTTTGAAAGCTGAGCTGCTGCTAAAGTCTGTATACAAGTGACGGAGCTAGCCATTGGGATGTTCCGCCTCAACCTGAGACTTTTTGTTTGAATAGCTATCTGTCTGAGAAAACATGGAACGCTGCTCAACCATAGGCTAGCACAGCTGTCAATCACACAGCACACCTTACCCTGCTTTACCCCAACTGGTTTTTGTTGTTTTACACCAATGGGGACCATAATTTACAAAATAAACTTTCTGCTGCATTCATTAAAACTTGAAGCCAGTGGTTGAGACTATAAATGGTCTAATGAGATCACAGAGTAAGAGAGCTGAAGGGAGGTTTAGATAGATTGGACTGTAGAATTTGGTCACCCACACCACTGTAGTATAAGACAGCTGGTTGGTGAATCACGATGGGCATTTTTCAGTACTCCCCAATGTTTTATAGACCAGATGACATTTCAGAGGAATTGAAATTATTATTTTTTTTTGAAGTGGACTGCCAATGGAGAAAATGACAGTCTCTCGTGCAAGCTGTCACTACAACATACTTCGTTTATGATGAATGTAGATGACAGACTAAAACTGGCAGTGACACATTTTATGCCAACACAATACTTCTGCTCCACGGTCCATGACAAGGTTTCATAAAACACTGTTTGCTCGCAAAATTACATCTGAGGCAAAACTGTGCTGTACCGGTTACTTTCAGTGTCCTGGTGATGCATCTTTCTCAACATATGGCCGCGTAATATTCTTCATAGTTTGTGGATGAGGGGCCATATTTTTGTCAGATAGAGGGAGAGCACTACGGCCTCGGGATTATGTGGAATCTTTTTAATCGATGTCAGCGTTGATCAATGTGAAAACTAAATAATTAGACAAAGCTTTGTTATTAAAATTCCATTTAATGAGCTTGTAATCAAATATCTTTTTTTCAAATGAATGCAATATGGGACAAAGATGGCAAGGATGATTGAGACTTGTTTAAACTATTTCATCTCTCTGTATCACTAAAACCAAGCAAACATTAAGAATCAATCCATTTTAAGATCTTAAATAAAACTGAAGAATGAACAATGTCAAAACGATGCAAGACATTTATTATCATTGGGAAATACTAATTAGTTACTATTCAACAGTGCTAGAACCACTACAACACGATGATGCTTTTAAATCAACTAACAGTGAAGCAGACTTTAAAAGCCTAGCAGCGATATAACAATGACATTCAGCGACTGGTAGCAACAACAGTTAGCGACAGGGAGAGTGGGCGTGTACGAAGTGAAAATTCAAAATTTTGAGGTGGATAATTGAAGTGACTACCAATGGGAGCAAAGAAAACCACTGATTGATGTATAAAAAAAAACTTTAGGGTGACAACTACCGTGTTAAAAAAAATGCTGTAAGCTCAATTATATAACGCAGTTTACTCAACATTAGTTTACTGAACTTAAAAAAAAATCTTTAAGTCTTTTTTCCCCCCATCAACTACATATACTGTATACCTAATTCAACGCACAAATCAGTGGGTTAAAAACGTGAAAGTGGTGGAGCATGCAGATGCAAATATATTTGACTATAAAGCCCAGCGATTCTGAGAAAAAGGCTGCGCTAACTGTGATGATCCTTCCACCTTCGTTTGTTGGATCCTTTTATGACTTTTACTGTTTTGAGATAGCTTGTAAACCAAGGACACTCTTTAAGCCCACTCAAATCGAGCTGAACAAAATGATGATTGCGTTTGTGCTTCAAAGGAGAGGATGAATGCACGATGCTATGAATAAAAGGTCTGCAACCCAAGACAAAATGAGTGACATATTTATAAAGGCCTGTGGCTAAATCCAAAGTAAAATGTTAATTAAAATTTCAATAATCAAGCCACAACATGCAGTAAACACTAGAGACGTGCATAACTAGTTGGCCAGATATTTAAACGTTGCCACCCTCACTAGTCAGCATTAGAAACTAGTTGGTTACACATTGATGTGTAGCAGTTGGTTGTCAGATGTTATTATAGCCATGGCAATAGGCTGTATTTAGTCCCAAATATTTTGAGTGTTTTTGGGGGGGGATTAGTCAGTCTTATTTTTTCCCCCTGCATATTTAAACATTCAATAAATTAGTTGCCAGGGACATCCTCAGTAAATACCTGACTATTACAAATATTCAAATGTATTTAATTTTATTAAGACTAAGAGTAGGTTATTAATTGTTTTGGTTGTATGGTCTTTGTTTTATTTAAGTTAACGTTTATAACAATGTTAAAACGTTAAACGATCGTGGCTCAAGAGTTGGGAGTTCGCCTTGTAATCGGAAGGTTCGAGCCCCGGCTCGGACAGTCTCGGTCGTTGTGTCCTTGGGCAAGACACGCAAGACACTTCACCCGTTGCCTACTGGTGGTGGTCAGAGGGCCCGGTGGCTCCAGTGTCCGGCAGCCTCGCCGGACACTGTCAGTGCGCCCCAGGGTGGCTGTGGCTACAATGTAGCTTGCCATCACCAGTGTGTGAATGTGTGTGTGAATGGGTGGATGACTGGATGTAGCGTAAAGCGCTTTGGGGTCCTTAGGGACTAAGTAAAGCGCTATACAAATGCAGGCCATTTACCATTTACCAATTTGTTTCTGACAGAAGAATGAATGCCCACTTAAATAGAAATTATACATCAATAATGGCATAATATACAATAAAACAGCTAGAATCTTAAAAAATATTGTGATGTGAATTTTTAGCCACACAGTCCAGTGCTAAAAGTAAACAATTAGTTTCAGCTTTAAGTCTGTATATCTAGAATTAATACCAGAGTTTAATGACCAGAAAAAGGCATGTGTAGCAACTCCAAAAACACTAAACTGGCATCCAGTACACATAGAAGTAAGCAGAGACCCAAAGCTGCACAGATAAGAACAACAGTAACTAAAGTGAAGGTGCAATGCAAGCAGAGGTGAAATACTTGGAGCTGCAGAAGCAACACAGTTTCTCAGAATACAGGTAGGGCAAAACAAGCGTGCACACATGGGAACTGTGAGTAACGATGCTGTACGAGCACATGAAGCATCAGAGTGTGTTGTGTTGTAATGTAGGTGGGATTTTTCTATTCTAACAAGTATCCTCTCAGGAAACAATATGGCACTGTGTTTTTGTTATACTAGCTATGGGAATGTAGATCAAAGGCAAAACATGACAGCAGGCTACATAAAGCTGACAAGAGGGGACTGCTAGAGGCACATTTATGGCTCTCTAGGATGCATTATATATTTCACATTACTGTATGATAACAGCAGAGTGGTTCAGTGCATTTATAAAGCACATTACTGATGTTTCAAAAGGTCAGATGCACAAAAATATTTTATTTCTAGTATTCTGTATAGGGCTGTGCAATATGACCAAAATCTCATATCCCGATATAATAATTCTATCGTCTGACGACGATATAAATCACAAAAATGTAACATTTTCTGTAAATTCTGTGAATCTCGGGCAGCTCGACTTGCGGGAAGCGTTTCCTGCATGAAACTATACATTTTTAGACATAAGTTGTAACGGCCGCCGTTTTCTTTGAGTATTTATTACACGGCGTGCTGCGGGGAAAAGCCTGTTCTAACGTTTGAGTCTAAGGTTTATTTTTTAGCACCTGGAGGCTCTTTTTTACTTCTCATCTGTAAATAATCTGCTCTTTCACGTGATTCAGTTTATTTTGAAAAGTCTCAACAGGGTCTTGAGCTTTATTGTGAAAGGCTTATGTGGAACATAAACAAGCGGACACGCGATGGTGTTACCGTCGTTGTTGCTAACCACAACGCATAAAAACAGGCGCTTGTCCGTCTGTAGTGTGGTTATATTAAATATAAGAGAAAGAGAGAACTTTAAGAAATTAATATAGCCACTACAGTGACCATCAAAACGATGACAAAATATTGCCTCAAACAGTTTATTTTGCGACACCACGAAACAAACAATAGCGTAAAATTAAAGATAGACGTTTTTATATCGTCATCCGATTTATATATCGTTATATCAAACAGCCCTATTCTGAAACACCAACTAACTCAAATATACAAATTAATTCAAAGTATACCACTGTAAGTCACCTGGGAACTATAAATAGTGCTCCCAACTCAGCAGCTGCTCAACAATGTATAAAAAAGTTCACCGAGTTCATGTTATGTAATATATAGGCTAGACAGGTCATGCCTTAAAGTACATGTTTCCAATCTCCACTTTGGAATGACAAATTCTTTTAGACCAAGCATTTATCACTATATCTGAATTTATCTTGGACAGACTTCACCTCCTTCCAGACCGTTACAAACACGGGGCACCAGCTGCAAGGACCAGCTAGAGATACCAATTGCTAAATTCTTTAAAATCATGACAGTTGTGTGAGACATATCAAATCTACAGAAATCTTGCTGAAACACATCTAAGCTATTAAAATCCAGGCATTTAGAAATCCCTTTTTGGACAGGTATTTTAGGCACCTCTGAGCAGGTGACTTCTTCAAACAAAAGACAATAAAGTAGCCTGTTATCAGGCAGAATTATCAGCCGTTTACACTGACTTTCATGTTTAAACACGAGGAAAAACAAAAAAGGACTGACAAGAACTGAATCACATCTATGGGAAGGGAAAATAAATGAGAATAATTATTTGAAAGTAATGCAGAATTCCCCAAGAGATTTGCTGAATTATACCCCAGATATTAATAGCATAAAGTGAAAGGTGAAAATTGGCCTAAAAATTCACCATGAATAAGTGCAACTAAATGCCCTGTGCTTAAGCCTGCATCCATGATTGACAAGTACTAGGGGCTCAAGGAACAACTGGAGCAGATGGGGAAGGTGAGGACGGTCCCAGCAGATTCCAAACGCATGTGAGTGCAAAGAAGAGCAGCTACACACAACAGCTAGAAGCAAATATGTAGCTCAACCGGGTAGAAAAAGCCTGTGCAAATTTTCATAAATATCATCACTGGTGTATATGGAAAGTGTAGAATTTCTTTTCTTAAATAGGCAGAAATCCTACATTAAAATTCAGGGACTTATAAATATATTTTTGGACAAGTGTAATGCAAAAGCAGGCTATATCGCCCCCCCCCCCCCCCCCCCTCCAAAAATAAATAAAAAAATAAATAAAAAATAAAAAAATCACAGAAGTAGCTCACTAGCTCACTTTCAGACAGAATTATCAAGTATTCACACTCTGATTCTCATGTTTGGTCCACAAGCACAAAAGAGACCAGAAATGAAATCATGAAAGCAATACAGAATGCATATGAAAGCAATACAGAATGCATGAGTGAGACTATACACTACATCCCAGATATATGCAGCATAAAATGATGCAGAAAAGATGGGAGGGGGGGAAAAAAAATCACAAAGAGTGCACTAGAATAAGTGTCTGGCGCTCCAGATCTAGTGGGTTGGAAAAAAAAAAACCTATGCTCAGGATTTTGGGACTACCAGTGGCCAAAAGAACAGGCGTGTCTGAAGCATTGGAGGCTGTAACCCCACAAAGCAAAGAGCAGCAGCCACATGCAACAGCTAGAAACTGACATCTGGCTTTGCTGGGTGGAAAGAGCTAGTCCAAAAAACACTGCTTTAACAGAAAGTGATTGCATTTGTGCAAAAAAAAACAAAAACAAAAAACAACGGAAAAAAAAAAAAACAACGAAAAAATAAGCATAATAATAAGACTCAGGTGTTCACTCGTTTCTGTGGTTAGAGCTGCTTCTTGCACTTGCCACAAACCAGGGAAGGCGTTAAAACGGTTGTGAATGATGCAAACAGCTAAATGGGCCTGCTGCACCTAACAAGTGTAAAATGAGCGGCACGCCGTATGACACGACCACAATAAAACAACTTTCACACAGCCATGATTGATCTGCTTACCCGCACTCGGAAGCGGAACATGGCGAGGCGGACACAGTGGCTGAGGCAGGCCGGGGGCAGGAACCATGCCCGGGGAGGCGGGGTGGCCTTGCTGCCGACGTGGTTGACTATCAGCTGCGCCGTCTGTCGCTGGCTCTGAGCTCGCCGCGCCCACTCGGGCCAGCGCTCCTTCCCCAGGGTGCCGTTGAAAACCACGACCAGCTCCAGGCCACCCTGGTACAAGCAGGCCTGCGACAGGGCGGCCAGGTATCCCAGCATGGCGTTCCACTCGCCTCCGCACACCCAGTCCGTCTGGTAGCCGCCGTACAGGCGCTGCAGGCCGGAATCAGCGTCGATTAGGATCCTGGCAGGCGGGGGCGGGGGAGGCATGGGCCCGGGGTGATGTGGGTGGTGGTGTGGGTGATGATGGTGAGGGGGCTGGCGGGCCGCGGTCCGGGCAAGCTTGAGGAGGTCCACGGGGACCGTGGCCCCGGGACACCGCTTCTCTAAATACTCCTGAAAGCCCTGCACTCCCATGACGGTGTTATTGAGCCGGTGCGTCTGACCGGGAGCGGGCTCTGAATACGTTCTGTACGCCGTGTTTGTAACGTGTTGTGGGGCGAGACTTGCAGCTAGCTGTGCACTCCGGGGCAAAGCTAACTGGTCTCCGATGTAGTGACAAAACTGTAGTTTAGTTAACCCAGCAAACCAACTTGGCTGTCACGCTGCCTAGCAAAACGAGTCACCATGCACCGCCGCACGACTGTTTCTGGTAGTTATCCCAAGATATCGAAATGCCAATTTGTTTGTTTTATTTCTTTACTTTAGTTTTGGTCGAGGGTGCTCAGTTTAGTGTCCATCCCTGTGGATTTTTGGTGAGATGCCAGAAAAGGCCAGTGTAGCTACCTACCTACCAGAAAAAGTTTAACACGTTTCCTGCTCCCATAATTTGGCTTTAACAAGACCAGCTTCCAAAATGCAGTCGGTAGCGAGTAACAAAAATGCAGCGAGATGGTGGACCGAGAAATGTCTGCAAAATAAAAAAAAATCCCGCTGTTTTGTGCACATGAAACAGATGCAATACTGCGCTTTTTTTAGTTAGCAAACCCACAGGCTGGATGGCCAGTTCGCGGACATGATGGTGAACCGAGCAGCTTGAAAACCGTTTTTTTTTTAAACCTGACAGATGAAAATGTTCACATTTATTCGCCACTGGCTCTGGGAAATTTCAGCACGTGTGCTACACCAGCGTGCAGGATAACAGGTGTCAGAATATTAATTTAACACAAACTAATGAGCAGCGTGCCTGGCTGCACTAATATTTGCTAACTGTGGCTAAGCTGCTAGCTGCTGCTGGCAGGGTCCCCGGCGTGATTTGACGCGTCAACTCCCGAAGACAAGTCCGGGGCGGACACGACGCGGAATGAGATGGATGTTTGACGAAAGAAAAGAAAAGTAACTAAAAGAAAATAAAAATAAAAGCCCGATGGTGCCTCCCTCGCTTTCTTCCACGCTCACGGCTTCATGTTGCAGAGGGGAACGTTACTTCCAAGCGACGTCAGCCATCTTGCGACTTCCTCGCGGCCCAGTGGAGTGGGAGGGAAGGCGGAGGGAGGCGAGGAAGGAGGCGCGGCAGAGCGCGGGGAGCGACGGGAACAGTAGTCTGACTATGGCATAGCGTCCGTCCAGAACACGAGCGTCGGCAACGAGAAAAAACTACAACTGCCAGCGACGGTTTGTACGAGGATAAAAAAGCTGGAGAGCAGCAGTTCTCCAAGTGAACCCAGTAAATACGTGATTATTTGACAGTTCAACGTGCAGACCGTTATTTTTTCTTTAAAATAAAAGCATAAAAGCAAGCAAAATGTATCGAAATATAGCTGGTGTTTTATATTTCTGATATTGACGCACCAATCTCTATCGTGTTGAGATTTTTTAAGCATTTTATTCAAGGAATCAAAGTAGTATAAAGTGGTCAACTACAAAATAGATATAAATTGGTGGTAGTTTAAAATGAATCAGTTACTTAAGCAGTGTAACAGGTAGAATGGCGCTGTCCCACCTGTGCCGAAAGTCTTTGAGTTTGTCGCCTCCTTGTGGCAGCATATATCAAATGTGCTGTTGAGAAAAATCAACGTACTGTATTAAAAAAATCATCTTAATAAGTCTTTATACAAGTTATATGAAAAGAAAGAGGAAATGAAGAATGAAATGAAACCAGGTGGCGTGGTCTGAGGGGAAATCAGAATAGCTCTGGACTCCACCTGTGGGAACACTGTGCAAGGTTTTCAAGCTGATTTCTGGATATGACTAGAAGAGTAACTGAGCCTGTGGTGACTCAGGAGGGATGTATTAAATGAGAAATTCTGAAAGCCTAACATTGCTAACGTCTGCCCAGCAGAGACTCACCTGCTCTCTCACATTAATGGTTTATTTCACTTTAGACTCTGTACATTGAGCCACAGTAATTCTGTGAAAAAGGATATTTGAGACACTGTTATTTACTTCTACCATTCAGTAACATTAAGCATGTTTAGTATTGTATCCAGACTACTGAAGTTTTGCAAACATGTGACTGCTGGATGGAGGATTGTGTGAATAAGGCCCTGGTCAAGCTTAGAGACTGCTCTGGTCATCTGGCAACCACCATTTATGAAAGAAAAATGATTATTCCCTGACTGGTTGGAAGGTTGCTGGGAGAATGACTACCAAGGCCAGGAAGATCGTGAAGGACCTCAGCCATCCCAACAACAGACTGTTCTCTCTGTTGAGGTCAGGAAAGCGATTCCGCTCCCTGAAGACCAACACAGAGAGACTGAGGAGGAGCTTCTTCCCGCAGGCGATACGGTCTCTCAATCACACCACCACACAGTACTGACCCACACATACAGTTCTTACACACACTGGACATTCTGGACATTGTTTTCACTTCATCACTTAAATCACTTTAAGCATATTTGCACTGCACAAGACATAATGTGGATTGCACAACACTGGACATTATATTCTTCATTTCCAGTTACTACTTGTACAGCTGCTGTTATTGTGTATTTATTTATTTATATTTCTTCATACATTCTTATATAGTTCTATATTGTGTATTTTGTTGTACAGTTATTTTATTTTCAACTTTAATTTATATATTTTATCTTATTCTTTCCCAGTTAAATTTACCCTTCATTCTAATTTGTGTTGTACAGTTATTTCATTTTTAACCTTAATTTATATTTTATTCCTTCCTAGTTAAATTTACCCTTTTTAATTTTTCATATTTATTTCCTATCTTATTCATAGCCTTTTCCTTTTTTGTTTTCTTTAGGTCACGAGCAGTTGTCCAAGCATTTCACTACATATCGTACTGTGTATGACTGTGTACGTGACAAATAAAATTTGAATTTGAATTTGAATTTACCAAAGCCCCAGTCATGTTGGCTAGAGATCAATCAGTAGGCCATATTTTTCCTTAGAGATCCACCTGTTGCCAAGGAAAAACCTTGTTGCATGTAATTTGCATGGAAGTGATTTTTCTCCTAACATTGCAGCTACGCACTTGAAATTGTGAAAAGTGTGACAGAAACCAGAAACGGGGACCATTCCCCTTTGAACTCAGTGTTACACCTTTTGAAACATGTTGGCGGCTCCGAGGCACAGCTTTTACTTCAAAGGCGAACATTAAAGGCCCATCTATTCACATTTTACTACCATTGGAGTAGTTAGCGAGTGTTTGCAGAAAAAATAACAAACTAAAGGCGACTGTGTAAATCAAAGCAGTCACTGGCATGTTTTTGATGCTACACTTTATTTACTGCTGATTTTAATACCAAGAAGTTATACGTGCGTTTCCGTAGCAACCGGTGATCATATTATTTCCAGCGTTACTTAGGAGGACTTCACGTTAAATTGTTACAACAAATTTTCGATATGTTTCAGGTGCTTTTGGTTGGTTTTTAATTCTCATTTCTGAGGTTGTTTGTTTTGTTTTTTTATTTCCCATGAGCCTCCGCCCTCCACACCCTGATTCTTGTAATCCCCGTGGCACCCCATTTAAAACTCCTGGAACCGCCCCTGGCTGTAGGGCTCAAATAAAACCTACGCCCATTACAGACAGATTAACGTGATCGCGCAGCTCGTCCCCGTGTCTTCCTGTCTTCAGAGGGAAGAGTAGACATGACGACCCGCTCTATGCGCGCTCTGTCCGGAACCCTGAAACCGCTCTTCAGCCCCCGGTCACCGCAGGTAGGAGCCGCCCGGTGCGGTTACCTGTTGAACACACCGCGTTTTGGATGGTGCAGCAGGTGGTTAGTTAGCTGCCGCTGTCCGTTCAGCACCACGGGTCAGCGTCCGGTTCGCGTCAGCGTTTTACGTAATTCTGCAGTTTGAGGAGGTTTCCTGCTGCCATCTGTAAGCCTACACTCTTCCCTGCAAAGTCATGCATTATTCAGAGACTACACCTCTGCGCCGAGTAAAGACAGACAGGTTCACTTCTCCGGCGGAAAAGCTGTCTGTTGTCCACGAGTCCGTGTTTTGCTTGTGTTGTTACTCAGACGCAGTTTTAAGAAGTTTCGAGAAGGTATAACTACACAAATATGCGCCTCGCTGTTGTGTAGACATGCCAGTCTGCACAAAACAAACGCAACAAGCCTCATCAGGCTCGCTCTTATGTTTAAGCTGCCAATCCGGAAGGCATTTCCTGTTTTGTTTTTCATTGTATTTGAGCTCAAAGAAAAACCTCAGTTTTCCACGCTCGTCGACTCTGCTATGCTTACATGTTCATTAAAGTCTGCAGGTCACGGTGGAAATGCATGTTTTTATTTATTTATGATTCAAACAGCCTGTCGAGACCCATAATTACGTTTGTTTTCACTCCTGTGTGGTAATACTAGCATCACAACATAGAAAACATCGACTAATTATTACTTTATTGCACTTGTAATACTTCCACCAACCCTCCTAAAAATATCCAAACAACAGAAATGTTTCTTTTGTTTCATCTGCATGTGGATGAGTAGTGTCAAACATATGGGCCGGGTTCCAGAACAGGTCCATCAAACACGTCCAGATCAGCCGTCTTTATCTAAATAACAGCGTAACAGTGAAGCTGCTAGGAGTAGAGGCAGCCAGCCTCCAACGTGTCTGTGACCTGGTTTTATAGCTAAAAACAAATAAATAAAATGAAATAACTAATTTTTATAAAAGTCAAAAACTATATATATGTAGATATAGTTTTTTGTTTTTTTAGAACATTTAAAAATTAGAATACTATTTATTATGAAGGTAATTTGGTCATTTTAAGAGGACTTGTCTGCGTGTAACCTCTGTTTTTTCTCTGCATCTTTAGGGTTTTGTTGTGGCAGCCTGTCATCAGACTCACAAGTCAACTTACACTGTAAGTTTTGTTATATATGAGGATTTATTTTATAGCTTCTATAATTTCTGTAAGCTCGGTCTTTAGGAGACCTTCTGACTCCCCACCCCTCACCATGATTCACATTTAGAGTCGATTCTCCAAGAAAATGTGGTCTCAGCCTCTCCTTTGTCCTATTTTCTCTCCCCTGTTTGCTCTGAATCCTTCCTCCCTCCACCCACCCAAGACCATAGTGAGTATGGATGCTTATAAGTGCTTATAAGATTTAGTGTAACAGCTAAAAGAGTGACAGGTCTCTGTAGTTTGTTTAGGGTTGTATCTAAAATGTGTGTGTTTGTGCATTACAGGCTCCACCTGCTCGTTACGGAGGCAGACACACCGTGACTCTTATTCCTGGAGATGGCATCGGACCGGAGCTGGCCAAACACGTGTGTGAGCTATTCCGGTGAGAATTCCCTCATGCACTCACGATTACTCTCTGCAGAATTTCACTGAAACATTCACCACCAGCGTGTTGAAAATTCAAAACTTTTTACAATTTTTAGCACTTCATAAATTTCGTCCAGAGGCTTTTTGCCTGGCTGCCATTGTAAAGGATGTCTGGATAAATAAAGGTTACCCTGACTTCTTGAACCATCCTCGGCTAATGTTTCCTTCTCACAGTGTGTGCACATTTTAGACAGAAAGCTGTTCATAGTAACAGCTTTTAAAGTATTTTTTAAAACACAGAAATGTATAAGCAATGAATTTAAGACTTCAGTAGAGTTTAGAGGATTAGATTTGCACCTCATGTCAACTGGGATACGCTCAAGCCTACATCCATCCATCCATGCATTCCCATGTCAGATGAGATGTATAACATCTCTGGTTGATTCTGTGTCTTCAAAGAGAGGAGCTCAGACAATTGAACCATGTCAACTAGCTCCTTTTGACGAGTAATACCAGCAACTCAACTCTGAGCTTCATCTGGATGTCTGACTTCCTCACTATATCTCTAAGGTTGACTCCAGCCAGCACACAGAGGAAACTCTGATGATGCCACACAAATCCGGTCGTCCTCACGCTCCCTCTTTCTTTCACTTCTCAGTAAGATTGTGAGGTCCTGCTCGGAGCAGCCAATCTCCCCAGTCCAGAGGGAGCAGTTTTAGAAAAAGAAGAAGCTTAAGTTGGATAAGCGGTTAAAAACAAATGGGTGACTGATTAGTTCCTTTTGGCTCTTGCTAAAAACATAAACTGATGCAGAAAGGGCACATACTGGTGCATTAACATTCAACAGAATGCCAGGATTTAAGTCGCTGATGCTCAGAATTTCCCGTGGGATGCCCTGAGACACACTCCATAATGTTGACTACACACACACACACAGATGCAGTGCTAATATTAGGCCACTAAATGGTTCAGCTCTCTCATTCATAAGTGCTCTCTTTGCCTGTGTTCACTATCAGATTCTGCTGTGTGCCTGTAGACTTCGAAGTCGTCAATGTGGACTCGACTAAGACCTCAGAAGATGATATCAATAACGCCATAATGGCTATCAGACGCAATGGAGTTGCACTGAAAGGTAACTGTGGAAAATATACCTTAAATGAAGTTATAAGGCAGGTAATATGCAAAAGAAACACAAAAATTGTAAAGTTTTTTATTTTTTGTGTCTCATAAACAGTAAACATCATGTTCCTAAAAAAGAAAAAAAAACACAAAAGAAGCAACTTTCATGACTAAATCATTTTTAGAGATGTAAGTGAGACAAACGGACATAAATCATTCCCAGAGGCGATAACACTGAACCAATCATATACAATAAACACAATTGAACTTCTTTTTCCTCTTCTGTTCCGATTTATTTTACTGAGTTTGATTCTTGTGCTCTACTTATAATCACTTCCCAACAAGTACAAGATGAATTTCAGATCAAAAGAGGCAGACAAATGAAGATCAACATGTGAATTACCTCTGATTAGTCTTTATACTTTTTTCATGGTAAGTATTTGAATGTAAATTTTTAAGTGGCCCAACAGTGAGGTGTGACTGGTACAAGAGATTTTTAATGTTCTTAGGAAGCTTTATTGATTCCTTTTTCGTATACATGTAAACATTTTATTTATGTTTACAATTCATAATAAAAATAAATAAACGGAAACTCTGAAATGAAATATTTGGATGTGCATGTTGAGAAAATCACATAGTCAGTGTTGTGCCTAATGATGTAGAGAGCACAGAGGAGGAGGAGAATCCAATCACAGGACATGAGAGGAAGAAATAAGAAGCTCAAAGCTGAAGTATTTTACTATCCAGGCTGAGGTCATACAGGAGTAGACAGTCAGTGAGGCAGACACCAAAGGTAACAGGTGTGCAAACATGTCATATCCACAAATAAATAAAGAACCAATAATAAGAGAAACAAACTGAACTTTACACAGGAAAAACGTATGCAAGGAAATTAGTAGAAAACTTAACTAGTGCAGAAAAAATCTGTTGGAAAGATGGATTTTTTAATTTTGGATTGCAACAGTTCATTTTTTTTCTCTTTTAAACATAAATATGTTTGTTTATTTAGGAAATATTGAGACCAACCACAACCTGCCACCTTCCCATAAGTCCCGAAATAGCCTCCTCCGGTGAGTCGACAACTCTTTGGTTTTCAGCTCGGATTTTTTGCTGATGTAAAGTCACAGAATTTGAGCTCTCTGTTTGTGCTCATCTTCCTCGCTGCAGTACCACTCTGGATCTGTACGCCAGTGTGATGCACAGCCAGTCCCTGCCAGGAGTGAGGACGCACCACAGAAACATCGACATCATAACAATCAGGGAAAACACGGAGGGCGAGTACAGCAGCCTGGAGCATGAGGTGTGTCTCTGTGTGTGTGGATCCCATCTCTTTGAGTGCATCTCTAACTAATCAGTCTCTGTTTTATCTCCACTGCACCTCTGCAGAGTGTACCAGGCGTCGTCGAATGTCTGAAGATCATCACCAGGACCAAATCTTTACGCATCGCCGACTACGCCTTCAGGACAGCTCGAGAGAAAGGACGCAGACGAGTCACCGCCATCCACAAAGCTAACATCATGTCCGTTTCTGTTCCTGTGTTTTATCTCGTTTCTTAAATGTGTTCCACTCATTTTTCGTCTGTTTCTCGGAGCAGGAAGTTGGGCGACGGCCTCTTCCTGGAGTGCTGTAAAGAGGTGGCCAGTGGTTACCCTGAAATCACCTTCAACAGCATGATTGTGGATAACACAACCATGCAGGCATGTCCATGTGAGACCATTTCATTGTGTGGTGTCTGTGTCAGCATGTCCCTCACATTCTTACTGGGGTATTTAATCAGAAAATGTGAGCGTTTTCAAGCCAAGACTCTTGAGAGTCACAACAGAAGGCGGTTAGTCATTGAAACCTCCTTCTGTATTCAAAAAAACGTGTGTGTGCTGGCTTCTCCAGCTTGTAAACATGTCCTAAAATGAGCTTTTCTGTGTGTGTTTTAGCTGGTTTCCAGGCCTCAGCAGTTTGATGTGATGGTCATGCCTAACCTTTATGGCAACGTTGTGAGCAACGTGTGTGCCGGCCTGGTGGGTGGACCCGGCCTGGTGCCTGGAGCCAACTACGGAGAAAACTACGCTGTGTTTGAGACGGTGAGACAGGGTTAATGAGATCTCTACATGTCTTGTGGGTTCTTTGTTTTTCTCTCTGGGGTTAGCTGCAGTTTTTCTAGGGTCCACTTGAGGCTCTCTCCAAAAGCGAGTCATCTTTGTGGACTGCCCTGTTAAAATCCCACCGTTAAAGCATCAATAATCATGTTAACAGCCTCGTACAACAAAGGTTTTGGTCTCTATCAATATTTATAACTCACCAGCTAAAAGAAGAAGTTGGAGTTGGGTGTGTGTGGCCACTTTGACTGGCTAAGCTTCCTGTATCGTCAGTGATTTGTCTGCTAGCCTCGCCTCCACTAACTGGAATCACTGAACTGGTCCGGTTTTCAGACAAGTTTTTTTGTGGGTGTGTATGATGTTCATCATCTCCTAATGAACACATGTCCATGGCTGGGTGGTCTGAGTGCTCCTCACCTCACCCTCGGCAGCTGAATCCCAGTCCTGCTTCTGGTCGTCTGGTTCTTTCCTTCTTTTCTATTTCACCTCTTTCATGTGAACGTGCAGCGTTAACTTCCCTCTTTTGAATTTTTCCCTATTGTGTAATCTAAGCACTTTAATTTTTAACGAAACCATAATTGTTGTTTTTCCAATCAAGCTCTATACGCACATATGAGTGTACACTCACTCAAGCCTCCCCTGATGTAACATCTCATTTTTGTAAGGACGTATAAATGGATGTATCACTTTTCTAAATGTGCTCTTCTCTGTACAGGGCACCAGGAATACTGGGAAGAGCATCGCTAACAAGAACACGGCAAACCCCACGGCCATGCTGCTGGCCTCCTGCCTCCTGCTGGATCACCTTAAGCTCCACGGCTACGCCAGCATGATCCGCAAAGCCATCCTCTCTACAATCACCGATTCCCAGGTACGATTTGACCAATGCTACATGCAATTTGTTGGTGGTATTCAACTTTTATTGTTATGTCCTGCTTTGTATTTCGACATTACTCTAAATATGTTATCTCCTTTGTGTTCCAGCTGCACACTGCTGATCTGGGAGGTAAGGGCTCCACATCTGAAATGGTCCAGTCCATCATGGATGCAATCCAGAGCAGTGGACCTCGCACACAGAGACACTAGAAACCAGATGACTGTACGATTGCACCTTTCATTGTAAGACTGGACTGAAGCTGTAATGTATGGACAGCTTTTATTTCCTATGTGGGTTCAGTGGTTTAAAAAGCCCTCTGTGTAAAGCAGAAATATATAATAGTACTATGATAGATATTATATTCAAGATTTCCTAATTATTGTATGAATAATTTGTGAAACTGCAAAAAATAAAGCACCTGTTTGAGATCCAACTAATGCTTTCTATGTATCTTATTGTGGATCGATTTCTTATTATTATGGAAAACTGTTATAAACCGTGCACTAAAAATCAAAACATTAACCAAACTGTTGTCACCTACTGAAATATAGCTGTTCCAGCTTTGCATTTCACATCATATTGTGCAACCACAACATTTTGATGCATGGGTGGATGGATAGCTGAATGGATAAATTACTGTGCCTATTTGCACCCCCCATATTTGCATTCTTGGACACCTACAGAGCAGCTTTGCACAATTCAAAGATAGAAAAAGTAATCACGTAAAATAAGCTGGAGCCCTTCAGTTCCTCCACTGTCTCTTTAATCAGTGTTTAGAGCCTGAGCTTTGGGCTTACAGGGATTACTTGCACTTACACCTCAGTATTTGAAACTCTGGTCATTTTTATATGAACCACTGTGATAATAAATATATGGAAAATGTATCGCAGCCCTGCTTCAAATAACTAAATATAAATAAAGTAACTCAGATCACAGATCAAGTTGGTCAAGGGCAGTCTTTCCTTAGACTTCTAATGGAAGTATTTTTGCAACCAGAAGTCGCCCCCCGCTGGCCAGTAGAAAGAATGGAGGTTTAAGGCATCAGAGATACGGTTAACTAAAAACCTGTGGAGCATCCATCCATTTTTTACCTGCATGAATTTATTTTGGCTTGTTTTAAATGGGAGGGGCCAAGGCTACAGGTGTTGTAACATGGTGTTAATAACAGTAATTATGTAATGTGGCAGCCCTCTGGTCACATTTCCTTCCGTCTCGTCTGTGTTGTTGTGCAGTTTTCAGAGTGGGCGGGGTTAATTAGCGCTAATGGGCGCACCTGTTCAGTCTCCGCAGAGCATTTAAGAGCTGGCTGCGTCGTTCTCTCCCAGTCCACCCAGCATCACAGTGTTTGTTTGGGTCCCTTCAGCCTCATTATTTTGTGTTTTGCACTACACAACACCAGACGTTTCAATACTCCTCCAGCTGCTGATGCGCCGATAACACTAACAAACCCCATCAATTTAATTATCGTTTTGCTTCTTATAAATACAATTAAAGATCAATCCTATTCACAGAATTAGACACCCACCATGGTGGTATTTCCATTGCCCTCCATTTAAAGGTAAAAATACAGCATCAAATGTAACACAATAAACATTCAAGTGATTGTGAAATATCCCTTTATAATCAGTGACAATCAGTTAATTGAAGGCTTAACCAGAGTGTTTTTAACTTAGAGGTTTCTGTTTGTTCACAGTCTGATGGTTAGAAGGTAAAAGGCCCACCGTTTTAAAAGGGTGGAGTTACATAGACTCACACATGTGTCCTACAGATTGACATATGCTGGGTGTGTGCGGTAATTTATTAAGTTACTGTGAATCCTTTCGGCCTTGAGACAGTTTCTCCATCAATCATCACAACCAGCTACATGAAAGTATCTGTTGCAGTTTAACTACACTTCTGATGACTAGTTATGGAGAGTAAACAGGCAGAGAGTCTCACCCTGATGTAAATCCAGATTCAATTTAATTTGGTTCAACTTTATTTATATAGCACCAAATCACACCAACAGTCTTCTCGAAGCACTTTATATTTTAAGGTAAACACTCCACATTAATAGAGAGAAAACCTCAACAATCAGCACTTGGCAAGAGTAGGAAGGAAAAGTCCCTTTTAACAGGAAGAAACCTCCGGCAGATCCAGGATCAGAGAGGGGCACCTATCTTGCGACTGGATGGGGTGAGGGGAGGAAGAGAAGAAAAGGACATGCTGTGGAAGAGAGCCAGAGATTAATAAGAACTAATAATTACATGCAGAGAGGTGTATGAACACATAGTGAGTCATACATCATGAGCATCATGGGAATCCCCCAGCATAACGTATTGCAGCATAACTAAGGGAGGATTAAGGACCTCCTGATCCAGCTCCAACTATATGCTTTAGCAAAAAGGAAAGTTTTAAGCCTAACCTTAAAAGTAGAGACATCTTTTAAGTTCAAACTAGAAGCTGGTTCCACATAAAAGGGGCCAAAAGGCTGAAGGCTCTGCCTCCCATTCTACTTTTAAATCCTCTAGGAACAAAAAGTAAGCCTGTGGTCTGAGAGCGAAGTGCTCTAATGGGATAATATGGTACTATAAGGTAATGAAGATAAGATGGGGCCTGATTATTCAAGACCTTGTATGTGAGGAGCAGGGTTTTGAATTTGATTCTGGACTGAAGAGAAGCCAATAGTGAGAAATATGTTCTCTCTTTCTAGTCCCTGTCAGTACTCTCACGGCAGCATTTTGGATCGACGGAAGGCTTTCAGGGAGTTTTCAGGACAATTAAAATGGATCAGTAGCCATTTTTGGATAAAATCAACATTCAACTACCTGTGTGGCTTTTTTTTTTCTAGAACCAGGCCTCAATAATGGTTTCCAGTTAACTGGAAATAAAAGACAGGAAGCAAAATATCTCTCACCCGTAGCTGGAAGTTGCAGATCTATGAAAGGTTAGACTTTACAAACAAGTAAAAGGACTTTACAGTCTTTTCTAAAAGGCGCAGGAAGCCAGTACACTGACACAAGCTGCGAGACATCAGTATGCATGACCTGCCTTAAAAGGACAAGTTTCTTCAGTAGGAACAGAGCACAGCGGGTAATGAAGGGATTTGCTGACCAAAACAAAAGTCTTTTTTTTGACTGCCGTGCAGCTAAAAAAACCAACAATTCACACGTAAACTAAAACTAATTGAAGCCTGGTGTTCATGCTTAATACTTAACAGACATAAGAAAGTTGTTTATACACAAATGGCGGAGCAGCAATGAGCCTCGCGCTCGACTGTTTCTGTGTGTATGTTTAAGGTTGCTCTGCGGGCCCCTCGATAATTAGAGGCCTCTCCAAATGAGGGAGCAATCGAGGGGAAGCAAGCAGATTACCGCCCCGTCAGAGGGAGAAGGAATGAGAGCGGGAGAGGAAACTGGAATGCAGGACAGCGAGATGCAGAAGAAGGGAAAACAGTGGAGCAGGGGTGAGAGGGAAAAAGGTTGCTGAGAAAGACAAGTCTCCTTCTGTTGCTGCTGCCTTCTCATTTCTCTCCAAAAACCTGAGCTCCCATCTGTCACAACATCTGACACTCTCTCTGCCCGCCTGTTCACACCCCTCTCGACCACCCGCTGATGCAAACTCACACGTACGCATATTAGTTTGCGCGTATGAAGGGTCTTTGATCATTTCTGGAAGCCTAATAGAGAAAATCTCATTTCATCTGCTGGTGTATGTTCCCCATGATCTGCTCTGAAGGGTGGATCAAAAGCAGGGCCAACAGCCACATGTTTAATATCAATAATCAACAGGAAATCACATTAATTCGCAAACACTGCCCGGGCACTGCGTCCTTTCATCACCCTCTCTCTCACTCCTCCTCTTCTTCTTCCACGTTCATAAAATCCAGAAAGGCGAGAGAGAGAGAGAGAGGGATGTGCTAAAGAGGAGAGAGAGGAGAAACAGCAGAGCGAGTTGGCAGAGGTCACCATCAGTGTAATAAGCACACAAACGCACACAGACACATGCAGCAGACACAGCATGGATGCAGCTAGTGTGTGCAACAGCAGATCAGGTTGTCCTGGCTCCTACAGATGCTTCACGGGACGCTGAGGAGGAGGTGAGTCGGCTCCGTCTCCTCGTATTTCCCTATGATTTTCCTGTTTTTCATGAAAATGGGAAATTAAAATCTGTACAGATAGATGTTAATTTTAGTCACGCACTTTAAACCTCCTGTTTCATGCTCTTTAGGGTTGTTTTTTTTAAAATCAAAAGCGGTAGAGGATTGCGAAAAACGAGTAAACTGAATTGATTTTTAGCTTTACGGCTTCTGCAAAGCAAATTATGTGTAAAGCAGCAGGTGTCCAGCTTTCTAATAGGATTAAAGGAGCTGAAAGGTGTCAACAAACTCAGCTCCGTGGGCTGGAGGGAATTCTCTGTTCATCTCTAGTGCTTCCAACCTGACACCTCCGGCTGACTGGAAAATATTTTCTCCTCTTCCGACTGAAATTCATGATGTTCAAACTGAAGCTTAAAAAGAAAACAGAAAAGACTAAAGAAAACTGATGATTTTAGCTTTAGCTTTGCCATTTTTGCAAAGCAATAGGCAAAAAACCTTCAATATAAAGCAGGCGTCTAGCCTTCGTCATCAGTCTCGGCTGTTCAGTTTATTTAAACAGATACTGGAGTGACTCCTGTATTTAGCTCCTGCGCAGACACCTCTGGCTGAATGAAAAATACTTTCTCACCTGCAGACTCTAACATTTACATCCTAAAGTGTTTCTTTCTGTCAGACTTGACAATAATTTCAACAAAAACATAGAAAAAGAGGAAACACAAAAGAGATCTGATGACTTTTCTTTAGTTTTGACATTTAATTAGCATTTTGTGAATGAGTTTTAACTGCTGCAGTTTTTTATTATATAACTACTGGAGGATGAAGTTAAAAATCTGTTAAAGTATATATCATATAATAAATTATTAATATTACTGTATCCATGCAAGGTTTTACTGTTGGAGTTCATTTAAATCATTTTCTGTCTGCTAATGATTGTTTTTTTTTTTAAATCAATAATTTATCTGCTGATTCTTTTATTGTAAAAATTTGGGATTAAATCAGAAACTCGGCCATGATCACCTCAAGCAGCTGCCAGTTCAGATGATTCACTGGCAAATCCCTTTAGCTGTTTTTGTACAAACTGAATTTAAAAAAGATGATGTTTAAAATGTAAACAAAACGGACTGCAATGATGTGCAAATGTCACAAACCCGCATTTTATTCACAATAGAGCACAGAAAACATATCAAATGTTTAATCTGAGAAATCTGACAGCATTTAAAAAAAAATCCTTTTTAAATTTGGTGACATTAACACATCTCAAAAATGTTGAGGCAGGTGTTTAAAAGGCTGGAAAAGTGGTACTTTTAACAACTGGAGAATCACTTTTCAAGTAATTAGGTAAAATGGCAACAACTAACATTGACTGTTTGATGTGAAAATAGCATCTTGGAGAGACAGAGTGGATCTATTTCTGAATAATGTTCATCAATGTAATATTGTGAAAACTCTGAATACTCATCATCTACAGTATGTGATATCATCAAAAAAATCTGAGAATCTCGAGAAATCTCTGTGCACAAAGGACGAGGTTGGCAGGTATGCCTGTGATGGACGGGTCTTCCGACAGCACTGCATTAAAAACAGACGTTATCACTGCATGGACTCTTCCAGGAATCATTGTGAACAGTTCACGGTGCCATCGACAAACGCAGTTATAAGCTCTAGCATGCAAATGACAATGAAGGTTTGACTGGATTTATATTTGATGACAGCTTGATTAAAGGCATTTAAAACGTGTGACATCCTCCTGCGACGAGCTGCTTTTTAGTAAGCAATCAGAAGCATGTTGCATTGTTATCCGCATACCAAAGTGTTTGACTCCAAACGTGGATGAACTTAAAACAACCTCATTAGGAGCTCAGATCATCAAAGTATGCGAGCAGTTTGCTGCGTTTAATCCAAATCCTGACCTAATTCAGTTTTGCCAACACAAGCAAACGCATCAGTTGACGAGCTCTGTGTAGACCAGGGGTTTCAAACTCCGGTCCTCGAGGACCAGTGTCCTGCAACTTTTCCATGTGTCCCTGTTGCAACATACCTGAATACAATTAGTAGGCCATTAGCAAGACTATAGAACCTGACTGCATGCTGAGGTGAACATTCAGCCATTTGATTCATGTTACAGCAGCTCATGTGTGAATGAACATGATGCAATAAAAATACTTTGAGAAGTATATCTTTCCAAACACATTTACTTAAATTTACTTGAGTAGGGTTAGGGGTTGCCACTTCAGCATGCAGTCAAGTTCTATACTCTTGCTAATGACCTACTAATTTTATTCAGATGACACATGGAAAAGTTGCAGGACACTGGCCCTCGAGGACTGGAGTTTGAGCCCCTGGTGTACGGTGCGAACGTCCTTGGATGTTCCAGCATCAGTGTGCACTTCACGGGCAGTTTGGTGCCTCCTCAAACTTGGACTTGGATCTGATTTCATGACCAAGCAGGACATCTGTCTGATTTTGAATGCCATGTGTGGAGTTGCACCAGGAACTGAATTAGGACCTATAGACTTTCAAAAATGGATTAACAGTTCAAGATAAAACAGAACACTGGAGGCATATGGATGACATGACTCATGACCCAGGTGTGAGGTCATCATTATCCATGATGATCTACCCACTTCCAGCGAGTCAGTGGGTAGACCATGCTATAACCTCAACCAAGACGAAGCTTTCTTTTTCTACTGCCCAAAGAAATTTGTTGTCTGAGACTAAGAAGTGTTTTATGTCTGCAAATGCTGCATGCATCTACTGATGTCTGTCACACTCACCTGACTACAGAAGCACTTAAAACAATGAAAACTATGCAGAAATGGGCCTGTAAAATCAGACTTGGCCAGAGGTTCTTAGGACACTTGAACAGCTCTTTGCACACTTGGATTTTGTAGGTCCAACTTTGCTTTGGGTTTGCTGGGAAGCTGCTTAGGTCTACCTTTACCAGCCACTTCCATGTAGGGTTTAGCAATAGTTCAGGAGAGGGGATTTATTCACATACAGAATAAATTAGACTGCCCCGGTGCTCAGAATCTACATCAGGGCTGCCCAATCCCAGTCCTCGAGAGCTACTATCCTGCAGCTTTTAGATGCATCCCTACTCCAACACAGCTGAATCAAATGAATGGCTTGTTATCAGGCCTTTGCCAAACACGATGGCATGCTGAAGAGGTAATCAAACCATTTGATTCAGCTGTGTTGGAGTAGGGATGCATCTAAAAGCTGCAGGACGGTAGCTCTCGAGGACCGGGATTGGGCAGCCCTGATCTACATGATATGTGCTGGTGGTGATGAAGATGGCAAAGGAGGATTGGATAAGGAGGAAGCAAGTCAGAAAGGCAAATAACAGAAGAGCCCGGAGCTTTAAACCGCAAAGAAGAGAGGCTGATTGGGTAAAAGGAGGAAAAGAGAATGATTGGCCTACAGTAATGATGTTGATACTGAGTTTGATGGGAAAGAGGAAGTGATGTAAAGAATAGAGTAGCAGCCTGAACGCCAAGGAAAATCAAACAGATTAGCTCTTTATTGAATAAATGCATAAACTTCATAAATGATTAAAAAAAAAACCTGTTTTGGACGTTATTTAGATTAATGATTATTTCAAATAAATACTCAAAGAATTTGGGGAAAATGGGTGTAATGAGTACAATAACTGAAAGAATGGAAAAGAAGAAAAAAGAAAAAAGAAACAAACAGTGCATCTGACAGAAAAAGAAAGGGAACATTTTCAAATGTTTTTATAGGATCTTATACAACAGTGCCATTTGTCTGGCCCATTTGGGATCAAATTGGTCTTTTTGTGTCCCGTGAACTAAAAAGAGATCAACACTTCTTCCCTAAACAAACAAATAAAGGGGTGGAGGGCTTCAAGAATCACAAACAAAGACACTCGGCAGTTTTTACAGTTCAGTGCACGCACGCAGACACAATCATAGAGCCCACAGGGCTCATCAGACCAAATGTGAAGGCAGTAATGAAGTCCTGTTGTTTGGCCAGTCTCTAGTGAACATCATTACAAACTTACGGGCAGTTAGGGATTTCCCCAAAACTGCACCTGATTCTAAGAATTTAACAATAAACTTTTTATAGTGACTGAAAATACATCAAATTAAGAAAAAATTGAATAAATAAATAGATTTTAAATTAACTTGAGTGCTGTACTTCAACCCCCTTTTGAGGTGCTTGTATTAAACTTTCTAAAACGTAATAATAATCACCTGTATACAAAAGATGGACCAGGAAAGATTAACGTTTGTTTCACAGTTTTCCTTCATAACGATGTCATCGTCTTGTCTTTCTGTGGTGTTCCTCTCCTGTCCCAGCCAGCATGTCCGTTTCTGTGATAACAGACACGTATACGTCCATCGACCGGCCGGCGGTCTCTGAGACCCCCACCGGTGCTAATGCTACAGAGCGGGAACGAGACGCCCTGCTGGCCGTGGCCGAGGTGGTGGTGCTGGCGGTCATCTTAGTGATGGCGTTACTTGGCAACGGGCTGGTCCTGGTGGTGTTGCTAAGACGAAGGCGACACCACAACCCCCTGCACCAGTTCATGCTGAACCTTTGTGTGGCTGACCTGGTGGTGGCGCTGTTCCAGGTAGCAAACACTCATTCACGTTGTGGGTTATATGTGTGTTATACAGGTGTGTAATTGTAGTATTATCTGAAAATATGTGCAGATACAATAATCTGGAAATGTGATCTTTTTTTTACAGTTTGTAAACAAATACATAAATCTGGAAAAAGACAAACACACTGAAGTCAGCAAATGTCTTCACAGGTTTCCAAATATGCACACCTACATGTAAATGTGAACTAAACTGGGGTAAAAGTGCACATTATGTGGGGCGACCGTGGCTCAGGGGGTTGGGAAGCGTATCTGTAACTGGAAGGTCGCCGGTTTGATCCCCGGGCTCTCTGTCCTGGTGGTTGTGTCCTTGGGCAAGACACTTTACCCTACCGCCTCCTGGTGTTGGCCAGAGGGGCCGATGGCGCGATATGGCAGCCCCGCCTCTGTCAGTCTACCCCAGGGCAGCTGTGGCTACAACCGTAGCTTGCCTCCACCAGTGTGTGAATGTGAGAGTGAATGAATAGTGGCATTGTAAAGCGCTTTGGGTGCCTTGAAAAGCGCTATATAAATCCAATCCATTATCATTATTATGTGCACAAATACTTGTAATTTTTCATTGATTTTTTTTTTTTTTTGGTGTTTTTTGTATTTTGTACACAAATTTGAGATTTTAAATGTACATGCAAATTCAGAAAAGTGCACAGAAGTCTTTCAGTTTTTGCATTAATCTGTAAATTTGAACTGGAATATGTAAATGTGCTCTGGGATTTATGAATGAGCACACTAATCTGTACCTCGAGATTTTTAATATGCACAAATGTCTGTGTGTGTTTGTGTGCACGTGTGTGTGCATAAAATTTGTGCATCATATACCACAACTCTCCACAGAGAAAATATATTGCGACATGTTACTTCAAAAGCATATATCCTTCCTCCCTCTCCTCTTCCTCTCTGAGGTGTTGCCCCAGCTCGTGTGGGACGCTAAGGGACGCTTTCCTGGTCCTGACTTCTTATGTCGCCTGGTGAAGTACCTTCAGGTTCTTGGAATGTTTGCCTCCTCCTACATCATCGTGGCCATGACAGTGGATCGCCACTATGCTATCTGCTGCCCCCTGCAGGCACATCGCAGCGGGGCCACGAAGCGCTGGAACAGCTTCATCGTGCTGGCCTGGGTACTGTCGCTGCTGCTCAGCCTGCCACAGGTATGCCAAAGAGGCTGGCCACAGATCTGCTCCTGAGATGCATAACTTAGGTTCTGATTACCGTTAGGCTCTTAAAATTAACATTAAAAAGAGAAGAAAACAAGGTGATAGTCAAAGAAAGGACAGGGGCATCATTCTGGTCTTAAGCTGTTACTTTAAAGGCCTATCATCAAATTCACATATGTTTGCCTTTAACTTTGAAGATAAACAGAGGTAGTGTCCCATTTTGTCACATTTCCAACCAACACTTTTATCACGTTAAAACACGAAGTCGTAAATAAGCACCGTGCCAATTAAAATCTTATAGAAGAGAGCACAAACACAAAATCAGACTGTTTGCTGTTTCCATCATCTCCACTCATCTCTTTGCTGGTTTGCAGGTCTTTATCTTTTCCCGTTCTGAGTTGGCTCCAGGTGTGTATGAATGTTGGGGCAATTTTGCCGAGTCCTGGGGCCTCAAAGCCTACGTGACGTGGATGACGCTAGCCATCTTCATCCTCCCCGTTCTGATCATCACCATCTGCCAGGTAGAACAGAGAGAACCAGAAGACAAGATGCTTCTGGAAACAAAAATTTACCCTCTCTCGTCTTTCTTCCTTTAGGTGCGAATCTTCAAGGAGATTCATAACAATCTGTACCTGAAATCAGACTGCCGCCTGTCCCCCGCTGCTCTCCCTCAATTAAGAAAAGAAACCCAGAGAGGAAAAAGAGGAGGAGGAGAAGGAAAGTCTAATGTCCCCTTCTATGTTTCCCCCCTCGTGTACAACAACCCTGGAAATGACTGCAGTTTGGACCCTGTGTCCACCTATCAGCACCTCCCGATGGGTGATCATTCTTGGACTCTACAGTAGCTTTGCATGATTCACTAATGATAATAATGCTTATTTATCCTACACTGAGCCTTGAGATGGACATATCTATAAGCCTTAAACCTGCAATAGTTTATAATGGCCAGCAGGGGTCGACTGCTGTAGTTGGTAAAGGACAACAGTCTGTAAAGAAGCTTATGGAGAAACAACCCTCATGCTAACTCATGTTTCCTGATTAGTTTAGGCGCTCAGTCACAGCTCTGCAGTCCTGTTGAAATCAACATGATGTTCATTTGGTAAATTATGGTCCTCACTGGTCTGCAGACAGTTAATTATGTATATGAATTATGGAGTGTTTTACCACATGACTGGCACGTCACCACCTAAGAATGTGCACTGTTCTTCAGTTTCTCAGTCAGCAGTTATGAATAGAATAGAATAGAATAGCCTTTATTGTCATTGTACAGAGTACAACGAAATTGGAGTGCCACTCCCTTGGTGCAAGTTTCAATAATAAATATAAATGTAAAATATAAAAAGTACAAAAAAAACAATCGTAAGTACTCAAACAATAGTATGTACAATATATACAGGATAGCAGCATTAATATAATGACAGTATGAATAGCAGCATAATATAATGACAGTGACGGTATGGAATAGGTTCAATTGTTTTTGTGCTTATTTACTACGGTGATAGCTCTGGGAAAGAAGCTATCCCTGAATCTGTTTGTCCTGGTTTTATGTGACCTGTACCGTCGGCCTGACGGTAATAGTTCAAACAGTTGGTTGCTGGGGTGAGAGTGGTCCTTGATGATATTGCCAGCTCTGCTGAGGTACCGAGAGTTTGCAGTGACCTCCAGGCTGGGCAGAGAGCAGCCAGTGATCTTCTGGGCTGTGTTGATGACCCTCTGCAGTACTTTCCTGTCTGCAGCTGAGCACCCTGCATACCATGTTGTTATGCCGTACATTAGGATGCTCTCTATGGTGGCTCTGTAAAATGTCACCAGCAGCCTCTCCTCCAGGTTGTTCCTCCTGAGCACTCTCAGAAAGTGGAGACGCTGCTGGGCCTTTTTAACCACCGCTGTAGTATTTGCAGTCCAGGAGAGGTCATCAGATATCTGCACGCCCAGAAACCTCATGGAGTGTACCCTCTCCACACAGCTCCCGTGAATGTAAAGTGGGGCCGGGTCTGCTCTGCCCTTCCTGAAGTCCAAGATAAGTTCTTTAGTTTTCGTGGTGTTCAGTTGGAGGTTGTTAACTGAACACCACTCAGTCAGTCTGTTGACCTCATCTCTGTAGTCCGACTCATCCCCCCTTGAGATGAGTCCAACCACTGTGGTGTCATCTGCGAACTTTATGATGGTGTTTGAGAGATGGGTAGGGGAGCAGTCGGATGTGTAGAGCGTAAACAGGAGGGGACTCAAAACACATCCTTGTGGAGACCCGGTGCTGAGTGTGATGGTGCTGGACCGGTGGGGGCCGAGTCTGACAGACTGTGGTCTATTTGTCAGGAAGTCCTTGATCCAGAGGCAGATGGGGGTGGAGAGTCCCAGGTGAGACAGTTTCTGGACCAGGATCTCCGGGATGATATGATTGAATGCTGAGCTGAAGTCCAGAAAGAGCATTCTCACATAGCTTCCTCGGTGCTCCAGGTGACTCAGCGCAGTGTGGAGCGCTATGGTGATAGCGTCCTCGGTGGAACGATTTGTCCTGTAGGCAAATTGGTGGGGGTCCAGAGTGGGAGGCAGACCGGCCCTGATGTGCTGACAGACCAGTCTCTCAAAGCACTTCATCACTACAGGCGTAACTGCAACAGGCCTGTAGTCATTTGGGCTGGCCACAGCTGTCTTCTTGGCGATGGGGATGATGGTGGAGGTTTTGAGGCAGGGCGGGACGGTGTTTGATGACAAGGAAAGGTTGAAGATTTTAGTGAAGACTCCGGTCAGTTCGTCAGCACATGCTCTGAGAACCTTTCCATGTATTCCATCAGGACCTGCCGCCTTCCTGGGATTCACTGACCTTAGAACACACCTCACTTGGTGCTCCCTGAGTGTTAGTGTGCCAGTGCTGGGGGCGGGTGGAAGTGGTGTGGCAGCTGAGGGCCTGGTCGTCTCAAATCGGGCGAAGAAACGGTTTAGATCCTCAGCCAGTGAGGCATCAGTCCTAGATGTTGCCTGGTTATTGCTTCTGTAGTTGGTAATGTGATTGATCCCCTGCCACATTTTTCTGGGGTCGTTGTCAGCAAAGTGATCTTCAATCCTCCTCCTATAGGCAGCCTTAGCTTTCCTGATGCCTCTACTCAGGTCTGCCCTGGCCGCCCTATACGCAGCCCTGTCCCCTGACTTGAAGGCAGTGTTGCGGCTTTTTAGGAGGGATTGCACTTCGCTATTCATCCAGGGTTTTTGATTTGGAAACACCCTGACCCTTTTGTTGACGGTGACATTGTCAACACAGTTCCTGATGTACGAGAGTACAGTGTCCGTGTACTCCTGGAGGTTGTGGCTGGAGAATAAATCCCATACAGTTGTTGAGAAGCAGTCCTGCAGTTGAGAAAGGGCATGGTTGACATGTTGGTGCTGCTCAGGTAAACTAAACTTTCCATAAAAACTCTTCACCCATTTCTGATCATGCTTCAGGCACTTGACTTATTGCAGTCTTACTCCTAAAGCAATGTGGTGGTAGAAGGTGACTAAGATCTGGAGTATGCTCCTCATCTCATGCCTGAAATTAGCTAATATGTGCTTTTACTACAATCAAAAAGTTATATATAAAAAATTAATAAATAAAAATGTAACCATATTTATGGTCTTAACTCATGAAATGAGGAAATTCAGGGAGAGTGAGCGTCACAGGAATGTTTTTGTCCTCCTCGTCAGCTCAGCTGCAAGCCGGCGTCCCACCAGATCCAACAACGCCCTCTGCTGCCTGCTCACCACACCCCACCAAGCTGCCTCCTGTCAGAGGTGGAGAGGTAACAGCAGCCATGTCAAAAACGGTGAGGATGACGCTGGTCATTGTGCTTGTGTACTCGCTCTGCTGGGCCCCGTTCTTCAGCGTCCAGCTCTGGGCCGCCTGGGACCCTGACCCACCTCAGAACGGTACACACACACACACACACACACACACACACACACAGTCCTGCCAGACCAACTTGATGTAATTTTAAGGATTTTTTTGTTCTCTACATCCCTAAAAAAAAATTAAATAACTTTACATAAATACCTTTAACCCAATTTAAATGGAGCAGTAATCTGTCAGGGTGTTTCTCCGCCTCTCATCCTGTGACAGCTGGTGCAGGGTCCAAACTGTACAACACAAAGATGCCTTAGACATGAAGTCATTGTGTTAACTTTAAAACTCTCTAATAAACTTTTATATACAAGACTACAATAAGTACCTCTGGGCTACCAAAGATACCACCCTGAAGCAGAGTTTGACTTGATGGCCTGATCTGCAGTCCCCTGTGCCATTTACGGACCTCCTCCTCCTCCTGTGTGTGTACACAGGTGTAGCGTTTACCCTGCTGATGCTGTTGGCCAGTCTAAACTCCTGCACCAACCCCTGGATCTACTCCGCCTTCTCCAGCAGCGTCTCCCCGGAGCTTCGTCTGCTGCTTCACTGTCGGCCGCACACTCGGCGCCGAGCTTCCGAAACAAACGACTCCACCATCACGCACACCTCCAACTGAACACTGGACACGATGAAGGGCAACTCCCTCTCAGTGGCACAGCTGAGTCGGCTGATGTTTAAGGAAATATTAGTTGAACTTTTAAAATGAGACCCGAGTGAACCCATGTGAAGGGGCGCTGAAAATGAACAGGGGTGAGTGGAGCGAGGATTTTTATTACAATAGAAATATGTGGAAAAAAATTCTAAAACAAAAATGTAACTGTGTGTATTGCCTTAGCCATGAAAAACACAATAACTACATTATTGGGCTTCGGCACTGCAGAGCTCCATCACTCACACACCCTCCATGACACCATGGAAACCACGAGTCTCTCCAAAGACTACAAAAATCCATCTTCCAGCACCTGTGAGGCTCATTTCTGGGTCATGTTTGTTAAATCTGAATGTTAGAGCTATGCACTCATTCCATTTCATTAGGTACACCAGTGCAAATTCTTAAATCAGCCAATCAAATAACTTTGTCTGCACGACTGAAAGCACCATGTTGAGACAACCAGCTGAAGTTCAAACCGAGAATCACAACAAGTAATTTAAGTGATTTTGGAAAAGGTGTGATTGTTGGTGCCAGACAGGCTGGTCTTTCAGAAACTGTTGATCTGCTGGGATTTCCACACACACACAACCATCTCTGGAGTTTACAGAGCTGTTAAGAAAGAGAACATATCCAGTGAGCAGTGATTCTCTGGGTGGAAAAAAGCAAAACTATACAATAACTCATAACTCCTGGCTATAACCAAAGTATGTAAAAGTAAAAGAGGCAAAAGAGCATCTTTAAATGCACAACATGTTAAGCCTTACAGCAGATGGGCTGCAGCAGCAGATAAGCACGCTGGGTGCCCCTCCTCTCAGCTAAGAACAGGAAACTGAGACTCTAATTTACACATGCTCTCCAAAATTGGATAATGGAAAATTAGAAAAACATTCACATGGTAGGGGTCAGAATTTGGAGTGAACGAGCACGAATCCATCCCACCTTACACCAGCAGGCCGAGCTGCTGGTGTGGAGGATATATTCTGGCATGCCTTTTGCCACGTGGCACCAAATGAGCGTGGTTTAAACACCGCAGCATACACACAGATTGGTGCTGTCCGACCCTTCTATGTCTGATGGTTGCATCCAGCAGGATAACACATCATAGAACTCAAATCATCTGAAACTGGTTTCTTGGATTTGTATGTCCCCCTTGATCTCAAGCCAACAGATAACAGATGTGCCATGAAGAATCAAGGAAGTCTAACCCTGTACTAGCAAGGTGTACCTAATGAAATGTCCAGCGAGTGTGAATTTGTCATCGAGTTTCACGTTTCTCTCTCGTCAAGCTTCTGTAAGTATTTGCTTGCTGTGGTAGCTTCAGGTATATAGAGATGCCTCCTTTTCAGGATTTGAGTGCAAGAATTTAAGTTTTATATAAAAATGTTAGACATGTGTAATGACTGTAAATGTACAGTTTTTCTGCTAATTTTGAAAAAAAAAAAAAAGCTTTATTTTTAAGTTACAGAATCAATACAACAGGTTTCATTTTAAAAACTGTTTATTCTCAACACTCAAAATAATAAGAACACGCATAAAAAAATCCACAGCAAGTAAAAGAAAAAATATTACAGAAACTAAAGTTTTGTCCGCTTTATAAAAACACTAAAAAAGGCGACTATTATAATACCGTTTTAAAACCCAGTTTAAATGAAACAGTATCGCCTCCTTTCAGTGTGTCACTTCACAAAACGCTCATCCTGAAAGTAGAACAACTTTCAATTTGAAATGACCATAATTCAGAAAATAAAACCTAGAATAACAGTTTATCGATTACCAACAAGTTCATGAAGGTCAGTTTTTTGTTTTTATTTATTTTTTAACGGAGAAAAAAAATCAGGGTTTGGAGCAGTCGAATGTGGCCGTACTGATGCAGCAGATGCTCTTTCCCCTGAAATATGAACCTGTTGAACAGGTGGATACTTCAGCGAGGAGAGAGACCAGTTTCCCCATTGGTACCAGTAGCACCTTTACAAAAATACACATGAAGAAACAAATTCACACTTTGTAATTAATCACTTTGAATACTAACATTTGGTCATATTTAGTCACCAAAATACATAATAACATAATAAGTATCCATTCCTACTGAAAGGGAAACGTAAAATCTGTCGCCCAATTGGAAGCTTTCCTCTGTGAGGAAGGAAATGCTCGGGCGACCGTGGAAACGTCTCATGTGTGACCTGTTCCGATGATGTTCATAATCTTCATCAGTTCAATAAAAGATCAGAGCTGCTCTGAAATTCCACATTTCTGCCTCCATACCTGCATCCTGACCTAGTTTCATACCGCTCAGAAGATTCCTACATTACAGCTTCCTGATTTTCCACAAACAGGAAAACTGATATTTGTTATTCTACATTCCTAAAATGTTAAAAAGAAGAACCTTAACTTTTCCCTGTGTTGTAGTGAACTACTTTTTACCCCATATTTTTTTAATTAATTAAAAAAAAATCCTAACTAATATTATGATTAACAATGTGGATGCGAGCGCTTACATCCAGCCCTTGAGCAGTGAAGTGATTGTGCAGAACACGAGGGAGAAATTTCTGTATTGTAACATGTATGGTGACTTATTAAAAAAAAAAGTTAAAAAAGTGTGCGCACGAGGCCCTGAACCTTTGTGACAGCTTGAGACCCTGAGACAAAGTCCTCGTTACTTTCCGGGATGGTTACAGTCACTCCGTCTGCTGTGCGTCTATCTGGTGTTTATGCAAGCAGCACCGCCTGGAACGCTCTCAGTTCACCAAAAAGGCACGTCAAAGACCAAAAACCGGAGGTCTGAATGAGGCCGAGCGCAGATTCACATCAGCGTCACCGCAGCAGGCCTCTGGTTTTAATCATGGAGCGGTTTCTATGGCTTCAGGGTGGTGTAAAAAGGGATTATTCTCTATAAAGATGCTGTGTGGTTGTAACTGCAGCTCTCGTGCGTGTTCATTTCTTCTCAAGTTTGTCCGTTTACACTGTGTCCTCATCCATCCTGGAGACTTCGTCCATTGTGACAGCTGCTGGTACGCCATCCTCGCTCGATTTTGCCGGAGAAGAAGGCGGCAGCATGGCAGCATGCTCCTCCCTCTCTTTTTGCTCCTCCGCTTTCTTTTCTCGGTCTAACATGTGGTAGTTGATGCCCATTCCCACAAAGAGGAAGATGCTTCCTATAATGAGGACGATGCCGCAGGTGATGTAGGTGAAGTCATAGTGTTGGTAGTAGTTATAGAAGCTGCCTGGAGGTGGGCAAAAGAAAGGAGATTCAGATTTTATGATCTGCGTCAACATTTTAACAATTATTACACCGATAATCTTTGACATCAAGTTTTATAACAGCCCAAATCTCCACCCTCCCTCTCCCTGGGATGTCTTACCTGTCAGTGGTGGGCCCAACAGCACCGGCCCACACTCCACGATGGTGACCAAACCCACAGCTGAAGAAAACCTCTGAGCCCCCACCAGGTCCATCAGCGTCTCAAACAGCACAGAACTCAGCCAGCCAAAACCAAAGCCAAAGAAGATAGCGTAGACCACAAATCCCGAGTAGTCTTTTGAAATCGGCGCCAGCACGTGACACACACCGTTGTACAGGACGGATGCAGCAAAGTAGTACTGGATCCTGGGCCGGACCCATTTGGTGTTCGCCAGAAAGCCCATTGAGGGCCGAGCAAACATGTCGATGAACGCCAGCACTGACAGAAGGAAGGCCGCCTTTTCTTTGCTGATGTCCTTACTCTTGGCGTAATTGGAGAGGAAGACGAGCGGAGAAAAGAGACCAAAGAACATGACGAAGTTGCCCAGCAGGTAGAGCAGGAAGCCGCGGTGCTTGAAGAGCGTCAAGTCGATGAAGGAGTTGATTTTCTGCAGCACCGTCCTCTTGGGCTGAGGCTGCCCTGCTTCCACCGCCTCCACTTTGGGTGGCTGAGGTTTGGGGCCGATGGGACGCATTAGCGAGCCGGCCACGCAGCAGTTGAGCAGGAGTCCACCGAGGATGAGGAAGCTGCCTCTCCACCCAAACTCATCGTACAGCCAGGAGTTGAAGGGAGCCAAGGTCGACAGAAACACGGGGCTGCCCGCCATGGCGATGCCGTTGGCGATGGGCCGGCGCTTGTAGAAGTATTTACCGATCATAGTGAGCGCCGGATTCAAGTTGAAGGCCAGACCCAAACCTGGAAACGAGGGCACAGAAACAACATTAACAAGAAAACAAAACTCAGCCATCAAAAGAAAGTGTCATTTTGAGGATTTACTCAAGAAAACTGATGAAAAACAAACCTCCAATTACTCCAATGAAGAAGTACAGCTGCTGCACCGTGTTGCAAAAAGAAGCTGCAACCAGACCAGACCCTGACAGACAACCGCCGAGGATGATGATCGGTCGGCTGCCGAATTTATTCACGAGGATGCTGCTGATTGGACCTGGAGAGGAACAAGAGAACGGTAAGAAAGAGAACCATCACCAAGTAGAGTGATAGAAGAACAGAGTTAAATATTTAAAGTACATCTGTGGCCAATATTTTGCAGCCAGCACAGCAGGGAGGACTAACAAGCTGGTTCAGCAATTTCCCATTTTTCACCAAAGAAGAAGAATATACACTTTTTGATCCGTGCCAGTTTAATTCCACCCAGTTTTTGAGCTTAAGTACAAATTTTCTTTTCTTCTACCATGTCAGAACTAACTACGGTATTTTCCTTCTTTTATTTATTTATACATACATGAGATTTAATCTTTGGTTTAAATAAAATGAGGTACTTAAGATGTCTCCTTGAGTTGCTATTAGGATTATTAGGAATTCCACCTTTTTATGCCGCACTGAAAACAACTTGAAACCATTTCATGATAAAAACCAGCAGGAAACTGAAAATCTGTTTACTGATATTTTAACTCGTGTTTAATACGATTAAATCCCCTTTAAATCAATTAGAATGACCAGAAGCCAGATAATTGGCAGAAGTTAATCTAATTTATATTTGTTGAGCTCCTGACATGAAATACTACTTTTAATAACTGCGTGACGGACTGCCTCTGGTAACACCACCCACTCAAACATGCGTCTCAAGTTTATGCCACATCTACACCATCAAAGAGTAAATACTCAAAAAAAAATGTGTAAATTAAATTTAGGGCATCTTACAGACATGGATTCAATGCTTTTAAGACCTTAAGAATTACAGACAGACTGGAGAGCAGATTCACCAACAGGTGGTGCTATGACAGCACAAATGAAAAACTGGGACAATGCTTGCATAACAGCAAGAGTTATAAGATGTTCACTAGAGAAAGAGGGGAGGAAGGAGTGAGACGGGAAAGAAATGGGTGAGGAGGAGGAGAAGGGAGCCAGGCAGAGGAGGCCCACGTGTCTCCGCCTGCCTGCCAGGCTCGCTATGAATGGGCCTTCACATGGATCCAGGCTGACAGTGAACACTGGCTCTGCTGGATACGAATACAAACTGAAGGCCTGCACATGAGCCTACAGTTACTGCTCGTACAGCATTTTGTTTTCTATAATGTAAACCAAATATCTTTGGGGTTTACACAAGTCAGGAGAAAGATAAGATTAATGGTGACCAATTACAAATTAGAAACATTTCCAAGTTTCCACTCACATCTGGTCTGACTCCCAGTGAAGACTAAAGTGCAGTTTCGCCACTTGTGCGTTTTCCCTTGGGTTCATTTCATTATTAAAGGTGTGAGAGGTGCATTTAAGTCGACCCTTATGTACCAACCATGACTCAGTCGTTTCCCCTCACACTTCAGCTACAGCATTAGTTAACTTAATTCTGGTATTAGCTCCCTGAAGTTAAGATAAGACATTTCTGAAAGCTGCACGGTCAAAGTGGTGCATCTTGGTTTCAAAACCAGCACATCCTTTACATCTGTGAGGCTGACTAACACAAGGACAGTGAGCTTTTTCAACCCCAAAGGAGCTGGTTGGCTCCTCCTTCCTAAGGAGGGACGGACACTGAAAGACAGCCGTCACGGCTGATTAGGGATAAACATCAGGATAGTCATGGCTCATCAATAGGGAACCTAAGGTGACTCCACAGCTTCCCAACCAGACATTTATCACAACGTGTTCCACAGCAATATTTTTGAAATCCTGCAGTCATCAATAAATAATTTGTAATCATGTCCAACAATAAGCTCCAAGAGGACAGAGAGAGGAGGACAAAAATAGAGTCTTTAAATATTCATGATTTTAGAAGACTCAAAGACTCAAGTGCACTTAGCCAGCAGCCATTTCCATTTCACTCGGCCTGGGTCCTTCACGTAGACCACGGTGGCTTTGCCCTTCAAACTGGGCAGAAGGCCACAAAGACCGAGGGCGCTCTGGCTGCACGAGCACTTACTCATGCACCGTCTAAATACCTCTGTCTCGGACAGCTCGCTTCTGTGTTGTGTCTGTCCCCGACTGAGGGTCTGACCGGCTGGCACAAAGCCCAAGCTGGGCAGGCTGCCATGTTCAGGGTGGTGGGTTTCCACGTTCGAGTCAAACGGGTAAAGTCGTGCTGTGCTTAAAACAAAGACTTGTGCCTGCTGTCAGAGCTTGTTGGAGCTTCACGGTAAACTGAAGTGAAACTGCACAAAGACAGGAATAAGTACAAACCCTCAGCACACAGGCTGCACATAAACAACTCCTGACAGTGTTTGCTGGCAAAGCACAGAGAGCAGTGTTCTCAGATATTATATAAATGATCCCTTCTCCCCCTCCTTCATTTGCTCCCTTTCTCCCTGTGACACCACAAAGACTTGTCCTCATCTCCACTCTGACACAGCATCCACAAGCAGAGAGCAGTCAGGTGTGCAAGCATCTAATTTTAGCACCGACCCTTCTGCTTCAGTCCAGGACTAGATTTATTTAAATAAAAGCATCCCAATAACAGAGGGCTAGCATGTCTTAATTTCATTTGTTTCATTAAACAACGACTGATCAGACTCCGTGGCAAAAAGAAAACTGCAGAAGAAACAGCTGATTGGATTTGCCCCAACAGTTCTACTGCATCACATTTCTCCACCAGCCACATTACTCACAAATCAACGTCCCTCCATCTGGCCTGCATTAAATGAATCCTTTTTTTTTAAAATAAATAAATTGTTTTAAAGCTCAGTATGACCATCACATTCAAAACATCTACAACAACTTGATTCAGGCAGAAGAAGAACTGAGGAGTTGCTCCAAAGCTCACTATAAGCTAAATCGGTTTTATTTATGACACTGACTCATGCAAAACTACTCTAGGCCAAAGCTAAAAATATACAGACAATCTGGCAATGAAACTGCCGTTTCAGTGCATATTTTATCACTCATTGTTCAATGCTCATCCGAAGCCACAGCACAGCAGGGTTTGTAACAGAAAAACACTCATTTTCTAACACTGGAAGCCAATATGAATGAATGCAAGAGAAAAACAAAACAAATTGCCAGCAGTGTCAACAGGAATAAAAATGGACAATAAAACATTGTTTGTGTTTGGTGACCAAAAGTGAACTTCAAACTCTTTTTGCTCTAAAACATCAAGACACTAAAGAGCCTCTGCTCTTAGTGCAGCACAATAAGCACCAATTCCCACTCATCCCTTCTTCAGACACAGGCTCTTTTTCCTCCTACTGACTCAGAAAAGTCCTTAGATCACAAGATAAGTCAGAAAGAGACGTCCTGTATCCGTGCGCCTACTCATCATGAGGTTTGTGACCGGAATTACACACGGGCCACATAAAAAGCCCCCTTTCCCCACCCCGCCACCTAAAATCCTGGAATTCCTGACGACAAAGTTAGCGAACGTGTTTTTGCTTGCAGCTCCGCTACACGTCTAAAGCTGTAAGGATTACAAAAATCAGGATCAATAATCCTCTTGCCTGGGTTTCCCAAACTGCTTCTGCCAAACAATTGTATGCAAACTTTTCCTGTATTAATATATGCATTTGTTGTTTTTATAAAAATCAGATGGCTTTCTTTAAAGGGACCCAATTCTACAGCTCTACAAAGAGCACTTCTTCATAGAAACAGATGCTTCTGCGTGAACCTCACGGTATTCTTTTATGAGAGAATACTGATACACAGAATGAGAACACAAAAACTAAGGCTCTGTAAGCATCGTGTTTGATTTCCCTTCATCCTCTCAAATTTTCATTTTGTGCAGAGTTTTATCTGAAGCCTTTCATATCGTTTAATACATGAGGTCTGTAACCTCAGTAACAGTTCCAGTTGAAAAACAACTTTACAACAAGAACTCATCGTGCACATCGCCACTTATAACAGTTCCTCCCAGAAAGACAACTTTTCTGCTTTCTTAACTAGCCTTTAATTCCATGCTCTACTTTCTTTAAAGCACCAGGCAAAAGAAATCATGTATGAGAAAGTACAAACCTTGGGAAAGATGTGGGTTGAACTTTTAAGCATTTAACAAAAGAACAGGATCCCATTTAGACTGAGTCAATCAGACATAAAGAGCTGGTGTACACAGGGCTATTGACATTGCTCAAACAGCCAAATCTCCCAAAGCTACTGCTAAATCAATGCAAATCTGTTTACTGCATTTACAAAGAGGGTATTTCGTGTGGTTTCTGGGAAGAAAAAACCCCAAAACAAACCCCACACACACACACATTAGTGGGGTTCAATGTCAGGAAAGATTATTTCACAGCTATGATTAAAGATGTTTTGACTAAGTCTATCTGACCTTCACACTAAAAATGCCCTCAAAGCATCACATAGCGAGTGTGAACACCAGGAAGAGCGGGGGTTATTAGCAATGTTTTCATGAGTAAAACTAATCATGGCTCTCTGAAATCTTTATTCCTGACAAGGGAAATATGGAAAGTTTTACAAAAGATTTAAAAACAAAACAAACAAACAAACAAAAAAAAAAACCTCTTCACTCACGACCGCGAAAGTCACATTCATCTCGTCTGGGACCTTCGATCACGTTTTCCTTTCGGCTGAAGGAACAAAACTGAGTTTGGGTAAAAACTGACCCTTTTAAAACAAACCGAGATGGACCAGATTTCAGTGTGAGCAGGGTGCCAAGTTCAACCCACTTATTTTACATGCTCTTATTTATATAACTGCTAGAGACAAGTTTCAATAAAAATTATATCCCAATAAGAGGTTTAATGAAAAACCTATAGCGTCATTCACTGAGAGAGGACAGTCCAGCTCAAGCTTCCAGCTCAGTGACCACATGACCTCTCCTAACCTAAGTACACTACAGTGTTTGGGTGTGGTCTATGGCCAAAAACAGCTCTACTGGTGTAACATACAAACTAGTGAGGAGTCAGTGGTTAAATGGCAGTTTCTGGGTCAAATAATGATCTTTGTGAGAAGATTCTCAAAGATATGAAGTCATTTGTACTACTTTGTTGTTGGTATGTTTAAAATGCACCAATAGTACATCAAGTAAACCCAAAGATGTTTAACCAGAGCTGAAGAATGACCTGTAATTGCATTCAGAGTTTCCCGTCTCTGGATTAATTGCCCCTTGTTGTACATGGACTGACTGTTTTTTGCATGTGTAAATCTAAGCCTGGAAAAAAAAACATTACATCAGACAGTTTAATACAAAACAAACCCGTTTTAACCAATGCCTGGCCTTTTGCCATCATTCTGTCAGCAGCTGTGACCTTTTTATGCACCACATGGTGTGACTTTGAAAGCAGTAGGGCAGAATGCAAGTGAAACTCACCTGCATTTTGCCTAATGCTTTAATACAGCTGCTCCTTTTACACCATGTTAAACCGATCTGCTGCTGGAACACAGCAAAAAATGACTATTCTTTTGTTTTAATGCATCTGATCCTGAGTTATACACTTGCTGGTACACAACATTACATTACATACACTAATTCTTCATTTTTCGTAAACACTAAGTCTTGGATCCTGTTCCCTGTTAAACACAAATATTCCAACACTTTTGGCTAAACTTGTGGCCGGCTGCTGAAATATTACTTTCTACTGCCAAATGACAACTTTGAGGGAATCACTTAGAATATGTTGGTGGTTTTAATTTCAGTACGTGATGCTTGACTCGTCTTTGGTTTCTGGTTAAAAGGGAAGTTTGCGGGTGTTAAATAGTCTCCCTTTATGATTGTCTCACTCTTACCTACGTACAAAACATCCTGCGCATTTATTTGTTCACACTGTTACTCAGCTTTCAGTGACGTTGTGCATGACTCGTGTGTGGTGTGGTTTTTCCCCTCCTCCTTTTGTGGAAGCCGGTGTGTGTACGTGCCTTGCCTCATGTGTAAACCAGTCGGTGAGTAAAATGGTTGCGGTAACCTAAACCTACAGTCTTTCAGCTCCTCTCATTTAGTACAACGACTCCAGGAACTGGTGATCTGTGAATTGTGAAGCAAGAAAGGAGGAACATTTCAATATTTGGGGGAATACATTTCACCAGCTGGCTCCTGTTGTGCAATTTCACTCCTCCCATCATTTCCTCCCTCGGTAGTTTTATAAAAGTCTTAACCTGCAGAAAGAGAGTGCAGACTGGCACACAGCTCAGCAATATGAAGTACTAACGAACACAGACTGTGTGTGTGTGTGTGTGTGTGTGTGTGTGTGTGTGTGTGTGTGTGTGTGTGTGTGTGTATGTGTGTGAGAGAGTGAATACACTTAGGTCCTTCTTTATCTGTCTCTCCGACTTTGTCTTTAGAAGAAAAGCAAAGAAATTCGATCTGAAAATCCCGCCCAACCTGAAAATCCACTTCTGTCTTTTTGTAAATATGTCTCAACAATCTCATGTATATGTAATTAAGCCCAAGGGGAGGCTGCTTTCCAATGAGCAGACTCATAGTTTAGTCGTGTTTGTACAAGGACTTTTTTCACAGGATAGCAGGAAACAGCCCATTAAAGATGCATTTACTGGAAATACTCTGAGTGCTTTAAATGATGAAGATGCCTGGACAGAACATGCAGCAGGACTTGCTAGTAGTAAACCTGGACCTAGTATGTTAAAGATCAGACAATCTGATCACATCTGACAATCGTGTTCTTACATGCGTGACAGTCGAGGAAGTCCTAGAAAGCAGCTCTGCAGATTTCCCTTTCTGCCAGGCCTGATGGGACATTGTTCTTACCCTACCCTCTAGTCCTGACAACTTCAGGATACCTAAATTTAAAGCTCTATTCCCAGCAGTGACAGAGGTGCCTAACTAGAAGAGACAGAAGACACTACCAGAAATAACACTGCTGTAACGTCCATCTTTTCAGATTTACAAAGACTTGTGAAGTTCAAGGTGATTCCTCTGCAGCCAAAAACAAATCTCGAACTGCTCAGCAGTATGGGTGGCACATTCATTTCAAACACACATGTATCTAAACATGCAATTAGCAAAATCTCTCCAAGCAGCACTGAGCTATAAGAATACACAGCTTAGAGGCAGCTTGAGATGACTATTCTGATGACCAGATTTGTTCCCTGATTATTCAACAAGCACAAACTTGATTTTTGTACAAAGTGTTGAGTTTAGCAAGCAACGAGCCACCAAGACATCTAGCCAGTGTCGATACTCAGTGCATGTTCATGTTAACGTCAAGTAAAGCTGCGTTTCTGGGTTTATTTTAGAAATTAGTTCTTTTCAACTAAAGTAGTGAGTTTGTGCAGATGAGCCTCATACATGCCAACTGAACCTTTGTCAGCTTTAGGAAATGCAGCTGAAGAGTTAAACGTACTTTTCATATCACTAGTTAGCGTCACTGATGGCCTTAAGACATCTCAGCCAGAATTAGACCCCAAATAAGATAAACAAACACCACATTAACATCTGGGCAATCCAGTGGAGAGCGCCAACTCCAGCCATTGTCATCAACACGTACTTATAACCCAAATGAGGTCACGTGATGCAAGGGGTACTTCCGTGTGCATGTTACTGCTTTTTCCAGCTTAAGTGGAAGTTTCACCAATACACAGCCCACAGAAGATTTTTATAAGCCAGAATTTGGAAAATCCTGGCTTTATGTTGGAGTCAAGTGTTAAAATCGATGGTATTATCCTGATTTTTAAAAAGCTATACGAGTGTCACCTTTGAAACTCCCATTTCAAAAGTGCACTTTCACAGCCTCATGAAAGAGTCAGTTAAAACTTTGCAATGAAAAATTTCAGATATGTTGAAATACACGTAGATTTCTTTTGTATTATGAGCTGTTCAGTTCATTTTATTTACACTAAGCTTATGTATCGCCCATTGTAATCCCTACGTTTACCCAGTAAACCACAGCATGAACCCTTATGAGAGAGGTGAATTCAGTCATTAATACAATGTGTTCTTTTTCCATTAGGTTTTGAATGGGTTACAGTAGAACAAACATCTGCTGGATTTCCTTTTTCTTTTAAATGCAAAGGCACCCATTGAGTGCTCAGTGAGGGCTATTCAAGCTGTGAATGACTCAGAGTTTGAGTGGTAACGGATGGAGAGCATGTTTACTTTGGGCGAAAGACAGAGGCAGAACCAAGAAAGCGCCAATAAATGTTTAAACCAACAATGACAGATTAAATAAAAATAAAGTGCTCCAATAATTCTGTTTCACTGCCAGCATCCCTTGCTCTGCCTCAAAGCCAGGACACTACAGGGTCATCCAGATGAAGCCCCATTAGAGCCAAGTTATATAGGTCTATCTTAATAAACTATGTAATTAAATGTTGACTGCAAATTGTAGTCAACTTGACATATTGGTTTGACTATCTCAGTCTGCCTGCCATCAGATATGAAGTCTTTCAGGAAACTAAAACCTCAGCTGCAGTTTTGTTCTTCTGTCAGGTAGTGACAGACTTTTCCTGGTAGCTGAAATGAGTGACTTGTTCCAACGGTGGAATGGCATAAAAAGGGGGAAAGGGGAAGCCCCGTTTTTGAGGCCGTGCTGCATGCATATTAGGTTAATGGCTCATAATTAAAGGATAATAGGAAGTACATCAAATGTTTAAAATGATAAACTCTAAACTAGAATGAAAGATTTAACTGAGCTCCAGGACATGAGTTCAAATCATATCTGATTAGCACCATTTCTGCTGTTTACACAAAAACATAACATTTGCACCTGATACAAGGACGTGTTTCTATAAACACAAAGCAATCCAGTCTTTGCAACACCAGGTGTGGAGGTGTGTTGTATATTAGTGTAGCATCCTCGAGTAACACTTCAGGAAGCTACAGCCAGTGGCGTGTCTAGAAAATTTTTGTTGGGGGGGCCAGGTAGGGGCACAGATTTGGAGAAGGGTGGCAGATTTAATTGGCAGATAATGTTTAAAAAAAAAAATTCTACCAACCCTTAACCATAATTCAATAACCCTATAAACCTAATAACCAAATGCACTTTTAACTCTTATTAGAATGAGATTTTAACCACTACAGTGCAAAGTTTTTAGATACTGCGTTGATAAAGTACAAGAGATACAATCAGTGCTTTGTCAGTGTTTACTCAGCATTCAAGGACAGCAATATTTGCATAGTATTTTTACTGACATATACTGCACATATGTTTTGGGCAAAAACATTTTTGAAAATTAAAATACGAACATCTGTAACAAACAATTGACAAATTAGCCAGTTCCAATGTAAAACTTTATCTGCCTGTTTAAAAAAAGAAGATAATCTTCTCACAAACTGGTGTTTGATTTTGAAACAGGAAAAAAGTGGGGAAACAACTGAAAAGACTAACATTTGAATAAAACCTGAAAGCAAGTAAATACTTTCTATGCTGCCTTATGGTAAACTTTGGTAATATTGATGTATAAAGAACAACACTGGCTGATGATAAAATACAGTCAGCTGGCATGGTGACACTGCCAGTATTAACCTGCAGGGCTGGACTGGGACAAAAAAAATTGGGCATTTTTACTACAGACCGACCCACCAGGTATTAAAGCCATAAAGACTTTGACTGAAAACAAACCCTGTTGTGACAGTGATGTACAGTCTTGTTGGTATATGTATGATTTCTATACATTTTACGTCAGATAAAAACTTTGGTTGTAAGATTTAGATAATTATTTAATAAAAACTAGGTATTTTAAATGAGAATAAGAAAGAAAAGTATTTCTTTGTGCCCACCTTTCCCTGTTAATGCCCTACCTGGCCCCCTGGAAAAACTTTGCTAGACCCGCCCCTGCACAGTTACCAGCTGTCAGCTACATAAAAAAAGGATCCTGGTGTTATTTGTCTCTCAGAAACAGTTCATAACTTCCCTTCAACTCATTCATGTCACCTAAAAGGTAAACCTGTTTCTCCATCACCTGTTCAGCTCTGATGATTCAGTAAGGACATCTCCTGGTTTCATCTTCATGTTTCCCTCTCACCACATATCTAAACAGACATCATGACCAGCAGCTTTACAGCTGTGGCTCCAGCAAACATCAGCTGATACTAGAAATTAATATTAAATACATTCTAACAACAGCTGATCAAGCTTAAACGTGCTGCTGTTGTTTAGCGCGACGTCTGCTGGTTTCCTCTTTCTGGCGCAAAGTGGGCGATAAACAAGAGAGAAAAGCTGATCAGCTGATCATTGATCAGTTTCATGATTGAAGTAGCAACAGGAGAGGGAGGGGGAGAGAATGAGAGAAGAAGAGGCAGCTGTGCAGCATAAAGACAGAATAAATCCAGCTTTGTGTCTTTTTCCATTCTAGCTAAAGTCCGGGACAAACTGCGTCTCTTCTCAGCTCAATACGAAACGTGTAATATTTTCTCTGAATGAGGGACCATTCCATTTTTTTAAGGAGCCGTTGGCAACTCTACTAACTAACCTTATGAATAAAATAAAGTTCACTATCAGTAACATCATAGCACCCACCCAGCTGTATAAAAACTCCGTCAAACTGGCTAGAACGCAGTATGAGTTATTGCAACTGACAGTAAAAAGTCAGCAACATGAAAATAAACTCCACCTAAACTTGGTTTATATCTGACCCAGATAGACTGCAGCTCATAACTTCTTACCTGAAGTTCAGTTCACCTGACACTCGGACTGGTGGCTGCTTCGGGGCTCTCCTCCTGCCTCCCCTTCCCTCATCCACCTGTTGCCTCTGTGGAAGCCCCGTCATAGCCACCACCAAACAACGGAGTTATTTCTACACATCGACCTGCATCTGGCCAATCCACCACCTCTCATTGTTCATGCCGTTACAAAAAAAATAAAAAATAAGTCAAATAATCCCGATGGCCAGTCCAGCTATGTTAACCTGCAACCAAATCTGCAGCTCCATACAGCAATGTTACGACTTAGATTACATCTTATAACTCATAACTCTTATGTTAGCTGCCCTCAGTAGCATACTGTCTGAAATATTCCACAGCTGCAATAATTCTTTAAGTGTTATTTTTTTCCTTGGTATTCTAATTTCACCGAAGTTTACTAAACTCAACAAACTTAATATTACTGACCGGGACATTTATTCTGTCTTCATTTTCTTTCACCGAAAAATTGTTTCCTGCAGTGCCATCTTTTGCGCTTGGCTCTCCTACCTTTGCTAACGTGATGCGCATAGCGCAGAAGCGATGCTGCATTCACTTACACTCGGATATCTGAGCGTCACCGTGAAAACATAATCGGACATTTGATATTTGATTGAATTTTATTGTTTTGCCTTTGGGGTGGCACCTGGGGTGGCCAGTCTGGTTTGGGGGGTGGCCTGTGCCCCCCCAGGCCACCCCGCTGGACACGCCATTGGCTACAGCTGAACATAACTAAAGCATACAGGAAGACTTTTTCTTGCAGCAGGTTATTAAAAGTAAGCGCTCAGTGTTTCGGAAGCTGTGCAGTAAGTTTGGCTGACTGGGTTTATCACAGAAGTCATTCCTCTAACGTCTTTGACCATGACCATTATATTAGGAGTGGTTCTGTAAGGAAGAATGGAAGGAATGTCCAAAATGTGGATTTAATGCTCATGACTATCAATTAAGGTGATAATTGATTGAACAAAAATCAATTTAGTAGTTTTTGATTCTAAAATTAAAATTACAACCTTAGTTTCAGCTTCTTATCTTAAAGCGTTAACAACACTTTTCTGCTTAATTCTGGTTTAGTGGCCACAATAAAAAGGTCTAAAAACAAACATCTTTGTGCATTTGTATAACACCTGACAACAAACCAATTTAAAAATAAATAAATAAAATTCTTAAGGACACGTCAAGGTTTTAGTTGTTGATGTTGACGGCTGGTCACTCACCTCCTGCATACATGACAGCCAGCATGATGGAGGAGATCCAGGACACTTGACTTGGTGTGGCATCAAAGATGACCTCAATGTCTTTGAAGAACACAGTGATGGATTTGGGGAAGGCGTAGGAGAAGCCAATGGAGATGAAGGCCCCCAACACCACCACCCAACCCCAGCCACCCTCAGGAGGGGTGTACCCTACTGGCCCGCCCACTGCTGCAGGCATATCTGCTCACGACAACTGGGATGACGATGGAAATTGTGTTTAAGGCTGTTCCTGGAGGACAGCGGAGCGTCACAGGATTAGAGGATGCAGCACAAACTGGAAGTAGAAGCTGTACCTGTGAAGGAAGCGAAGAGCAGGGAGTGTGTTAAAATCCAGAAAGATTGTGCAACAAGGTGATTGCGATACAGAAAATTCCTCAGAATTTATCTAAATTACTCCCACTTACAAGGCACCAAATCAAAGTACAGTCTTCATAATACTAGACCTGTCATACTAATACAAAGACATTTACTATTTTTAAAACTTTTAATATTCTGACAAATCTCAGGTGATCTGGTCTTCCTCAAAAGGAATTAAAAGTCACCAAGGATACTGCAACCACACGTGTATGCAGGGTCGTCCCCCAAAGGTGGATTTCTCAGCCAGGAAAAACCCTGCTCGTCATAGCAGGAAGAGTGCTGGTGTGACTAACAACACATCTTAGCTGAGTTGTGCCAGTAAGACACAAAAGTGCCGCAGGGGTGTATGATGCTAGAAACCTGCAACTGAAGCTTCAGAATGAAAATTAATACTCTAAGGCCAAGGGACTCGCAAGCCAGTCGACTGACAGCCTAATGGACAGATGGATAGATCAGGGGACATCATGCCAAAGCCACCACCCTTTTGAAGCCCCGATATATGACATTCTCAATTCCCAAAGAACACCTGCCAACGTTTTATTCTTTCTCAGCCATCGTTTTAATTGGGTACAAAGGTAAACGCCAAATGTCTTCATACATGTTGCCATTTGGTGACCTGGTGAATTACTTTATCGATATAAAATTCCACAGCATTATAAACGTTGGCACCATTGGGTCTGATGAAACGCCAACAGCTCAGCTGGCAATCATTAGTCATGTCGAAATTCAAGACCTGAAGGACCATTGATCAACTGGTGAAAACCAAGTTTTAAAAAAACAATGAACAAGGCCAGGGTGTGGCGTACTCCGTTTTATTGTTATCTAAGATAAGATGGCGTAAGTAGTTAGCTTTGGCCTGTTCTTTGTTGGTCTCCCTACAGTCAGAGTTTATGTTTTGCACAGAAATTAAGAAGAGAGGTTCAATCTATTCCCTGCTCCATGATGTAAATTAGCCTTTCTAGGTGAAGTGCTTAATGTCCACTTGCACAGACAGCAAGCAGGAATCATGAAGCTCTTATCTTATTTCTCTTCTGATGAAACTCAATTGCCCGGTAACTGTGCCATTTAAAACATTCCTGTTCGTGTTCAGTTCTTGAGAAACACTCCTCCCTTTGAAATGGAAGAAATCGGAAACGTAACAACCTTTATTTAAAAATTAAAAAAAAAAAAAAAAGTTGTTGCATCAGACTCATTTCATGGCAGAGAAAGCCAAACACAGAAGCTATTTAGTGAACTGAGTGTAAAAAAAAAATAAAAAAAATAACCAGCAGCCCCAAAAGAATTACTGTTCGCTTCAATCACATCTCAAAACCTGCTCGTCCAAAGCAGCTTGCAACCCAGATAGCTGTCATGTTTCCTGTTAAACTCACTGTAAGGTTTTCATTAAGTGTTTGGCACATTTACAGCTGGAAATTCCTGATCTGCTTCTATGAATGCAACCATCTAAATGTCCCCTTTCCAATTTAGGTCACACACAGACAACTGAGCTATTTATAGCTGGCTCTGACATCATCTCTGCTACTGTTTGGTTTTGCTTTACCTTAAATGGACTTTAGAACACACCTTTATTAACCAAAAATAGACTGAAGGGACACTATAGCTCTATACTGATGCTATTTAAAGCAGAGTCATAGAGAAGCTCCCACTCAAATCACTTAAACCAATTTTTAGTGCACTGAATAAGAGGACTGTGTTCTGGGAAACTTCAAGAGCATCCAGCCAGTCTTTCAGTAAGAAATGAACAGCCAGGAGTGAAGTTCTCCAACACAGCATTTAGCCTTGATCATGTTGTAAACAACCATGCTCCACCAATCATTACAGATGTAGAGTGACTGGTTAACCCAGCCCCATGCTCACACCACATCCCCACAGCTCTCACTGTTCACTCTTCTCTCACATGCTGAAACTTGTGCAGCCATTACCTCTGCCTGTGTTGGACAGAAGGGAACTAAGTTACTAGGCTAAAGACTGCATCAGCCAAATTTAAAGCACAGACTCGTGTCATTTGAACTTTGAACACATGTTCACCACAACACATACATACACACGAACATGACTGCTTGCAGCTCTGATTGTTAATCAAATCTAAGACCACAGACTGAAGTATTAAAGCCCTGAATCTGGTTGTTTTGCTTTTTTTTTTTGCTTATTTGGCTTTTATAATGAGCTTTCAGTTTCTCCAAGGTCCATCAGTCAAACAATGCTGTTTGGTCTGGGTCTAAACAGAGCGCGTTGTGTGTGACGTCTTCTTTTGCGCATGCGGCCGCTTTGAGGGTTCACACTAGAGCGCGTTTGCTGTTGCATTTTATTTGTAGAGTGAACAAGCAGACAAAAAAAAGAAAAAAAAAAGAAAGAATCAGATTTGATCAAAAAATTGGAATTGAGCATTAAGACCTGCAGTATGAACGTAGCCTAAATCTTGTCCTAAAGTTCATGCCTCTTGTATTGGTAGTCTAAGGCTCCATAAGCTCAGAGTTCAGACCCTATGAAGGACTGATTAAGGCATATTGAATCACTCCTAACTGTTACTTTCACTGCAATTTATTCCTAGATTTTAACTTGTATTTTTTATAAAAGTCGGGTTTTGTCATTTTGGAGCTTATGAGCCAGATCATTTCCATAAAATCGGGCTGGGATTCACAAAAGGCCCTGGGTAAAGATGTACCAATTTATGGGTAAACCTACTCACTTCAGTGTTCATGTTGCCATTACTTTCCTCTAACCCAGGGGTAGGCAACTCCAGGCCTCGAGTGCCAGTGTCCTGGAGGTTTTAGATTTGTCCATGATCCATCACAGCTGATTTAAAGGGCTAAGTGACGCCTCAGCATTTCTTGAAGCTCTCCAGAGGCCTGGTAATGAACTAATCATTTGATTCAGGTGTGTTAACCCAGGGTGCAATCTAAAACCTGCAGGACACCGGCACTCGAGGCCTGGAGTTGCCTACCCCTGCTCTAACCTAATTACAATGTACCAAGAGCTGCTGCTGTCATATGGGAAAGTGGCAGCTAGTGGCAATTCACCCTCACTACTCCAACTAGTACAACCTGTGGTTGAGGGAGTTGATAAAATTGAAAGGAGCAGACGTACGACAATTCCCATCAAGAGAGAAAGCCGGTGAGAACCTTGTTCACATTCAGCACACAGAGTGAATAAAAGACAATTATCAGCCTGCATCATAGTAATGTGACTCAGTCTTTGTTCTTCAAAATTCAACTGCTTTAGAGCCACTTTAACGACTGACAACATTTAACAGCAATAGGCTAGTAATTAGCCAACTACGCAAATGTAACAGAGCTCTGCAGTAGGGCTGCCACAAACGATTATTTTGATAGTCGACTAGTCACCGATTATTTTTGTGATTAGTCGACTAATCAGATCATGCATCCATTGGATGTACAACTTATTGCACCAGCAGCATCTGCTCTTATATAACTATCATTAGCACAAACACCTTTAAGTGTTTAAGGTGCTAACTAAAAATAAAGACAAGATGATAGTTTATTACATTTTAATGAAATCTGCAGATTGTTTCGGTGAGGTTTAATAAACTCCTTGCTATCTAAAATATAACAGGACACCGGAGTAAACTCTCGAGCATCTCACACTTCTGATAATCAGCCGTCTGCTTGACATTTATTCAGCTGTGTAAAAACTTTAATCTCAGCCAAACCGATTTACTCAGGAACAAATAAAATACTAAAAAAAAGCCGAACAATAACATTTTTAAGTTATCTAAGTGACTTATATATCATGTTTAACCTGAGTAGCGAAAGACGGCGGTGGGTTTGAAAACGATTTGCCCAGAGTCCGGTGTTCTCACGGCTCTAGTGAGCCTTGCCCCCGGCTAGCCATCGAGCTAGTGGGTAACAGACGTCTCCGAAAACGTCAGAGCGCTTTTGAAAATATGTGGTGTCTTGATAAACTGAGCAGATATTTGAGGTTTACACAGCTACATTCCCGCCTGAAAATATGCTAAACGTTTATTTTGTGACCCAGAAAGAGTAATAAGAGTAATATTAAAACTAACTAGCTGCCGCCATTGTTGGAAACTGAGCTGGGCTGCGCTATGAATTCTGGGACACTGCTTCTTCTTCTTCGGGGTTTAACGGCAGCTGGCATCCTTGTACATGCAGTGCTGCCATCTTCTGTTTCAGTCCGTTATTACACCCTTAAATCCTGCTACTTATTCCTGCGTCTTTTGGGATCTTACAAAGCTTCAAACGAGGCGTCGACTATTAAATCAGTCGTCGACGATTTTGATAGTCGACGTAATCGTGACTAGTCGACTAATCGTGGCAGCCCTACTCTGCAGTACAAGATTTCTTCCTGTTTAAAAAAAAAAAAAGTTTTTCCTTCCCACTGTCACCAAGTGCTGGCTCAAAACACGTTTAATTGTTTGGCTTTTCTCTGTATTATTGTAAGGTCCATCTTACAATATAAATCACCTTGAATCAGAATACTTCATTAATTCCTAAGGAAATTAGGAAGAGACTGCTATTGTGTAAATAAAGTTGAATTTTGTTTTGCTACCTATGAAGTGCACTTATGACAGATAATTGGGCCCACTGCCTTTGAAATACAGCAGGCCTTCTATGCAAAGTCATTGCTTATAGGAAAAGATTTTGCTGCAGGTATTCAAGTTCCAGCTGGGCTTCAAGTCCACTGGCGAGAACCCTGCGCTTATGAATAAACACGCGAGCTGGTTGCCGATACACGTGTATAGCAAGTATGCTTCAGCACCATTTCAAGTATTCAAGCACCCAGGAGGAAGACCAGCAGGTAGGTTGAGAGAGCTTACCACATCCCAGTTGGTCTGCACTTTGCAGAGTGCCAACACGCGGTGTATTTCATCATATGGGTTTAACAGACCTATTGTGTTACTACTCATACTAAAAGTGGTCTGTGCAATGAGCATGTGTCACCATTCCTGAAAAGGAAGGGATGACACTGAGGTCATCTCCATCCAGTTTTACCTGCATAAAAATAATGTGACCTTTTGAGATATTATATGGCTAGACATGACCTCCACGTGCGCCATTATGCAGACACATGGGAGTTTCTGAAACTCAGCGGGACTCTAGACTGAGTCATGATGTACCAAGACAGTTCAGTTCTCTCAATATTTAGGCCACAAGGGTTGAAGCAATGTTGCAAAAACATCAGTGGATTTACAGCTAATTATGGGAAGTTTCTGACAATTTTAAAAGCAATTACTGAGACAGGCTTGTTAAACGGTGAAGAGCAAACAAGGCAGTTCTACTTCCTCTTTACATGCCTGTTCTGACGGTTTCAGACTCCTGACATTAACAACTACAGAGCTGCCAAACACACACAGCTGAGACCTCAACATGAACCCTAATGGCCATTAAATAACATTTACTCCAAGCTGGCTGGTCTACACTGCATGCCTGGTCGGATCTTCTGTCGTAGACTTTGGTTCTCTCTCTCTCTCTCTCTCACACACACACACACACACACACACACACACACACACACACACACACACACACACACACACACACACACACACACTTTCAGAGTATCTCCGTGTACTTGTATTTATTCATTAGAAAACATTCAATTTTGAAGGAGGTCCAGATTAGGCCAACTAAATGTCAGTAGCTCAGATACTTTGGCTCTGGCCTTTAATGTATCATGACCTTCAAGAAAGCCAACTGTAAGTCATCCAGGGGCCACAAAGTAAGCCTGGCAACAGCAGTCAGGTCTTCATGTTGCTCAAGGAGTTGTTACCCAAGTCCACTTTCAGTGACCTCACCATGCAGAGTTCTCACATGCTTGTGCAAACACTTGCACTGTACCGCAAGTCAAAGTCAACCTTTGATGTGCTGCACTTAAGTGCAATTTCATAAGGGAAAAAAGCCTAAATGTAATGTTCCAATCACCATAACAAAAAACAAAAAGAAAAAAAGGGGGGCATAAAAGTCCCATCAATTGTTACTGAGTCAGCGATAAGCTAAGCAGTGGGGTCCTGACATGAGTTGCACCACTGCCTTCCTGTGCTGAGGAGGAATGTGATGACACTGCACCCAATCTTCCTTTATTACTGACAAATCAAACTGCACTGTGTGCATTTTAAGTGTCCCCCACCACCCAGAGTTTCCTCTTCACTCCAACTTGTGGATGTTTCTATTTGAGGCTGATGAAATAGTCCCATCAGGCTCATTTATGATCCTCATCATTTACAGGAAAATGTGACACTAACTGCTAGACCGAGAGCAAACATCGCAAAGAAAGCTAAAAGGAAAGGGTCAGCAGTTTGATGGATGTTTGAAATGGACTTAACCACCAACTGTGGTCAAGATGACATCTGATGAAAAGCTCCACAGACGCCGCGCTTCCTTTCTGCCGCTCACTCACCATTAGGGCTGCCACGATTTGTCGACTAGTCACGATTACGTCGACTATCAAAATCGTCGACGACTGATTTAATAGTCGACGCGTCGTTTGAAACTTTGTACGATCACAAAAGACGCAGGAATAAGTGGCAGGATTTAAGAGTGTAATAACGGACTGAAACAGAAGATGGCAGCATTGCATGTACAAGGATGTCAGCTACCGTTAAACCCCGAAGAAGAAGAAGAAGAAGCAGCTGTGTCCCAGAATTCATAGCGCGGCCCAGCGCAGTTTCCAACAATGGCGGCAGCTAGTTAGTTTTAATGTTACTCTTATTATTCTTTCTGGGTCACAAAATAAACGTTTAACATATTTTCAGGCGAGAATGTAGCTGTGTAAACTTCAAATATCTGCTCAGTTTATCAGGACACCACATATTTTCAAAAGCGCTCCGACGTTTTCGGAGACATCTGTTACCCGCTAGCTCGTTAGCGAGCCGGGGGCTAGGCTCACTAGCGCTGTGAGAACACCGGACTCCCCGCAAATCGTTTTCAAACCCACCGCTGTCTTTCGCTACTCAGGTTAAATATATATGAGTCACTTAGATAACTTAAAATATTATTGTTTGGCTTTTTTTTTTAGTATTTTATTTGTTCCTGAGTAAATCAGTTTGTCTGAGATTAAAGTTATAGTTTTTACACAGCTGAATAAACGTCAAGCAGACAGCTGATTATCAGAAGTGTGAGATGCTCCAGAATATACTCCAATGTCCTGTTATATTCTAGATAGCAAGGAGTTTATTAAACTTCACCGAAACAATCTGCAAATTTCATTAAAATTTAATAAACTATCATCTTGTCTTTATTTTTAGTTAGCACAGACCTTAAACACTTAAAGCTGTAAGCTAATGATAGTTATATAAGAGCAGATGCTGCTGGTGCAATAAGCTGTAGTTTTACGTCTAATGGATGATGATCTGATTAGTCGACTAATCGCAAAAATAATCGGTGACTAGTCGACTATCAAAATAATCGTTTGTGGCAGCCCTACTCACCATGTTCCTTTACACTTGTTGGGAAGGTTTTACTACACTTAAACATAATGAGTTCTTGGAAGACTAGCCTCTTTTTAAGTACATATTTCCTTCCCTCTCGCTTATGAATTAAAATCCAGTAGAGTTCATTTAACGCTGAAATGTCATTAAAACACTGACAGATGCCAAAAGTCAGGGTCTTAAAACTGATCGGGATCTGTGAATCTTTATTATACCTATGAGTAAATCAATACTTACACAATGCGTTGATTTTTCTATTCACGGAAACAAAGTGAAATAGTTGCACAGCTGCAATTTGATAACTGGAAAAACAGATCAAAACACAGGATGTTACAATAAGCCATGTTCCCTTTTTTAATGCCTTCAAGCATGAATGAAAGCTGTCGCAGATCAGGAGAGCAATATCTGCAATTCAGTCTTTGGTAACTGAAGCTAATAAAAAGAAGCTTTTTAAAGCAAGTTAATCTGTATTTTGTTCTTTGTACTGTACATAGCCTTGCGTGACCGTGGGTTACCTTATGTACTTGGGACAGAAAGGTCATCAGAGGCCAGATCTGGCTTGAACACGCCAGCTTCTCAATTACACTTGGAAAGGGAACAGCTTATAACAACATATAATGTTTCTTTCTGCATACTGGATCCCATTTTAGCACCATACTAACCATACCAAGACTAAGACACATTACTTTCAATTTCTCCAGGAAATGTGACATTTTCTGAACAGTGATGCTCTGTAGACCAACAGCAAGCTAAGCAAACTTTGAATAATTTGGTCCATGCAAAACAGTTGCCCCATTACAAACTTTGTTCGTATCATATACAAATAGCCTTGACTGTTACTAGCCTTAATTGTAGTAATCAACCTCATTACTGCTCTGTGTCTTCAGAGTGTTTGATATGGGTGTAAACTTCCTGACAGGAAACTAAAAAGAACGTGTTTTTTAAACTACCCCTTTTTCATTAGTAGTATAGTATAGTAGGGCTGCACGGTTTGCATAAAATGAGAATCACGATTTTTTGGCTTAGAATTGAGATCACGATTCTCACGATTTTCCTTTCCAGTATAAATATTTATTGCACTTATTAACTGCACATCAACTTCGTAACAGTTGAGACTGAACATAAAAACAATAAATAAACATAAAAACAACAAATGTCTCACGTTTTGTTGTTGCCGTAAAATGTTGTACTGCTTGAAATTCCGTCTCCACCGTTGCTCGACGCTGCGTGTATAGAGCAGGTAGTGCAACAATAGTTGCGGGGCGGCACTGTGTAGCGTTTGTCTAGGGTGTTGATCATTCTCCTAAATCCCTCGTTTTGCACAGTGTTGATGGGAGCCATATCTTTGGTCAGGTGATAAGTGATAGCCTCCGTAATTTCTTTGTGCCTGCGGGAGTTCGACGTGTATAGGGAAGCGCTGTATAAGGTTCCCGTTATTGATGTTTGGGTGGTTGACCGGGACGGATTTTCTCCTGTCACTTTCTCGTCATCCCTGACGTGCTCTCCGTTGTTTTTTCCCTGCTAATTTTAGCATCACACGGCACAGCTTCTGTATCACGTGGTATAAGGCTCCGCCCTTGTCATTTGTTGAGCAGGAAGAGTGAGCGCTTGATTTCATGCAGATTACGTCCCGGATCAAAATGCGGTTAGGGCTGCCACGATTAGTCGACTAGTCACGATTATGTCGACTATTAAAATCGTCGACGACTAATTTAATAGTCGACGCATCGTTTGAAGCTTTGTAAGATCACAAAGGACGCAGGAATGAGTAGTAGGATTTAAGGGTGTAATAACGGACTGAAACAGAAGATGGCAGCACTGCATGTACAAGGATGCCAGCTGCCGTTAAACCCCGAAGAAGAAGAAGCTGTGTCCCAGAATTCATAGCGCAGCCCAGCGCAGTTGTCAACAATGGCGGCAGCTAGTTAGTTTTAACTTTACTCTTATTATTCTTTCTGGGTCACAAAATAAACGTTTAACATATTTTCAGGCGAGAATGTAGCTGTGTAAACCTCAAATATCTGCTCAGTTTATCAAGACACCACATATTTTCAAAGGCTCTCCGACGTTTTCGGAGGCGTCTGTTACCCACTAGCTCGTTAGCTAGGCGGGGGCAAGGCTAACTAGAGCCGTGAGAACACCGGACTCCCGGCAAATCGTTTTCAAACCCACCACTGTCTTTCGCTACTCAGGTTAAACATGATATATAAGTCACTTAGATAACTTAAAATGTTATTGTTTGGCTTTCTTTAGTATTTTATTTGTTCCTGAGTAAATCGGTTTGTCTGAGATTAAAGTTATAGTTTTTGCACAGCTAAATAAACTTCAAGCAGACAGCTGATCATCAGAAGTTTGAGACGCTGGATAATATACTCCGGTGTCCTGTTATATTTTAGAAAGCAAGGAGTTTATTAAACTTCACCGAAACAATCTGCAAATTTCATTAAAAATTAATAAACTACCATCTTGTCTTTATTTTTAGTTAGCACAAACACTTCAAGCTGTAAGCTAATGATAGTTATATAAGACCAGATGCTGCTGGTGCAATAAGCTGTACGCCGTACGTCCAATGGATGATGATCTGATTAGTCGACTAATCGCAAAAATAATCGGTGACTAGTCGACTATCAAAATAATCGTTTGTGGCAGCCCTAAATGCGGTACAATCGTAGTCTTTTTTTTTCTATTTTTATAATCGTTGTCATTTGGAAATGAGATCGCACATAAGTATGAATCGAGATAGCGATTTTCTAACGATTAATCGTGCAGCCCTATAGTATAGTATAATAATAATAATAACAACAGATTGGATTTATATAGCGCTTTTCAAGGCACCCAAAGCGCTTTACAATGCCACTATTCATTCACTCTCGCATTCACACACTGGTGGAGGCAAGCTACGGTTGTAGCCACAGCTGCCCTGGGGCAGACTGATAGAAGCGAGGCTGCCATATCGGCCCCCAGTAGGCAGTAGGGTAAAGTGTCTTGCCCAAGGACACAACAACCAGGACAGAGAGCCTGGGGATCGAACCGGCGACCTTCCAGTTACAGATGCGCTTCCCATACATGAATCAAAAAAAGCTGCTCGAGGTGAATCTTGCATGCTCTTACCGAAAGATTCCCAGAAAACAAGTACACTGTACCGTGGGATGTTCTGTCAACCAAAAAGGACTACACACAAAAATCAGTTAGAAAAAAGAAAAAGCTACTACATAGTAGTGCACATCAAAGGCCTTGAGTAAAAAATAAAGACCTAAAGCTGCCTGGAGAAGTTACTGTGAGAGCTACCCATCTTATGATGGCTCCAAGTTTGTTTAAGGGTACCTGGAAACCAAAAATCCCTTCAGAAAGAAGAGATTTCTCTTTTTTTCCAGTTTTATCCACTTCAAAAGATTCCTGGACCTGAATTGGAGGACACAAGATTGTTTGTTGGATTGTGTAGAATTATCTGACAATGACATGGATGAAGGTTATGCCAGTGGATCTTATTCCTAAGCAAAACTGGGTTTTTTTTGTTTATTTGTTTTTGTAGGCATTCCAGACGTGTTTCTGCAGATATGAATACAGGTGGGCATTGAAACGTTTGGTTTGCACTTCTGTGTACCTCTGCTGCCCTACAGCACAAGTGCAAATGTGCAGTGTGCGAATAAGAGGCTTGCTACAAAAACAAATTCTCACTTCATGTATTGCAAAAACCCAACTACATGTGCATCACCGGTTAGAAACGTTCGTTTTATACGTCACAGACCAAACCAGCATCAGATATCATGTCACCCAGACAGAAAGAAGTGAGATGTGAAGTTTACGGACTGCTGTTAATGTGAAACAGGCTTCACCAGTGGGAACGGAATAATGCTACCTTTTCCCCTGAGGTCCTACTGAGCTGTGCTGAAGCCCAGTTAGGTGTTTGTGTGCGCCAGTAAAGCAGGACAGGTCCTGAAGGAACCATCAATGAGGCCATTCATCCCCACTAACAATGCTTCTCTCAGAGTGTAGAGGGGATGGGGTTACCTGAAATCCAACAGACTGAGAATAAATAAGTGGGTACAGCAAGTGAAAGGTTACAAAAGTCTGACAATAAATCAAACTGAGGCTGGATTTATACAATGTGCCCTTGTACTGAGATTAATGACCAACCTTTAGAGGGTTCGACTGCAGGACAAACACTATCAGCACTGAGATTAAAAATACCAGGCCTACTTAATTTCCCAAATGAAAGACAAGATACTGCAGCCACTCACTGAAAACTGGTGACAGGAAGCAAGGGAAGGAAGAGAGAGAAGAGGGTTAACCAGGGAGGAGTGAGTGTGCAATTTTACAGCATCATGATGACTCAGGAATTCCTTAACCCCATGACTGAACATAAGACAACGGGAGGAGTGAGTGTGCAATTTTACAGCATCATGATGACTCAGGACTTCCTTAACCCCATGACTGAACATAAGACAACGTAAGTTTTGAACTCTCACTTTCGATTGGATTTTAATATCTTGGAACAGCAGAAAAATTACTTTAGATGACACAAGATGATCTTTTCAGTTAAGACTTGATTTTATATAAACCAACTGAACCCATTTTTCTGATCATTACACCAAACAATATTACTAGTCAAAATAACTGCAGTGTGATGTTTACCAGCTTGCAGTGATTAGCACTTAAACCCCACTGCTGTTAATGTGGCCCCATTGTGCATTTCAGAAACTCACGTACACATAAATCCTTATACTCTTGCATGCAAAGCCTGTGCATGTACACATGCACGTAGGCCTGATCGAGGACAATCAGCTGCCACACGCAAATGTTCTAGCCTGGAGTCCAGCGATGCTCACGTAAAGCTCGTGCAGGTGTAAATGCACGTACTCAAACCATGACCAGTGTCAAATACTATTATAGCATTCAGATACTCGCATTACAGGATTCCTCTTTGTTGTGGAGTATCTGCTTAACTGACCCGTTTATTGGAGAAAATAAAATATGGATTTTTTCTAAGGCCAAGTTTTAAATATTTAAACAGGACTTTTTATTTATTCAAACAAGCTGAAAGGCCAAAATTACAGATTTGGATTATTAGATGGGAGGGAAAATGTTTTCCCTCCCATCTGATCACTTAATCGCTTATCATTAATTGGGGTGAATTAATAATTCATCCATTTGGATAAGGGAATTACGGGTGTGGCTGCTGTGACTGACAGGTTACCTGACACACCTGACCTGCAGTCACTAAACTGGACCTTTCCACTGCATTTATGTAGTCACTGTGACACCTTTTTAAAATATTATCCCACTTGCTTTACATAAGTCATTTGCACGCATGAACTATGTCCATGTCAGGAGAATCACTTGAGGACATTGTCAAACTTGTGGTTTCTAACATGTGGAGAACTTGTCACGTGCAGGCAGGCAGACTTGCCTTTCACCACATGAAAACAGTTTGTCCCCTCCATCATGTGGTGCTGCTTGGGTTAAGGGAACAGGAAGACGATCCGGTGTGAATTCCCTATACAATTACCTGCTCAACTTTCATATGGACTAATTACACAGACTCTGTATCTCATTGTACAACTGTATAGTGACAATAAAAGGCATTCTATTCTATGGGGGAGATGACATGGTCAAGACTATTTAAAGTCCAACCTGACAAATTAAGAGATTTCTGTTCTCACGTCCTGCTGCTCTGGTTAATGTCTATAAGGTTGAGAGCTGTGGTGCCAGTGTAAAATAGCTCAAAGCTATAAATGAGAGTACCACACTACATTTACTATCTATTGCTCCAAAAGATCCGCCTAAACCAACCCAGGTTGATTCAGGTGATAGATACTGGGTGTCTTCTCCAACCAAAACAATGCAGTCTGTAACCAACGACTTCTGGTATTAACACACTGGATACCTGCCAACAATCACAAAGACAAAGATGCACTTGAGTGTTGCAGTTTTTGAAATTTGGCTGTCATATCCTCAGAATTGATCAGTCCTAACAATAAAGATTACCTGCAACAAAGATTTAATAATGAAGTACTGCTGACTACGTGCTCACCTTACCGGCAATACCTGAGTGCTAGAACATGTCTGTAACACAAAAACCACACTGGGAAGACCTGGAAATCTTCCAATAAATGCTATGTGTGTTTTTAAACAGGAATACAACCAAGAAAGAAAGTGAACAAGTGAACTTGTTTTAATAAGGTGTTCAGTGGGAAGATATATTTGAGCTCCGGGTCCACAAAGTCAAATTTAGTATCATTTTTGGCCCCCCACAGATAAGAGAACTCACAGCTGGAGCAAAGTGTTAGTTTAATATTTAGTGCAAATGATTAACTTTGGGCTTATGAAATGTCCGGTTAAAGCTGTGGGCTTGCGTACATAGTTGAAGAGGGGAATCTGTGACACCCATGGTGCATTTTGGCAACGAACTTTTAACCACATTAATTTGATTTCAAATGTACCTACTGGGCTCATTTCCAGTTGCACAAGGAGAACAGTATGTCACTATTATTAAGTCTAATCAGCAAACAGGTTTAAGCAGGACCTGTTCTGCTGGTTTCAAGCTCCATATTTTATTCTTGTGCCTCTATTAAAAATAACTGCACAATTCAAAGTAATCCTTATTTATCTTAAACTGTGCCTTGGTGCAGCCACTCAGTCTGAAACTAGCCATTTTAGCTTGTAGGCTTTGTATAAATGGTAATATGGTTAGTGAACTCCTGTTGTGAAACCTCAAGCCGAGGCCCTTCACAATGGGATGTTAACACCTTGGTGTTTTGAAACTGGAAGTAACAAAAGTGCACAATTGTAGAGTAACAACTTTGCTAGCCCCGCCCTAAAGCGTACCCATGTTCTTGATTTCCATTGAAATAGGGACTGTTGTTTACAAAATAAACCTGGAATGTACATCCATTTACAGACCTTCTTAAGGCCACTCTCCCTGTCAGCTGAAACAAAACATACGAACAGCAGGTAGGTACCTGGTAAATGTGCTTAAAAAAAAATTAAATTAAATTAAAAAATTAAAAATAAAAAAGCTGAAAAGTCTATGTAGTATCTACACTTTCTCCTCCAATGGTGGATATATTTCTGTGAGAAATTTTAATCTAGTACTGTGACAATTATTCACAGTAAATAATCATTCTGACTAGTGTGGATAGTACTTACAGGAAGTTTAAATGTTAAATATGAGCAGACACTCAGATTTCAACTTTAAGACATCTTCCTTTCAAAATATAGAAGGGACTTAAAAAAACCAAAAAAAAAAAAACCTGTTTCAATAACTTCTGTCAGCTACAAATTGTGTTTTCCTGAAACCCAGGGGGAGATGTTCAGCTGTTTAACTGTCAGTCCACTAGGGAGGCCAGAGTTCAGAGGACAGCCACCAGCACTCAGTAGCTACAAAGAAACATAAATCCAGTGCAGTGTTTATCCTTGTAGGGGTCACCTTGTCACCGCAAGTGGAAAATGACACAGCAATCACTCATTTTATGCACCACAGCTTGAGAACATGCCCTGGTTACACACCTATTAATAAACAGTTCTGGCTGTTTGGGGACAATAAGGGTTGCATGGGATCCCTTTGCATGTGGCTGTCATGCGATCTTTCCATTCACCCGTGACCCTGAGAGGGTCAGCATGTGAAACTCATTGAGTGAGATAACACGTTCGCCTGCAGTCAGATGCAACATACTGGAAATCACACCTAAGATGCAATTTCTATGTTGCCATTAGACCTTTTTAAACAACAGGGATGATTTGATTCTTTTTCTCCCCTCTGCTCACATATTTTCAAGCTGTTGCATCATTGCTTTCTGTGTAATCTGAGAACTGGACTGAGCTTTTTGAAATGCAGAAACAAACTAACACGACACCAAAAACAGAGACTTTATCATATTTGGATGCTTGGAAACAGTGTTATCAGCCAGTAATATCAAATCTAGTAACTAATAATCCAATTCTTATTACACTGGGCCAGATGAAGCCATTGACCACAAAAGCTCGACGTAGCTTTCGGTTGAAAATGTGAAGAAAATAGGGCAATTTCTCAAACCTGACTTCTGTTTAATTGCTAGCATGGAGCAACACTTGTGACTGCTAAAAGACTATTGTTATACATAAGAACTTTTATGAGCCCTTTTAATCTGACTTCTGAACTCTTTACTGGTCATTTTATGGACTCAGTCGCAAGTTTCAGGTCATACAGAATAAAACATTAAGACATTAAGAGTTAGAAACTAGGATTATCCAGAGTATGTTCACTGGTTTAGATTTGTCCATCACTGGCTGTTAGCCAACAAATGTACTGTTCCCAGACAGACTCTCTTGCTCATCACATCCAGTTTCAAAACACTAAGATGTGGATGGCGTAAAAAAAAGCAAAAAAAAAAAAAAAAAAAAAAAAGCTTGGGTCCATGCTATATAACATGACTTCAGAAACCATTTCTGTGATGGCACATCATCTGTATCCAGGCTTTACACCACCTACGAGCACTACACAGAAAATTTAAGAGTAGTTTTCCATGGGGAAACGACCACAGTGGTCAGGATATGCAGGCTGAATCTCACTTCTGAATTTCTTGCAGCGGTGACTTTTAATAGTCACTGACATGGGTGGGACGATGGTGCTGACATTTTCGAATAAGAGGCAGTGGAAGAAGTTTCAGCCTTGGCACTGGCATGGCGTCTCTGGAAATTGTGGCATCTCCCCCCCAAACAGACAACAGTCAAGAGATTTTGTTCACTTTCTGAACTCTTCACTCACTTTCCAAAGTAATAAAATACATTTTGCTTATCAAATGACTGGCATGATAACAAAAACTCATTTCCTTAAAACAATACAGACTAATCATGCCTAGTCAAGCTTTCAAGAGCTCCATTTTAAGCCAGGAAAAACACTTTGTGGGGACGTGCCAACCGAATTAAGTGAACTGGACCTGTGGGTGGATGGGGGCACGCTAGGGACCCAAAGGTCCCTGGGGGAAGGGGTGAAATCACTAGAAGAGTGAAACGTCCGTGGAAAACCACAATAGGAAACGAGGGAGAGGACTCTCGGTCAACACAATGAGATGGAAAATGACAAAATTGACATCACACTGACTTTCTGTATGACTGTTCTGGTAAAGTCACAGAAACTACTAAAATTCCTTTTTATGCGGCTTCGACAAACCTCTCCAGCAGATGAGATGTGAGGCCCTTCACGTGTTTGTGCCACAAAACTTTTTTTTTTTTTTTAAACATCCACATTGCCTTCACATGTGGATGTAAAAATAGCGGCAAGTCAGCATCACGCCACGGTAAATGAAACCACGTCGCTTCAGAGCGTCCTATAAGGCCACTTAGCTTCAATCATGTGCGCCTTGTCGTAGTAAACGGACTAAACAACGACAGCGGAACTAGGTGGGATGAAAGTGGCTCACACATGAGGCGGCTAACCGAGAAGCAGAGCAAGCTAATTTAATGCAGCTTTAGCCGTTGAGCCCAAATTGTGATTTAAAACTATAAAAAGCGGATCTTTTGCCTCAACGCGCCACGTTGGGATTCTCGGTCCCGCTCACTCACCGCGGAAGGTTCTTCGGCTGCGTCCGCTGGAAGCTCGGTTGAGCTCGAGTGGCCCCCGGTGTCCCTTTTGTTGTGGAGTACAGCGACACGTTGCTACGGTACCACCTCCGGGTACCACAGACCTCAGACTGAGAGGAGTTACGGGATGGTGATGGCGTTATAACCGTAGCGCATGCGCATGTGAAAGAATCTCATAGTCGCAGTAAGGGGAAGCTGAAAACGTGCACGTGCGACTATGAGGCGGGGCCTAGCGGGAACCATATGTGACTTCAACGGAGAACGGACGTTGCTTTGTAAAGATGAAGTCTAACACGTCACACTACGTGCTTTATGCGCCTAATTTTACAGAAGAAATGAATGGAAACCAAATGGAGTCACTCTACTGAGCCTCTATTTACTTACAGTTTTATTTGGTTTAGGTTTGAAATATTGAGAGATGCTTGAGATCTTTGTCTCGAGTAGCAGCCTAAATACTTTTTATATCCATCACCTCATATCCTAAAACCATATTGATTAGCAGAAACACTGCAATATCCAGCAGGCTGTCTCTAACAGTACAATTTATATTACTCAGACATGCCAGTATCTACCTATGCTTCAACCCCAAGTCAAAATTAAATCTAGCTTAAATTCAATAGAGCATGAATGTCAAACTGACTTTACGTAATGGGCCACACTTTGATCTTAACTGGACTGGACTGGTGAAACTTGTCGTTTGTGTCAGTGTAAAGAAGTGTAACTGCGCATTTAACCCTCATAATTAGAAAAAGTGGTGCAATTAAATGATAAAAAGTAAAATTACTGAAAAGCTTCTAGCAGCTCATTGCCCAGACTGTCCTGTAATCATACAGCAGAATTCACAGAAAATGTGTTTAATTTACTGTTTACATTGTAAATAAATAAATACATTTCTGTTCTAGACAGTAAAAAACTGAAAAAAATTGAGACTTTTCTCCAGTTTAATTGTTTTTCTGTTACTTCATTGCTTTAGTGTAGTGTGAATGTCTGTGGTGAAAGTCTATCAGTAGGACAAGCTGTAAAATTTATGAAAATCCAGTTAAAAGCCCTAAATGTAAGTACTCCTCATTTATCGAGAAGGGCTGGATTGGAGTCTTTGCTAGGCTGGTTCTTGTACTTATTTTTGCAATAGAGAGTCTTTAGGGACTTTAATCCAGTAAAAGACAGTAAATTATCATTTTTCAGGAAACATAAACCAAAGACAAAGGAAGAGAGGAAAGGGGGAAGACATGTTAGGAGGTCTGAGAGAGAAGGGAAAAGAAAGGACCACAGAAAAGATTAGTGGATGTATTAATGGAGGACATACAAAGGGTTGGTGTGACAGAAGAGGATGCTAGTAATAGGATGAGATGGAGGCAGATGAGCGGCTACTGTGAATCTTAAAGCAAGAAGCCAAAAAAAGAAGATATGTAATGAGACTCTTTGGTATGTTCTGTAGTGGTCTCAAATAACTGAGTTTAGATTTCACTCAAAGTCCTTCTAGAAGCCAATCCAATCTGATTGTAAAAATTCAAGGAGCGTTTGCTGACTCTTTGCTCATACATGACTGTATTTACTTAATAGATGCTATTAATCTTAGGCTCTCTTCCACAGTGTGTTTTTGTCCTGTCTTCCTCCCCTCACTCCAACTGGTCTCGGCAGATGTCTGTGCCGAAGGTTTCTTCTTATTAAAAGGGAGTTTTTCCTTCTTACTGTTGCCAAAGCGGTTGCTCATAGAGGGTCATATGTGTTTTTGGGTTTTCTCTGTGTTATTCTATTCTATTCTATTCTATTCTATTCTACAGCATGTGTTTATCAGCAAGTCAGTAGCATGAAGCATGGATGAATGAACAGGTGGCACCAAAGAGCATGCTGTTCACTCCAGGCTCAGGTAGCTCGCACGGCCTCTGATCAGGTCAAAACAGGCCACAATACAACAGAGGCACGTAGGACACCCTGAATTACTGATCTGAAATACATACTCAGCACTTAGTGTTAAAAGCTTGCCATATATGCTTCAGCTGCTACACACACAGATGCACACACAGTCATTAGCTGTTTATCATTAATATATATTTGAACATTTTTATGATTTAGAATAAAATAAATGAGCGGTAAAGCCACAGGTAAAAATGACAGAATTACATAATATTATAATGCATGTATTGCATTACCTTATTATATTACAGATGCTGAAATAAAATATCTATTTCTCTTTGCTGAAAAAAAGAAGAGTTTGCGTAAACCTGTTGGTATGAGCCGTCTCTCTAGAACCAAATAGTAGAGGCGCATTTTAGCGTTTCAGGAGGTACTAACAAATATACAGTATATACATATTCATAGTACTTCTCTGTGTTTGGATAAAATGTCATTATATACAATGACACACATGCAGCCTCAAAAAATGCTGACTGAGCACTCCTCTGGCACTGACCGCTTCTTGGAAAATTTCATATTTCAAAAGACGTGTGTGTGTGTGTGTGTGTGTGTGTGTGTGTGTGTGTGTGTGTGTGTGTGTGTGTGTGTGTGTGTGTGTGTGTGTGTGTGTGTGCGCGCGTGTGTTTCATTTGACATTTTATTCTAATGCATTATACAATATCATATTTTTACTGCATACACACAATTAAAATATCATGTGTTGCAATCATGCTCCCTCCCATTCTTCTCCACTCAGACGATTGTTGCCCAAACTGAGAACCCCTGAAATGACCTGAGGACATGACGGGTGTGTTGTTCAAAGACACAGCGCTTAGTAATCAAATCAGATTTGAAGGTATTACAGCTGCAGTAAGATAAGCAGGAGGCAAACTCCTTTGCAATATGTACTCTGTTCCTTTTCTGTATTATTACTGATAGATATTAATGTAATCACAAGAAGATCAAAGGCACAAAGGATGTAATGTTTGATAGTGATACGCTCAGTACTGCAATCCAGGAATTTCTAAATAGGAAGTTTCTGTCGCATTTCTTTAAGTGCTCATTTATTTATCGAACCTGTACCTTTCCTCTGCAGCTCCTGCTTTACATTCCCACAGTGAAGCTAATGTACAGTTCATCGGATTAACATTCCTTCCTCATCCTCCACTGAAAAAAGAGATCACATGCCCACTGACCCTGCAACAGTGAATGCAACTGTATGTACCCCTACTACACTCTGTTCTCCAGCGCTCTCATGAAAGCACTGCACTGGGGAAGAGATGAGATTGTCACTCATGTACAATGGGCATTTGTTTAGTTACCGCGGCCATCACCGTCCTCTGTCAAATGCTTCCAGCTGACTGCATGTGAGGATGCTTTTGGCACCGTAATATGACAGCCCTTAATTGGAATATTCATCATATTCATTCAGCTTCTGCTAATGAGGAAGAGAAAGAGTCCGACTGTGGCAAAGCTGAGTTTGGAAGCGTGAGAGATGGAGAAGAGGAAGGAGTTTAAAGTAAAGTATTTATCAGGTCCAGTCCAGTACAATGAATATGGCTATGACTGCTTGCCTAGCTGCCTGTGATCCAAATCCTTAATCCGAAGCTTAAGTCATAAACGTGGAGGCAGTCGTATAGGTGAACAAACCAGTGAGGAGGAGCCTGGTCCAGCAAAGGATCACACAAGGTTAGAACTAAACTAAAAACAAGGAACACAAATGAACTGAGAGAAAAAATCATGAACTAAGAAAATACACAATGAAAACGTTAAATAAAAGAAAAAAGAAAAATACACTGCAAGCAAATAAACATAAATATGTACTTGGGGAAAGACTTGTGTTAAATAACAAGCTCATACTGCAAGTGGGAGGTGGACTGATTGGCTGATTGAACCCACTTATGATACAAAAAAAGGAAAAGAAAAAAAAGGCATTGGCAATAACGAATAGCTACAAAAGCTTACAAAAATAATCATCCTTCCAAAAAAAAAAAATCCAATTCAGGGTCACCAGCAGGGCGTTGGAACCAGCTGACACGTGAGAAGCAAGGTACATGTAAACTACACGTCCTAGCACAGTGGGAGGATACCAGAATATCTCCAGGCATGGATAGAACATGTAAATGCCACACAAATGCCTTCTTGCTGTGAGGCACCAGTGCTAACCACTCCACCACTGTGTCAGTCCAAAGGAAACAACTTCAGCAATGAACACAACACAAATGCCCAAATACTAAAAGATCTTACTAAGGTCATGTCTATCCACTCATTCGTCGTCTAAAAAGCCCAATACTCTGATGTTTTTCAATCCCTAAAATCAAAAATCAGTTTTAGATTGAAAACTCCGGGAGCGTTTTTAGTTTGGACAGATAGAAACGTCTGCAAATTATGACACAGGCTCAGACTGAGAACTGCAGAATGACTCCTGTCCAAACTCATAAACAAATGTTTTTGGGTTACATACCTCCAGCATCTCCCCATTAAGAGCAAGGTGTCCTTTGGTGCCAGTTTTCCGACTGATGGCCACAACCAGCAGAGAGGTAAGAGGCTTACAAAAACCACATTAGAAGTTTAGAGGACAGATTTCTCTAAACTTCAGTTTCAAGTTTGCCAAACTGGTTTGCATCCCATGGGATCTTTGTGTTTCTGAACTTTGGCTGTTTTTGGTAACTCGATGTTTAGGTTTAGGTAAAGATTGTGGTAAAATGGGTTACTACACAATAGCCCCGAACTTGCAGCCTGAATCAACATGGTATCACAAAACAGTGATTTTCTAATAAGCAGGACACTGTATCTGTAGCTACAGGATAAACACCAGATTTCTAATGAGGTGAAAAAGCTGGTGATGTGCATTCATTCACTACCCTGCTAATTTCTAGTTTCTGTTTCTTTGCAGCAGCTTAGTTAAATACCATTTACTTCTTATTCATTCCATCAGCACTCATGGAGTGGTTATGATGGTAATTCAAATTAGAGCTGGGCGATATGAGATTTTTTCATATCACGATATGTTTTTTTCATTTCAGGCGATAACGATATCTATCACGATATAAGCCAAATAACTATATTTGTAAGATTTAAATGTGCCGTTGCTCACAAGTAAAATGTGAAATAATCAGCAGCTTGTTTTTATTTAAATATTTATTTCCCATAATAAGTTCATCCATTAAGCGGACGCGAATGGATGGATGAAGTTCAACAGGGTAGATGTACTTAAGGAACATGAGACTTTTTCAGATAAATAAAGGCAAATATTGCAAACTACACAAAAGGCAGCCGCTAAAGCGTTTACGTTTCAAAATAGAACAAACAAAACAGACTAAATTGTCAATTCCACTTAGAAACAAAATATTAATTCTAAAAATAAATCTTAGTTTGTTTTACAGAAGAACAGACAAAACTGACTAACTTTTGTCAATATCAAATAAACTGAGAACTAAAAGGAAATTCTCAATCTCTCCTTGTTGTATAGCTTAGCTTTTCAAACAGTTTTAACAGTTACTTTAGTCTGACAAAAGCCGAATGACGAATTAGCGCTTCCAGTCAGAGACTGAGGCTACGTCCACACGTACACGGGTATTTTTGAAAACGGAGATTTTCCGTTTTCGTTTAAAAAAATAATCCCGTCCACACATAAAGGCAGAAATGAAGGAAAACGCTGCTATGAACATGCCAAAGCAGCAGGTGGCGCTAGATTCCTAACCGTGCAGAAATGTTGGCCAATCAGAAGTCTAGAAGGCTCGGTGGGAAAAAGTAAACAAAGCTGGGGCATAGAAGCAGAACAGAGTCGTATGTGTGGAGGGACAGTAACTGTGTGTATATGTAAGCATTTAAACACTGCAGAGAGTAGAATTAACAGTATTGTAGAAATTCATTTCACCGAAACAATAACGTGGCGCACAGTGTGACGCATGCACCAGTTTATTGTATTTCCAGACTTGCTTTCGGCACAATTTACAGTGCACGCTACTCTGTTTTTTGTCAGACTTGAAATAGCCGAAATACCTTCACACTACGGAACTTCTATGGCTCTTCCGTTCTACAATCTCTCCGGCGTTGGAACCATCATCTGTTTTCTCTTCGGTCACGCTCGGTTGATTTTTCTAGTCGGCACACTCATTTCCTCCATTATGCGCTGGCTCCATTACCCGCTGGCTGCTTCCCAAACAAACACACGTGCGGCTTGGCACTTGTGCTGTAAGTAACAAGTCACGCGACGTGACGCTGCGGCTGTGATTGGTTCGGCTCTGCGCTACTTAATTTGGATTGGCTGACCTATTTTTTTTTTTTTTTTTGAGGACAAGAGCAGCGAGGTCTATCGCGATAGCTTAATTTCTCTATCGAGTAAAAGTTATATCGCGATACATATCGTTATTGTTCTATCGCCCAGCTCTAATTCAAATTGTTGTGGAAATCTTTCTTGGTAAAGGAATATCTGAAATAAGAACCTGTAATGTACCATGTTGAATCAGGGGTTAACTAAACAACAGGAAAGCGGCAAAGCTTGTGACAAAAGTCCACAATAACAGTTTAAATTAACTGTGTGGGGTGTGGGGATGAACAAAAAGTATTTTACCAGCATAATATAATCTGCAGTATGATCATTGCTTTAACAATGTAACAGATAGCTTTAAGATGGCCTTAAGATGTTTATGATGATGTTAACTTTGTATTTCAGGTGCAGTTATAACTATTTTATACATATTGCATATTTGTGCTTATTTGAGTTGATGTTCAGGTTCTTTAAAGGTCTTAAGCCTCACTGACGTGACTGTTCAGGTGATACATGCTGAGGGAAAACTAGAACATAGAAGGAATTGCAGTACATGCTTACACAACAGTTCATTTTAATATCTTTTATATGTTCATATTCTTGTATTAAGCTTTAAGTAGGGGTTCTTGATTAAAACATTTATTTAGTAGAGGACACATACATAGTTTCAGTTGTTGCATATCAGAGTGGCTTCTGTCTCTCTGTCTGGTTAGAGGTTAGGAGCTAGTCGCGAGGTGAAACAGGGTGCAATTGTGGTTAGCACACAGACACACACTTAGTTAGAGAATCATTTATAGGTGAAAGTTTAATCATGTTTTGCTGGGGTTGCAACAAGAGCAGTTTGTCGCAGAACTGCTGCTGAGGTGTCAGGATGACAAGCGAGCATCCGGCAGTGACAGGAAGCACCTGTTGTGAAGATAGGAGACAATTGTTCTTTTAAACGGTGTCAAAAGTCGTTGTGGTTTTGATTTGATCTATGTATAAAATGTATCTGTGACGTTGAAGGGGCGTCATTAAATTTAAGCCCTGACGGTATAAATATCTGTTTAATGCTTTGAGTAAGTTGAAGATCAATTGCTGTTTCCAGTGATCTTCCCACGTGTGAATTAAAATCTTCGTTTGACTTCACCCGGCCGGACCAGTGTGGTTATTTTTCGATCACCTCTTGTACCCTTTCTCAATTTTTGAATCTTAACAGGGGTCACAGAGATAAAGAGCCCCATAGCTAACAAGGTGACAAAGGGGGGCAGACGAGAGTCCAAACAGTCCAAAATCCACAGGGATTTGATAAAAAGCAGTAGGACACGGGCAGTAGGTCAGCCAAAAAAGATTCAAAGTATCAGCAGGAAACTGTTGGTACAAAAAGGATCACGGCTGTTTACTAGGTGAGTAATAATGTTCTGTTCCAGAAGTCAGAATTTCCCAGTCAAAATTTTCAACTTCCTTAAGTTCAACTTCTGCTCTGTAAAGTGAAGTCAGCTCCACCAACCCTAACTTTGCAATCCAAGATGGAGGTGGCAGATGTTTGACCAGGTTCTATCCATGAACGTGCTGCAGCAATGTTTCAAAGAGCAGAAAAACAAGCATCGTGCTGTATTTCTGGCAATGCATGAATTGGTCTAGCTTGTCAAGGAGAGAAACATAACCTGTTTTTCCTTTCTTTTCCAACTTTACCACTGAAATGTGCCCAAGTGTTGTCACCTCCAGCTCTGATGTCATGTGAGGTAAATGTAATTGATGTGACAAAGTTGTTGGTGGGAAACAGCAACAAAGGCAGGAAGAACAACCAAAAATAAAGCGACTCATTTAAAATGTAAGAGAAGAGGAAATAATTATTTGGAGACAGTCTGGGTCTGTCCCACCGCTAACATAGACTCGACTGATTCATCATTCCCGAACTCTTGACTGTTTTCTGGAACAAAGCAAAGGCCTTCATCCTTGTGCAAGCATGGATAATGAAGGACAGGTACTGCAGGACATCTAAGGCTAAAATGTGCAGGAGTTAAACAACCGATTGCACAGGAGTGGTAAGCAGTGACAAAGCCTTCTGAATGTGTGCTAAACTGCTCATCTGAAGAACTCATTCGTACAGATGCAGCCAAACACAATAGCCAGTTCAAGGAAGACACATGCTACTGTGTAAACACTAACCGAGATGAGGGGGAAGAGAGTAAAACAAAGACATGGGGGCAGGCAGTAAAAACAAAAACCGTAACAGTGAGGGGGATGGTATCTGTGAAAAAAAAATAGACTGAAGGAGAAATAGTTTTTGTCCTTTGAACAGTTCAGTTTCGGATGTTAGGAATTCATGCTGCAATAACAGTTTGTGCGCACGAGGATTTCCTTCTGTTTACATAAGTATTTCTGCTCATGTGAGCCAACAATTTCTTCATAATTCATCATTCTCCAGCAGACAAACCTTGAATCTGTGAAAGCGGTCAAAGTACAGAGCTCACTACTTCTGTTAAAGTAAGCCGCTGATAAAATTCTTCTGTTGAGCATGTCTTTATCTGTGCCCAGATCTTCGTCTGAGTTCTGATGTCTTCATACTTTTATTGTATCCATTATCTAATTTACAACCTTTACAGGTACAGTGTAATTATTTACTTAGGTGAGATCATTTTTTGTCTCATGCTTTTGCATCAAATCACAATAACAGTGGGTTCAAGGGGGTAAATCCCCTGCCATAATACAGAGGAACCCCCAACAATCAGAGAACCCCCTATGAGCAAAAATTCCCTTTTAATGGGAAGAAACTTCCAGCAGAATCAAGCTCAGCTAGTCAGCTATCCTCTGTGACTGGTTGGGGGTGAGGGGAAGAAACACTATGCATCATGGGAACCCTCCAGCAACTTATGCCTCTTGCACCGTCACTCATGTGTGAATTATGTTTCTGCTGGAAATCTACTTTATAAGAAATGTAACTACAAGTTAGGTTGACCCACTGCACAATGAGAAAATGAGTTTCTGGTTATGATGTAAGTTAGGATTAAGATGTCCCGCAGTAATCTAAATCAAGCTTCAGAGAGGATTCACAGTCGCCTGATCCAGCCTTAGCTATATGCTTTATCAAAAAGTGAAGTTTTGAACATGCTCTTAAAAGCAGAGAGGGTGTCTGTCACCTGAACCCAAACTTGGAGTTTATTCCATAACAGAGGGGCCTGAAAGGGGCCTGAAAGCTACCGATAGTGAAGTACTCTATTCAGGTGATATGGTACTGTAACATCTTTAAGATAAGATGGGGCCTGATTATTCAGGACGTTGTTGTCATGGTCCTGGGTCGTGTGACCCAGTGTGTTATGCTTAACCTATTTTGATGTTTATTGTTTGCTTAGGTTCTTTAAGGTAGTCCAGCTCTTTTTGTAATTATGTTACCCTTGCATTACGTCTCCCTTGCCCTTCGTGTGTTTATGTCTGTGTGTCTTGTACTGTCAAATTCATGCTGTCAGTTATGTCACCTCCCCCTGTACTACGTCTCCCCGGTTCATGTCTCATGTTTCCTGTTTTACTTTGAAGGCCTGCATTCACTGTCTGTGTATTCAGCTCACTCCTCCTGTCCTGTCGTTAAGTTCATGTGTGTCAGCTGCGTTCCCATGTGTGGCCACTTCCCCTGATCATCCCTCATGTGTATTTAGTCTCTGTGTTTCTTACAGTCTGTGTCGCGTCGTCTGTGTTATCTCCCCTACCCCTTGTCATAGTTTCCCAGCCTTAACTAGTCCTAGTTTGTACTTTGTTTAGCCATAGTTTTCCCAGTCTATGTTCAGGTTTTCCCTCAGTTGCTTTGCTGCCTTGTTCCTTAAGTTTTCGGCCCTAAATAAAGGCTCGCCTTCTGTTTTTTTTTTTTTTTTTTTTTTTTAAATGACATCAGAAACAGCAGTATGCGACATTACGTGATGGCAGAGCTTCAGTTCATCCTTTGTCATTTTTTTTTTTTTTTTTTTTTTAATAAATAGGACAGGGGGAATGAATGAGAGAAAGAGGGGGAGAGAAAGAAAGAAAACCAAAGGGGAGAAGAGACGGTGAGAAGAGGGGGGAAGAGAGAGAGAGAAAAAAAAAAAAAAGAACTCCTGGGTCACCTGTATGGAGAAAAAAAAACAAACAAACAAAAAAAACAAACAGAGGAGACAGCAAACAACAAAGAGCAACATAATAATAGAGAAAACAAAGCACCATCACAATAAACTAGCTAGTCATAGATATCAGTATTTACTAAATAATAAACGATATTGTGCAGCACGCAAGATAGACAGCGCACAGTGTGCTTTGAGGTAGCAGCCAAGAAAGCTTTAGTCCGCGTCTGTGAATACCCATGTGTGCATACCTGTGTGGATCAGCATGCTTGCATTCCAAAGGTTTCTCCATGTAATGATCTGCTAGGGAGTGTGGGGAGCCACAGCCCCGTCCTCCAGGGTGTGAAGCGGGTATGGAGGAGATCAAAACTCCAGACATCCAGAGGCCCCCAGAACACAAGAGACCATGGAAGACCAACAGAGGGGCAGCCGCGCCACTGTTCCAGTAAGAGCTGAGGAGAGTCCCAGATGAGGGCTCGCCCAGCAGCCGCGGAGCAGAAGTCAGGGGGAGTTGCAGTGACGCGCCCGTGAGCTCCGCCGGCCCCCAGCTGCGCCTGAGTGACCGAGCCCCAGGCCGAGAGGCCGGGGGCACCCCACCTCCAAAGGGGCCCGAGCGAGCCCCAGGCCCCAGGCCCCGACAAGCGGCCGCCAAGGAGTGAGCCGGTGTGTACCCGGACGCCCACCCCCAGACACAAAGAACCACCAACACACCGACACCTGAGGGAGTCCGCCACCGGCAGGGGAAGTGGTGGTGGGTGGAGATAGGCCTCCAAACCTTGGAGGGCCTGAGGTGTCCCCAGAGAGGTGGCGTCTGATACCCAACCTGACATATAGACACAGACATACAGGCACACACAGACACAAACATCCATTCCCACCCTCATGCTCTCATATGCACTCACTCCACACTCAACCAACGTGGAGACAGACATAAAGAGACGCTGTACACACAATCACACTCCCCAAGCGTACTCTACAAACCGGGTCTAGGTACCCTTGTCCCTGGAGGGGGGAATTGCACCCAGACCCAGGTGGTGTTACCCTTTTCCCTGCGGTGGGGAGAGGCAGACCACCCCGACTCCGCAGCAGCAGGGAGGCCCCACACCCCAGACCGCAGTCGGACGGCCAACTCCTCCTACTAGCCCTCCCGCTCCAGCAGGCCGCAGAGAATGGGGGTGGGAGAAGACTCCAAACCTCCCTCCACCCGCTCATTGTAGTGTTGATGCATATGTGTTCTAAGGTGCAATTAAAACCCAGGAGGGCATGGAGCTACCTGCCAAGGAGCAGCAGGTAAGCGCATAGTCCCTCCTGCTAGCCCTCAATGACTAAGTGTATTTAAAATTGAGAGGTGGGCAACGACGTCAGGGGTGAGGTATACACCCTGATGGTAAATTGGACTCCGTGATTGTGCCCACCCCCAAGATCCTATATGTATGTGTAATGAGAGTGTGAATAATGTGAATGTCTAAGTTGTGGGATAAAATTGAGGCAGAGGCAGCCAGAAGGGGACAGGGGGGGGGGGTAGCCTCCTCTGCACCCTGGTGACATACCCCCACTCCAAGGCCCTGCATGTGTGGGTGGTTGTGGAGGAGCGGGAAGAGGGAGGCAGCTGGAGATGGGGAGGGAAGGAAGGGAGGGGCAGGTAACCCCTCCCTGGGGCCAGCTCCCCCGCTGACCCCAGTAGGCACTCCCACCCTCCGCGACCCACCAGGGAAGGGGGGCCCAGGCCCATCAGACCGGGGCCCAGTGCAGTAGCGCCCTCCGGCTCCACAGAGCCCTGGACAGTCCACCCAACCCCACCACAGAGAAAACTGCACCCACCCCACCATCCACACATCTTCCAGACTACATAAGACGGTAAACGCCCAGGCTGAGATCTTCCTCCACCTCTCCTGTATCTCCCCCTCCCGCAGAGAGTTCCTGAAGAGAAGAAAGCTCCTGCAAGATGTGACCATCCCCCCCACCAGATGAAGAGCCCCCCAGGCGGCTCGACGCACCGGCGGCACCCTGCTCCAGGGCCGGGCCCCCATGCACCCACCCGCCCACAACCCCGGCAACACACCAACCAGGACCCAAGCCCCCGAGGCCCGGCCCGGGCCCCAGCCCAGAGACGGAGCGCCCCCAGAACCTCACGCCCATCCCGGACCCACCCAGGGGCAGCCAGGTTGCTAGGTCAGTAACCCACGTCCGTCAGCACAGACCCTCCCCTAGCCCCGCTGCACGCAGCCGCGAGGAAACAGTCACCTGAGAGCCAACAGAGCCCCCAACCGGACGTGACCGCTACCCCGGGTTGAGCCCCCCAAGGAAGATGCCTCCGGGGAACCCCCCGACGCCCTAAGCCTGTCCCTACCCCCTCACCAATCACAACAGTGAAGGCGGGACCAAACTATGACCCCCCACCCCCACTAGGTGATGGAGCTGATAAAAGGGGCCCAGAGCAATTGATCTAATGTGGTGGCAGAGGCTGTGTCAAGACTAATGTAATCTAATAGATAATTTCTATATTGGTTAGAATTAAGATTATTTTTATTTTTCCAGTTCATGAGGACTGTTTTCTTGGCTATGCATAGGGCAGTGAAGATCATATGGGCTATATTCTTTTCTGAAGTGACATTATCTAAGCTGCCCAGTAGACACACTAAGGGGGAAGTTGGAATGTTACATTTCAGACACTTTGATAAGTCTTCACATATCTCGCGCTAAAACTTTTGCACTGGTGGACAGAACCAAAGAGCGTGGATGTAATTGTCTGGTGTATTGCCTTGACAGTGTGAGCAGTTGTTGGAAGATGTAAAGCCCATCTTGAACATCCGATGACCTGTATAGTGCACTCTATGAAGTATTTTGTATTGTATTAATTGCAGACTGGGATTTTTAATTAATTTGAAAGTTTTTAAGCAAATCTGAGACCAGAAGTTTTGGTCTAGGTTGACTGATAAATCTGCTTCCCACTTTGCAGTAGGAAGGGATATTGATTCATCTAATTTAGAAAGTGTTCTGTATATTTTAGATAATAATTTGGGGGATTTAAGAGTAAAAAAATGTGCCGCACTTAGTGGTGTTTGTAATTCAACTTGACTGAGGTTAAATTTCTTTTTTACTATGGATTTAATTTGTTGATATTCTAAAAACCTTGTCTTGTTGATCCCATATTGTTCAACTAGTCTGTCAAATGGAATAAATTCTGTTCCCTCTAATATATGTTCTAAGTATTTAATTCCTTTACAACTCCATTCTGGGAAATTAATCATATTATTGTTTTGTAATATGTCAGGGTTATTCCAGATAGGTGTACGTTTGCATGGGATTAATGAAGACTCCGTTATTTTTAGAAACTCCCACCATGCTGTTAGAGAAAAGCTGATGTTGATACTTTTAAAGCATTCATGTCTTTGATGTTTGAGCTAATAAATGGTAGGTCTGAAATCTCTAGATCCTTGCATAGTGCCTGTTCAACATCTAGCCAGGGCTCAACTAAGAAGGTATGTTTTAACCATTCTGAGATGAACTGAAGCCTGTTGGCTAAGAAGTATTGGTGAAAATTAGGCAGATCTAATCCTCCTCTATCCTTGGTTCTTTGTAGCGTTTTTAAGCTAATACGCGGGGGTTTATCTTTCCAAAGGAATTTGGAAATATATGAATCCAGAGATCTGAACCAATCTTGTGATGGTTTGTTAGGGATCATCAAAAATAAGTAATTTATTTTTGGCAAGATCATCATTTTTATAGTGGCGACCCTTCCCATGAGTGATATGGGTAAAGATTTCCATCTAGTCAGATCGCCTTCTACTTTCTTTAGAAGTGGGATGTGGTTTAGTTTAGTTAAGTCTGAAAGCTTAGGAGAGACATTAATACCTAAATATTTAATATTTCCGGATTGCAGTGGGGCAGAGGAAGAATTATGGAAGGAGCAGTTAATGGGGAGAACTGTAGATTTTGGCCAGTTAATTGAATAATCTGAAACTCTTGAAAACCAGTTTATTAAAGTAATTACCTCAGAGAGGTTGGTTTGTGTGTTTTGCAGAAAAAGCAACACATCATCCGCATAGAGACTGATTTTATGTTCTATGTTCTTACATGTTATGCCCTTAATTGTTGTAGCCTGTCTAAATGCTGCTGCTAGAGGTTCGATAAAAATTGCAAAAAGTGAAGGGGAGAGTGGGCATCCCTGTCTGGTGCCCCTCAGGAGACAGAAGCTGGAGGATGTCTGGTCATTTGTTCTGATACGAGCCGTTGGGGAAGACACATGCTACTGTGTAAACACTAACCGAGATGAGGGGGAAGAGAGTAAAACAAAGACATGGGGGCAGGCAGTAAAAACAAAAACCGTAACAGTGAGGGGGATGGTATCTGTGAAAAAAAAATAGACTGAAGGAGAAATAGTTTTTGTCCTTTGAACAGTTCAGTTTCGGATGTTAGGAATTCATGCTGCAATAACAGTTTGTGCGCACGAGGATTTCCTTCTGTTTACATAAGTATTTCTGCTCATGTGAGCCAACAATTTCTTCATAATTCATCATTCTCCAGCAGACAAACCTTGAATCTGTGAAAGCGGTCAAAGTACAGAGCTCACTACTTCTGTTAAAGTAAGCCGCTGATAAAATTCTTCTGTTGAGCATGTTTTTATCTGTGCCCAGATCTTCGTCTGAGTTCTGATGTCTTCATACTTTTATTGTATCCATTATCTAATTTACAACCTTTACAGGTACAGTGTAATTATTTACTTAGGTGAGATCATTTTTTGTCTCATGCTTTTGCATCAAATCACAATAACAGTGGGTTCAAGGGGGTAAATCCCCTGCCATAATACAGAGGAACCCCCAACAATCAGAGAACCCCCTATGAGCAAAAATTCCCTTTTAATGGGAAGAAACTTCCAGCAGAATCAAGCTCAGCTAGTCAGCTATCCTCTGTGACTGGTTGGGGGTGAGGGGAAGAAACACTATGCATCATGGGAACCCTCCAGCAACTTATGCCTCTTGCACCGTCACTCATGTGTGAATTATGTTTCTGCTGGAAATCTACTTTATAAGAAATGTAACTACAAGTTAGGTTGACCCACTGCACAATGAGAAAATGAGTTTCTGGTTATGATGTAAGTTAGGATTAAGATGTCCCGCAGTAATCTAAATCAAGCTTCAGAGAGGATTCACGGTCGCCTGATCCAGCCTTAGCTATATGCTTTACCAAAAAGTGAAGTTTTGAACATGCTCTTAAAAGCAGAGAGGGTGTCTGTCACCTGAACCCAAACTTGGAGTTTATTCCATAACAGAGGGGCCTGAAAGGGGCCTGAAAGCTACCGATAGTGAAGTACTCTATTCAGGTGATATGGTACTGTAACATCTTTAAGATAAGATGGGACCTGATTATTCAGGACGTTGTTGTCATGGTCCTGGGTCGTGTGACCCAGTGTGTTATGCTTAACCTATTTTGATGTTTATTGTTTGCTTAGGTTCTTTAAGGTAGTCCAGCCCTTTTTGTAATTATGTTACCCTTGCATTACGTCTCCCTTGCCCTTCGTGTGTTTATGTCTGTGTGTCTTGTACTGTCAAATTCATGCTGTCAGTTATGTCACCTCCCCCTGTACTACGTCTCCCCGGTTCATGTCTCATGTTTCCTGTTTTACTTTGAAGGCCTGCATTCACTGTCTGTGTATTCAGCTCACTCCTCCTGTCCTGTCGTTAAGTTCATGTGTGTCAGCTGCGTTCCCATGTGTGGCCACTTCCCCTGATCATCCCTCATGTGTATTTAGTCTCTGTGTTTCTTACAGTCTGTGTCGCGTCGTCTGTGTTATCTCCCCTACCCCTTGTCATAGTTTCCCAGCCTTAACTAGTCCTAGTTTGTACTTTGTTTAGCCATAGTTTTCCCAGTCTATGTTCAGGTTTTCCCTCAGTTGCTTTGCTGCCTTGTTCCTTAAGTTTTCGGCCCTAAATAAAGGCTCGCCTTCTGTTAAGTCCGGTTTTTGTGTCCTCACCTCTGTTTGCTCTTGGGTCCTCCACTCACTCCACACGGTCTGCCCCGGTGGCCCGTGACAGTTGTAAAATTCTGGATATAAGAGGAGAGTTCGCCAGTTTGCGAAAAATACACACTTTCTCTTAGTCCCTGTCAGTGATGTTGCTGCAGCATTTAGGATCAACTGAAGGCTTTTCAAGGAGTTTTTAGGACAGCTTGAATTCTTCTAGTCCAGCCTAGAAGTAATAAATGAATGAACTAGTTTTTCAGCATCACTCTGAGGCAGGATGTTTCTAATTTAGAGATATTGCACAAATGCAAGAAAGCAGTCCTACATATGTGTTTAATATGCAAAACTCCAACATTCCAACATTCGTGTTACTGGAGAACAAGGTGATGCCAGCCATCTGGTTAGATATCCTGTTTTATGGATCCTAACATTTGTGAGTATGGCACATTTAACCCGAGCAGCACAACCTGTTGTCAAGGGCAACAAGACAGCATATAAAAGGTATTAAAACAAACAAACAAAAGTTACATTTCACTTCAAGCTACGGTATAAGCTAAATCTGCCACCATGTTTTCACTCACAGCTCGTCACATACTGACACGTGGTCAGGAGCCCCATTTTAAGACAAAGTGTAGCCACTTAAGCATCAGCTTTCCCCCACTTATTTGTTAATCCACCCCTTCTGTTGCTGGTTGTTTAGATCAGCCATTAAATTAGGTGTTGAATGCTGAGAGTTGTTGATGGGATAGGAGGTGAGGAGCTGAGAGTGAGAATGGGTTGGATCTGTGTGACATTTGGACAGACATCACCTTGAAACTTTAAACCGACCTCAAAACGTGGACATCTTAGCCTGAGCATACACAAAATGTGATCGATCGGGTGTTTATGCTTGATTTGATTTCATCATTTCTCTTACAAACAGTACACCAAGTGCGTCATTGTCAATAAAAACTACGTGTTCTGTTCTGTTTGTGTCTGTGTCTCAAATCAAGCATGCGTTGAACCAACAAGTAGTGACGTCTCTGTGTTTTTAGATTATTTAACCCCTTCCGCCCCGGAGGCCTCTGTCCTGGGTTCAGGCTATGTGCCATGACGACAGACTTAAATGGATAAATCATGTTGTGTTTCACTTATGTTTCATTAAAGATCTTGCAGGTGCAATAACATCAACGTCCATTCACTCAGAGTTGTAAAGAGGATAGATGTAAAACTGTCAATATCTGCTTTTCAGATTCTACCCTGGACTGGTGAACAGGATTACACGTCTCTGCTCCAGATGTGAGAAAGTTTCTTTGGTGGGAACGTCAAAACAATAGCCTTGGACTTTAAGAGTTAAACTGGAGTTTGGGTCTGTCATCTCACCCACGCTAGTGCTGGACTCCCTCACCTTTGTCCCATAGATAGTGTTAATTTTTAAAGACCCTCTTACCTTTGTCCCATTAACCTTCATCCCACTTTTGCCTCCCACAGTTTTATCTTCTTTTTTTTGGCTATAGGGAAAAAAAACCCTGTGATGGATTGGTGACCTGTTCAGGGTGCACTTCACCTCTCACCCAGTGGGATGGGCTCCAGCTCTGTTTAACAATTATTGGTAAGGGCACAGGCAGAGCAGCTGATTTTACAAAGAAATAAAAAACTATACTGAAGGAGAATATGAAGATGTTAGGTGAACAATACAGAGTAAAAAGCGACACTGGAAGCAACACAGCTGCACAGGTGAAACTAATGAACATGAGAAAACCATCAGGAAATCACAGTAGTGAGAAGACAAAGGCAGAAACTCAAAAAAAGGAAGATGGACAAAGAGAAGCAAAACCCAAAATAAAACTGTCAGTGATAGGTTTGTAGCATAAACCCTATTCGCTGGAACGTTGAAGACAATATAATTACACCGCAAAGCAAGACTCAAGGCACCAAAGTTCTCTGGTTACTCATGCATGAGGGAGACCTGGCTGGAGCCAAGCGTCGTTCCACCACTTGACCTCTGTCAGACTCTCAGCCAGATTTCCCCACAGCACTCCTTTTATTGTGGTTACATGAATATGCATAGGTTCATTAACATATAGCATCTTACCTAGGTATACATGTGAACAAAGAATACTGTGTGTGTGTGTGTGTGTGTGTGTGTGTGTGTGTGTGTGTGTGTGTGTGTGCGTGCGTGTGTGTGTGTGTGTGTGTGTTACTGCTGATCAAAGGGTCATATAACATCCTTGGTCAGGAAGAGGGTAGACTAGACCCCCCCCGGTGAGGAAGTCCAGCAGTTCATCTAAACAGAAAAGCACTTAGACTAGAACAGACGTAGCTACGTTAATCCTATCATAAAACAATGAGACAAGATGCAAACTTTTCCCATGCCCCCAAGATGCAGGGGTGCATTCCAGTGTGGAATACACACCAAGCCTCTGTAGCCTGTTAAAGATCACACAACTTATCACTACACAATTGATTATACACCTCTAAGCATATATGGTTAAATATTTCTAAGCATAAATGACAATCAACAATACAAACTCTAACAGTCAGAATTAATACTTCATTTGGACACATTGCAAAAGAAGATATACAGTAAAACAAGAGATTCTGCTGAGGCAGGTAAACCAAAGCTAAACTCTTTAATCAATAACTGGAGATTAGAGTGTCATTGTGCAAATGTTGGGTCATCTGCAGAGATTTCTGGGGAAGACTTCAAGGAGTGGATATCTGCATCCAATAGCAACTACAATATTTGTTTTATCTTTACCATGATTTAAATCTTAAATTCCAAGGACATTTATTAGAAAACATCATTTTAAGATTTCATTCTAGCTAGCTTGCAGGCTATGAAGTTCACAAGAGAAACAGAGTGTGGAAAAAAACACAACTAAAGAAAACAGTGGATGTGATCCTGTCTGCTTTTATCACAGAAGTTTAGTTGATTATCTGGCGAGGACTGAATGGCCAGGCGTGGTGTGGTGCAGATGGTGTACTAAATGATGACCCAGAGGTTTGCAAGTGTGCTGAAACTGGAGAGGGTCATGTCTTTGGGGATCTACACACAAACAAAGGCAAGTAAACACAGAGAGGGAGCTGGGTAAAAAGACTCACAAAGCACAGCTGGGCCACAGTGTAGGCATGCATGAGGCAGATAAGGAAACAATAAGAAGCGTCATTATCTCAAAAACTATCCCAGCTCTTTATAAATACCTTAAAAGCTGCTGTTATCAGTATGGATCCCCAATAAACCTTAGCCCTGTGTACTCATAATGCCTCCAATATTAAGCGTAACTCCTTGTGATAGAATTCTAAAGCGTTCCCAGAAATATGATGTTTTCTAGGAATTTCCCCATAATGTTACGACTAGATCTTGGCAAAGATGTTATTTACGAAAGTCCTTTAGCCTTAAAAGATATCCTAAGGAAAAAAACAATGTTGGGAGCACAGAGGACTTTTATGAGGTACTGAAACTCACCAGTATGATGCTCTGCCACATTTTCTCTCCAAATGAGGAAATAGAAAATACATATTCTGCATAATTCAGTTAATTCTTCTTGTTTAATGAGACAATGAAAGTGCATCACCATGAAAAAAGTCTGTCAGTTGCCTTTATATAGCACAGTGAGTCTGTTTAACTATTTTCTTCTAAAGTCTGTGGCTGATAAACTCGTGTAAAGTGGACTTACTGACCTATTATTTGATCGTGTGGTTTAGAGGCGGCCGATTGATACAAATATTGAACAGCATTGGTATTCGTATCAGACCAATACTAGTGCGATATGATAGATACTTTATTTCTATCCTCTAACTTCAGTGCACAGCCCGCTGAATTGTATTGAATAAATTACTATTTTTAGAAATGAGAAAATAAAACGGTTAAGGTTCAAAATTCTGCTTTGGTGACTATTACTACCATCTTTTTATCCAAATTAATTGTGCACAGGAAACCGTCTGGTAATAATCATTTAAAGACATTTAACGATATGGAGCAATTTGATATAATTTTCTAGAAGCCTCAAATTGCGGAAGCTTTTACCAAACCACAAAGAACAACTAACAAAGGCAAAACGAAAATTAGGAGGAAATGGTAAATATTTAAAAACAGAGGAGGGTTGTGAAGTTGGAGAGTCTCTGTGCGCTCTGCTGGACCTCAGCCCTGGAATCAAAGGCTGTTTGACAAACTAGCAAAATGACATTTCTCCTGAATGGCGCTGCATCCATCCTTGGATGAGGCGCTCAGAGATTTACTTCCATAACGTGTTTAATCTTAATCAGGACGACCGTCGCTTTTCTGTTCAAGGTCACTGCTAAGCTCCTTTTTACAGCGCCCCCTGCTGTGTGGATGCCAGTGTCAACAATTCATTTACATCAGCTGTATTTACGTCACGGATAGCGCGCGCGCGCGCACGCACACACACACACACACACACACACACACACACACACACACACCGCCAAATGTCAAGCAGCAGGTCCAAATGTAACTTTCTTATTCGCTTCAGAAATGTTTTCACCAAAATGACGTTTTTGTGTTTGTTTTTATTACTTTGAGTGAAATCCTGCTGAACAGAGCTTCATCCACAGATGATATTCCTTCATGTTTTGTTTTGTTTAATTTGTGTGCCTCATTATTGTTATTATTATTATTATTGCCTGCATGCTATAACACTACCCTATACGTGTAAGAATGGTACATTTGACGCTCTCACATCCGCGTCCTTCCACATTCCCAAACATTTTTCCTCTTGTCTATTTGCAGCTATATCCCAGCTGCAACTAGAACATAGCTTTGTCTGTTAGATTCGCTGCTCAGAGAACCTCAGTTATTTTAAATTAGAGACAAGATTCAAGAGATGAAGAAGAGATTTGAGAACATGAGGACTTTTGTCCTTACTGGACCATGCAGACAGGAAGAGATGATGTGGAGCAAACTCAGACTGAGGCTACTGCAATCTTCAGTATGCGGCCTAACAACAGCAGTTCAGAGGCTACAGTGAATTTGAAGGCGAGGATAAGACTTGCCATTAGTCAGCTTCAAAGACACATCAGCAGCCAGCAATGGGACAAATATGGATGTCAACAAATGGTGAAACTGAACAGTCATCTGGAAAATCCCTGGAGATGTTCCTGGATCTAAATTCTACCTTAAATCCAGTCAGAAGAAGAAAAGAAAGAGATGAACTATACACTAAGGATGAAGAAGTAAGGATCAGTAGTGATCAGAAACTTAGCTTCCTTGTTTTAGTGTTTTTATGACTTTTTTTCTTCTTTTTTTCTTATTTTATGAGAAAAAAAACGAAACAAAAAATGCTTTTGTTCATAAATAGGCTGTAATACCAGTAAATGTCAAATATGAACCATATATGGCGTCAGTAGTTCTTGGAATTGGGATAAACATCTGCTAAAGATTTCCAAATACATTTTTTGGCTTCATTGATTAAAAAAAACAAAAAACACCAGACCCTCGACACTGGCTGACACCCAAATATGAACACCACATGGGTGTTACACATTCACATGCAACAGCTGGTAACTCTAAGTGCTCTGCAGCTAAAGAGGTAGCTGAAGCAACAGAGGCTTTTAAACCTTATCTTACAATATCTGATGTTTACAAGAGGAGTTGTGATTCATTAAATAAATAATAAGATATAAAACCAAGCTAAACAACTAAAAATGGGTTCAGAAAGAGGTCAAAACACACAAGGTGAGCCACGTGTCTGCCACATACAGTGTCCAGACTAATGGGGAGGCTAAAGGTAAACGTTTAACAAGAAGAAAGTATCTAACAAGGGCAAGTGTGTGGTCATTTCATCTCAACAAATGAGCGAAAAACAAATAAAACCTAATCCAAACCCAATGTCGAGACGCTGCCAAGGACACTTTGCAGCACAGCCCACAGTCAGGAATCCATCGCAGGCTGCTGTGAATCAAATCATGCAACACACTGACTTTCTGTACATGCTAGCCACAGCCTCTGCACCCTGGAACAAAGGCGAACACCAAAACTTTAAATTAAAGCCATATGTAGATTCCACCCATGATTCCCTCCAATCACAGCCAAGGTGGAGCTACAACCCAACCCCCGCCGACGAGGTCATCAGCGACAAATGACTCAGCTTTCTTTTCTTCCTCATTCACATGTTGATGGGGGCTGGATGTCTGTCCTTCGTTTCTTGTGATGGAAACACTGTTCTGTACTTGAATGTTTAATAAAATGAGACATCCTTGTTTCAGAGATGTCATTTTAAAGCGATATCAGCTAAAGATTAAGTGTGACACAGCAACATCACCTATCCATTGTTTGCTGCTCATTTTCTGTGGACCTCTGCCTCTCCTCCTTCACTACATCCATAAATCTTCTCTGTGGTTTTCCTCTTTTCCTCCTGCCTGGCAGCTCCATATTAAACATCCTTTGTCTAATATGTCCACTCTGAAGGGGTTTGTTTACCCGTACTCATTAACATTGTGACTGGGATGTATTTACCCAGTGTTTTTGTCACATCATAGATTCATCATCCTGCTGTCCTCATTCCTACCAGGGTGCCAGACAGGGAAAGGTGAGCCACACCGTACTGACTATGGCATTTAAACGGGTAGGGAGGAAGGGAGGGGGATGATGAAAATAAAGGGATGATGGGATCAAAGGATCAGGCACAACAGGTGGTAGGACACCGCCTCTAGAAATTACTTCATTAGCAAAAGCACACATTGATTCAAGCCTTCTGAGAAACGGCTCCAGGAGTTGTACTCAGGCTTCAGATGTGGTTTAAGTGCCAAAGTAGCTACAGGAAGTCTATTCTTTATCAAAGAATAGCAAGTCTTCATTAACATTCCTGATCAGTTTTTCACATGAAGAAAGGCCAAGGTGTTGCTGACACCATTCAAAGTGGCCAAGTGAGAGCCATGAGCTGAAGTAGGGCTCTTCAGGCACAAACTCAACCTCTTTAGCGTTAGAGAGAAAGATCCTTATATCCAACTTAGTTTATTTTAAGTTTTTTTGACATAGTGTTGTTTGTTTGTTGACATCCTCTCACAGTTCACTGAGAACCCCACACGTCTCCTTCCAACACAAATAGAACACAAAGAGTCCCTAAAAGACCCATTTGATCTGGTTCTTAACTTATTTGCAGCTAATTGTGCTGATTGTTTTTATTGCATCGTGTGGAGATTAGTAGTAAAACTTTCTGATTAAAAATAGTTGGCTTTCCATTTATAATTGGCCAGAAACTGTTGGACGGTCTGCTTGTCTGTTCATTTGAAAGTGTTCCTGCATACCTGTGTCACTGTGAATGCTCAATGTGTGAATGTACCAGAACAAACAGACTAAAAATAGCCGCGGACAGTAGAGCTTCTGAAGTCACACTTATATAAGTATGTAGGTAGGTTGCCAGATATGTGGAATGACACAGCCATGCAGGCCATTCATGGTCTAAGGTGGAAATAGCTCGAAGTGTGTAATAGTGGTTTTCGTGTGCCATCTAGTGGCGAAGTAGGAACATTGCATAAATAATTAACATTACTGCCACCTGCTGGGCTAAACTATAAGTTTCGTGTTGTGATGATTAAAAAGAGAACTTTATTTTGAAAAGAATCACACAAACGACACTTCAGGTAGTGAACAAGGTAAACAAAGAAAGAAAAAGAAAAAGAAGAAGGCGCCTTTGTTCAAGTCTGCTGCTCATTTGAGGTATTAACAAGTTATGTTAATATTGTCTTTACATTAAGAGAGGTGTTGTGACTTAATTTATCTTCTAAAAGTATTACAGCTACTGACTGTGTTCTTATTTTTCTTGCTATATTGTATATTTATTTATTTATCTTTCTGGTAATAACTTGTATTATTATTGTTATTATAACCTCAGAACAGCTTGATCCAGATATCAGTCCGCTGTCTGGCGGAACGATACTATTCAGCCAATTAGCGCGGATGAAAACTGGGTTAATTGAAGCTTTGTTGCGCCTTTTGTGAAATGTGAGCGGTCCCTGAGGCTCAGGTGAGAGTGAGTTCCTGAAAAGAGTTCCCGTAGAATCTCAGGTGAGTGTGAGAAATTACAAAGAGAAAAAAAAATAGTGCAGACGAAGCAAATGAGTCAGCAGGAAACGTGCGTAAACAGGACTGAAACACCGAGCTGCTTCATGTCCAGACAGACCTGTGAGTCAGTTTTCACCTGAGCTGTACCTGTTTCAAGGTCCTGGGAAGACAACCTGTCTTACCTAAGCTAACCAGCTGGTGTTGTGGGAAATGTTAGGTCGGGTCGACCAGGAGATTGGCTTATGTGGTTCTAGATATTATCTGCTGGATGTGAACCATATCCATAGCTCCTCGTGACACCAGGACACGTGACAGTGGAATTTAAAAATATTCTAGCTTCTGTATTCTTAATGATAACTATCAGTTAATGATGATAATTAAATAAAAACACACATTCAGGATTTTTAAAATTGTGTGTCCTCCTTTTCATGTCAAATTGTCTTAAATCAGCTTCACCTGTCCAGTTAAAAATTAATAAACTCAAAAGAGCGATAGCAACACAAAACATTATTTCAGAGGTGATAAAATAAAAACAGAATAAACAAATCTATGGAAACAGATTTGTATCATATGAAATTGATATTAACATAAGATTTTGTGACAATCTGATTGCACCCAAACAGGGTTTTGTAAAGATGTTTCCTAATGTTTGGACTATAAAACAATGATCAATGTGATAAAGAACACAGTTTTTTTTTTTTTTGGAATAATAAACTGAAGCGAACATGTGGAAAATATTTCAGTTAGCTCGAATGTGGCGCAATTACAAAGCGCTGTCAGTTTGGTTTGATTTCTCGGCATAAATTGCATAAAAGGATATTTTCAGTCTCTACAAAGTTCCTCCAGAGCCAGTGAAACATCAGGCTGCTGTTTATGGTTTTTCTCATGTCATGAAAAAGGTTGTTTTAATGTGTAACATCTACTCGACTGTGGGGAGGGCTGCACCAGCAACCCTTTGTAAAGAAATAAAATCAACACTGAGCAGAATTGAGTTCAGGGTACTGGTGCAGACTTCACAGCAGTCCCAGTTTCTCATGTGACCCTGTGGGGAAAAATTGCCCTGCTAAGTCCTATTGAGGCTGTAGATATTATAACATGATGGGAAGGGGAGGTTTCTTCCTCCCTGAATGCAGCAATCTGAATAAAGCAGTAGTGACAGGAGACTCATCGATGATCAGATCATCAGGATAAATGACAAACTGAAGCTGGATCAGACAGGATCCTCATCTGGGAGGACGTCTGTGTCTTGTGACGCGTTTAAACTGGTTTCTGATTAATAAAAGACGGCAGTCATCTTTTCTCTTTCCTAATGACACGCTGAGTCACAACACAGACGCTGATCTGTGCGATGGTTTCATATCTGAAGAGGAGTGTGTGTCTGCTGACACTGTGACATTTCTGTGATTGCGTCTGTGCTCAGTGAGGTAAAGGTATCGAGCGTTACTGAGCACAGACAGACTTAAATCTGCTCTGTGGGTCTGCTGTTGATAATTAGAGAGGCATTTTATCAGAAATGGCAATACGGTCCATGATGTTGTCTTTGGATCTCTTGTCTTGTCTGGCAAATGATTCAGAGTTTTAAGAACAATGTCTTTACGTAATTTTGTGTCGCATTAGTCTTACAAAATCTTTTATTGTGGAAAAACTTGTCAAAATTTTCTGGTATTAGCCAGGAGAAACAGTGCAGTTTCACTACAACGATTTGTGTTTGGGCATGAATTTTTCACTTTTTTTTTTCCTCACCTGGACGAGATATTTCTTCTGTCTGCTCCCATATGTACTGCATCATACCCATGTACACAAAGTTCATAATTTTCACTGTTAAATGATGAAAAAGTCTACATTTAGAGGTTGGAGAGATATGTTGTGATGCAAAAAGTGCAATGTTTTTTCATGACTCTTCAATGTTTTGCATTGACGCTGGGATGGAAGAAAACATCAGTTTACGATGAGGTGTGTGGTTTTTGTGGTAAGATCCCAAAGACTGTCACTCTTTGTTTGCATGACCCTTCCAAGTTTACAACATCGAGTGGGAGTGACTTAACAAAGTCTGCAATGATTCAGGCTTAGTAACCTCACTGCAGGTGAGCCACGTGTTCTTTCCCGTATGGACGTTTTGGAAGTTTTTAAAAAGTGCTTTGATGTAATTTTATTTTTGTTGTTTAAATTATTACACCTTTCTTCTTAGCTCAGCTTCAGCTACTTCTGTCTAAAGCTTTCATCTCCCGGCCTTTCCCACATTTTCTTTGCTGACCTCTTTCTTTGAATAAGTACCTGCGCTTCCTCATTCTACCGCCAGGTCTTCTAGTCCTTTCGTCTTTCCAGTTTCTTGTCCGTATAATGTGATGTAAAGAAGTATCTAGGCAACTTGATAACCGAATACAGCATTGCAGGGAAGCCATAAAAATGGGTTAATTTTTAATTACCAGTTTGCCAGCAGCACAAACAGCAGTTGCATGGGCATGTGTTAGTAATAATAAAGACTAAATGCTTTTCTTTTTAACCCACATTTACCAAGAGCAGGGCTCCTCAACGTTTTGAGGACAGAGTAGCAATTTAAATACCCAACTTATGCATCATTTCTGTGTTGTGGTTGCTTTGCAGTTGTGATTTTGTGTGTGTGTGCATGTTTACAGTTTTATACCATTAGTGAGGTTTCATTTCTTCACAGCAGCTGTGTTTGTCAGTGTTGGGAAAGTTTAGTGAGTTACTGTAAGTAGAACAAGCTGGAGAGAAATGGATCTGTGGCTCTGCTCTGAGCTTCCTGGTGAAGAAAATTAAAAGTGGTAAATGATTGAATACACTCGAGGGCCTTCATTCGCCTGCAGGCTGGAGTTTATTTAGAGGTAAAATAGGAAAACTGACAGCGATCAATTGTTCTAAACGGATTTTGTTGAAGTGAGACTTCCCTGAAATAACTTCCTTATCTTCTTGTTTCATTGTTAGTGCTGTGAATTGAAAATGAAAGTTTGCGTGCATGTTAAAGTCATTATTATTCTATTGTTTTCTGTCTCAGCAGGTGAAAATCAAAGTAGCTTTGTAACCTTTTGAATTTCTCTAGAATCGTACATGCAGGAGTTGTTGGGAATTTCTAAGGTAAGACAAAGTCAGACCCACATCCGTCATGTGTTTGGGATTAGCCCCACTGTTAGGAAGTGACACTGATGGAGCTGGAAGTCTTTAGGGACACCACGAGGATGAAGTTTAATCATCCCAGAGGGCCTCTGTGTAATGTTCTACTCCCTAATAGGTCTCCTAATCACGTTTTTCAAACAAAGCTGGAAAACATTAGTTTAAAGGATGTCATGAATTCAGTGGAAATGTAAAGTAACGTGACAATCTTTGTTTATTGATCAATGCTCAGACAAAAATAAGTCTCGATGAACTTTTTGTTGTAAACTTTAGAGAAGAAACAGATTATAAATTGGTTTACAATTGCAGATTAATCCATAATGAAAATGGTCGTCCAGTAATGGTTCCAATATACACCAAGTGTGTCAAAAAATTAACCCCTGCTGCAAAAAAAAGCAGTTGCAATCACCAATGGCAACAGTCTCCCTTAGTATTACCAAAACCCTAAAATATTCAAAAAACCATGTAGAGGAAGATGAAGAGCCCAAAGTCTTCACTCATTCAGACTCCCTGAATCTAAAGTTCTTTAAACCATCCTCTAGACCCGAAATTGCAGTTCCTCAAACGGCCACCAGAGGCTGGCTGCAGAAGTGAGTCAGCTTCCACAGACTGCTGTGTTAAAACCTCCAGATCTACAGAAGGAAGATTAAAGGCGTCTTCTGCCTTTTCCAGCCTCACTGCTGCTCTGTGCACAGCTCCTGTTTGTGTTCAAGCTTTAGTTATTTGTTATTGGTGTTGCTGCTTGGACTGACAGCTGGATGCAGACGCAGATCGTTTTCTTCCCAAACAACATTTCTACTCATGTTAGTTTGTTTTTCTTTCTCCTTTTCGTTTTATTATTTTGATGCATCTCTTCCTTTTTTTCATTCCATACTCCTTTTCCTCCTCGGTGAAGTCAGCGAGTAATGTGAATGAGTCACATCCTCTAATGTCTTGACCTTGTGAGAAAGTGGGCAGCCAGGAGTCACTCAGATTCCAGGAATCCAGTGTGGGAATCCCCCCCCCTCCTCCTCCCCCTCCTCCCTCTAGCTTGTCTGCCTTGTCGTTCGACCCACAGCCTTGCTGGTTTCACATACCTTCAGTTTGCTTTATACTGCCATTGACACAGTGCTGTTGATCAGCAGGGGAGGGGAAGCTCATACCTGCCAGGTGGAAGTGAATCTTGCTTCTTATTGGCTGAGAGGAGTTAAATAGGAGTGGTTAGTCTCCTCCTACTTCCCTTTCTTTTCAAAAGCACGAATGAAAGCAGCTGGGAAGTGAAAAGAGAAGGAAATTTTCAAGCAGTGGGCTTCTGAAACAGCTGAGTCAAAACGCAGACAGTCACAGGTTGGTGGTTTTATTTTAAAACTTTTTTTGTTCTGAAGTTTTCTACAATTTCAGTGATTAGGAAGGAAAATGGCAGATTAAACTGTGTCAACTTTCTGTATCAAATTTAAAGGCGAGCATCACTGTGGTCTTTGTACTTGTGAAGTTTAAGGTCAGACATCTGGCCCCCCTCTTATTTTCACCTCAGTTTAACTCTGTTCTTTTTTTTGTTCTCAACTGTTTTTATTGCTAAAGTTCAGCTTTGCATGGGCCGCCTCTGTTTTACAAGCTGCTTTGTTTGTCATCTGGCAGCAGCAGTGGTGACCTGAAACGCTCTGGAGTCGCTATCGCCCCTCATTTGTATTTTAGCAGGGAGCGCTGTGATCACATGACGTGACTGCAGCATCAGGCTAGACTAAATCCAGTGGTTTAACATTTGACTGTTATCACCTCAGTAGGGTGGCGGGATGCTGCTTTTGGACTGTTTTGTTGGGTGTCTTTGAGTTTTCGAGTCACTGCTGGGCAAAACATGACATTTAAAGACATCATAATAAGGTCGACCCTGTTATTGTTGGGTCTACATTACAGTATAAAGCACCTTGAGGTGACTGTTGTTGTGATTTAGTGCTGTATAAATAAAATTGAATTAAATCAGGTTGATAGTCGCCCTCACTTTTCTGACTTTTTAATGTAGTGCTGTGGAATTGTTTCAGTGTATTCATTCAGAAGTCTAAATCGCCTCACACCAGACTGTGTCAAGGTTAGATCAGAGAATTATAATCAAAGTTACTGGAAATTCACTTAATCATCAATATTTTTTTTTCTTTTGTCAGTTTAATAAAGCTCCTTTTTTTTTTTTTTTTTTTCTTTTTTTTTTCATTACTGTTATTTTAATATTGACCAAAATCAATGTGATTGGTGGGTTTTTGCCATATTTAAGCTGCCCTACATTTGTTCATTTCATTTATGTGACATTTTTTTTAATTTTGGTTTAATTATTAATCTAATTATTTGTTAATATTAGCATAAGATCTGAATCATTGAATCATTAAATGTAGGAAAGTTCTTAGTTTATAATGACTGGGGAAATGAAACAAGTGATTCTAAATAAGAAGCAACAGGTGACTCATGTTTTGGTAATGATGTCACAAGTTTGATGGTTTGAACCTGAATGGGTTTTTGGATGATTGGAAACGATGCACGCTGTATCAGTATTATGGGATGGGCCAGGCATGACCCAAGCAGTCACTGCTGAATTCCGACAGGTTTTTAAGTCTAAGCTGATTTGGGAATGAAAATGATAATTACCCACATCCCATTGTTGCATCTTGGAGCACCTGCACCAGTTGTAGCAGCAGGAGGACAGTGATGGAGTCGCACTAACTCCTGTCTTCACTTATATAAATGCGTCTACAACTGAAAAGGGCCTTCAGTTTTCTTTCACTTGGAACTTGTAAAACAAATTTGGTATGAACATCTCGTGAATTTATGTATTTATACTGGTTCATAATGTGGTTTCGGGCAGGTTGTTTGTGTCTGTCTGTAAAGGTGGTACCATTTACCTCTAATTTCTTTTATAGTGAGTTGAGCCTAGTGTCCCTTAGTGTTTATATACAAATCTCAGGTTTCTTTGGGTGTTGCTTAACAGTTCCAGTTACACTCAACAGTGTTGCAGTAATGCACAAACCTTTCCTAATGTGGCAACATCCCACTATAGTCCACCTGTTGAGTAATGTAGAGACCCCCAAGGGGGCTGCGTCACCAGTCTCATTCTTTCATTCATCCAGAGCATGGATAGCTCTCTCGGATGACTGTTATTAGCGGTGAGGTGCCGTTACGGCTGCATGCAGTCACATGCCCACAGCCTTCAGGCTGTGATGTTGCAGAAGAGGCAAGCAGGTATAGACGTGTGTGTCTGTGTTTCCTGTGAAAGGGAGAGTGTGTACAAGAGGGTTTTTTTTTTTTGTTTTTTTTTGTATTGCAGGCGTATCGGTTGTTTTTTGTCTGCTGGTAGTCGCCCCTGGCGTTCAGTCAGAGCAGGGAACAGATGGTCAATGGCTGTGTGACGCGGTCTATTGACTTTCTGACTCAGATGCAGAGGCCGCTCCGTGCTGCAGTGGTAACATGGACCAGCTGTGCAGTGTGACAAAATGTATTGATTCTGTGTGAAGTTTTACACATGAACAAACTGCTTCCCTTGATATAAAAGCCTGTATTTAAATGCTCAGACCCAGACTGTTTTTAGCACCATGAGATGAGTGTCATAAAAATTTGAATGCACAGGAAGGGTGTTCCTCTGAGCTTGATTTAGAGTGGCGAAAGGAAGCAAAGCTGGCACCAGACGACGCGCTCGTTTGCCTTAGCTCAGTGTTTAATTGGCTGAAGGTGCTCCTTCTATTTGTGTCCCCTCCTCTCAGAGGTACGACTTGTGTTCCTGGAAAGCTGACAGGCAGACCGATCACTCAGACCTACAGCAAACATGGCCTCCGTTGCACCGTTCAGCCGCAGGCAGTGGGCATCCCAGTCGCTCAGGGTCACCGCCAAAGAGCTGTCAATCGTCTCTGCCCGGGGTAAAAACACCGCCATCGCAGAGCGCTTCTCCAAGTAAGTCCAACCTTAAGTTTAATAATTTACCAGCAGCCACTCAGCAGATCTGTCTTGACTTTTTACACTTCAGAGTTTTCTGCTCTCGTCATGAGCACAAATTAGGTCATAGGTTTCCTCTCAACGTTTTCTTGCCATTCAGCTTTTCTCAGTTTCCCGTTTTCTTGAAAGATGTGACTATCACATTGTCGACCTTTTACGAATTGCTCCAGTTTCACTCATCCTGTCTGGTTTTCAGACTTTACAGAGTAAAACAGGATCAGATTCTTTATGGAGGCCCCTCACCATTCGGGGCATCCCCCTTTACCGCATATCAAGTGACTAACTTGGAAAATGAGACAATGCACGGTAGTTGATCAACTTGACCACTAGGTGATAGTAGTAGTCTGTCAGTTGGTGGGGAATATGCAGGTTTTTGTGTTTTTCTTCCTGATTAACATTAATTGTGTATTTAACACTTATCCTTACTATGCACAAAAACAAACTTTTAAGCCATTGAACTCTGCAGCCCTCTCACATCTAAAGACAGGAGACCTTGCAGGGTCACTCTTTACGACAACCTCCTGAGATGGTTTTCCATCATGCTGCTGGTGTAAATTTACATGAAGAAAACTGCTGATCAGCTGAAATGGGAGAAGCTTTTGGTTAGAGCTGCCGTGTGTGTGTGTGTGTGTGTGTGTGTGTGTGTGTGTGTGTGTGTGTGTGTGTGTGTGTGTGTGTGTGTGTGTGTGTGTGTGTGTGTGTGTGTGTGTGTGTGTGTGTGTGTGTGTGTGTGTGTGTGTGTGTGTGTGTGTGTGCGTGCGTGCGCGCGCAGTGGGTCAAAAGAAAAAGAAGACACTGTAGACACAGATCAGATAAGGAAGTGAGTGCATTTACAAGTTGTTGACAATCTTCATGCGAATGAACTTCACTATTTGCAAGAGCCATGACGACAAAAAATGAACATAATCAGGGGTTGGCAGGTAAATGAAACCTGAAATCTGCTCTGCAGCAGGCGGAGGAGACCCACTTGGGAATAAGTCTGACCACCTGCCTCGATTTGAAAGCAAAAGTTCATATTACATGAGCTATCATATTATCTTGGCAGCTGGAAATGAAGAATGTCATCCAAATTAAGTCTATGATGGCATTATCCTTTCTCCATAAATGTTTGCAGTGTCTCATTTTTTTCCCTTACCAAGTAGGAGTGGAAAAAACAAACAAACCCACATAACCAGCAATGTAAAATCTAGTCTTTAGGTTCTGTTAGCAAAACTTAAATATTCAGTGCAAGACTCAAGAGTCGGTCTTTAAAGCTGGCTGTTGTCCTCATTGATTAGATACAATGTCTCTTTTTGCTGTTGGCTCTGTGCAGAAACAGCCACATCTGGCTTATTAGTGTTAATGTTTCCTCAGCACAGCTGAGAGGCTTTGAGCCAAACTTAATTTGGACTCACTGTCCCAAACATGATTTTTGTCTCCGGGTAGAAACACCTGTGAAGGACAGCAGTGGTTCAGCTACGAACTGGCCGTGTTTGTTGTCAGTTTGGGGCTAAAATGTATGGTGCAGCCAGTCTGAGGCTGAAGATCTGAAGCGTTGAACAATAAAAAGTGTCGACTGTGGAGAATTTTGTATTTTTCATACCACAGTTATTCATATTTGATGTTTTATTTGAACTTCAGCGAAATCCGCTGCCACTGTTTTCCCTGTTCTTGCCTGCTTGTCAACAAATCAACTTTCTCCTGACACACACAAGAAATGAGAAATTAAGCAGAACGAGTCACTTGTTAAAACTTGTAAACCTCTCAGCAGCAGACACATTAATATAAGACAGAGATTAAGGACCATAATTCCCTTTGTTTAACAGGGCAAATGATGAGAAGATGAAAATGATTAGTTTCACTAATTGTGTGATGATGTTTGCTCTGTTGAAAGGATTAGTTGTGGGTTATTAATTGATGGCTTATATTAATGTATACAAGTCACATACTTTTTGCTGCCATCCAGACTTGTAAATTCCTGCTGGTTATCGGGGTCTCAGAAACAAAACAGGAAATGAATCTTCAATCAATTAAAATACTTTATCTTAAATAAAACCTGGCCAATAAAATCTGTTTCACTCTGAAACAATGAATCCACTCCCTCTGTGTACTTTTTGCAAGACGACACGTGATGATGTTTTTCCAAACAGCTTTACTTTAACACATTAACTAATTTATTGTTTTTGAGAGAAGCGGGAACATTTATTTATTTTTCTAACGAATTTCCTGGGAAGCAGTTCTGCTTCTTCCTCACTGGGCCTCATCCTCTCAGTTATTGTTTATCTGAAGCAGTTTTTGTCCTCCACAGGTACCAGATGGCAGCAGAAGAGGGCAGCATAGAGAAGAAGAAAACGGTGCGTACATTCAAATTCACTCCTGTATGTCTGTGACGATTCGTTGCTTCCCAGCGGTGGAAGAAGTGTTTTCTATCATGGCCTCAATACTTGGCCTCAAGTTAAATTTCAGAATGAAAAACAAAGTGCTTCACCCTCTCCACCCTAGTAGTCCCTGCACCAGAACCACCAGTATCTATCATTAAAACACAGCCTGCTGCCATGTTTAGACCTGCTAATTAATGCTGCTGCTGCCGTTAACACAGACGCACAGAAGTCGAACTCCATTCAGTGAGTCCTGTATCCCAAACGTGCCACATTTTTTAATCTGAAAAGCTTCGACACTTTCTATTTTTAATTCACAGAGGGGAAAACTTCACCCATCAGCAGCATCTCATTCCCCATATTCATACGAGTATAAACTACTGCGTAGACCCACATGCTCTGCTGCATCATTTCTTAACATTTTCCCAAAAACTATGTGGACATGCACAGACCAAACCCTCGTTCTCTCTCAGAATTTGGAGTTCAGTGACCTCACTTGCTCTTTGTTTACTCCGTTTCTGTGTGGAAATCTCGACTGTAGTAATGTGACTCATTCTGAAAGCTGATTAAAAGCCTTATTAAGGGAACTCCAGCTGTCAGCTAATAACAGAGCAGTTGAAAGGATAATATTTGGCCTTTCAAATGCAGTGTTAAAATATAAACCCTAAACTGCTCTCAGTCTGGCGGAGACTCAAATAACTGCTTGGAGACGATAATCTTGGAAACATCTCCAGCATGCAGCAAGCTCCAGCAGTGAAATTATTCTGTTATTGCTTTGGGCATCAGCTGTTCTGCTGCACTGATAACAAGGAGCCTCCGTCACACCTGGTCAGTGTGGTGACTCGGGCCCTTTCCACACACGGGAAGCCTTTTCTACACTTTTGACCCCTTTGTTTCTTTTAAGTCATTGAAAATGAAGTAAAAAGTAAAAACCTTCTAAGTAACTCTGACATTTTTTGTTCTTGCAGCATCAGAGGTGTATGTCTCTTTAGTGTAAGGGCATTTTCTGTAGTGGTGGATGTGAACCAAATATTGTTTCTGTTAATCTTATTATCTGCAGTTTGTACATGCTTTCTCACAAACGCACACGTGTTGTTGTTGTTGTAGTAGCACCACACTGCCTGTCCAAACATCACTCACTTCTTCCCCTCTCAGCTGTCTTAGGTGGCCTGATAATATTTTCTTGCTCAGCTTTGATGCTGCTGTCGTCATGATTTGTCACTATATAAAGAAAATAGAATTAAACTAGGCTTCTGATTGGCCAACATTTCTGTAGAGTTGGTTAAATCATCACCTGTTGCTTTGTAATTTTTGTTTAGATGTGGATGGAGCTATTTTTCACAATGTATCCTTGTAGGTGGGATGTTTTTTTAGAAAGTAAAGTGGAAAACACAGATGTAACTGTGGACGTAGCTTCAGGTTAAACGGGCGGCTTTATACGCCGGTCACTCTTTGCTTTGAGTTTACTTCTTAACCAAATTAAAGGCTCTGATTTGATATTTAATGAGCCACTTTTTACAGCAGGTCTCAGTTACTGTGTATATCATGTGGGTTAGTTCTGCAAGACTTTGGTTTGAGCTACCTGGTCTTTTTTTTTTTCTGTTTTTGTTTTAAAGTTCTTGTAAACAGTATCAGAAAAGTGGATCCAACTACATGGTCACTATGTTAGGGCCACGACTGTGAAACTGCTTTATAACTACGTGCAGCCAGAGGATTTATATAAGCAAAGTTTTCTTGTTGATCCTCATCAATACAAAGAAAACTCTGCTGCCTCTAAAACCTTAGACCCTCCTGTGCGATGAGGTCCAGAGAAGTGATCGGTCCGTAGGTGGTGGGTTTTGCTGATCTCCTCTCTCACACCTTCCTAACCCTGAAAACTTGAGCTTAAACCTGAAGTTGCCTTGTAAAGCCCAAACCCCGCCCCCTCTCCCTGGTATTTTCTACCAGGTTGCAAAACATCTCATCATTAAAGACAATCTTGCATTCCTTCCCCACGTCAAACTTCTCAGGGTGTCAAATCTGTTGTTGTTGTTCGTGTAAATGCTGAATGGCAGTTCTGTCGAATTTCTCTGGCAATCCCTCATTTCCTGAGAGGAAGACTGGAGCTAAAGGTGTTCCTATCAAATCCAATCTCTAAACTAAACATCAGATGTAGATACCAGCCCGGGAGGCTTATCAGGAGATTGGTATTTATCCAGGTTCAGGCTCTGTGCAGTTCTTTGTGAGAGTTTTTATTTTTTAAGGTTTCCACCTCCCTCCCCTTTACCTTTTTCACATTTCCTGTCTTTATTTTCCCTCCTTTCCCTCATCGACTGTCTGTTTCTGATTTTCTCTCCCTCCTTCCTTACCTCCCCGCCCCCTCACCCTTCGCCCCCTTCACTCCCTCTCCTTCCTTCCCTCCTTCCTTTCCTCTGTGTCATAGAAAGGGGGGGGTGGGCTAGTTGCTTCATTCTGCTTCATTCTGATCACTTCTCAAGCCTCTCACATCTGGGACAGCCTGTAGCACTTCCAGCCGGTCAGCAGACACCAGCACACACACACTTTCACAGCATTTTCAACCGGACAGCCAGGTCGTCTGCCTCACACTCAGGTTTTTGACACACACACACACACACAAAAGGAAAAAAGTTTTTCTAGCTTTCTTTTCAGCTCCAGGTTTATAGATGCGCATGCAGAGCAACTCACGGCTCTTTTGTCTTTCATGCAGGACTTCCTGTTTCCTTTTCATGTCTTTTCCTTTTGTTACCTAGCTCAGACTGTGCACACTCTGCTTGCAAGAATGCGAACATGTAGTTTAATGTCAGTGCAGATGCTGTTTGATTTAGTTTAAATGTTTTTAGCGTCATTCAGAAATCGGAGAGTCAAAGTGGCGTGTGTCCAGCATTGATGGAATTTATTGACTAAACTAAAAACAGACTGAGAGCAGCTAGCATCCCTCAGTGGGAGTCTCCTCTGCCAGAGCCTCAGAAATTGTGAGTCATCATAGTTTGTTGTGTGATTGTTTGTGTGGTTGGCAGTAAAAATGAGGGTTATCTTCTCTGTGGTCTCTGCTGTGTTTGAATTCTTCACCCAGCAACCTTTTCATCTCATTGCATCTGCACGATACACAAAACTAGAGCTGGTTAACTCTCAAAGTTAACCAGCAAGGCATGGATGGGAGGTTTTGTGAAATGTATGCATGCAGACTTTAATTAGATTGCATTGTAATGTTTTGCAGTGAACCATGGAGTATTAAGATTTCCTGCTGCAGAAGCCTGAAGGCAGATACTTGGTGCCCAAGGTGACGATAAAAACGTCTGAAATGACAGATAAGAGCTGGACTAACTCGTGTTTAGAACAACCGTCATAGATAAACGAGGCATCTGAGTCTTAAATGACCAAAACAACAGAAAGCTACAGCTACAGTCTGGTCAGTCCCAGGTTCTTGTAGTTCTTGTATCTCTTCATTCTCGTGCATTAAAGTCCAGCTCATTGGGTGATTTATTTACTGAGTGGAAACATCTTTACTGCTGATTCATTTTTAAGCAGACACTCAACAGGTTTTCTGATTCAAGATTCTTAACATATAGAGTCTATATTTGTTTTTGTGACATTTTTCAGTAAATAATATAAATTAATAGACTTTTTATGCTTAAATCAGTTTTTTAGGCTCTTGTGACCTGGAGGCTTAAAGCCAAACTCGTCAGGTGATTTAACAGTTGATTAATTTGCACAAACATCAGACGTATTCTAGCGTGTACTCCCTCTAAAAATGTGATGCTACACTTGTTTTGAATGGTTATCTGGACAAAAATTACACTTGAAGCTTACCATCAGATGACTTTTTTTTCCCCAGGACTTTCTTACAATAACAGAAAACTGCACTTGCACTGCAGCGCATTACAGACTTGTGCATCTGACCCACATCGAGTTGTCTTTTCAGATATGGATCTTTTCTTGTTTCCTGACACACAAACAAAATATGACAGCAGAAAGGTTTTGGATGTATAATCAGAAATGCTCTGTATTGTTTGGAAATATGTTTCAGTCTTTGCATATCCAATATTTTTATGTCCATATCTTGTTTTGTTTTTTGAGGATGGGAGGAAAATGAACCTAGATGGTGTTAATTAAATTGACATTGAGATAAAGAGTCTTAAGATTTATTGAAACTAACAGTTATAAAACTGTTTCACCTTTGATGCTACAGAGGTAAAAAATTTAACCGAGTGACTGTTTCCTGTTCAGGTTGTGGAAGCTCTACCCTCGACACTGTGTGGCGGGAACCTGAGTGCTTTAAAGAAACGCTGGGAGCAGCAGCAACAGCAGGAACCGCCGTCCATCCAGAGATCCCAATCTCAGGCCCCTCTGACTCCAGTCAGCACGTTACCAGGCTCCAGATCTGCACCTTCATCCCAAATCAAGCTTCAGCAAGACTCCCTAAAAACTACAGTACTCTCACAGGACCAGGATACAGAGATCCAGGTTCACAGAGTAACCAGAGAGACCAGCCAGGACATGACGGACATGGAGGCGAAGCCCAGCAGAGATTCAGAGGAGCAGGAGGGAGCGGCGGCATCGGCAGCTGAAGTGCCCGAGTGCGAGAAGCCCAGCATCCCCCTCAACAGCCTCAAGATGATGTTCGAGAAAGGAGAAAGCCCAGAAAAGGCAAGTACTGCTTCTCTGTGAGTTTGCCCTCATTTCAACTTTTAGGCGTTTCTGTTTCAGTGAAATATATTTTTATTTTCAGTCTTAATATAGAAACTTTGAAAGTAGAGTAAGCTGTGGAATAAAATCTTCATGAGTACCTAGTTTAGCTTCGTGTGCCTTCCTCTGATGAAGCATCATACATTAAAATGAATCAGAAATTGAGAAGATAAGTTAGTAGTCTGGGCTTCCTAAAACTGTCCACTTGTTCTCAAAGAAGTCAGATCCCCCCCAGTGCCGTCATGCTGATAGTCACATGGTGTAGCCCCACTTCACATCCTCCTCCTTTAAAAGAAACACACACTCAGCTGACTCGCACATTTCTCTCTGCAAAGATCCCTGAGAGATCTCTGCTTCGTGCTCCCCGAGGCAGCTAATTGTTGTTTGTGGAGCATAAAAGTCGAGGAATTTGACGTCCAGTCATGCATCAGCTCAAGGCGTGTAAAATGAAAAGTGCTCGTACTCCAAAGTGTGGCACATTAACAAGAGCCACGCTGTTTCCTCAATAGAGAGCGACCATTTTATGACGAGCCACTGTGAGGCTTTCAGAGGTGGACTGATGAGTCCGAACTCGATGTGCTTTACAAATTTAAATTTGGGGTTTAGCCTTTAACTACCGTGACCTCCCAGTTATGTAAATGTAAAAATACTGAAATAAACATGACCACTTATAAATACACCAGCAATAATAAAAGTAATAGTTAGAAATTCTAAAATACAAATACTAAAAAAGACAAAAAACGGTTAAAATAATAAAAATACTAATATAACAAAAACACTTCTAGTTAAAGGGCTCATTACAAACTGGAACAGTAATTAAAAATGTGGTGATTAGACACTAAATATGGAAAAAACTTCATATGTGTGAGCTAATGAGTGCTTTAATAGTGGTGAGTTAAATATTTAAGACATGACCACATAATATTTATTAATAAAGATGTGGAAATGAAAGCATGTATGACCTTCTCAAGAACGCCACTAGAAAGGGAGGAAAAAATTCATTTAGACACGGTATGATTAAACGGCTTACTTGGAAATAAAAGCTGTGTCCAGCTCCCGGGGGGGGGGCAAATACACCAGGACATAGGAAATTTTGAGACATCTGGCTCTAAATATCAGAGAGATGAGATAAGATTTGATTTAGATTACTGGGAAAATAAGTGAGTCATCAGCATAACAATAAAATGGGCGTTAATAATGGGACCCAGTGAAAGACGTGTGCTCTGCAGTTCTTCTCAGTCCTACAAAATCAACAACTCCACTTACTGTTGATTCACTTTCACTCAGTTTTGACAGAGGTTCAATTTTTCTATTATTAAATTTGATTGTTTGATGTTTGTGGTGCTCAGTGGGAAGAAGACCTCAGTATTTAAAAATGTTACAAATGTATAAATTGTCATTAGGCCAGAAAGGATAAACTGTTGACAAAAAGGTGAAAATGGTGAATTTGTTGGCTTTCTTTGGTTTATTTCTTGTCATCTTGGTTACCCCAAGAGGCTTGGTTCTTCCCGAGGTTTCTTCCAGTTTTTCCTTCCCTTTATCTCCATGTGTTTGCTCTTTTTTTTTTTTTTTTTTCTCTCAAGTTTCAGCTTTCGTGTTCATGCTGCTCCCAATGTTTGGAGGAGCAGGTGGACGGCTCAGTTTTCAGCTGATGCTAACATGCTTTAAAGCAGCGGTCCCCAAACTGCTTATGTCCGACAATATTTTCACAGACTGGCCTTTAAGGTGTCGCGGATAAATACAACAAATTAAAACCAGTACCGGTACCAAAAAAACGAAGATTTATTTCAAACACACGGGAAAAGATCCAGGGAAACAGAGTTGACGATAAAAACGATAAAAAAAAAAGATTAAAAACCATAAATTTCATACCCGAGCCTCAACTCTCGCGGCCTGGTACCTAACGATTCATGCACTGGTACCAGTCCGAGGCCCGGTGTTAGGGACCGCTGCTTTAAGGTGCTTCCATATACTGATTCTAATTCTGTTGTGAAATTGGACATTTTATAATGTAGGTCAGTGGGGATGAACTCCACCTTCAAGTGGCAATTTGAGGAAGTGCAGCTTTGGTTTTCAGTCCAGGAAGAGATTAAATTAATATCCAGGTGCCATTAATACAAATTAATGGCACCTGGATATTAAGGTCTTAATGTGGCACAGAGGAGGAAGATGCACAGATAATGCTGAGCAGGATTGACTCTCTCAGTTTTGGCTTAAGAGTCTGATTCTTCATGGAAACTTTTTTTTTTTTTTTTTGTTAACAAAGGACAAAGAAGGGGTTGTAAGGAAACATGGGATGAAGAAACGTGCAGTAAAACGTGGCGTTTAAACAAAGACATCCGCCACTCTCCTCTCCACACCCGCCTCCTATGTGGGCTTTTAAAAAGTGAGATGAAGGAGCACTCTGGGGAGCTGGAGGGAAGGAGTCTTTTTATTGCTCGCTGCATAGTTGTCCTTCCAAAGGAGGGCTTGTTTGGGGAAATCCTCGAGCTGAAATACAGGATCTATACAGTTCTGTAGACACAGTGTCCGGGGCTTGTACAATAGGCTCCACTGTAGGGCCGAGGCGGGCTCTCTGCTTCTTTGTTGAGCTCCCCTTCACGGGGCAGATGATGTCATGGTGCAGCAGGCTGGCAGACTCATGACTGCAGACAGCTGATCTGCACTCTGAGCCTCGTCAGACAGTCTCCCCCCAAGGCCGTCAAAGCTCTCCGCCTCCCCTCCCCACCTCATCAATCACCCTTGTGCTCCACTCTCTGCTCCTCAGCTCCACCTCGCCCCTGTTTTCTCTCTTAACCCTCACTGCCACCCATCAAAGACCTCCACCCTTCTTTTCTTTGAAGTCATGTTATCTTGGATGGCAATTCCTTTGAGGTGAATGGTCTAATACCCCTAATGTCCCCTGGCTTTTTCTCGCACTGTCATGAGCATTTTCATAACAACTACTGAATATATTTGGTATGAAATCATGGACTGATATCAGCAATCACTAAAGCTTTGACCAAAATGTGTTCTCCGGACACCAAAATGTCAGTTTTGCACTTAAGCATTCAGGTCCAGGTCAAAATCATCATCATAATCTCTCCTTTTACAGTCTTAAAAGTGTTACTTTATTTTTATTTTTTTAAGTACATATATTATAAATTTCCACTGTGTGCTGACTGGCGCTGACATAGGAAAAGTGTAAAAGCAACAAAAACTTGGCTGTTCGGCCAAGCATGACGTGTGGTGTATTTTGCACAGAAAGTGTTTCAAACAAGCAGCAAAATGAGTAATCCCAATGCTCCTGGACTCGGAAAGTCCCCAAGTGATAAGACGGCTTATATTGGCAAGTTTGGATTCATTTCGGATAAATCTCAGATCATTATGGAGATGCTAAGCGCTCTTTATCTTGGACCTAACTTTCCTTTGGTTTGTTTTTAGTACTGCTATACTATTAGCTGAAATTTGATGTTGTGATGTTTGCACATGAGGTGGTCCTCAGCGAAAATTAGTATTTAGTACTTTTTCTGCGTAAATTGATGCACGATAAGTTTGTTTTTGCAAATATGGTATTGTCTGCCAATCAATCGACTCCTTCATTCTGCATGCTGAAGTTTTCTTGGAGTTGCCCCTTATGAATCGGTGTGAGTGGATGTTTGAACACATGGGCGTAGATAAAACCGTGTGCTTTAAGTGCTTAACTCTATAAGTACCACTCCATTTACCAGTAAATGAGTCTGAATTTAATTAAAACCTGATGCATGTCCTAGCATTCTGCTAATGCAGGCTGATTTTTGTAGAAATTGTCTGCTGCTGCTTGCTTTATGCCTCATATCAAAGGGGTGGGGATGCCTAATAATAAAATGGAAAAAACCTCTGCATTTGTCCAACTGTGGACACACATTAGCAAAAAATATCACCATCGTGTGAATTACTGGGAGTCCTAGATGGTGTGACAGACAGACGTAGCTTTGGGATCTGACAAATGAAGCCAGTGTGGAATTGCTTTCATTATTTTAATTTAACCCCCGTAAATATTTTCCTGATGATTTTATGGGCTCGGTCACTAGTTTTGAGTCTGAGATTTAATTAGCCAATATGTGACATCACGGTGTTTCAGCCTATTTTTTTTATACCATCTTTAGTAACAGAATCGATATTCATTACCTATAATTTGGGGGATATTTAGGAAGATTTACTCAAACAAAATCGACTTTCTCCAGCCTCATCGTCGTCTGTGTGACGCACGTTAGCATCATCACTGTGAGCATGCTCACATTGGCCTCTCTGAGCTAAAAGCTAAACGCACTAACAGATCGGTAAAGAGTTTGTCTGCGTTCATTCCTCCAGCTCTTATCTAAACACCCCCCTCTACATCCACTCCCCTCTCTGGGCCGACTCGATGCACTCTGAAATTAATTGACCCTCACCCCTCCTCCCTCCCACACAGCCCAGCTCAGCCCCAGCCTCCCTATCCTCCCTGAGTCACCTCCCTGAGTCACCCCCCCTTACTGCACCAGCTGCTGCTTCTCCGCCTCCCTCCTGCCCCACATTGCTCCTCTCTGTAGGCCCAAAGCTTTATTCTGATGCTGGGGGGCCGTGAAACACTTAAACAAGAAAAAAAAGAAAAGAAAGAAAGACCATCTGTAAAACCACGGCACACTCCCGTCATCATCCCCACCTTCATCCGACCACACCCCTCTTTGAGCAGCACCCCCTAGGAACACCTGCTCCTTGTCGCCTCGAATATTCCCACCCACCCTGCCCTTCATCCTCCTCCCCCTCCCCTAAAGCCATCTCCAGAGGGTCCTACCCTACATCTCCCCTGCGATAAGCCACAGTCTGTGCCTCCCCGCTCTGGAGCTGCAGGTCTTGCCGGTGCTGGATTCAAACACACGATCAAACTCCGTGAGAACCGCCTTCCCCTCGGTCTCGCCGCCGACTCCTCATTCTCTGTGGCTTTTTTGTCCTCCCTCTTCATTTGTCTTCGCGAGAGGTAGCTATGACATATGGTGTTTGTGGCTTTCTTTGTTTGGCTCTGAGACAGTCTCCACTTTTACTTTCCCTGCTTGTTATTTTATTGACTTCTGTGTTGGACGAGGATGTTTGCGCAGCAGCTGAAAGGGGCCTTTTAAGGCTTCTCAGAGTCCACTTTATGGACTTTATCAGTAGCTCCTTTCAACTGTGTCAGCTCACTTTAAAAACAGTGTTATTGTGTGGCTTGAACTGGGTATATTAACACCTTTAAAGGGTGTTAACTGATGCCGCAGGTGCCTTCCTGCTCTTTGTTTGGGTAAGTCTTAGTGTAAGAAGAAGTCGTTGTCTCTGGTAGACTCTGGTGTGTGTGAGGTGGGGTCATGAGGGGAACTGAAGCTCGCTCGGTCTGTCTGTTTAGGAGCTTTAATAGTATCAGGATTAGCATCAGATTCTTTGTCTGGCCCACTGATCCAGCCTTTCGAGACACAACCTGGCCTCGTATGCTTGTTTACATGCCACTCAACCCCTCATGCACACACATGCATGCAAACCAGTCTCGGACCCCCCTCCTCCTCATCCTCCCCTTCATCCACAAAGCTGCACCTCCGGTCTGTGGAAGCTAATCCACCCGGGGGAATAGATCCATTCTTATGAAGATGACTGTTTCCTTTGTTGTGATTCGTTTCTGTTCTTAACGCCCCGCTTAGGGCCTGAGTGTTGGTGTGTTTTCCTGTTCACAGCAGATGATTCAGTTCTTTCTTAACCATAATGTGCATTATTAATTATTGAACTCACTCCTGACTCAGACTCTCAGATTTGCCCCTTACCCGCCCTCAGATTACATCATCTGTGATGATCTGGTTGTCACTGCTCAGTTTTTAAAGGGGTAGAGGTTAAGCCTAGAGGTGCGAGCTTTGGAAATCCTGCTTCTTTAAGCTGTTATTATCTTTTTTTTTTTATTAGAGTCATGTGAGTTATTCAATGTGAAGAGAATTATCTGATTTTGCAGTTTCTCTCATTTTGCTGGAGGATTTAACACCTTTCCTATCACCTTTTGCTGAACTCTCACCACTTTTTTGTAATTGTGACATTCTCTGGCACCATTTAGTGAGCAGCAGTTGAACATTGTGAAGGTTTTCCCACAAAGAGGGAACACGAAAGTTTAAAGGATGAGGCTGGACTTTCCCAGTGCAACACTTTTTTTTTTTTTTTTTTTTGTGGACGCTGTCTCCACTTTCATTTACTTTAGACAGGGTGGACATTTGCACTGAGTTGACCTCAAAAATGAAATTTTCTTATGTGTTTAATGTAAACATCCATCTGGGTCCACGTCACAGGGCCGTAGTCTGAGCAGAGATGCTCAGGCTTCCCGCAGGTAGCACAGTAAGGTATTCCCAAGCCAACTAAAAGACTAAGTTTCTCAAGCATGTTATGTGTGCGCTCCGGGGTTTCATCCAAGGTGTGCATGCCAGAGATGCCTCACCTGGAAGTTGTCCAGGAGACATCCTAATGAGAATGAGAATCACCTGAGCCTCATTTCAGTGTGGAGGAGTAGCAGCGTTACTAAGCCTTCCTGAACGACTGAGCTCTTCACCTTATCTCTAAGACTGAACCCAGACGACCTTCAAAGAAAGATCATTTCCACCACTTGTCAGCGATCTTTCCTTCTACACCCAGTTCGAGGCCATAGATGGTGGGAAAGAAATCGACTGGTAACTCGAAGCGTCACTTCCACGTTCAGCTCTCTTCACCAAAACGGATCACTGCAGACGCTGCACCAACATATAAAAAGTCTTTGAAGACCAAAAACTCTCCAGTGTGTAGTTTAAGGAACGCATCTGTCATATCAGGCGTTTAGCACTTTGTTCTAAAACATCTTTACACAAACACAGGTTCACGGTCAGTCTAACTGAAAACTTGTTCTTGTCTTTTCAAAATACGTACAGTTCCCACTCACTGACTCTGTGGCACATAACAGATAAGATGTACAGATAATGCTCGTTGGAGGTTTGAACGCTTGTTAAATAAATTCTTCTTTCACCTTCATGCATTTATTTTTTTAGAGAAGATAAAGTGGAAATGCATAATGTGTTACACAAATGAGGTTTAACTTGTCTCAAACATACTTTCATCCAGTTTTTTCCATGATGTAAGGCCACTCTGCCTCAGCTTTATGTTGTGAAATGTTCCTGAGCTCGACTTGCCGAAGCCTGCAGAGCTCCGAGCCTGTCAGGACTCGGGCCGAAGCCAAAATCCTCCCCGTGGCCCCTGCAGCCTAAAGGGTAAATGTGCTGTGCCACTGTTTGTCCCGTTGCGTAAGCCGTACCTTAAATGGCATGAGACGGATGATTTTGTGCCCTGAAGTTTGGGGGAGATGTCCGACTGGGGAATTCCCCACGTTCTGGGCAGATGCTCCTTTGTTATAAAGCAGCAGGTGTTCTTTTCTGCCCTGCAGCAGAGAGGTGATCGGTTTGTTTTCTGGCTGGTGGCTGAGGACAGACGGGGTGTCTTGTCTCAGACACTGAGCTCATAAGGGGATTAAAGTGGTTTGGACTGCACAAACACTGTGCCGCTCTTGACCTCTGTGATTCTCTTACCTTTGCATTTCCTCGGTCTCTCTTTGATCTTTCTGATGGCCGGGCTTTAGCTTGCAGCCTGTTGGCTCTACCAGGTAAAACATGTGAGCATCAAAGGACTGCATGTGTTTTCATCTCTTTGCCTTATGTCGGTTTGTTTTCTTCATCTGTCTGTTTTTACGTTGCAGGCATCCAGAGAGCAGACAGGCCGAGGAAACACTGGCAGCATGGACCAACTACTAGGAGGTACATGCTTCTCTTTAATGTGCTTTCAGGGTTTTTAGGGGGCAGTTTGTTTGAGAGGTGATCGACAACACACACCAAATGACCTAGACGGCAACGGCTGATGTGAAATTAGTGTTGCATGTTTCTTATTATGTGCTTTATTCTATCTATGAGCGAGCCTCTCATTTCTTTTTAGATGTGGACAAAATTTTAATGTCATCAAATACCAAAAAAGTAAGCGACAGTTTTATTATTGGCAGAATGGAAACCTTCTGTAATACACATCTCAGCTGAATGTAAGTCGGTGAATGGCTTCATCTTCAAAAACTGCTGTCGGTGGATAAAAAGACAGCTGTACGCTACTTCGCACCTCTGCCGAATCTTAAAATATCCTCCACACCACATGCGACTCAGACGGCGCACTCAGTCATTTCATTGGCTAATGGTTCATGGTGGTTTTAATTTAAAGAGGAAGTGAAACTCTTTGACATGTAAGAGGCAGGTCATCCTTTTTTCTTTTCTTTTTTTTTCTTTTTTAAATGACTGAGGAGAAACCTGAGAAAACGAGCCCCTGCATGTGACCTTAAAGGGCTCATTTTTAGTAAACCCAGAATCCGTGACATAACCTCCTCAGTAGAGCGAAAGCTGCTGACTCTGCGGTCCACTTCAGCTTTATAGAAGCGTGTTGTTGCTGCTCTTCTCATTGTTTAGGTTCATGATTAGCTGTCTTATCAATCTTGTATACGGCTACGGTAGAAATAAATAAATAAATGCACAGATGATTAATTTCCTAGAATTCAGGTATAAACCAGAAGTGTGGCTCTCTGCTAACAAATTGGTCAACTCTGAGACGATCGTGATAGTTTTGATATTTACTTGTAGCTGAGTAACATAAGCACCAAATAAAGTAGATGCTTAAGTGACCTGATGAAGCAACAGCTAATACTTGGATATTTGCTCCCAGGCTTTTTGTTTTGCACATTGTTTTGCTGAGCTTAAAGCTTTATTATTGTCAATAGCTGTTAGGTATCTGGCGCATTTTGGCAAATGCCCTCCCTCTATTTTAATCTCTTTACCTGCATATAATGCAAGCCTGCTCAAATGTACTTTCTAGGCAGAGCAGTTTTGACCAAACAGAATCAAGTAGATCCCTTTGAGTTCTGTTTACAGAGATTATTTTTATTCTTGAGCATCATGCTGTCTGGCTTAAAAAGAGGCTGACTTTAAACAGCTTGTATCAGGAAAATGATGAAGGTCTGCAGTAAGAGCAGTCAGTTGGTGAATAATACTTCGGTTTTAATGTTTGGAGTCACATTTGAGTCCCCTGATGTGATATAAATGCAGAGTTCGGCCTCTTTTAGCTCAGTTTTGGTCTCAGCAGCTGTCTGACTTTTGTGATGACAGCCAAAAAAGGCACCTCGTGTGCGTATGCAGTCATTTTAACCACATACAGTAAAAACATGAGCGATGGAAAAACAAACGGAAAGACATCTGCTATGTCAAAGGTAAACTGGAGCTCTTCGTTAACGGTGTCAGATTTACAAAGTCTTTGGGATTTTTCTTTACAAAGAGTCTCTTCCTGCTATCTTCCTGGATGGATTACATCCTTCCCCGAAATGAAAAAGCTCAGAAGTGACGACACGGGCTGCTGTGTAAGCGCTGTGATCAGCCCACTGCCTAAGAGAGCACAGGAAGAGACAAACCCACAGTTTCCCTCCACGCTGCACGCAGCTCCTGACCCCGTGTTCCCGTCATCAGCCTGCATTCACAGCAATTAATGAACTGTAACAAAAAAAGTGGCGTCTGCAGGTTACAGCAAGCACAGAAAACACTGTTCAGACATGATGTGCCCACAAAGATGAGTTAAAATAGCTGAAGTGTTTGTTAGGCAATAACTTCTAGTGTTGTGTGTTTTTTTGCAGATGGAAGCCTCGCCGAGTCCACGCCTCTCCGTGATCGGATGGCCCTCTATCAAGCAGCCATCTCCAAACAGGAAGTCCCTCCCGCTTCAGTCAATGTGAGCTTTTTGTGCCTTACTGGAAACTTTCATTTCTGGTTTATAAATTTCTAATAAAAGTGAGATTGGTGGAGTATTCATGGTTAGTGAATTTGAAATAATCCTATTTAATTGTCTTGGAGCTGAATATGAAATAACACAAATCAACCAGAGAATTTAAAAAATGTGCCCTTAAAAGATCTGCATACCTTCACATTATAAAATAATTGGGTTAAGTTACAGAGGATGGACATTCAGTGGCCTGAGCGAGCCCTGCTGTGAAAAACATGCTTCAGCTGTTATCTTTTCCTCGACGTGAAACAGGAAATGAATCATGCATGACCTTTGGGTGCATGACGCTTGTAACACGAGCCTATTTATTATTTAGACAGCGCAGTTAAGATTGCAGAATCACACTGCCCGCTGACAAAAAGCTAAAGTATTTCCAAACAAACAGTGTAAATCGGTCTCTGTGGAGCCGAGCTGGGTTGTGAACTCTGTGCCATCACCACCACACCGATGTTCCTGAATTATTCCAGGCCTGAATGGACACCCGTGGGGCAGAGCACTGGGGAATTTTGTATTTTCTAGGATGATTTTTGGAGACAAACTAGCTAATGGAAGCAAGTTGAAACAAAATGACTCCTTACATGTGATCCCAGCAAAGATATTTGCATGATTAAGATGCACATGTAGTAATTGTGTTTTTGTGGACCTACTTTTTCCTGGAGTTGTTGTTGCTGTTGACCAGCTGCATTATTGGTCAACAGGCAGTGACTGCTCTCTCTGATATAGGTTTAAACATCTGTTTTGTATACTTAAAAATTACTTGGAGCCAAATGGCACATATACCTAAGACACTGCAGTCCCACACAGTGTGCAGCATTGTGGATGCTCTGCTAACAATAACCCTACAGGTGATACCCAGTAGGTTTATCTCCTATGAAGCAGGTGATGCCGATGGCTTATATTCCGTTGTTAACTTTCCACTCGTCCTTCTTGTTTTGCTCAGGATGATCAGCTGGATGGTTTCAGTGGGAAGCAGAAGGAGAACGTCCCCCCGTGCACTCTGGACATGGTGAGAGTTTATAGCCTGAAGGTGTTTTTGTTCCAGTGCATCAGTTTCGGCTCATCTCGACACGCATTTATCTAAACGTGTGTCAGTGTGTGATGTTTTTTTGTTTTGTTTCTTTCACATCTCTTCTCCCGTTTCAGAGTCCAGAGTCTGAACCGAACACCAGGAGAATTTTCACCTCAGAGACCAACGGTAAGTTCTGCAGATAATTCGTGATGAAAAGTTGAAGTGAGGTTCTCACGTCTCGGTATGAACTGTCCGTCCTTGGCTTTAGTTTGTAATCCTGTAAGTGGAAGGGCTTTATCAAATATGCAGATGGCTCCCTCTAGTGTTGGTTCTGCATTACTCCCTTTCTTTTTTTTTTTTTAATTTTTTTTCTTATTTTGCTCTCTCAGGCTCAGGACCCGGCACTCCTGCGTCCTCCAATCAGAAAGACTCGTCCCAGTCAAAGACTCCCAGGGTGAGCCCTCACAACAAACATTTACACCTCACACACACCTGTGCACCCTACACTAATCTCCACCTCCTTATTTTTATTCTTAGACTTTAACAGAGTAGCTTTGGGGAGGGTTGATGGGCTCAGCAGTCATTGTTGGTGCCCATATGTGACTAAAAATGGGGGGAAATCATGTTTATGCGTGTGCAGAACTTCCGTCTGCCGGTGAGGGAGACCTGTGCATCGTGCCTGAAGACTGTCTATCCTCTGGAGAGGCTCGTGGCCAACCAGAACGTTTACCACAGCTCCTGCTTCCGCTGTTCACACTGCAACACCAAACTCAGGTGAGGCCACAGCAGATCGGGTCAGACAATACACCCAGGCAAACATTTACAAAGGATTTTACTGCATTTAAAGCTTTTCTGCAGGGTTACTTGGAGAAAAAAAACCCCTCTAAATTAAACTTTATCTCGAGGTCCTGTGTTCCCAGTAATCTAAAGAATTTAAAGATATGTTCTGCTGTTTATTTTGATTCTATTTATTCCATCAAAAATATCCAATAACCTTCTCAAAACTACTCAAAAGTACCATTTTAACCTGTTATGAACCCACGTTAACAATCTCTTTCAAACCATTCCTGATCAAGACTTTGACTTCTTTTTAGAAGAGGTCTGTTTTCTCTAAACTGTCCTTTGTTTTGGTCTAGTTTGGCAAATTATGCCTCCCTGCACAACAGCGTCTACTGCAAGCCGCACTTCTCCCAGCTCTTCAAGGCCAAAGGAAACTACGACGAGGGCTTCGGCCACCGGCCGCACAAGGAACTTTGGGAGGGCAAAAACGAGAGCGCTGAGGCCTCGCCGACATCTGTAACCAAGCCAACAGCCCAGAGCCCGGCCACACCCTCAGACCAGGAAAGCCCCAGTGTGGAGGACTCACCCTTGGCTAAAGTCAACGTCCTGACAGCCACCATGGAGGCTCTAGGACAAGGTTCCTCAGAGAAGGCTGACAAACCCACAGAGACCCGCAGGCTGAAGATCTCCTGGCCACCAAAAACTGAGCCTGAGGACACGCCCAGCCGCGGTGGAGCTGCCGCCAACACGGAGGTAGTCTCCACGGGTAAACCAATCAGAGCCAAGTGGCCTCCAGAGGAAGACTCCCCATCCACACCACCAGAGGAAGCCAGGGGCTCGCCTGTTCTGCGTCGAAACACCCCCCTGAAGGAGCGCAGCATGCCCTTCACCGCGGCAGCTCAACCTGACAGCCCTCCTGCTCCTGAGCCCAAAAAGCAGAGTGCACCGGTAGAGCGGCAGCCGAGTCCTGAACCCGCCAGCATGGACCTCCAGCACGGCGGCCAGTCGTCAGACAGCCAAACCCCCACCGAGGACAGCTGTGTAGATGTGCACACCAGCTCCGGAGAGGAAGAACAGGAAGAGGAGATGAAGAGCGAAGACGCTACAGACCATCATCTCCCCACAGAGGAGGATCTCGATGACGCTGCAGGAGGACAAGGTGAAGAGGAGGAGCAGATGGAGGAGGAAGACGGAGGCGTGCTGGAGGAAGACATGCCAGATGCTAAACTTCAGGAGACTCCAACTGAGCCGACTGCAGTCTCCTCTCCGGAGGCAGAGGTGGAGGCCAGCCGGTCGTCTCAGGACGTGGGCTTCTGGGACAGCGAGGAAGAGCATGAGGAGCTGACGGTGGAGGAGCTGATTAAACGTAACCGACACTACGAGGAGGAAGAAGAGGAGGAAGAAGGGGACGTATAAAGCGAATTTTCTGCTCTCGGCCAAAACGACGACATCCACGGACGCTTAACTGATCTTCTGCCATTCCTCCTTTTTCAGACAGTTTCTTCTTCTCTTCGTGATATAAAGTTGCAGCCGTGTCCAGAGTGAATTTTATTCGTGCCTCTTTCACGACATTTAGAATAATCAAAAATTTTTTAAAAAGATATTTAAAATGATTCCCCTTTAAATAAATATTTTTAACCCAAATGTTATGAGTCACAGAATAGATGTTTTTGTTTTGTTTTTTTTGTGTACGCGACTTTTGTAATTTTGTATTTTCATCGGATGCTTCATTATCAAACTGCTGTCATGAGAAACCGACTGCACGGTCTTATTAGACTGCAGCTCAGCTGTGACTGAAAAGTTTCTGAATTAAGACAAAGTAGAAAATAATAAGTTTGGTTTCTTTTCTCAGAAGAATCCAGCTGTGACTTTTGAGTTCTTGATCCCACAGATGGATGACAGTTAAAGGAAAAACCTACAGCTTTAATGCACCTTGGCATTGACTCAGGTAGCTTAATGGTGAGCGAGTTGAGAGCACGGTCTAAAACGCTTGTTCAGAATCTCCCATAGGCGTTCATTTGGCTTGAGATGTGTTGATTGTGAAAGCCGCAGCCTATGAGTAACTTTATTTTCACCCTCAAACCACTGTGAGCCCTCGTGTCCAGGTGGAGGCACTGTCACCCAGAAGAAGACTTCCACCAGGATGGAAATGTTACAGGTGGACCCAGACTAGCACACAGCCACCTCTCACTGCGTGGGTTAGGTTTTTGTTTTTTCCCTTTAATTTGTCACATATGTAACCATGAACGCATTGAACTGTAAGAGACTAATGATCATTTGTTTCCACTTCTGACAAGTTAAAACTGGACAAAATTATTGTAACATTTTAAGCCAGGGGACCAAACAGCCTGACCCACTACTGTATAAATAAACTCTGAGTATCTTTTGACATACTGCTTAAGATTGTTTTCAAAAACTGTGATGTACTTTTGTAATTTCGCATTAAAGTTTGGCTGATGTTTTATTTGGTTTCATATTATTCAGACATATCACAGAAATCCTAGTTAGCCTTGTAATGGCATCTATAAGCGGGAAAGACAAAGCAGTGTCAGAGGCAGATGGGAATGGCTAGAGAAACTCCCCTCCTACAGTCTTCTGCATCTGTACCCCAGACCAAAAGCTAAGATCCTAATCATGCAAGAATGACTTCACTAGCCTGAATTAGGAGTTCATTGTCCAGGAAAACTATCACTGAAACACAATAAAAGAAATATATACATACACAAATTAAAAAGGGACCACTGTTTAAAAACTGTGGTATTATTTTCATGTTTATGTGCACCTCACACACATTAAGTTCTCATGGGGTCTTTTATTTTGAAATCTGACCAGACTCTCCTTGGACCCTCCTCATCTGTTCTTTGCAGCGTGACCTGGCGTCAGTTGGGGGGGAAAATAAACAAGACCTGGCACCGTTTAAAGTGGTGCAGTGTGAATTACCACTTCTGGGAAGTGTCTGAAACTCACTGCGGTGGGTCTGGTGGGACTACAAGCGATCTGCTTTAGAGCCATAACGCAGTGCAGCTGCTCCAGGTGCATCCCTGAGGTTACGTGAAAAAGCAGCACGCTACAAGAACTTTTGACAAGTGGTCAAACAAGGAATTTAGACTCTTAAATGAAAGTTTTAATCTAAACTAAAGCAGCAGCCTTATTGCACAAAGGTTCTCATTATACAGGATCATATGCAGTTATGAGGAAAGTACATCTTACTGCTCCCATTAAGAGTGTAAGTAGCAGTCAGATACTAATCAGTCACTTGACCAAACAATCTGAAGTGCATCATCTTATGCTGAGAAACAAGTGAAAAACATTCAAGACTGCTGTCAATCTTCCCAGGAGCAGAAAACTGAAAAAGCAAAAGCTACAAGTGTGGCTGCCAGGAGGAAAAAAAGAACACGGCAGCACGGCTTAGTGGAGACTTCTGGAACAATGCCTCTTTAGAGACCAAAGTGGAGATGTTTGGCCATAATGCTCAGTGCCCATTTGGCAAAAACCAAACATGGCATATCAGCACAAACTCATACCAGCTGTCAGCGTGGCGGTTTGGGCTTGGTTTGCAGCCACGGGACCTGGGCACCTCGCAGTCATCGAGTGGACCATGAACTCCTCTGTGTACCAAAACATTCTAGAGTCGAATGTGAGGAGATCAGTCCAACAGCTAAAGCTGGGCCAAAACGGGGCCGACAGAGATCCCGAGCACAGCAGCAGGTCTGCAAACGAACGATAAAAAGAAAACGTCCTCCACAAGATTCACGTGAGAGATTCTTTAACAGGACTAAACATTATATTACTGGAGTAATAATTACTGATTCATGTATATAACGTGTATATCACTGTAATAATGGAGCTGGAGCTGAAATACTACAACATAATGTTTTAGATTCATATTTCAAATAAGTAATTAAAGCTTTGCAATACAAAACATTTGTAGGAAGCATGATATAAAACTACTTAAAAATAAAGTAAAATTACTTGCAGGACAGGACATTTCCCTTCATTGTAACACTAACATTTTACATTTTTACCCTTGTTCATTAAACACTGACTTACCTGAGAGTGACACCAAATCCACTTATGGACCACCACCACGGAGAAATCAAAACAATCACTTTGTTACATTACTGAAACTTTTATTGACGTTTAAACATGTTTGAACAAGGCCATTATAGTGCAATTCAACAAGGCAAAGAATTTTTTCTTTTTTAAACTGGTACATAAATTCTTGGTGAACACGTTTGGAGACGCTACAAAAACTCTCACTGCATTTAGCTCTAATTTGGTTGAACCGCATAACTTTTTTTGTAAACTGATGAACTGAGTAAACGTCAGTATAAGCGACTTCAAAACCCTGGACAGAGATGTGGCTAACATCGCCCACATCGGTGTCTCATTTGTATCTTTGCGCTGTCTAGCTTTACAGTTTTTAGTTATAAGTCTCTATCCAGCCCTGCATGTGAAGGAAAAAACAAATATCTGATTACATTTTTATATCATTGGCTCTAAAACAAACAAACACGTGACGACTAAATACAAACACGCACTCTCCAGCAGATGTGATTTAATAGGTAACCCTGTGTATTAGTTTTACATCACATTAGATTTCTAGCATCACCGTCTGCAGTGACCTGTGGATGATTTTGTGTACATGCTAAAGAAACCTGCTGCTTGCACCTTTTATGAAGGCGCAGAGGAATGTTTATTTTACAGGGATGCAGATGTTGTAATAGGAAGATGCAGAGGAATTCAGTTTGATTTGGCTGATACAGAATAACAATGATGACTTTTCTCCCTTTAACCATAAATTAGAAATGTGTGGAAACCAGCTCCGACAAACTCGACAGATTGCTTCAGCTCCGGAGTCTGTGTCCCAAAGTGCAACTTAACCTGGGTCTCGTTCTCTTTGGATAGCCAGCGCTTACTAATCCAGTCAAACATAAGGTCTGGGGGCCAGATTCGGCCTGGCAAAAACTCCAATCTGGCCGTCTGTACTTCTTTGGAAGAAGTGGAGGATAAAGGTTTTGGACTATATATCCTTTTTTTCTTTTTTGTTTTCAGACTTTTACGACTGATAAAGACCTCCCTCACAGCCATTCATACTACATCAAAGTAATTAACTGATAGATAAACAATTAAATTACATAAAACTTCTTTTGTTTTGTTTTTTAATTACAGGACATTCTTTTCTGTAATTTTACACATTTCTTTCTTACAATTTAACCTCAAAGGGTTGTGCTGACTGATTTCTTTCAATTCCTACTGTAGGATTTCGTTATCAAGTAGATAAACTGAGACAAACCGTTGACATCACCCTTCTTTTCTTATGATGTCTGAGAGATTCAGTGTGTGGATAAACAAACACTTTTAAAGCTTCGAGGCAAAAACTGATTGCAAAAGTGAATTCTCCTGGATTTGCACCAAGCCGTCAAGAAAGAAATGCCAGGAGTGATCTTTCACTCAGATTTTAACTTTAGTGCTCTGTCGGGTCTGCCACCACATCTGCCTTCTATCACTTGAAAAATATTTCTGAAGTGCGACCTTTTTTCCCTCTGAGCAACTGATGCAAGCTGCTGCTTCGGGTTTTTTTTACTAGCAGGATAGAAATTAAATTACATTTAATAGCAATTTAAGTCAATTACATTGCTAGACGGTGACTGGAAGGGGAAAAAAACAATTTGGATGCACAAAATTAGAAAAAGTGATCGAATCGAACTTTGTGACACAGACTCCCGGTGCTGCTTCTGCTCTCTGCACAGTCACACAAACACAATGTTAAAGTGCTGGTGGCCACAAACACAAAGACAAAACATTTTTCTTCTGACATGTCACACAAACGGCAAATAAACATCAATATAGTTAATATTACATCACAAAGGGAGAGAAACTAGCAGATTGTTTCGAAAGATATCACTCAAAACTTTGAGGGAAAGAAAATGAAGATGCTGAATAATTCTTCATGTAGTGGGCAAACATGCAGAAGGAGTACAAAAATATTACATTACAGTACAGTGTGATGCAATCGAATCCAACAGCCCTGCGCCTGATGCTTGTGTGTGAGGTTTGCAGAGTTGGCTTTTCCTTTCAGAGGTGTTTTATTTGTGGTTATTGTTAGGTTTGCGGTTATTGTTATGGCTGTAGTGTGTTGTGTCGCATCAGGCAGCATTTCACTGTTTATTTCTGTTATTTTGTCCACCCGCTGTGTGCATGTGTTCCCTTAACAGCTTCCCTTTCACATAAGTGCAACAAATCGCATTCCCTGAACTTCTGACATAGAAGATAAACTGAAAAGTATATTTCACAGATTCCTCATAGAAAATATACCTGACATGTTTTTTTATATATATTTTCATTTGTAATCTCACTACAAAACACTCAAAAAGCTCTTCGTCCGCTCTGAGGAAACGTCTGTGCTGCTCAGTGGCAGCGTCTTATGTTTGGTTGTGTTTACCGTACTTGCAATAATCCAGATTCAAAAAAACAAAAAGCAAAAAAATGAATGTTAATGCACGTCTGAGACAGATCCACTGCTGACTTGCAGCCAGCTCTGGGAGAGCAGCGAGCGAGGTGGGGCAACAGCAGGTCTCCGATCGCTCAGAGGAGGGCACCCTCACCCAGAGAGAGGATGAGGAGAGGTTGGGAAAGAGAGTGAGAGACACAAAGAAAAGGAGAGTGGCAAGGAGAGAGGAGGTGAAGAGGAGGGGGGGTGTCTATTCCCTGACACATAAACTGCGAACGAGCTCTGACTCGGCACAACTGTTGGCCTTGCTCTGCTTTGCTTGGGGTTGTGACAAATGAAATAAACTAAGTGTGCCAGACCTCATGAGAGGGATTTAACAGCTCAGTATTACAGACACACACTGCATGCAGGAGGAGGTTAGAGGAGAGGACGACAGCAGTGCAGATTGCATACAATTAACAGTTAAATGTCTCTCTGGAGTTTCTCGCTTTGAGGTGCAGCCGTGTATTCCTGCAGCAAGTACTCTGTAACCTACACAGCCCACGTAGGACCTGTCACTGCTTCTTTACAGCCACGAGGCTGGCCGTCTGCCGTGACGGCTGTGAAATGTACAAGTCTTATAAATAAAAGTCGGGGAAGGAAGACGACAGCGATGTGCATGAGTGCAGCTGAAGTGAGTGCGTTCTGAGTGTTAGTAGCATGCTAGGCTACCGTTTGTGAGCTCTACAGCGCAGTCGGCTGTTTGCAAGGCGTCACGAGTCCCAGGCTCATCCGCTGAGGGGATGCAGGTCCACCTTCACCTTCTCGCCGCTGCTCAGCATCCCCACGGTGGGGTACAGGCCCCCAGGAGGGACGACCATCTCCCTCCGGCCCATGAGCTTCCCATTCCTCGTGAAAAACACCTGCAGGGCATCAAACAGTTAAAACACACACACACGTGAGCCTTTTGCTGATGGAGCGCTCGAATAATTGGTCGTGAAACGAAAGTCTTCACATAATCGCCGATACTAAAATTTGAGAGCACGCAGCGTGCCAGTTGTAAACAGGAATTATGTCCAGTTAGGAAATATCGTTAAACAAATGGGTGACAGGGTAATGTCTGGATTCTTGATTTGGGGGGGGGGGGGGGGGGGGGTCAGTGTTTACAGTACATGTCTGTACTAAATCAGCAAGTGATCAAACATTATCCAGCTGCTCTCAAAAGAACATCAACAAGCTTTTCAATCCTAATACCGAGGGCTTCTTTCCAAGTCTGAGAGCAAATACCGAAACACTAAACCAACAAGCAAAGTACTGGCGAGTTTGCGTCTTCTAAAAATCAGACTGAGTCACATATCAAACATTTACTGTACCACCCACTCGAAAAAGAACGGCTTAGCCTATTTAATTAGAGATGAAGGCTGAGGGAAACATACTTCGTTAGCCTGAACAACAGCGGCGTGGCGGTGCAGTGTAACGTTAAGGAGCGGTGCACTGAGACTTAAACGTGTCCTGCTGAGTAAACACTGACAGATCCATGGATTACGCCGTTCTATTCTCACCCACTTGCGTTTTCCGTGCTCACACCCGCTCGGTGACCTCTCGGCCTCCGCTTGCACAACGGTGCAGGCGAGCGAGCCGAGCAGCTACGAGTCAAGACAGAGTAAAGAACTGCAGTAATTAAAACAATAAAAAAAACAACAGTTGGAACATGAAGTGGTTAGATGGTTAGAGTGTACAGAGAGCTGCTGGGTGCACATTACAGTGAGGCGTGGTGAGACGGCGCACGCGTGTGGGTTGCAATATGCAGGCCGCGGCGATGGCTCCCACAGGAGCCGTGTTACACACGAATATGAAAGTAATCATTGTGAGGCAAGTCGCTGCGGTTTCTGCTGTTGTAAGTAATATAAAATAATGACCGAGATCCCGCTGCGAAGTGCGCTCCGTGAAGAGCTGCCAGAAAATAAATAGGTTAAAGGTACCTCGAGGAGTTTTTTGAACGCTGAGGAGAGATATTTTTCTCCTCAGGAATGTTTTCTAACGGTTCTCTCTTGGTTCACACTGCTCGACTGATCAACAGGTGGCGCTAATGCAGCAAGGAAAGCATCAATGTGCCATCATTTCTCTATAATCTCATCCTGAAGGATGTCTTAATTCCTTAGATGCACTCAGAGGGGAGAGGAACCAAAACAGAACACGACCATCATCGAGATGGTGTACTGAGATGGAGTCGCAGGTTAGAGGTTGAGCAGCCAGATTCATACAACACAAACGAGGGACAAAGAGGACGTTTTGGTGGGACAACGTGAGACGTGCTGTTACGGTTCCAGGGCTTTTTGCAGGAGTTTCTTGTGTGATGGTGGAGACTACAGGAAATGAGGAACACCTGGCAAGTGCTCGGGGCTCAAATCACACCCCGTCTCCGCTCCTGTGACGGTGTCTGTGCCGTCTACTGCCGCAGCACCACTGTTTTCTTGATTTGGTTTTGCACATACATCTCCTCCATGCACCGCCTTACACCGCTGACCAGATGTTTACACATCATGATTGTTGCTAGGTTTAATAAACCTTTGGTAATCCTTATTAAAAAAGACAACGAGTCTAACAAAAAAATAAAAATTCTTTGGATACAGGGAAAACGTAAACGTTTGTACCCAGAAACAAAAACTGACATATTAGATGCTTTAACTATTTAACAGACTTGCATTTATGCCATAGTGATGCTCCTCCTTGAAGTGAGCATCATTTATCTTGATGAAAAAGCCTTGTTGTTGCCAGATGTGAGAGGGGAATTAACAAACTCCTTTGAGCTCATAAGATAGCAACAGCAACTTTAGATAACCACTTGTTAGTACCATTTCTAATCGTGCAACATACTGATCCTTAAGCTGTTTTGCTACAGCAGCAGAAGACCACGCAGGGTGTACTCCTGTCAACTGAGAACAGGAATCTAAGGCAACAGTTCACACAGGCTCACAAAAAGTAGACAACAGAAACATCACCTGGTCTGATGAGCCTTGATTTCTGCATTTGGATGGATGGGTCAGAATTTGGCAAAAGCAACATGAAATCAATCCTGCCTCTTATCAGCGGTTCAGGCTGATGCTGTAATGGTGGAGACACCACAGCCGACCTGAACGTTGTTGCATTCCATCATGACCACAGCGTACCCATCGTCTGCGTCTACTTCCTGCAGGATGATGTATTACAAAGCTCGGGACAATGAGTTCACTGTACTCAGATGGCCTCCGCAGTCACCAGTTCTCAATCCAATACAGCACATTTGAGATGTGGTAGAATGGGAGATTCGCATCATGGATGTGCAACCAAACAAAACTGCAGCATCTGCGTGACGTTATCATGTCTGTATGGACCAACATCTCCCAGGAATGCATGAAGAATTGGGGCAGCTTTGAAAGGACAACCTGACGAGATTTACGCAACAAAGTGGCAGATGAGTGTATTTCTGGGTCTTTTCTGTCTCTTAGTCGTCTTTGCGCCACCCATTTCTAGTAAAATGTGTTCAAACTTTTAAAAATAGAACCAATCAAAATGTGGGACATTTTTTCTGTATCAATCCCACATAAAATGGGACATTGAGTCACGAACAGGAGAGTGAAGGGCAGAGGAGACGAGGAGGATTACATTCGAGAAGAAAATACAGGACATATGCTTTAACTCTTATAATATGTAAACCTGCTCTGCATTTTTTAAGCTTCACGGATATACACGCTGAAGTCCTCGGGGTAGGTTTTAACAAAATATGCACAGAAATTTCTGTTTATAAGAGTTCACCAACAATCAACAATCCAAAACACTACACATGATTTGTGCCTCGGTTACTTAAAGAAAATTCTCCAAAGCTGTATTCAATTATTATACAGAGACAAGAATAGCCTGAGGGTCTGAAAAGTGCACCTAATGTATATTTAAATAAACTTGCATTCTTTCCAGTGGCCAGCAGGTGGTGACTCTTCTAGTGGCAAAAAGAAGTTTGTGTAGTCTTAATTCTCATTTGCTTTATGGGTTTGTTAAACACTTTGCTGAAATTTTTGTGGTCTCAATCACTAGTTCACTTCCCCCACCGCTCCACGTATTTATTCCCCTTGTTTCACCTCCTTTTTTTCCATCTCATTGTCCGCTACCCAAAAACTGAGAGCCACTGATTTATGCTAAATTAGAGTGATTCCCAGATGGCAAGCAGGGCCGCCAGGGCTGATAGCAAAATGTAAAGAAATCGCACACACACAATAAAAAGCAATCTATATGTTATTTTCATGGACTTGAATACTCATTTTTTGTGACTCTGGATATATTTCAATTGGAAGCATATTTTGTGTCTGTAGCACATATGATGTTCAGACTATTCACCAGGGAAAAGTCAGCTAAGCAAGGAAGCAGCTCTTTAAAGAAGTGGCAGCTGCCATTTTTACCTTTTTAAAAAAAAAAACCTAACTGATACGGCTCGAGCAGGGGCTGCTGTGATTTTGCCTTTGTGGGTGTGTCTTCAACTCTTCCCAGCCTTAGGTGCCACCTTTCTATGTAGCTGATTCTCCTCAGCAATTAGGCCAGAGTACTCAAGGCCAGGGAGGGGAGCGCTCCGGTGCCAAGGACACAGGAAGGGAATAGCACTTATGTGGGTTCCAGCACATGTGTGGATTCCGGGCAACGAGAGGTCGAACAAACTGGTAAAAGTCACGATCAAAAAAGCTCACACAGAATTAAATATTAAATTATCCATAAGGACAAAGATGGAGAGTGTCAACTTAACTGGGACAGCAGTACAACAGGGAGGAATTTATACTCAGTGCAAAATAAAATTTTTGTAATATCAAGAAACATAGTGATCAATAGAAGAGTCAAACTCGTAATTAGCAGACTCTGGACTGGACATAGAGACTACTTTATTCATGATAAGAAAACATCAGTAAAGCATTTTTTCATTATGAAGCAAATTCATTAAAGAAAAGAAAGAAATGTTATGGAAAGAGAGATTAGGTCAAAAACACAATGTAGAAAGTCTACTGAAGTGGACGGCAGAGTTATTATAGTTTTGTATTTTGTAGTTTTGTATATTGAAGAAAACCAGTGAAGATCTGTCTTATAGACATCCAAAGCCTCAATCACAAGATCCATCAATCCCCAATTAGTTTGTAATAACAAAAATCAGAAATCCCAGAACATTTCCTCTATAATTTTAGTTTTTTTTATTTGTATTTTCAAGTTCACAAAACTGTTTCAGTTTTTTTTTTTTCAACGGTCTAGTTTAGTAGTTTAGTTTAACCATAATAACTTTGGCAGGGCGGCAATGGTTCAGGAGGAGCTGTAATACTGAGCAACCTCAAAATAGCAGAGAAGTGGAGAATCCTTCATTTTTGGTGACAACCACCAAAGAAGAGGAGGCAGCAATGCACCAAAAGAAGACAAAGAAGGTCGTGGCGAGGAAGGTGGCAATAAAGAAAAGGCTGGGGAAGAAGAAGGCGGCGAAGAATAAGGGAACCCCACAGGAGGCAGATCAATCACTCGCCTCAGAGTTGAGAAAAGCTTTCATTTTACTGACCTTTCATGGTTTTTGGAGAACAAGAGCCAATTTACTTTAAAGGAATTGCACTACCCACACCCATCCACACTTATTAGGGGCCCAGGTCAAAGGGGGAGCAGCCTGAGCACAGAAGCCCAGCTAATCTTTCAAGCGTGCCCTTGGTCTAACCCGGGCCTTCTCCAGGTAGGACATGCCCAAACGACCTCAACTGAGTCCTTTTGATGTTTAGGAGTAGCGGTTCTATTCTTAGCCTCTCTCTGCTTGCATGTCTAAACTCCTTACCCCATCTCTAAGAGATAGGCCAACCAACCTAAGAAGAAAGCCTATTTCCTCAACTTGTATCCACCATCTCATTCTTTCGGTCACTACCTAGCCTTTTCCTCAGCCGGAAAAAGGATGAAGTGCCCGGGTCGTGGACGAGTTGCTTTCCGACTGGAGGATTTTAAGTACCTCGGTTTCTTGTAAATAGAAAAAAGAAAATCAATATTTGCAGTGGCCACCATCTAATTTATAATCAGTTATCTTCAATATAGACGAGCATTTTTCAGTGTATAAGAGGGTAGGTTGTTTGTTCCTCTAGCATCTTGGAGAGTTTGTCACAACTCTTCTGAAGTTTTAGTTTGTCTCAGCATTTTCTGCGTCTTCATGTAATCCATTTGGAGCCAAACTATCTGCTGCAGCTCTCTCTGCCTCTCGTGATGCTGCCAAAAGATCGATTTTTATGACTCGGGATCTGCACTTACATAAGGAATTTGGGACAGGAAGTCCTGCCACAAGTCTAGCTAGTGAGAGGTCATGCGTTATCTCAAAGATGGTCACCACCTCAGTGTTCACATTTACACATTCAGTTGGTTTCCCATAGTGGCTGGTTGACATGTGAAATCAGACGCAAACAAGTATATACCGCCTTCTTAATTCCCAGAATCAACATTAATTTAGATCTTACTGCAACAATGCTGACTTTGGATACTTGTTCAGACTTCTATGGTTCTTGCTGGCAAGTGGAAAACATCATAGCTGTGATAAATCATGTATAGCAGCATGAATGCTCAGGCAATCACAGGCACAATACCAAGCTTTTGCAGCAGAGCTCATGATCTAAAAACTCCTCCCAGCACCCACGGTCATCTTCCATTACTGTACTTAAGGATGTCTGCAGGTATAAACAAGTTCAATTTAACACTTTAGGGCATTTAAGAGCAAACTTGAGAAGAAAATACAGAAGTGGAAAAAGAAAGTGGAAAATATACTCTGTACAAGTACACGCATGGATGTGAGGTAAAAGTAAAAAGGGTAAATTACAATATTTGTAAGAACGTAATATGAAATGTTTATTGATTGTTTATTAAAGTGAAGCGAAAAACTGTAAAAGCACTAAATGAGCCTGTTGTTCCATTGAATTGCAGGCTCAAATCAAGCTAGTTAATGTCTATGTGCAAAGGTCTTGACCTGTACTTCATTTATTATTTGTTTAACCAGGAAGTGAAACTCTTTGGATTAATAATCTCTTTTGCAAGAATTTAATGGGCTGATAGAGGCAGCTTTAACCTAACATGTTAGTCAATAGTCGGAGAAACCAGAGCACGAGAAGTGCTCCTCAAAGATCCCAAAAACTTGATTCTGTTCATCTGGATGTAGGAGAAACATTTCGTCACTCATCCAAGTGACTTCTTCAGTGTCAGCTGACTGCAGGTTTCCCCAACCTTATAAACAGTACATTCGCTCAATGACTGAAACTAGCACCACTGACGAACAACGGGCTGTGAGGTCAGTTTTGATATGCAAATTGTCATGACCACTGATCAACAACCACAGATTAATGGCATATGAAATACTCCTGAAACACGGAGACACATTTTCTCTAAACATTGTCTCTGTGGCTTTTAAACCCCAAAACACACTGTACCAAAAATTGGTCCACCCCAAGGATCGGGTCCCCCCGACACAAACAGCGTAGCATAGAGTACGCTGTTAAGTGCCAGGAGAATTGCCGTGATTTATACATCGGGGAAACCAAACAACCTCTGGCTAAGCGGATGGCACTACACAGAAGAGCTACCTCGTCAGGCCAGGACTCTGCAGTCTATTTACACCTACAGGACAGTGGACACTCTGAGCGCACACATCATGGACAGGGAGGAACGCTGGTTTGAGCGGAGAGTCAAGGAAAAGGGAAAGACCATCTCTGAATCGAGGAGTGGGCCTAAGGGTACATCTTTCGCCATCTTACAATGCTGTGATTGCAGCCATTCCCCAACTCATGGCCATTGGTCAATTGTCATTGATCAGTGGCTGTTGATCAAAGGTCATGACAATTTGCATATTAATGATCAAGAAACTGACCTCACAGCCCATTCTTCGTCAGTGGTGCTAGTTTCAGTCATTGAGCAAATGTACTGTTTATAAGGTTGGGGAAACCTGCAGTCAGCTCAGACTGAATGAGTGATAAAACATTTCTCCCACTGCAAACGCTACTTCCAGATGAACAGAATCAATTTTTGGGATTCCCTTACCTGGATGATTGAGCATGCATCAAGACTCCTCAAAGAAGAGCTCTAAAAACACTTCAATCACCAAAACCTCGGTACAATCCTCGGGGATGTTACTACTTAAACTGCTCCAAAAGGTACCGGAAAAAAACGCGAAAGCTTTTTGTTGCACCTGCATCAGCACAGAGCTCTGCTATTCTATCTGTTCTTCACAAGAAGTATCACTGGGGTTCATTAACCAAGGGCAGCACTGAATATCCCCCCCGCCCCAGGCCAAAGACCCTGAACACACATACCTCACCTTACAGCAAAAATTAAACAAGGTTGTGTTGTGTTTAAAACTGTTCCTCACCGTGACCTTCCTGCCCTCCTGTTCCTGTTCTCCCGCCTCCTCTCCATCCTCCCCCTCCTCCTCCTCCGCCTCGTCATTCAGGTACAGAACATTCTGGACGCTGGCGTGACCTGGGCGGATGTCCAGTCGATCCCAGTCATCTGTGTCCCCTGACGACAAAGCACACACTGTGGGGTTAAGAAGAGGCTGCAGCTTGCTGTACTTCACAGTCATTCCCTAATAAAACCTAAGGTCAGGTAACACAGTGTGATGAGACAGATATGGTTAGATGACATAAGCTGCTGTCTGAGGCCACTTGTAAGTTTGAACATTATTTCTTTCACGTGCAACACATTCCTTAATAGCAGTAAATACAAAAATCCTGGGAAACTGAACAAAATGTAAATAAAAATTAAATGCAAAGTTTAGAAAAAAGAATAATTTGATATTTTTTACATGAAAATGGTACAGTAAGAAGAACTGAGAATATAACAAAATATAGAAGTTGTAAAACTAATAACAGCAGAAATCTTATAATGTTTGAAATTAAATTGCAAAAGATCAACAGTGTGATAGGGTGCAAAAACAGACACAAAGAGGGGTTCACCATTCAAACCTGTGTGGGAAAATAATCTAATATGGGATTTCATCAGCAGCAGTTCATAATATCATTAAAAGATTCAGTCAACATGAATCTCTGTCTGCCAAACAGTTACACTAACTGGCTGAGATCCTGAGCCCCTTAAAGCAGCGGTCCCCAACCCCCGGGCCGCGGACCAGTACCGGTCCGTGAGTCGTTTGGTACCGGGCCACGAGAGTAGAGGCTCAGGTGTGAAATGTATGGTTTTCAGGGTTTTTATCAGTTTTCAGCGATATTTTGTTATCGTTTTTATCGTTAACGCGGTTTTCCTGGGTCTTTTCACGTGTGTTATGAATAAATCTTCTTTTTTTCGGTACCGGTACTAGTTTTATTTTGTTGTATTTATCCGCGACACCTTAAAGGCCGGTCTGTGAAAATATTGTCGGGCATAAACCGGTCAGTGGCGCAAAAAAGGTTGGAGACCGCTGCCTTAAAACATCAAAAACAGATCTGATTCTGTAGTGGCAATAAGTGCATTTGTTCGTGCATTCTGTTACCTAAAAAATGCACGAAATTGGAATGTTTAAGACTGGAACAGGTACACGACTGTGAACCAGTCGCCTTCTGCACGCCTGATTCTTGCCCTTAAGAAATACTGTCAAGCAATTGTTTCACTAGTTTATTTAAATAACCAGCTTCGATGACGGCATCGATACAATCACGGAGGTGTGTTCAGGACAAACAAACCTCTTTAATGAGTGACAGTGTAATTGCAGCTTTCCTCTCACCTTCCCCGTCCAGGATGTAGTCTCGTGGGAACATGATGCCGCAGCCCATGATGTCGCCTTTGAAGCAGCGAGGACCAAAAGCATCTCCGACTCCGCTGCCGTGAAAGATCTTTCCATCATCTATGAGAGAGTGAGAGAAATAAACTGTAAGCTATCCATTTAACCAGTTTATTAAGAATTTGTTCCTCTGTTTATTTGTGCTCAGGATTTCTGCAGGATTAATTACACTGAACTTTTTTTTCAAACCACAATCATTATGACAAATTATGAAAGCATGACGTGAAACCAGCACCAACAATACAGCCTATAATTATTTCTTACATAATATTCTAGCAGTTTCCTGCAGTATCCAGCACTTTCTAAACATTTAAATAAATTAACGTGACTCGAACCGTGACGGGTAACTCATTAAAAAGCAATAAATACTGCACAATCACTTAAATCTAAGCAAAAAACTGACACTAGTAGCAGCAGGAGTAATAGTAGCAAAGGAACTTTTAGCGTCTCTGGCTTTGTTACTCCAACCCTTAAACATGCAAGCTGCAGCTTGTAACATGATTTTAGCTTCCTTCACACACCAGACAAGTTTAAGTAACCCAAAGAAACAACCACTAATGAGCATACATGAGCACTTGCTCTCAAATGTATCTCCAACTTTCACTTGTGGACACCGCCACAGTTTGCAATCCCTTGTAAATAACTTTTGTGTGACGCATCCTGACAGGGCTGACTGCAGCAGTTCATTGGTGAAATGCTTTTAATTTGTAGGTGTTTAATGAAGAAGTATTTGTAACATAGGCAACAAAGTTTCAAGCTGTAAGGCTGAACTTGAGTGAACTGGACCGCAGTGTTTCTTTTAATGTGTTTACCACAGAGGCCAACGTGTGCACATCCAGCGTAGCGCTAACATACAGGACATCCTGACATTCCAGCAGGATGATGATGTGTAAAGGCGGAAAAAAAACCAGCCACTACTAAAAACACTTTTCTCAAAAGAAGGGGGAAAAAAAGGCATCAACAACATCTAAAGGAAATCACCAAAACAACACACACTACAGTTTCGAGCGACAATGGAAAAACGGGGCAAAAGAAAAACATTGCAGAGGTAGCCTGCAGACAAGCTTTCCTCAAGTGAAGCGGCGTGGCTGCTGCTGGTAAATATTTATGGAGTTGTCATGGGACCCGTCCCCGGCTCAGGATACTGTTTAAACAATCTCTATCTGAGCACCGGGAGGCAGACAGAGACACTGTATCATTACGGCTCCCATGCGGGCCCTTGTCACAACACCACACACTAGGCAAACAGTGGAGCCACGCCGGCATGAGGCGCAGCACAGCTAAAAATAGACGAGCAGGGCTTTGGAGAGCGACAAGGACTGGCGCTAGAGGTGAGCTCGGGTGTGCAAGTCCAGGTTTGGGGCCCACGGTTGGAGCTAGCTGACTGGGAGAGGAAAGGTAGGAAGAGCCTGGCAGAGCATCAAGGGCTGTGGCTGGAGGGATGTTTCCTACAGCAAATTATATATTCTTGCTCACAGTTTGCTGGCAGTTAGTAGATTTGCTATTGCACATCCACAAGAAACATAAAAAAATAATGGAACTGCAGCAGACGCCAAGATATCATAATCTGGATACTTGTGAACTTTATGTGGATGTGTTGTAAGGACAAACATGTTGAAATAAAACAATGAACTCGGCTGGGCGCCATTTGGAAAAATTCTGACTTTCAAAGTCATCGGATCCCAGTGTAACTGCAGCCATTTAAGTTCAAAAATCTACCCAGTGAATTTAAGCATCTCCTCATAATTATCATGAAGGTTTAACAAAAGCAGCCCCATAAATCAACACTCACACCTTTCTCATATCCTCAGTCCAGTTCTTCTCCATAGAGTCTTACACCTGTGTAACAATCGTTGACCTGTGACACACCTTAAGGTCAAGGTCACTGAGACTCATACCCGTGTGGTATGAATTTGAAACTCCTACGTCAATCTCATTCTCAAGTTATTGCATTCATAAACTTGGATGTCCACGCTGCCTGGCCACCCGCCCGCCCAGCAGAGTGATGGCAAAACCCCATGAGGCTTTTACGGCTGTAGTGTAAAAACCATAATCAACATGACCATCACTCTTACTATATTTTCCACATATTTGCCCCCCAAAAAGCTCTGCTGCAAAAAATACAGGTGCTCAAAAGTACTGCAATCAGAATTAGTTACTGTGAGCAAATTTAAAGGCTCTGGTTGTTCAGGTAACCATTAAACGCATTTACTGTCCCCTCATTTGCCAACCAGCTGCACCCATTGGTAGTTCATCAAACTCTTGGAATGAAAAGTTGAACCTACTTTGCGTCATCAGCAGTTATGTCACATGACCTTGGTTGAAGCCGCTCAATGTCACTGAGTTTGTTTGCACCTTACTTTCGCTGCATGGAGTAAACCACTATTTATTTTACTGGCCATAACAAACGTCTTTTTCCGTGGTCTGTGGTCGCTTGTACTGTGTGTCATTGTATTTGTGTGACTGTTTACGTTTGTCATTGTTAAAAGATCTTTTCATCAGGTCACTCTTGAAAAAGTGACTTTTACACAGATAAAAATAATAAAAATAATAGACATATAACTATTACCTATATTTGCCCATATTAGTGTTCAGTTTTTCAGGTATCTGATATTTCTTATTGACCTCTGAAGTGACTGTTGATGTTTTTTGTTTTTCCTTTCTTCAGCTATGAGGTTCAATTTCCTGCGGGATCTGCACACGGGCAACTCTATTGATGGCCTGATGAATGATAAAATGCTTTTTGGTTTCACTAAAACTAACGATGCTCACATCCCTTTTATTGGCCTTTAATATATTTGCTTTTAACCAGTTCAAAGCTAATTTATGGTGGGTGTAAGTGGAAGTTAATGACCCTTAAAGGGGACCTCATCTGCTCATTTCCAGTTCCATGTTTTTATTCCTGGATTCTTAAAGAGTAGCTTTGGATGATTCACGGTTCAAAATGATTATTTATTTTATAGCGGGCCTTTCACTGCATCTGCTGTGTTTTAGTGCAAAAGAGGATGAAAACTGCTATACTGGAAAGGGGAAAAAAGGGCTGGAAAATAGGCAGTTTAAAATTAGCATAGAGGTGTTGACCAAGGAAGCTAAACGAAGCAGCAGATTGGTGATGCTGTTAAACTGGAAGTCTTGATAATAGATTTAGACTGTCAGTAGCTGTCATCACCACCAGGTGTTATATCTACAGCAAGAGCAACAAGAGGGTGAAAAATGGATCTGGGCTCAGGGTTTGGCGCTGGGCCCTCAGAAGGAGAGCTCAGGCTCTGTGGCTCCTGAGCGACTAAGAGCGCCTGGCTGACGACCGAGACCAGCTGGGAAGAGAAAAACTTTCTGGTAACACTAGAGTTTGCCCGGAAAAGAGCGGGCTTCCCTGCCCAGGGAACAATGACTTCACTGATTCCAAAAACATGAAAAATTAAACCTAAATATTTATGTTCTTTCGTGATCCCACACATGCATGTGCACATGCTGCTAAAAATGTACTTCAAATTCCATTTGCAGATGCCGTGTGGGTTTATCACAAACAAAATGCGATAAGCCCACATGGCATCTGCCGTGTGTTAAAACCGCATGGCAGATGCCGTGTGATGATGATATATGATATGACATACATCCTGGGTTCATTTTCCAGTGAGGCCCCAGTTGATGCATATGTGAACAATATACTTCCTTGGTTAGAGAAACTGCACAATTAAGCAATACAGGCAGGGCTGCAGAGTCTCTGCACCAGTGAAGCTATGGTATACCTTGGTGGTTGATGGCAAATGTTCTCAAAGAAATAAGACTTAAAGTAAAGTTTCCATCAGGTAACTCCCCTGTTACGGTCTGGTCCAGATCTGAGGCAGAGGAAGCCTCAGAGGGATGTACAGCTCAGCTGATGGTTTGGTGAGCTGTTGGATTACCTGGATCCAAACTGAGCACCCATGGCAACCTACCAAATCACACTTTTTAATCATGCTGCCAGGAATTTATAAGATAGTGACAGGCTCTAGGATGGTCTTGCCACTTCCTGCTGTGTTTCAAACAGGTGCCTGCAAGTCAGTAGCTTTCAAAGCTTTCGATTTGGTCATTCACAGGTGTCAATATGTGGACCACAGAGTGTTATACTGCATATGCTATAACACAATAACAACAGCATATCAGCTTTTCAACTATTAATACTGTAGTGAAAGAACTGTAGCTCAAGGTTTTTATAACCAACCAAAACTAAACCAAAAATTAAAAAACGAACCTGTTAGGCTCTATCCACACATTTTCCATCCACTTAAATACAGGAAGTGCAGAATTATTAGGCAAGTTGTATTTTTGAGGAATAATTTTATTATTGAACAACAACCATGTTCTCAATGAACCCAAAAAACTCATTAATATCAAAGCTGAATGTTTTTGGAAGTAGTTTTTAGTTTGTTTTTAGTTTTAGCTATTTTAGGGGGATATCTGTGTGTGCAGGTGACTATTACTGTGCATAATTATTAGGCAACTTAACAAAAAACAAATATATACCCATTTCAATTATTTATTTTTACCAGTGAAACCAATATAACATCTCCACATTCACAAATATACATTTCTGACATTCAAAAACAAAACAAAAACAAATCAGTGACCAATATAGCCACCTTTCTTTGCAAGGACACTCAAAAGCCTGCCATCCATGGATTCTGTCAGTGTTTTGATCTGTTCACCATCAACATTGCGTGCAGCAGCAACCACAGCCTCCCAGACACTGTTCAGAGAGGTGTACTGTTTTCCCTCCTTGTAAATCTCACATTTGATGATGGACCACAGGTTCTCAATGGGGTTCAGATCAGGTGAACAAGGAGGCCATGTCATTAGTTTTTCTTCTTTTATACCCTTTCTTGCCAGCCACGCTGTGGAGTACTTGGACGTGTGTGATGGAGCATTGTCCTGCATGAAAATCATGTTTTTCTTGAAGGATGCAGACTTCTTCCTGTACCACTGCTTGAAGAAGGTGTCTTCCAGAAACTGGCAGTAGGACTGGGAGTTGAGCTTGACTCCATCCTCAACCCGAAAAGGCCCCACAAGCTCATCTTTGATGATACCAGCCCAAACCAGTACTCCACCTCCACCTTGCTGGCGTCTGAGTCGGACTGGAGCTCTCTGCCCTTTGTTCAGTGGTGGTCGTCTTTCAGCCTTTCTTACCTTGGCCATGTCTCTGAGTATTGGACACCTTGTGCTTTTGGGCACTCCAGTGATGTTGCAGCTCTGAAATATGGCCAAACTGGTGGCAAGTGGCATCTTGGCAGCTGCACGCTTGACTTTTCTCAGTTCATGGGCAGTTATTTTGTGCCTTGGTTTTTCCACACGCTTCTTGTGACCCTGTTGACTATTTTGAATGAAACGCTTGATTGTTCGATGATCACGCTTCAGAAGCTTTGCAATTTTGAGACTGCTGCATCCCTCTGCAAGATATCTCACTATTTTTGACTTTTCTGAGCCTGTCAAGTCCTTCTTTTGACCCATTTTGCCAAAAGAAAGGACGTTGCCTAATAATTATGCACACCTGATATAGGGTGTTGATGTCATTAGACCACACCCCTTCTCATTACAGAGATGCACATCACCTAATATGCTTAATTGGTAGTAGGCTTTCGAGCCTATACAGCTTGTAGTAAGACAACATGCATGAAGAGGATGATGTGGACAAAATATTCATTTGCCTAATAATTCTGCACTCCCTGTAGTTAATCATAAGGAGAAAGGTGGGGCACAGTTTGGACCAGTCTATTACAGGGCTAAAATATGATGGTAGCCCAGATTCTTTGACAAGAAGTGTGATTAATGAGCAAAAGAACCATTTTTTGAGTATGAAAAGTACAAGATATATGTCATAGCCCCATTTCTATGCCCTACTGTACACCTTAATGTACAGCAAAGTCCAATAACAACAGTCAGTTGATGATCTGATGTTCTCGTTTTCCTTGTGAATATAACAGTGTGAGTTGTGGATGTGGATTCTTATCATGAAGGTATTTTCTAGATCTTTCCTTCACTGCATAGCTGCTATTGCATAACTGTTATGTACTTCATGTACACTTATTATCAGATCAGTTTAGGCAGTTGTGGCTCAGGAAGTAGAGCACATTGCTGTCTTACCATAAGGCTGGTGGCTCAATCTCCAGTTCCACAAGCCTGAGTCCTCTTTGGGTAGGATACCCAACTCCAAATGAGTCCTCAAAGGTATAAAATAAAGAGCCGTATACAAGATACAAAGTAAGTACCCACCTACTGTACACAACAATCATCTATTAAACCATTAATAACCAATGTACAGTTAACAGGAGATATTATTTGGTGGTGAGAGTCTCAACTCCACATGTTGCATCATCTCTAAAGCACCCCCAACATGGGACATGCTCTCATGGCTACAACTGCGAGTGTCACCGGTGGCTGGAGGCTCTCCCAGTTGGCATTTGGTGAGAAACTAATAAAAACTAAAAATCTCACAGAAACTACAGCTAATGATGTAAAGTGACAAAGTCCACATAAAGACAAAGCTGTGTGTGAAGGGATCGAACATGGGACTTTTACCAATGAGTCTGGGTTTTGTGTCCCATGTGAATCTAAAAGTGAGCGTGGAGTTTTTATTTTTAGACTTACTGGACTTATTATTTTAAAAAAATCTGTTGCCAAATGAGTATGGTTAGGTTTAGGTAAAAAAAAAAACTGCTTGGTTAGGCTTAAGCACGAATACTACTTGGATTTGTTTAGGAAAAGTTCATGGGTTTGCATTAAAATAGACTCTTTCACAATCTTACCCATGTATTAAAAAGCCTTTCTGGCTTGGCTTTCAGGCAGAAAGCCCTGAAGGCAAAATTCTCCCACGTGTGGTGTTTCTTCCCAATCGGCAAAGCTATGACATTGCAAAATGTGATCAGTCAGTTCCAGTGACGATGCTGTAGCAACGCTGTTGTTGACACCGTTGTAGGGACAACATCATCAACACCAGCACATCTTCAGGTGTTTCTACGATATATAGTGGTACTAATGTGATGTTTAATATTTTGGTGGTTTTTAAGCTGATTAATGGATCAAGATTTAAACAAATATTTTCATTTTTTAGGTTACCTTTTCAAATACTATGTGGCTAAATCTTTTCCAGTTTGACTCTCTCTGGGTTTTGGTTGGAAAAAGAAAGAATTTGGAAAATTTTCAATATTTATGACATTTTACACACGAAGTAAAACAACATCTGAAAAAAGTGGATGATATGTGGTGGGTTAAAATTAGTCATGGCCGCATGAACATAATGCAGATACTGTACATGCGCAAACATGCTGGAAGGTTGACTGAGGAATATAATCCCCTTACAGCCAAAAACCATGAGTCAGTCAATTAATTAGTTCAGGCACTTTGAGAGAAAGATGGCAACAACTTTAATAATCCCCTGACTGAGCAAATGACTATTCTGCTTTTCCTAATTTTCTTTAAAATGTATAATGTTACAATGGTAGATGGTAATACTAAGCATAACAACTCTTTAAGGCTCAGTTTTCAGGTAATATTCTGGTCTTGGATCTCTATGATCTCACAGATGGGTTCTCCCTAATATTTAATGGGGTCATTCCATCTCAAATCATCAAAGTTTTTAGAGTATTATCTGTTCAACCATCTCTGATGAGCCTAAAAATGTTATTGTCCTACGTTTAAACACATACAATTTTTTTGTAAAATTGTCTTTGTCTTATTTTTCTTTTCTTTATTTATCTCACAAACAGCTTCTGTCCCTGGGCCATTCAGAATGCCATTAAACACTCTCCCCCCAACACCCCACCCCTGCTCACCTACCTCACCAATCCGAGCCATGGTATGAGTAACCCCCATCACTTTGGCCAATCACACACAGACTCTATGTAGACCAAGTCTTTTCTTTGCACTACTTCCAAGCACTAAGAACTATTTTGTTCTCTATTGTGTCCCATTCTCTTATGTTTTCTGATATATTTCAGGCCTGGTAATTGAACAAAATGACTCAGTCTGGTTAGTGAGGGTTGTCTCGATCTATGCAGCTACCTTTGGAAAAGCCTGGAAACTATCCTAGTTGTCGTGAAAACCATGTCTTTATCAATATATGCTGAGGATAAAACCTTGTCATTATGGGTGCAAGGGAGGTCATAAAATGTTGTCTTTATGGGGGAAAGAGTTAAAGGAGCATGAGCTAAAACAGCTTCTTTCAAATAGGAGGAATTCAGTCAACCTCTAAATGTACATTATTCAGGCTTTAGTGCTCTCACTTCTCAGTCAGTGTGAATGGAGTGATGTCATACACTATGCTTGCACTGCTCACACTAAAAAGTTCAGCCAATCACATCACATTATGAAACTATCATGGGAGAGCAGTGGGCTTTTTTGTGTAGCTCAGCATCAAAATCTAAGAGGCATTGATCTTTGCTTTAGTAATAAGCCTGCTCTATATGAACAAAGTTAGTAAGAGGGAGCTAACTAGTCCAACCTATGTATTGAATTTTGATGATCACTGGGTTTTTATTTGTTTGGTTGTTATGGGAGTCACGTGGGTGCTAGCGGTGACATAAATGGGCGTTGTCAGTCTGTCATTCACTGGTTTTGATTTTGACAGAGACGAGGGCTGGGTAGCCGTAGTTTTTGTTGACCGCTGCACTACATGTTCGCTTCGTTATATTAGAGCCTGTGATGTTGTAAGAGTTTGAATCAGGAGCCGATGATACTACTCTGTAAAAATCGCAAAGCACTTTAATAAACAAGCAAACAATTCCACCTCTCGCATTATTGCGTAAAGTTGACAGCGCGTCAGGCAAATAGGCAGGCTTCATCCCCGGCCTCTAGCGACTGTGGAAGTCGCTACATCTTTAGTCAACAAAAAACGGCATTCTGGAAAAGCCAGCCGCAAGCAGGATCAAAGAAATCAGATCAAGGAACCTGAAAGACGACAAGTAAGTGCAGCGCATCTGAATGAGTGAGCCCAGCAGCACCGACACACCTGACGCAATTCTGAGGAGCGCAGGTAAGAATACCTGTGCATGTCTGGTTGTGGAAAAGGAAGCCACATTGCATTAGTGCTGAGATGTTCAAGAGGAGACACTGAATGGAATGAATGTTGGTTAAATGTGCAACGTTTTTGGCTGCGCTCTTGGAATGATGTCTGCGCTGCGTCTTATTAATTATGCTGCTTGGATGACGTTCAAATGGACAATTAAAGTGCCGTTACGTTGAAAGGATTTTTTGGTCAAAGTCTATTGTGGCTTCCAGTGGATATATGTTTTAATGGATGATCACTGAAGATTAAAAATAAATAAATAAAAAAATCGAACAAACAAACGGGAAAATCATGAGTCAAACAGCTGGTGATGATTGTTCCTCTAATCATTTGAGGGGAAAGAGAGAAAGAAAAATGACTGGAAAGACATTGTTGAATAAAATCGAAAAATTACAAAATGAATGCAAAATTTATGTCAATAAAATGAAAGGACTAATACAAAAAATGAAAGCGCTCATGCAACACAATGAAAATCTTTCTCAAATTAAGCAGTATTTGGTGGATTTAAAGGCACTGTGTGAAAAGGCTTCAAGTTTACATGTTGAGGTGTTGTCTTTGGTGCCAGAGGAAGAAGTAATAAAACAAGAGGAATGGTTTTCAAGTATCATGAAATACACCAATGTGTTTTTAAATGAAATTCAAAACTGGATAAATCAAAGAGAACAAAATCCTGCTGTTCGTCCAAAGCAAATCAATTTATTGGAAAACAATGTTGCATCAAATACTGAGACAGAAGTGGAGGATGATATCAAGCCAAGTGATAGTGTTTCAAATGTTGAAAGCCACAAAACTTCTTCATCAAGATCTTCAACTTCATCTGTTCGTATGAAAGCTGAGGCAGAGTTGGCAGCTTTAATGATAAAGCAGAAATCATTGGATGAGAAACATGTACTGGAAGAAGAGGAGGAACGTCTTCGTAAAAGAAAGGAAAGGCTAAAATTGGACACTGAAATTGCTGAAAAAATGGCTACAATAAATGTCCTTAAAGCTCAAAGTATAACAAGCAAAAAAGGATCTTTAAAAGTTTCAGATGGAATGAATTCATACATTTCCCATGAAAGATCTAAACAAACCCTTAATGTTGATGCATTGGAATTTATACCTCACATTTCTGCAAAACAAAATTCATTGACTAATGCTGAAACTCAAAACAGGAGAAAAGATAAAACCCAGGAATGTGTCGTGCAACAAACCGTGCTGACTGAATCCTCTCAAAATAAGCATCCTCGACAATATTCAGTTATTCCTTCAAACCCATCTGATGCAAATGGACAAAATGACTGTCATACAAATGGTATGGTGGAACTGGAACCACAAAATGATGTTATTGGAATAATGACTAAACAAAATGAAATAACAACACTCTTAATCCAACAACAAAGCCTCTTTTCTTTACCAAAGAGAGAAATACCTCATTTTGATGGAGATCCACTTCAATATTATTCATTTATTAAAGCATTTGAGAATGCAGTTGAGTGCGATACGAAGAATAACAGTGATCGTTTATATTTTTTGGAACAGTACACAAGAGGCCATGCAAAGGAATTGGTGAGAAGCTGTCAACAAATGAACTCAGATCGTGGTTATCGCAAGGCAAAATCACTGTTAAAGGAGCACTATGGCGATGAACAGAAGGTCGCAGCTGCATATCTGGACAAGGCACTTTCATGGCCATCAATTAAAACAGAGGAAGTAAAAGCTCTTCAGAACTACAGTTTGTTCCTCAGGGGATGCTGTAATGCAATGGAGGAGGTGCAGCATCTGAGTGATTTGGACATGCCTTAATATGGTGAACATTATTAAAAAATTGCCGTATAAATTTAGGGACAAATGGAGAAGCCAGGTTTGTGACCTGCAAGAAAGGCATAAAAGAAGAGCCAAATTTATGGATATTGCAGACTTTTTGGAGAAGCAAATAAGAATATTAACTGATCCTGTATTCGGTAATATTCAAGATTCTCCGCTTTCTTTACCAACAAAAGGAATGAGTAAAGCCAAGTATCAAGGCAGACCTGGAAATAAAGGAACAAGCTTTGCCACCACTATGCAAGTTGTGGAGAGTACCCCTAAGCCTGCGGAAATGGAAATGAAAAATAATCAGGTTGGAAGGAACGTCTGTATTTGTTGTGGAGGAAGACACATGTTGGACGTCTGTGCACAGTTGGGAAAAATGGCTCATGAGAAGAAGATAACCTTCTTAAAGGAAAATGGCATCTGTTTTGGCTGCTTGTGTATAGGACACATCAGTAAAGATTGCCGTAAGAGGATTTCCTGTTCCAAATGCAGCCGGAAACATCCCACCATCCTGCACAAAGAAAGTTCACCTTCTGAAAAGACCGACAGGAACATGCAGCCGCATGTGAGCACACTGGTGTCGAGTGGTCTTACAGGGGCTGGAGACCAGGACTGTAAACTGCCCATTGTGCCTGTCCAAGTAAAGTCAAAGAAAGGAAGCAACATTATTACAACATATGCTTTTTTGGACCAAGGGAGCACAGCAGTTTTTTGCACTGAGAGTCTGATGCGCAGACTTCACCTTGAGGGAAGGAAAGGAAACATCCTCCTCAGAACCATGGGCCAGGAAAGAGTTGTGAGCAGCAACACTTTATCAGGACTGGAGGTTGCCGCTCTTTGTGGTGACGAATTTCTGGAAATGCCAAAAGTGTACACACAGGAGTCCATGCCTGTACATAAAGGAAATATTACAACGCCAGGAGATATTGAAGGATGGGCACATTTAAAACACATAACCCTGCCTCAAATAAATGCAGGAATCGAACTTCTGATTGGAACAAACATTCCCAAAGCCTTGGAACCTCTGGAAGTGGTGTGTAGTGTTGATGGAGGACCGTATGCCGTAAGGACAAGGCTTGGCTGGACCATCAATGGACCACTTTCAGTAAAATGTGAAGCTACAAGTGATCAGAAGCATCCACAAGTTACAGTCAACAGAATTTCTGTTGTCACGCTGGAGGAGCTTTGGCAGCAACAGTTCAAGAATGACTTTCCTGAGAGCAAAGCTGATGAGCAGGTTGGATTGTCAAGAGAGGATCAGAGATTTCTGGAAATAGTGACTAACTCTGCCAAATATGTGGGTGGTCATATCCAGATAGCATTACCTTTTCGGAATGCCAGTATCAGTATGCCAAACAATAAGAAAGTTGTTCAACAACGTCTGCGCTTTCTACAAAAGAGATTTGAGAGAGACACAGTGTTTCATACTGAGTACAAAGTGTTCATGAATGAGCTTCTGGCTAAAGGATATGCTGAAAAGGTCCCGGAAGAGGAGATCAATCGCAATGATGGCAAGCTGTGGTATATACCACACCATGGTGTTTACCATCCGACCAAGAAGAAACTCAGAGTTGTGTTTGACTGTGGAGTGAGTTATCATGGAACATCTTTAAACTCCCAACTCTTACAAGGACCTGATCTTACAAGCTCTTTAATAGGAGTGATCACAAGATTCAGGAAGGAGCCAGTTGTAATTATGGGAGATATTGAATCCATGTTCCATCAAGTCATGGTTCCAGCTGAAGATAAAGATCTATTGAGATTTCTCTGGTGGCCTAAAGGTGATCTGGAACAACCAACATCTGAATACAGGATGAATGTACATCTCTTCGGGGCAACTTCGTCACCAAGTTGTGCCAACTTTGCACTCAGAAAGTGTGCGGATGACTTTGGACATCTCTACAGTGAGGAAGCTGTGAAGAAGTTGTTGCACTGTTTTTATGTGGACGATTGTCTTGTGTCCGTTGAAACTGATGAGGAAGCAGTGTTAATGTACCACGAGTTGGTTTCTTTGTGTGCCAAAGGAGGGTTTTTGCTCAAAAAGTGGATCACCAACAAGCCTGGAGTGCTGGAATCAATTCCTGAAAGTCACAGAGCCACAGGAATGAAAGAGTTGAACATGGAATTGGATTCCTCAATGATCGAGCGAGTTTTGGGCGTGGAGTGGTGCATAAAATCAGACTCTTTTAAGTTCAAGATTGTGCTCAAGGACAGACCGCTCACCAGAAGAGGAATCCTTTCAATTGTCAGTTCTATCTACGATCCTCTTGGAATGCTAAGTCCTGTGGTCTTAACTGCTAAGAAAATCCTAAGAGATCTATGCCAGGAAGGAATCGGCTGGGACGATAACGTACCAGAGCTGTTTTCCAAAAGATGGTTAACATGGCTCCAGCAGCTCCAGCTATTGAGCAAGTTTGAAGTGAGTCGTTGTCTGAAACCTGATGGATTTGGAGAAATCACGAGTGCTCAGTTGCACCATTTCTGTGATGCCAGTGAGGATGGGTATGGAACAGTGACCTACCTGCTGATTGAAAACATTTGTTCAGAACGACACTGTGCGTTTGTTATGGGAAAAGCTCGTGTCGCTCCTCTTAAATCCTTTACCATCCCGAGAATGGAGCTCATTGCAGCAACCATGGCCAGTCGATTGGATGTACTCTGGAGGAAAGAGCTGCAGATGGAACTTCTGGATTCTGTGTTTTGGACAGACAGTGCTTCTGTTCTTAAATACATCAGGAGTGAGACTTCAAGATTCAAGGTTTTTGTGACCAACAGAGTTTCACAAATCTTAAGAGTTTCATCTTCCTCGCAATGGAGATATGTGGACACTGCCAGTAATCCAGCAGATATGGCCTCAAGAGGAGTGAAAGTCGATGTTTTTATGAAGAATACAAAATGGTTGTTTGGGCCTCAGTATCTTCTACAATCTAGGAGTGAATGGCCTGTCTACCCAGATGACATCAGTCTGCTTGCATCTGATGATCCTGAGGTAAAAACAGTTGCCACAGTGAGTGTTGAGCAAGCTGGAGAAATTCTGTTACTCGCTTGTTTAAACATTTTTCCACCTGGACACATCTTAAGAAGTCAGTGGCATGGCTGTTAAAATTTAAGGACTTGCTTCTGTCCTTTGTGAAGAAAAGGAGAGAATTGTGTTCAAGCTTACCACAGCCAGTGGTCACCAAAGAGCAACAGAAATCATTTGTGGAAGAAAAGCTGAGGAACTTTAAGAGGACATCTGTGATTAAGAATCTTACAGTGGAAGATCTGGACAAAGCTGAGGTTGTCATTATCAAGTTCTGTCAGAGGAGGAGATTTTCCTTGGAGCTTGTGAATCTGGAGAAGGGACAACCCATTATAAAATCAAGTCCTCTAAGAAGACTCTGCCCACAGCTGCAAGATGGAATTCTCAGAGTGGGTGGGAGACTCAGTAGATCATTGATGCCAGTTGAGGTGAAACATCCCATAATACTAGCAAAGGATCAACACATTTCCGAGCTCTTGCTTAGACACATACATCAGGAAGTTGGACATGGTGGTTGTAACCACATGCTGTCTAAGCTAAGAGAAAAGTACTGGTTGATTGGAGCTAGTACAGCAATAAGAAAAGTGTTATCTAAATGTGTCATCTGTCGACGTCTTAATGCTCCACCAGTGAATCAACAGATGGCGGATTTGCCCAATGAAAGAATCATTCCAGATGAACCTCCATTCACGCGGGTGGGAGTGGATTACTTCGGACCCTTCAGTGTAAAAAGTAGGAGGAGCGTGGTGAAGAGATACGGTGTTATATTCACCTGCCTTGCTATCCGTGCTGTTCACATTGAGGTTGCTCCATCACTGGATACTGACTCTTTCATTAATGCGTTCAGACGTTTCAATGCAAGAAGAGGTCAGGTTCGAGAACTGCGTTCTGACAACGGAACCAATTTTGTAGGTGCTGAACGTGAACTTAGAACTGCCATTGAACATTGGAACCAGGTAAAAATCAATGACGTCTTTCTGCAAAAGGGAGTTAAATGGACCTTTAATCCACCTGGAGGTTCACATCACGGAGGAACCTGGGAGCGACTGATAAGACTGGTTCGCAAAGTACTTAATTCCATAATGAAAGTACAAAACCTGGATGAAGAAGGTCTTCATACTGTACTTTGTGAGGTTGAAGCCATCATTAACAGCCGCCCAATTACCAAAGCCTCAATGAATCCTAACGACCTGGAAGCTTTGACCCCTAATCATCTTCTTCTGTTAAAGACCTCACCGATATTACCACCAGGAGTATTCCATTCCACTGATATGTACACACACAGAAGATGGAAACAAGTCCAATACATGTCTGACTTGTTTTGGAAAAGATGGGTGAAGGAATACCTACTACAGCAACAGGAACGTCAGCGATGGATTGGAGTAAAAAGGAACCTCATCGTGGGAGATCTGGTTCTCATCATGGACAGTTCGGCACCTCGAAACTCTTGGCCAATGGGACGTGTGATAAAGACTTTTCCTGACCGAAGAGGATTCGTTCGTCAAGTTCGGATTAAAACTCAGACTAGTTGCCTGGATCGACCTATTACCAAACTGTGTCTACTGCTGGAGGCAGATCACAGTTAAAGACTTCTGGGTCCAATTATCAGACTTTGATTGTATTTGGACATAAAATGTCTCTCATTTTTCTTTTAAGATAGACTTTAAGATTACCTATAGGATTCCTGTGGGTAATATTGAAATACAGTAAATGCTTGACTTTTCTCTGCATGTTTTATGTCTCCTACTTGGTTAATTATGGGTAATTATTAGAAGGGATCCTAATAATTAGGGGCTGGTGTGTAGGAGCCATAATTGAATGTATTGAATTTTGATGATCACTGGGTTTTTATTTGTTTGGTTGTTATGGGAGTCACGTGGGTGCTAGCGGTGACATAAATGGGCGTTGTCAGTCTGTCATTCACTGGTTTTGATTTTGACAGAGACGAGGGCTGGGTAGCCGTAGTTTTTGTTGACCGCTGCACAACATGTTCGCTTCGTTATATTAGAGCCTGTGATGTTGTAAGAGTTTGAATCAGGAGCCGATGATACTACTCTGTAAAAATCGCAAAGCACTTTAATAAACAAGCAAACAATTCCACCTCTCGCATTATTGCGTAAAGTTGACAGCGCGTCAGGCAAATAGGCAGGCTTCATCCCCGGCCTCTAGCGACTGTGGAAGTCGCTACACCCGCTGTAGTTGAAGCATCGACATGCGGGTTCTGCCTGACGGGCTGCTCCAAGGTCGAGGATAAGGATTATTTTGAAAAGTGATTCATTACTTTACTACTCTAAGAGAGTCCAAGAATAAAATTATGAAGCTGGAATGAGCAGAATCAGAGACTGTTATTATTATTACGCCCCCCCCCCCTTGTTTTGCTTTGTATTGGTTGGTTGTTTGTAGTCAATGCCGCTATTATTTTTCAGTTCGCTGAGGTTTTTCTTTAAAAAAAACTTTTCCGACTCCATTCTTCCCCAGTGAGACTCTCTTTTGTTTTTACCCCCTCTGAACTCTAGCAGATTCGGGTCGTAACATTATAAATATGTCAGATAAATTATTGCAAATGAATTCCACTGTGTGGTATAGTATTTTCTCTGTATTATTGTATGGCGTTTACCTTACAATGTAAAGCGCCTGGAGGCAACAGTTGTTGTGATTTGGCAATTTGGCACAATATAAATTGAAATTAACTGAAATGAATTATAGCCACAAAGCCTAGATTCAGACAGTATTTACCAGCCTCTCTTTGTGCCCCTAAGTGGTACAGACAATGCCATCCAAAACTAATCTGTCCCAAGGTAAGAGGGTGATATTATCTCCCTTACGTAACAAGTTGCTATTGAATAATTGTTTTTGCAGAACTTGAGCTTGAATCAGATTAAACCCTGTCACTGAAGTTAGACTGAGTCCTATTATCTTGGTCGGCGTGGTTGAGCGGGATGGATGGTGGTTGTGGTGGTCGGGCACAACCTTCAGCTGCGGGTGTTGAGTCATAGCACGTGTGAGTCACTGATGGAGGGGTGTTTGGAAGAGGGGTGTGTGTGTGTGTGTGTGTGTTTGGGGCGGGGGGTTGATTGGGTTAATGAGGCTTGCTGAGGAGCACTCACTGGTTGGATGGCTGGTTACTCCTGACAGGACCCACAGGGACCAACAGCATAGGGACCTCATGGCCCATTAATGTGTGGAGCAAGCACGAAGGATGGAGGTCCACACTGGGCAAAATTCCAATGCAAACACTCGTTGTAACACCAGCGTCGGAAAAAGATCTCTCAGACTATACAAGCTGTACAAAGAAGCAGTGATATTGTTGGAAATACAGTTTGTGTAAATACCTGGAACTTATCAGGACTAAAATAACAGCCTCAAAAGTCAATAATACGCATCAAATGTGATGCAGCTCAGCACTGATTGCGTGTCCGCTGCTATGTACCATAAATCAGGCCAAAAGAAACAGAGCTCTGGTGACAAATTGTTTATAAAAGTTTATACAAAAAGGACAAATGTCACCCTGCGTGATGCAATTTGCCATTTTTCCTGTAAATCACACAATCTACTGCGTTACCTTCTTCTTAATAGCTAATGATAAACTCCTGTACTGCCAATGCAGAGAAAAACAGCACTGATCAAAGTATAGATATCAGCTTTAAGTGTTTATTTGGAGCCAAGACCTGCCAAGAATAACTTGGCAGATATTTGCTGGTTCAGGTACTGAGGGCTAATACAAAAACACAACCATAAAATAACAGACACACCTCTGTGCAGAAACATGCCCTTCTGTGGAACTGAGCAGACCCTATTTTGTTAGACCTTCATCCTTCTTGCCCGCTACAAACTTAAATTCAATATCAAACCAAGAGATCTACAAAAATTTATCTCAGAACAATGCTCCAGCAGTCCAATGGTAATAAAGAAACGTGAAGATGAAAACAACCCTCGATTAAAAGTAAAGACACGTGTGACGAGTAACTAGACAATTAAAACGTTACTAGGCCTTAAACTAATTATTGTTTTTTTTTTTGTAATGTACACCACAAGTTAACAGTTGTTTCTCTGTTGTTTTATGTTATGTTACAATGAAACATGCAACTACAGCAACCCCTGCCTTCTTTCTGTGAGAAGACGTTTTTACCCTTTAAAGCCGGTCGGAGCGGGCACGCTCCGTTTTGCGTAACTATTTTTAAATCCCGGTAGCACTGCAACCACATAAGCTAGCGCAATAATTTTTTTTGCATATGAAACCAGAGGAGTTGTACTTACATCTCATGTCATCAGCTTGTCCTAGGTCATGGTTTCCTTCCACATATGGCTTTGCAAAAATTGCATAAAAAGCACTTGCAGCAACAAAAACATAATATTCCAGAAACACACTTTGCTGATCCGATCAGCTGTTCGTAACTCTTCCTACGTTGGAATAGACGTCAGCGCGAACTATCGCATGTCCGCCATGACCTGCCCGAAACTGGAAGTGACGTCATGACACGGAAATGTGGTTGTTTACCTTCAGGGCCTATACAAGCATACTGGTGTCTTTAAAGGTTATGTTTGACTTTATGACTTATGCTTAGGACTCAAATTGCACTGCTGGAAATAGTTTATTTTGATGCATATGCTGTTTTTTTGCAAATTTGATTATAATATTTATTTTCATTTTTCCTGCAGTATATAAAAATTGGTGTATTTCAATAATAAAACTATGAAGACACTCAAAATAAATTACCTGTGGTGGGAAATTATTTTGTGCAACTTTTTTGTATTTACAGTTTTGAGGGATAAGCCTCTTAAATTTCTCTAACTAGGAATGTATGTTAAAAAAAACAAAAACAATTTTCAATTTTTTTTGTAGTTTATTGCACTTTTTTGCAATTTATGTAATTACTATGCACTTAATGCATACATATTATTAAAATTTGGGCTATAATGGTTGTATTTATGTATAGCAACTTGAAATGCTCCCAAAAATGGCACTACAGCATGTAAAAATATAATACAAGCTCTGGCGGACTTGGTTCTATGGTAGGTCTTAAAGGGTTAAATAAGCAAGGTGGAAAGAAAGCAGATGATAGCTGTGCAAACCAGTGTTGTTCTGCAGCACTTTGATGTAGATAAGTGTGTCGGCTTTGTCAGAGTAAACTGATACAGTATATATCCACTCAGCTGTAGCTATGTTCTGTACGTTCTGATAGACTGTTCATACTAATCTAACACTGCACGAGTGCAAAGCTATGCAAAGCTATGCAAAGCATTTAAAAAGTGATTCCATTAAAGGAAAATGTAATTAAAATGTAATGCTATATTTATATGGATAATGTTTAAAATCATGCATTAAGTAGCCCTCGTAAATAGTTCTCCAGTCTTGGAGGACATTCAAAGCTCCTTTTTGGATGCTGGCTGCCTTTTGTTCTGTCCTCTGTCCAGATGATCTCACACTGCTTTAATAATGTTGAGGTCCGGGCTCTGGAGAGGCGAATCCATGACTGATGATGTTACATTGTGTGTTTTTCTACACAGTTATGCTTTTACTGCACTGGCAGTAAACAATAATTTCTAGATGGCACTGAATGGTGGATCAAAATCTGACAGTACTTTTCTACATTCACAACTATTGTTCTGACAAGGCCCCTAACATCACTGAGAAATGCAGCCCCAAACCATGACAAAGCCTCCATCACCACTGATTTTCAGGGCAATTCTTGTGTAATTTGGCATACCTCAGCCAGTTTCCCTTCGTTGAGAAAAGCTTCTTTACAGTCACCATTTCACTGAGACCATTTCTGATGAGGTTTCAGTAAAAAGTTCAATTCAATTCAATTTTATTTATACAGCGCCAAATAACAACAAAAGTGGCCTCAAGGCGCTTCATAGGCACAGAGAAAAACCCAACAATCATATGACCCCCTATGAGCAAGCAAAGCAGGGAACAACTGATGTATACCTGGTCCTATGTCAGATATTTGCTGGATTGTTTTCCTATTTCATGACTTTCAGATACTGATAATCTGCTGTAGATAGGTTTTTTTTTTAGGTCTTCCACTTCTCCGGTTTCTTTAATTTGCACACATTCTGAGATATGCCAAGTTTCCAGCTAACAGCCATTTGGAAATCACCTTGTTGTTGCAAAAATACTATTTTATGCCCATAAAACTTTGGTTATCTTTGGCATTTTTCATAGATTCAACAAAAGAAATTGGAGCAAATTCTGTTTTTTGTGACAGGCTGTTAGTAGCAAAGTGCCAAAAGATACAATTTAAAATTTGCTCTTTCCTAAGTTGTCGAGCTGTTATGTGAATACACAATACGGGTGACTCCACAAAGCTAGATGCATTTTTATGTTTAATATTTTGTTTTTTATGTATGATTCATAGTTCAGTGTTAAGTTGCTTAAGAAAGGGGGAAAAACTCCTCTGAAAATGGTCAGGGCTGAACTGAAATGAGTGGACAAGCAGCCAATGTCCAATGAAAAACTGCAATGTATGCAACTGGCCCTGCATTGGCCACCAGCACTCCGATGTTGGAAAAGGACAACAGGAAACCAAAGATCTCTTTACATGATCACTTGATCTGAAACTGAGACAAAACTATGAGTTTAATAAGTTGATCGTAGTATGGCATATGCTGAAGCAGTGGTGACACACTCACTGAAGGTTCATGCTAGGCCAAGTCAGGCTGTTGTAACGTGTCATCTGACAGTTAAAGGAAGAACTGTTCACGTATGAATACAGGTGTACCCTGAACTTTAAGGTGGAACTTATTATCGAGGATAGGTTAGATAAAGCACAGGATGCTTTCAGAAGGCTCAGCTCCATTTGGAAATCTAGACAGCTTACACAGAACACAAATCTAAGCCTCTACAACAGCGATGTGAAGTTCTACCAACCAATCAAGGTCTTCTGCAATGGGTGTCTTCACTGAATATGCAACATCTTCAGACCAAGAGTGTGCCCTGAGATGGACACAATCAGGAAGAGGAAGAAAGGCAGACCACAAACAACTAGAGCGGATGATGAAGGTCAAACATTTGCAGCTTTATGTCTCACATTTAGCAAAGAATGCTAGTAAGAGTAGTTTGGTATCCCTAAGAAACAAAATGTTCGAAAAACCGTCAACGTACTCTAAAAAATATTGCTTTTTTACTTTTGTCACCCTGCCAAAGCGCATCCATGTACAATTCTTGAGACTGACGAGCCTTTCAGTGAAAATCCTGGATGCGTGGAGACATGAAGAAAAGGCTCTGACTGTTGATTTTGAATTGCTGGATCAGAGTCTACACATTAACCGAAGCATGGAAAGCAAACCTCATATGCACAGCGTGGAAAACCACATACATCATTTTAGTCTGTAACAAATAAGATTAATGCGAGCTCTACTGGGGCGTGCACATTGCTGTGGTGTTCAATGCACAGCAGCCAAACCAGGCAGACCGCAGCGCAAGACCTCTGGGACTGGCACAGTGAGCCTCTGTGAAAGACAGGCCTCGTCTGTCACTCAGCAATGAGGCATCATCCACAGACCCCGGCAGGATGCATAGCATCAACTGTTATTATTATTAATAAATCCTAAGTATAAATGGAATCTGCAAAGGGATATGGGGATTTAAGATTATAAACATTAACTCAAAACATAAATGGAATGTGCGGACTGAACAAGAAAATGTGTTTTGATAGCTTATTTGGAGGTCAAATGGAATAAAGTATATAAACATTCCTCTAAAAATAAAATCCTACCCTTTTTGTGGTGGAAAAACATGAACGGAAAGTGACATTTATAGTGTGTTATGGTGAATCATTCAGAATAAGAGCAGCAGAAACCCCCCTTTGAGAAAGAATAACAATGGGATGCTTCAGAACAAAATAAAGCAGATAAAAGCCAGCTAGCTCGTAACTGCTTTGGTCAGATAAGGACTAACAAGATCTGAATTGTGACACTGGATTTTCAGATAAAGAGCTGGCTACCCACAGTAGCTTCACCAAGTAATAACAACCACCTACCTAGCTGCTTCTATTCCCATATCATGGCACAAGCGTTTGATAGCTAATCTCTTAGCGCTGTTAGTGAGGCCTGGAATGGGAACTGTGGGGGTTTGTGCAGATGCCTGGATAGATAATGTTCACAGGCTTGTTGTCACAAACAATCAAGACTGAACGTGTGTGTGTGGAAGCAAAGGGAGATAAAGATAACTTTAACTAAACTCGGGTTTTGGTTCATCACTTACAAAGTTGACCGAACTCCCACAGAAAAGCAGATAAAGAGAAACAGAGATTTGGTCCGTTTTATCTCTCTGATGCTGTCACCGTATGTTTTATCAGCCTTTGTGTCTACAATCCTCCTTGATCTCTGTTTGTGTTAGGCACCTTAAACATTAAGCCGAGTTGTCCCTCTGTGATGTTGGCATCTAAAGGCAGCAAAAGATGCTTCAGAGGAAGTAAATCCAATTTATGTATTCTACGGGGGTAATTCCACACCGAGAGGAAAAAAAACAAGACAAACAATCAACACATGACTTTCTTTCTGTGAAACCCAACCCTCTAAGGGGAAATAAGAAAAAAAGAGGAAACTGAGTTAAAATCTCTCACCTGCATGGTAGGCCACTGATCCTCGGCTCCACCCCGGATGTCTGTTCTTGGGGTAGTCCTGCACAAACACAGACACACCGGTCACAATAGATATCTGCACCAGGTAGCTTCAGTGACTAACAGATAACAGATTAACAGACGAGCTAATGAACGGCACAAACAGCTTCACATCGACATAAACATATGTTTTTTTTGACAGTTGGAGTTTCAAGCGGTCAGAAAAACAGATAGATACACAGACTTCAAAGTAATAAAGGTAAAACAGACTCATGGGCTGAGTCTGTTAAACGAAGTCCTGCTGGCCTCATCACCTGCGGGCTAGGATAAGAATTTGCATCTCAGAACTTAAGAGCTACGGTTCTCATTTACAACAGAATGAAGTGCTCAAGGTTGGGAATAAATTGAGGCATTTGGGAGGAACTGACTGATGAACTGCACTGTCTGCAGTCATGACAAAGCTGTTGCAGTAAAGAGAGAGCTGGGCGTTAATTTAATGCTCCATCTATGTCCTTATCGCCAGTTGCAGCCACAAGCTCTGTGTAGCGACCAAAAAAATAAGATCACTGATACAAAAAGCGGAAATGAGCTTCCTCCAAAGGGTGTGCTCAGCCGGAGAGATTTGATGAGCAGATAGGTCATTCGGGAAGAGCTCAGAGTAGCGCAGCAATCACTCAACAGTGAAAGGAGCCAGTTGATATTGTTAAGAATCTGACAAGGACGCCTCTTGGGTGCCTGCTAGGTTAGGTGTGTGGGTATTTCCAACCAGAAGGAGACCCTGGGGCAGACCCGGGACATGCTGGAAAGATCACATGTCTGGGCTGTCTTGGGAAGGCCTCGGTGCTGTGACACTCTGGTGATGTTTATTAAATGTTTACATTTAATGAACTTTTACTCTGTGTCAGCTCCAAACTAACAGACCACTTTTCATGTATTTGCACAGCTCAAATACTTGAAAGACTTTTGCTTAAGCTTTGACTACGAACTCTAGACTGTATAAGGTATGATTACCTCCCTTGTAAACGTGACTCTAAAGTGGATCAGTTTTAAAGTCAAAATTTAAAATGGTTTATTTTTTAATATCCTAAAATTTCCAAACGTTTACATTACCAAGCAAAAAACAGATTTAATCTATCCATCTGGTAATTATCTATGAATTCTTAACTTGAAAATGTCAAACTGTCTCCGTTCTTTGAATTATTGCAGCTCACTTAACTCAAACAATGAAACTTCTGAGGGGGAAAAAACACCACTCGGTTTATAAGCAGCCGCCTATCAGTCACCACCTAGATACTGCTATCGCCACGGGCCAATGACAGAAATGCCTCCAGTGTCACTTATCCCCTCAGAGCTGAGAGGTTTGTTCAATAAGGGTTTGAGGTAAAACAGTGCGTACTTTATTTGCCATTTATGCTCCAGAAACTGCTCGACAAAACCCATTTTTGGTCATACTTTTTCAGACAGCAGAGACAATGAAAAACATTGGAAATATTGAAGAGTCCGGTTGTTCTCGACTGCATGAATGCTCTGCTGTTTTTGTGCGTAGCTGGGGCTGTTAGTCTGCGTCTTTGTCCGGCTTTTTTCATGCCTCATTACATTTAAAAACACTAAACATCATGTTGTTTTAAGTAAGACTTCAAAGTAACAAATGAGACTATAATTCAACAGGAAAGTGTGTGCAGAGGCCAAAGAGGAGCAGAACCAAGGATTGTTTTCCCAATTCTACCCAACTGGACTTCTTTTTCAAGCTAGAAGAGTCGCCTCCTGCTGGTCATTAGAAAGAAGGCGTGCTTAAGGACGGCGTCGTAAATGCAGAGTTTCCACTCGTCTATTTTTATATATCATCTATGGCATGAGCACATCAGAACTGGTATATGTTTCTCAAATAGGAGTTTTTAAATGGCATTCAGCCACAGCTTCACCGGCTCCATCCTGTGTCGAAACAGCAGCTCCACTCAGACTGAGCTGGATGTGAAGCTTCGTCTCTCACCAAGACAGAAAAAAAATGATTTCACTTTATAATAACAAGGTTAAAATGATTTAATAGGCTGCAAATCCTAGTTTTTTATGTCCGTTTATAATTCATTTATGCTAAACAGGCTGGCAGGTAGCGTGCACGTCACACACAGTGGCAGATTTAGATCTAGGCAGCTCTGCAAAGCCAGCCTTCAGATTTCCAGAGGAGTTTGAAATGGGTTCTTTATCCATGTTAACATGCTAATGGGTGTGAGGATCATCTGTTTTGGATACCTGTCAGCGTCTGCTGAGGGTGTGTTGTGTTCTCTCTCTCTCTCTCTTTCCATCTGTCTGCATGTACAGTGTGTGCGCCTTTCTCCAGGTTTCACCATGCCAACGGTAATAACTATCAGGCCAACTTTTGGATAAGATCACAGAATGACTCAGAGGTAATTACTAAAGATTTTTATCTGTTTTCTAGGCTGCACATCCATTACTGTAGAAACACACTACTGAGCAAGAGAGAAAAGAGCCACAATGACATTATGGTTTTCTTTTATCTCTCAGTGGGCAACATCTTCTAAATGCTTACTTGTACATCCTCTCTTTTTCCCTAAAGTAAATTCTTCCCACTGCACTTCTTTTCATATAGTATTAGCACACAAAAGGCAACCTGAAGACCTTTCATTTTCATCTTGTCAAAGAAATCCAAATATGACGAGGATGACGTCCAGAAAAGAAAAACAAATCAGCCTTTAGCAAGACGCTGTGAAGGGAGCTGTGCTTTTATTCAAACAGGCTCTGACTGATGACTGATGCAGACTGAATAGGTAATACATTACCCAAAGCAATATAAGCCAGATGAAATTATTACTATTAGCACCTGTGTGGGATGAGAGGTGAACAACGGGGACAGTGCAGACAGACAGCTTGGCCAGGACAGGCATTCGGAGGCCACGACATCAGGGAAACATCAACGATCCCATCTGACAACCCCATTGGGGCTGGAGGAACAGGAAATGGAGATGGATGGAGGGGGGGAAAGCGAGAGAAGACGAGAGTGAGACATCAGCAGAAGAAGAGAGAGACATGGAGGAATGCAGCTACCGCTCCAAGCCTGAAACCCCTTGATCCGCCAAGTCTGCTCCTCTTCCCCCTCGTCTCAACCACAAGCCTGAGGATTCCTCCAGCTGACTGGCATGTGGGTTCCCCGAGAAGGAAAGGAACGTCTGGGTGTTTTCTCCCTGATTGATGAGCCTGATCAGTGATTTCTAAAATAAGGCCCTATTAGGAACAGCTAAGCAAATAAGGGGAAGATTTAGAGTTTCTAATGTAAACCGCAGACATGTGTCTGATAACTGGATCAACCATTAAATGCTTGTTCTCATAGATGTCTTTGTGGTAATTGTTGTGTCCATCATTTCTAATTCAAAACATGTCCTCAGTGTATTCCATCCATCAAAATAAATATGGTGTCCCTTCCACAACCTACTGATTTAACTAACTCTGATTTAATAATGCCTATTGGCTAGACTACCACACATTTTATTCATCGATGAAAATTATCCGCACGGGATAAAAAAATTATACTTTTTAGAGTAAAAGGTCTCAACAGCTGTTGGATGGATTATCAGGGAATTCAATAAAGACATTTGTCATCTTTGTGAACTCAGGTGGCTCGACTGATCATAATTTGTTAGGTCAAAGATTTAATTAATCCAACACTTTGGTTTATAATCAAAAACCTTTGACATGTGGAAAAGTTTGCACATACACGTGCACAGAAAAAGCAACCTCAACTGATGTCATCCACATAGACTGCATATGAAAAATAGATGTAGCCACTGTGACATCATCCACTGGTTTCTGGACTTTGCATTGAAAGAGTGAAAGGTAAAGTTTACAAGATGCTAGTGAGGCTCACTGTGGTGTAAGGTTTGTAGACAGTGACACTGGAGGTGCTAGGATGGACTGGATTAGAAATGAGCATATCAGTGTGGAGTGAAAGGTCTGCGGTGCCGCTGCAGGGGAGGCGGACGCACCTGAGCGGCATCTGCAATCACGCCTCGCCGGCTTAAAGTCTGAACTGGGTTCTGTCTGTCATTTAGGGGGGATTAGCTGGGGGATTCCCATGATGCATTGAGTATTTCCTTTTCAGTCAACTTTCTCACTCAACATGTGTTAACAGACCTCTCGCATTGAATCATACTTGTTATTAATCTCTGGCTCTATTCCACAGCATGTCTTTATCCTGTCTTCCGTCTCTCACCGCAACCGGTCGCACCAGATGGCCCCGCCCCTCCCTGAGCCTGGTTCATTATTGTAGGGTCTACCTTACAATATTCGGTCTTTAAGTGATGACATGATGAATCCTGCTTCCGGGCCCAAACTACTCTGTGTTTAATAAGGCTTTTGTGTTTTTTACATGTTTTAATGCTTTGTATCTTGTTCTATTGAAAGCCCCTAAAAACAGTCAGTGATCACTGTCGGCCTCTCTCAGTTTTTATTACCGCTAATCATTTTAAAGCAGTATATTGATAACTAACCTTGTATTGTGGATGGATTTTCTCAGTTGTTGTCCTGACTGAATTTCAGCCCGTTTACAGCATCCTGCAATGCGATTGCAATTGTACCGAACCTTCGGGAACCCTCACGTTAACTTTTATTGAGTGGAAAAAAGTTAGCGTTCATCCTCCAGCTTCACTGTTTATATTATGCTAACATAGCTAGGGCGATCGTGGCTCAAGAGTTGGCAGCTCGTCTTGTGATCGGAAGGATCACGTAGCACATCACTATATACCAGCTAGCCAAACTTCAGTAACCCTACAAACGTCACTGCTGTTTAGTTTCCTATCTTCATTTATGTTGGATATGATAGCAGGGCTGTACGTCTTAATTTGGTTCAGAACTCTCTCAGTCAGAACATGGTATATTATATTTATAGCGAGCTAACTTCCTGCTAACTTCTAACGCCGTTAAACTTCATAAATTCGTTTTTTGTGGATGCCTGGATGTTAAACTTAAGTGTTATGCCTGGTAAAGCAGCAACGCTGATCATTTTATTACAGATGAAAGGAAAGAGACAGTTTTTAACTCTCAGTGATGCTGCAGTGATCGTTGGACTTAGGGACCTGCAGCAGAGTTTGGGCCCAGGCACGGCTAATGACGTCAGACTTAAAGACTGACGTCAGCGCCTTGAGGCGACTGTTGTTGTGATTTGGCGCTATATAAATAAACTCAATTGAATTTAATTGAAAGTTGTTGGTGTGTGTTTGTTTGGCGGCTGAAAAGCTGCAGCCATGTCTGTAAGACACAGCAACCAGGAATAAAGAAAGTATGCTGAAAAGCATTAAAATATGGTCGGGTCTACCGTGGATTCATTATAATCAGATGGGCAGCTCAGACCAAGCGCTTTAGAGGCAAAGTTATCAAGGCTGAGGTGGTTTGGACGTGCTGAGGAGGGAAAGTGGGTATAAAGCGGACAAAGGATGTTGAATAGGGAGCTTCCAGGCAAGAAGAAAAGAGTAAGAACATAGAGAGACTTCAAGGATGTCGTGAAGGAGGACTTGCAGAGGGTTGGTGTGACAGACGAGGATACTAGGAACAGAGTGAGATGGAGGCAGATGATTCGCTGTGGTGACCCCTAAAGAAAATTATTGTTTTAGTGCAATTGTTTTAGCTCGAAGTGACCATATTTGGGACGAGTGATCAACTAATGCTTGGAAGATTAGTTAGTAAACTGTAGCCATCAACTGAATGGATGAATTCAATAATAAAAACTGTATTAGAGACTGATTGGGAAGTCTCTATCAAATCATATTAGTCAGATAAAAACTTATTTTGGTTGCTCCCTCTAGATAATCTATTAGAAGGTACCAACAGCACAAATACTTTTAAAGACTCAAACTAGACCACATTAAGGTGTATGAGTTATAAAATTATGTAACGAAAAGCGTTTTAATATGGGAGTCATTATGGATTGATTTGTTTTTGAAGTCAGCCTCAACCAACCAGTTTTTGGCATCTCCCCAATCATTTTTTTTAGCCCTGAAGGTTGATGTTTGGTTATCCAGAAACAGTGTTAAGCTGGCCAAACACTCCATATTCTGGCAGCCTTTTACAAGCAATGTAATGTTTTAAAAAATAATCACAAATTTATGATAATAGGAATATTTTTATTTCCTTTAGAAGGGTGCTGAATTTTTGTTTGGTCATGCAACTTTAGCCTGGATCTCTTAGCGTGACAGTGGGCTGTATTCGCCCCATTTCCTGCTTCACATTTATTTCTTGGATTGCACCTTGGTGTCACATTTAACCTGTGCCAAGAAAACAATCTGAGCAGAGCCTGATAGTGTTTAGTTCCCCTTCATTTTGGCGATGAGTGATAAATGAATGATTTTAGTCACAGTCTTTGTATAATTCAAACTTAGCCAAGAGATAAGCATTATTCTCTTGAGGATGCCCCACTTCTCCAAGTTTCATTAAAACCATCCTATAGTTCTTGTGTAATCCCGTTTACAGTCAGACACATATGAATACATGAAAATGCTCTAAACATATAACAACAGGGAGTCCTGGAGTAGCTGGTTTGGCCTCACGCTGAGCCTTGATATCAACATCAGAGCCAGTCTAGAATACGACATACAGATATATTTAAAAGTTGTTTACTGCACTTTTTAGTGTAAATTAATAAACTATTTAACTTCCTGTGTTAATATTCTCCTACAGCGTTTGCATTCTTACATGTTTTTATCCCCAGTTAGAAACCATCCATAGATATGTACTCTCTCTGCAGTGCTGCAATTTTGGTATTCAATAAGTGATAGTGCCAGTAATCACATGTACACTCCTCTATTGATGACTGGATTAATTAACCAGGTGGTTTACTCTCACAAAACCCAAACTTTTGAAACATGGTCACTACCCCTGTTTGCCTAGAGCAATGCAAAGAACTGTAAGCTCCTGGAAAGAATAATAAACGGTAGACTTGAATCCACAGCATGGAAGAGCAAAAGCCTTCGATATCAGATCCACAGCTGCTATCAGAGCAGCCTGCATTTCCACACTGTGGCAGAGTAAACAAGTCTGAAAAAGTATGACTGGGAAGGTGCGGGCAGAAAGGAAAACCATGTGGAAGCAGATACCCATCACCTACTGCTGCTATCGCACTGACATATCACAGCACTGTCTAAAAATATAACTCAAGCCATGAAGTGCCGCAGATGTGCATGTACGAGTGTTTGCGTGCATACGTGTGTGAAGAAGTCACAGTTTGCGGGAAGGGAAAGTACTGTTTCTGTTTGTACGTGCCTCACCTATAGGGGTTGGACACAGGCTGTGTAGGGAACTAATGCAGGTCTGTTTGTTTAACCCCATGTGATCAGGCTAAAACCTCCAGCTGCCCACATAACAGCAACTGTCTGTCATTAGCCATTGATGTGACTCGAGAGAAGAGAACAACAGCCTATCTGTGTGTATTTGTTTGGGCATGTCCATCACTTTTTATGGATGCAAGTTCAAATGCAAGATGAAATCAGATAAATTGCTAAATTAGCTCTGTTATTGAACGAGTGCCAGAGAGAGTGCATAGCTGATGTTTAGCGTGGCAGCGTATTTTTCATTTAAGACAGGAGTGTGTCGCAAAATTTATAGCTATTTTCCAAAGAAATACCAAATAGTACAATACACTAAAGCCTCTGACTGAGGCAGAGGTAAAAGTCTATTTACAAATACTACTGGAAACTACTGCAAATGGTGCCAAGGAGGCACCAGGAAACCAAAACATCTCCTCTGAGAGAATAGAAAACCAGATATAAGTCAGAGGCAGCAGACCTGTTGGTTTGTGTGAAAGCAGCTGATAAGGGGACAGAATTATATGTTAGTGGAGCTTATTGCAAAGCAAATAAATTACAGATATCGTACTTAAAAGCACCTTTATTTGTCAATACAATCAGAGCTTCCGCTATGCCACTACACAGATAACAGAGGAAATGTTCTGCAGGAATGCATTCAGACTTGCCTTCTGGTGTACCTTGGGGACAAAGTTTGAAAACCTATGTTTTAGACTACTGCATTAAAAGTTTGGGGTCACTTAGAGCAGTTATTGTCTTATTATCAGAAATGTTCATAAGTTAGTTAGTGATTTTTAGTGGAGTATCTACATAGGCCCACTTTCAGGAGCCATCACTTCTGTACTACCTAATGCAGTTTCATGCGTTCAAAGTCAAACTGCTCATGTTGGTACAGCTTGCAATCACTGTGCTGTTATAAGAAGATTTTTTTTAAAAAAAGCTTTCATACAGCGGTTTTCATAAACAAGTTCCAGTTTGGGTTTTATGTGTACCATTTGTTGGGTTTACAACCTGCTTCTCAACTTGTATTTATGCTTGTCTTCATGTCCAGTTCTGCTCTGACGTCTTCCACTTCTCTTTCTGCTTTAGTTATCCAACTTACACTGCTCATCAATCAGCTGACTCCCAGCCTAAGAGCTTCCTGTTTCTGTCCAGTGGCCAAGAAACTATTCCACATGCCAATGTACAAAAGAAAAGGACAGACTGAAAGAATATGATGTTCTTCATCTTTAAATCTATCCATTTTAAATAATACCTTTTCATAGTTCAAGTTAACATCTTCAGACATCATTTACATCTTTTTCCATCTAGGCACCGTCCAAAACCCAAAAGATACACAGTTTAATCCACATTCATGAAGGAGCTGCTGCCCAGTATGTCTGAGACTTGTTTACGAGAAAGGGGAAAGTAGAGCAGGAGGCTGAAGATGGATTGTCATCTGTGTTGACGTGGACGCTGTACTGATCTGCTGTTGTAAAGAGAGAGCTGAGAGTGAAAGTGAAGCTTTCAATTTACACTTCAACCCTCAACTAAAGCCAAACACTGCGGGTAGTGACCGAAAGAATGAGATCTTGGATAAAAGTAGTGGAAATGAGATTCCTCCCAAGGCTGTCTAGGCTCAGCCTTAGAGATAGGGTGAGGAACCTGTTCATTGAGGAGGGACTCAGAGTCGAGCTGCCGGGGATGCATCCTGTGCAACTCTTTGTTGAGATGTTTTGGGCATGCTGAACTTGGAGGAGACCCCACAACAAACCCAGAAGATGCTGTGAGATGACGGAGCTTGGCTGGCTTAGCAATGCCTTGTTGTCCCATCGGAAAAGCTGGGTGGCCACAGCTTAGACCCAGATAAGTAGTAGATTTATGAAAGCATAAAATAGTCAAGTTTTAGAAAGTGGAAGTAGTGATTGTTTTAGCATTGTTGCATTATAAACGAATGATTCTTTAAAGCGGAATTTATACTAAGTAGCATCCCTGACACTGTTGTTGCACTGGTTGTGATCAGAGGCCTTGGCACAGTAACTGATCCTTTGTTTTATCCTAAGTTGACCCTGCTAGAAAGAGATTCTTGGAGCAGCACAAAAAACCCGTTAGAAGGACTGCTGCATCACAAGAGGAAAAGGAAGAGCGCTGTTCCCAGGACCTGTTCCCGGGGCACACCAGGACAGAGGAAACCGTTTTATTTCTTGTTTGTGTGTACGAGCGTGTAGGCTTTGCTGTGTGTGTGTAGCTTTATGACTGGGCTGCTGTACATTACCAGAGACTCAATACAAGAGGGTCAAGGGTGAACTGAGAAAACCATCTGTCTTTTTTAAACACTGATGGCTACTCAATCAAATACTTTCCGTTCACTCCTCTGTCATATCCATTTTTCTCTCCCAGCTGCATCTATACTCCCACAGGGTTACCGTCATTTTTTGTAGGATTTTAAGCAGATGGCGGTTGTTTGTTTTTTAAAACATGAGGGCTTTCCTGCTTCGTTTTTTTTCACCTGTGTTTTTCCCTTTCCCTTGATTTTTCTAGCTCTTGACGTTTTACCTAGCTTCCCCACCTTGCCATCTACTCTCTACACTCTTCCACCCCATAATTAATCCTAGATCTCTTTGTCCCACAGCCTAGCAACCGCTGTGTGTACCGGATGAAAAACAACTGTGCTACCAAGCGTATGCATGCTGTACATTCATAAAGACCCTTATCTTCCGTCTTCAGAGGAATGAGAGAGAAAGCAAGGGGGTCATGACAGGTCTAGGAATGGCAGCGGGGTCAAAACAGATCTTAGATTATGAAACACGCTAAACAACAGCATTTACTTTACACACAAAGAACTCAGACTTATCACATAGCCCAAATTCTTCAGACTTTCCCTTTTGCAGGAAACTGGCAATAGTGGCTTAGGGGATTGAAAAATTAACTCCACCCCCGCCTCCTTTTTCGTCTTTTCTTTTGATTTGTTAAGTGTTTTTTTAAAGCTTAAAAAAATTCCCTAAACTTAACGCTTAATAAGGTTTAAAAAAGCGAGAAATGCCAGGCTATAAACATGTTTTTATCTTCTGTTAAATTTTGGCAATGTTAACATATGAGTCTACGGAGACTGGTTCACTTTTGGAGCCATCCTTCAGTGGCCACTGGAGGAACTGCAGTTTTTGGCACTTCCATGCTGGCTTCATTTTTGAGCCAACGTGTGCTTGTTTAGCACATTTGCATGCTAACTTTCACTAATTTGCATTTAACACAGAGTGCAACACAGGCTAATAGGAATGTTATTAGCTTCAGGGGTATTCTGAAAATCTGCTCGGATAGTGATGCTCAAGTAAAAGTCATAATAATGGATAATACAGGATTCTTGGGGCTGCTGTTGATACCGTAACGTGTATTAAAAAGGGGAAAGCTGCTTTGGCATCGCTCCTGAACTTAGGCTTAAAGCTTTTATACCAAAAACCCTGATTAAACCCAACAAACAAAAGTAATGCAGCCATTTTAAAAAAGGTGAGGGAACCTGAAAGCAAGCAAACTGACTTAAGTAATCGCCGCTCAACCGCTTCCTCACCCAGCACTGTCTGTATGTGTTTACTTACATGTGTGAAACCCGACATTTGTCTGGTTTTATCTTTTTCTGCATATAAAATAATTCTGAAAATATAACAATAATGTCAACTAACATTTTTGACATGTGTATTTGTTGCAAAATCAGTGTTGGCTGAAACAAAAAAAGAGTTCTTATCATCATTTGTGGATTCTGAAATGCTACTAAAATGAAAATTATAATTACTTATTTTGTTACTCCTTGGATCAAAACATTAGTTACTTTCACTGAGTATTGTAGAAACTGTTACAGAACTACTTATTGCACTGATTGTGAAACGAATGAATGAAAGCAATAAACTGTGATACTCCACGCTCTTACCTTTCCAGTCACAAGGCAGGCCCGACCTAACACATACCCTGCTTTATCCCTCTTTTACACTCTACTGGAGATCATAATTTACAAAATGAGCATCATGTTCAGTAACTATAAACCCATCAGAAAAGTGTTTAAAGAGGTCATGGAGAAAAGTAGCATAATTTTCCCATATCATTTTTATGATCTTCCCCCTGCTGGAGATTACAAAGAATGTAGATTTAAGGCATTTTACCCATTGTCTTACACTGCATACCTGATGCCTTTGGTTGAAATATCATTAGGGAAACAACTGAGTCATGAAGTCAACTTTTTAACTTCTTTCGAGTTGTCCTATGCCTTTCTTTTGTGAGTAAACAACAGCTTAACAGTAACAGTAGGCCATAAGACAGGCCAACTAAACAAATAGTTGCAGCTTGTGTCTAAAAAATATCTTTAACTTATAAAATTCCCCAATGCTTTCACCTGACAGGCTGATAGGCTTGCAGTACATGTGCAGAAACTCTGCTAATATCACAACGTAGTCCATTTAAACAATTTTATTAATTTGCCAATTTTAAAGAATTCCATAGCTACGAAGGAAACGTGTAAGTGGAGCACGCATATGCTGTCCAAGTCTATTTTTTCCACTCACCTTCTCCTATACATCTGTATAGCTCTATATCTTCCCGTCATCCAGTAAGGTGACCTATGCATCCCCTCGTTTCTCTTCTATATAAATTCCCTGTGAAACCTTGAAAGATGTTATAGAAGTTTCATCTTTTGTTTTTGTTATTAAAAGGAGCCGAGTTTTGACCCTGGGAGAGACAGTGCTGGCAGCTCTCTGTAGGCCTTGGCTTTGGCACTTACTAATATTTCACATCCATAACACTCAAGGCTACACTTAAAGGGTGGGGGAAAAACTCACAAATCATTAACCCACATAGATGAAGAAATAGTTCCTGAGTCATCGGAGTTTAATCTTGTCTTTCATGAGGAGGGTTAAAACAGCTCTCTTGAACCTATTACTCCTTTTATTTTAAATCTCTGCAGGTGTGTATTGAAAGGTCTTGACCTATTGATCGTAGATTTATTCAATTTCAGCATCTCTTGTCTATCAGTTTCACTATATTCTGCCTGTTTCGTTCTTTAAAGCCGGCCAGCACTCGAAGTGGCGGTGCTAATGCTGAAATTGGAACCGCATGTGCATACTTTGGAAAAAGAAATAGGGGTTCAAACGAGAGTGTTAAAATTTCGTTAATTGTATTTTCCTCTTAAAGGTGTTTCATCTCCCCAAAGTAGGCCATTAAAGAATGGGTAAACTGCTGGATAATGGGAATAAAAATCAATTATAAAGGCACAGTACCAATACATTTACTACTGAACTATGCTCCAAAATCTAAAAACAGTTTTACCAGCTTAGCAACTCATCCTATTTTCTCAATTCACTGGGATCTGCATGTATGTGAAAGAACTTATAAAAGGACAAGAGTGCCGCTGCTCTTCCATCAGGCCAACATTACAACATTCCCAAGACAGGGCCTGAGGAACATTTTGTACATGGTAATTATCTGCCTAGTTCCCAATTCAGGCTTTTGTCAAAGTTTTCCATCATTAGCATGTTTTTACCTCGACCACTTGTCGAACTATGGGGAACGGAAAGGGCGCGTATGAGTGAGTAGAATCCAAGAATAAGTCAGTGGGAGACGTGTTCATGCAGTCCACATGCTCTGAAACCATTAAGCTATGCTTTTTAATATATTACAATGTGGAAAAATAGGCATGGTGGCTAAATGCTGAACACCCCCTCCCCCAAAGAAAAAAGAAAAAAAAGTGAATGTAGGTGTAAAAATGTCAAAAGCTGTTCTTTTCTTAGAAAGCTCACCCTTCTTGCCAAGCCCAGGGCAATGTAGCATTTCTCCCCAGCATCGACTATCTCCACTTCATAGTAATGACAGCGGGTGGTGAGTGGCTGTCGGGCCTGGGCCAAACCCACATCCATAATACTCTTTCCTTTGCCAACATACTCCAAAAGCTGAGAAAGAAAAAAAAACATGCAGAGAAGAAGAAGAATGGGGGTTAATATGCTGAGAAATAAACAACAGACTCACATTACCAACAAAAGACTGCAGGGTTTCAGACTCCGCGTGATTGGCTCCGTTCTGCAACTAACTGTATTTATGACACAAGTATTAGCCCCTGAATCGTTGTAGCGGTGCAACTAGGGGGAAAAATATAAAGAAATATGCAGCTGAGGTCTACCATTACTTTTGTAATGGTTGTCAAAGGTACAGCTGCAGGCAAGCAGGGAACTGTGGTAATGTTTTCAAAGCACATACATGTAATCTCCATGAAAACGGGCACCCGTTGTTTGTTCAGCTCAGCCACTGCTGTCATTGTGTTTCTCTTACTTTCTCAACTCTTTAAGAGTTTGTATTAATGACCAAGTCCTTGCAGAGGACCACTTCAGCCTCTTTGAATTTATACAGACTTTTAGCTTCAATCGTTTACGTTTCTTAAACCACACCACTGGGTCATTTTTTGGACAAAACACTAACTTGTTCTTAATGAACATTGACCAAAAGGCACAAGATTTTAGACACCTATTCGGCATGAGTCACAGGCATCATATATAGTTTAGTGTAACCAATGCTCTTTTGTGGTTTTCAAATTTCACCATATTTGGTGAACGTGCAATATAATGTCCACCCTGGATGTATTTCAAATAATGTTTGGGTAAGCATTCATGGCCACTGTATAATGAAGTGTTTGGTCATCTTCTGAGGTTTTCTCTGGCAGTACAAAGAGGTTATCAAGGTTTGTTTTTTTTTTAAATATCGCAGCAATTATTGGTGACTGCCATGAAATTTGGTACTGAATATCCATCGTGTCAAACTGGCAACATATTTGATCCCATAACTTGCTATTGGCACTATAATTGTCTGCTTCATCCTAAATATCATCTATATACATGCATTGAAATATGGTACAAATATTCTTGATTCCACACCAATGAATCCCTTTGATATTAAATATCCAGATTTTACAAAGAGGACACCAGTTTACTCCAGGTTTTGGGTGTTAGGTGAATTTCTGTTAAGGTCCCTCCTGTCCAGTCTTTAGTGTTGTTAGAGAATTGTTTTCTTTGTTTTCACCTGTGCCACTGTTCCTGGACGGTTCATTGTTAGATGGTTTTGGTGAGTCCTTCAGATCTTACGAGAGTTTTCTTCTCCTCACTGATCTTCAAATAAACCTTTGCGTTCTTCAGTGGTCTAGTGCAGCAGTCCCCAACCTTTTTTGCACCACAGACCGGTTTATGTCCGACAATAATTTCACTCACCGGCCTATGAGGTGTCGCGGATAAATACAACAAAATAAAACCAGTACCGGTACCAAAAAAAATACAATTTATTCATAACACACGGGGAAAAAAACCATGGAAATCGAGTTAACAATAAAAACGATTAACAAAATAACGCAAAAAACTGATAAAACCCTGAAAACTATGAATTTCACACTCTCGCGGCCCGGTACCAAACGACTCACGGACCGGTACCGGTGGCCCAGGGGTTGGGGACCACTGGTCTAGTAAACTTCATCGTTCATTGCGAAAGAATCACCGTAAGATGCCCAAGATCGTGTAGTAACATCCCGTTTCCGCTGTGAAAGTTTCATTGGAAGTTCTGCTGAAAGATTTTGCAGGTGCGGAAAGGGCAGATGATCAAGACCCGTGGGAGTTTCATTTTGCACTTCACTGGAAATGTCTCTGCAATCTGAATCTGAATGTCCATATAATCCTCAACTGTACCAGCTCTTGTTGTTTGTGCAGCTTTCGGCTTCTAAATGAATTAACTTTAAAATGGATAAGCATGAAATCCCAACAGGTATTCATCTTTCCCTCAAGATAAATAAAAACTCTACTTATCCCCTAGACTTTCCACTGGTAGGGCTGACAAACAAAACCATGAATGCCTTAGAGGAGACACCGTTCAAAAATGTCTCACCTGTTTCTGTGAAGGCAGGATGGATAGGAAACACAGCTGATCAAGCTTGGGCAGGACCCAGTGTTGTTATAGAGGCCAGGGACTTAATTAACCACGCAACTAGCTGTTACAAGTGTATCCTAAGTGAGTGGGCATTATGATAGATTGACACTTCCAAACCCAGTCAAACCCTCACTGAATCGCCCACAGGGACTATCCTACAAGTACGAACAGCCACTCCAGACTGAAGATCCATTACTTGATGGTAATACAATTACTTTCAATTCTATTTTGGTCTTAAGCATCTAAACAGGTGAAGATGGGTGGGAACAGGTGAGTAGGTGGACAAAGCCTTTAGTCTGAGCGGAGTTTCCATGTCATGTGAGTGAATGTGTGAGCATGTGCGCAATGAAGCATACACCCCCAGGCTGAAAGGCTAGGATGACAGACGAGGTGGGGGTGGACAAAATTACTTCTGCATTAAGCCTCTGTGATTCTGAGCGTGCAACACCACCTGGGTGTGCTACGATTCAGTAGCCAGCCACTTAAAACGACACACCTGGTGGGAAAAGCTATTCAACATGTATGTCAAAAAAGTCAAGTGTCTCAATTAAGTTATTACAATTTTTTTCTCTGTGTTATTTGCTGTTGCTTAGCGATCTGTCAAACTGAAAATGATTCAGAAATGGAGCTGAGGCAATCGAAGGCGATTAAACTGGTTGAATAGGACTGTACTTGTGTAGTTCATGTAGTTACACGCATTTTATTAACAGACATAAAAACCAAGAGTTATTGCAGCATTCCAAGTATGCAGAGACTAAGGAAACCACACAACCAATATCAGATTGTTATATGAGATAACCAATGTAATAGATTGCAGGATATTGATTTCAAGATCTTTTTATAGTGCTAACGATCACTACCTAGGACTTACTTTTCTTATGGGACATACAGTCGACTCTCTGCCAAAAAAACTAAGTACACCTCATGATTCGACCAGTCAGTGGACACATCGATCACTGGTTGAGGACTGTGATATCAGCATAGTGCCATGAACATTTACACTTCATTCGCTGCAGTCTTTTCCTGGCTGCTCAGAAAAAGTTATAGAAATCACAGATTCAATGATGGGAGAGGAATCGAACAAGCAGAAACAGGACAAAAAAATATCAGTAGTGAAGATTTTTCCACAGTTTTATGCAGAACCCATGTTTTCCAACTGCTGCAGCAATTTCCCCCTGTGCCATCTGGGAATCCCAGCACTCGCTCTCTTTGATGTAGGATGTAAAAATGCCAGTGGAGACCAACCTGCTCACAGACCTGTGCCTGAAGCCCAGCCACAAGCTGAAATAAATTTTTGGTCCCCACTGCCATACACAAGGACAGCCACAGCAAGCATTCAGTTTTGGGGGCTACCTGGGGATAAATACCCACTGCAGAAGTCCTGCACACAAGGTTTTTCCTATATATTGGATAAATGTGCTGCCCACCAAAGACGTTTTGGCCGTCCCCCAAAGGAAAATTACCAGGACTGTGATTTTAAACAAGTTAAACAACTGGGGATGAATTTGCCCTAAGTGAGCTAATACAGACAATCTTTGGGCCAATCGCCCCTACGTGCTTAGTCAATCCGCCAAAGGCCTATTTTGAGTCAGGAAAAACCCTGACATACCTTCCATGAGTTTTTCTGTATGCAGAAAATCTGAAGTGATTTAATAGCCAGCCAGCAGTTGGTAATGTAACATCCCATCATCTTCTTGTCTTTTATTTCTTGCAGTCTTCTCCATATTGCTTTGCTGTGTGATAGATGCCTAGTAGTGGCAACAAATATTTCCTCTTTTGTTCTGCAGAATCAGCATCAAGTGATATTTGCTTGGTTTTATGCCAATTTTTTAAAGTTACTATATTACATACATGGAAATGTTAACTAGTATTTAGACTTTAAGGCTATTTTTTGTTGTTTCATTGATAGGGTCACCATCCCAGTCCTAGTATTTCCAACTTGTGTTTGTTGTTGTTTTTGTTGTCCAAGTTCCTCTTGTGCTGAAAGATAAAGCCAACACCAAAATCTGCAGTTCCTTTAAAAGCCACCAGAGGCTAGCTCCAAAAAACGACTCCAATTTGAAAATGTCCAACTTTGCGTCACTAAAATTTACGCTAACAGTCTGGTACGATTAATGGTTTTGGCTCTCTGTTGATGGTCTCTATCGTCATAAAAATCTCTTTATTAATTTTGTTATTTCCTTTTTTTTGTTTCATTTAAATATGGTCACTTCTAGGCCCAAAAAAATCTAACAAGGCAGGAGCCAAGATGCTCACGCTGAAGCTTCAAAATGTAGAGTCCACAAACCAAATGGGTGACAGTGACCATTTTTATATAAAGTCTATGTCCAGACACAAAAATGAGGGTAACAACAACAACAGTTATCGCAACTGAAAATTTCTCATCTCTAACCTTCCAGGTACATTTACTTTGTTTCTTTCATTAATGCACTGTTGTGTACTATTAAGAAAAATAAATAAATTATTCACTCTAACGCATGTTCCACAGCAATCAAAACGCCACCAGCACTAGATCTGAATTTTACCATCTCTACTAGTGTTTTTAAATTCGATTAGATTTTTAAATGCAGAGTCTGACACTTGGTGCAATTTTCGACATCACCAATTAAAGTGTACATGTTCTGTCTTCACTAAAAAAAATTATTTTAAAAAAAAAAAAAATCTGCTTTTAAGTGATCAACAAACAGGATTTCTGACATCACAAATACAGTGGATACCAATTATGGTCAAACATCATCTTTTGTGCCCAGCAATTACCTTTTTATGTTATTCTTATATTCTGGAAATATTGTTGCACAAAAAACATATTTTTGTATGCTTTAATACTCATTATTAACTAATGTCTGCTTATAGTTTGACAATACTGTTAAGCGCTAACTGTAACTGTCTGCAGAAATGTGTGTGTAATGTGTGTTTGTCAACATTTTAACAGCACAGTATGTGCCTGAGTAGCAGAAAATATTAAGATTAAACGCAAACTTAATCTGTAGTGCTACTTTTTCTGCTTAACATCTATAAGTTTTTATACTTTTGAGTGATTTGCAATCAACAGAGAAGCAGTAACTGCAGATTGTTCGCCGTATTAAAGGCTGAATAGTTTCTTCTCCCTTTCACAAAGGAAATCTCCACAGTAACCGGTGCCAAAGCCTCATTTGTTTAGTCTTTGTAATACCGTGTTGATTAATTGTTCATGGATAGCTTTCAACATTAGCCTCCACCTTAACCTGCTGCAGTTCATGCCTGGACAGCTGCTTCTCCTTTGGGAGAGGAGGAAAGAGTTTCGGTGTGATGAGCACTCAGTCACACCTCTTTTTGCTTCTTGCTGCTGAGTAATGGAAGGAGGAGAGAGACAAGCGGGCAGAAAAAGAGAGATGTAGCCTTGAGCAAAGCATGCCTCACTGAGACAGCTGACAGCCTCCCTCTCCCTTTCTTTTTTCTTGCTATCTCACTCCTATAATTCTAAGCGGTGAGAATGGTAATGTTGGTGTGCAAGGCCATGTTTTGTTGAGTTGCTGCCTGGGAAACAGATGTAACACCCAGACATTGGTCTTGCCAGCTTCCTGTCACAGCTAACAGGGAAACTTAAGTAGAAGGTGAAAATGAAATTAGGAGACTGCTTCTTTATCATGTGAATCAAATCTGAAGACCAAATTTTAACCCGATTAAACACAACACCTGTGTGATCTCAGTATCCGTCAAAATAGAAAGCAAAGCAGATGACAGACCGACAAACCAGCACACTTCTGCCATGTTTTTACTTTACTTAGTGGTTTTATGTAGGCTGTCAGAGCAAAACAGAAATACACAGTCAACAAAAGCGATTCACGACTCCCTGAGTTTGAGAACAGAAGTCTGCAGATGAGAGGATTGGTAAGCCTAACAATACTGCAATATTCCACATATGTCAGTGATATTTAAAGTAAGATTTGATTTTTCGCTTCAAACTGCTCACTCATCCAAGTGACTTCTTTTTCTCCCACTGAAAACGCTACGTCCAGATGAACAGAATCAACTCTTTGGGATTTCCTTACCTTAATGATTGAGCATGCATCAAGACTCTTCAAAGAAGAGCTCTGTTGGGTAAAACACTTTAATCACCAAAGCAATGCTCTGTGATGTTGTTAACTGCTACAAAAAGTTAAAACAGCCCTGATACTGTCAACACAGTTTGATCACCTGCTGAAACATCCTTACTACTTCTTTGGGTTTTCACTGCATTTATGTATTTTATTCTTTTCATTCTGAACATGTTTTTCCTGGATTTGTTTGCTTTTCTTTTTATTGCATATGCGCTAACTTATGGACATCACGATGGTGCAGTGTTTAGTACTGTCACCTATATGAATGTAGGGTGACCAGATGATCGGGTCTTCCCAGAAAGTGACATGTAACTCCCATTGCACCCTCTTGGACTGCAGGTAGCAATGGAAGTTCTGCAGCATGCTAACCGAAGCGTGCTACAGGCAGAGAACCCATTCATGTGCCACTACACCGAGGCTGGAAAGTCCTGCTTGCATTACTTCAATAAATTTAGTTGGAAACAGTGTAATATGATAAAAGGCTAAAAGCTTAGGTTAGTTCCATTTTTATTTATAATGAAGATTTAATTACGGTGGCACATATACAAGGGGCAATTACAATAAATACATATAAATCATTTGGAATCAGCTAAATTGTTATTTTAAAACATTATCAATATCTGAGCATCTCCATTTCTCATTGTTTCACCTTCTTTTTTGTGCCCTCTTACTCTCTTCTTCTGTTCATGATCCTTCTTAAAATAAATCCTCGCCATTTGTGTGCTTAAAAACTAAAAAAATATGGACATAGAAAGTTGACTGATCCAGGCCAAAAGTGGCACCCTGGTTTGGAAAATATATGAGCTGGCCTTGTCCTTGGAACAGAGGCTGTGATTCCCTGCTCTAATTCATCTCTCACTTGGGTTGGATGGCCTCCAGTAGCTAAATCTGACTTGTCCATCAGTCACTTTTTTAATGCATGAGGTATCCCAGATGAAAACTACTGCCATTATGCTGCAGCTGGTCACAGCCACTCTGTCATTGCTGCTTTTTAATGGGCTTCCAGCCAACAGATTATGAGTACTGAATGCAGCCACTGATACGGAACACAGTTAAAAGATACTCTGTCTTCTTCATGTCATGACTCTGTTTACATTACAAGCACAACGCACCACTTTACCTAGGAATAAATTACCTGAACAAAATTACTACAACGTACTACAACCTACTCATTAGAAAGCACTGCAAACATGCCCAAACAACGCTTAGAGCAGGTTTCCCGCTCAATCTGAAAAAATATCTTGTTTGCATTTTTGCAGAAAAACATCTCATGAATGTTCCTTTAGGACAAACTTTTTTTCTTTTTTTTCAAACCGCCTTCAGAAGTTCACTTGGCACCAACTATATGCAAAATCTAAACGCAACCTATAATTACCACAAAACTGACAACAAGCGAGGTGAAGAAATGTGAACATTTACCGTCAGAAGACAAGATGATATTTGCCTGGGTGCATGCAGAATGCCTAAAGGCAACATGCCCACCTGCAGTAACACCCAAGACAGTGAGAGAGTACGCATGAAACCTGAACACAAACCACAAGTTATTTCATGAAACAAGACAGGAAAACAATAGGCACACGCAGTGATTTGACGGTTCAATCAATCAGTCATCCCTGAGAATATTCAGCTGAAACCTTTGCGAGCAAAGACCCACATTGTTGCCCTTCACTGACACCTCATTGCTCACTGGCCACGCGGAGCTTTTCGTCACCTTTTAATACACTCCATTTATTATCACCATTACCACTGCTGAGAAGATGTTGCCCAAATTAACTCGGGGCTCCAGTGCCAGCAGGTATTGCCACCAGTGCTGATTTATCTGGACAAAGTCGTAAAAAGTTAACAGTTTCACAGGATGGTTGCCTCTGCCAGAACCCCCCCCCCCCCCCCCCCTCCCCCCCAAAAAACCCTCAACATTACTCTTGGGTAAGGAATAAATAGCGCCCGAGAGAGGATGCCATGAAAAGATGGCAACACATATAGGTTTAGAATAATGAATTCTTAGTGCTAACACTTCATGCTGCCAGACTGCTGCTGTATGTTTGAAACAAGAGCACAATTCAGAGCAATGAGGAAGGTGTTTTATAACAGGATGAGGATCCAAGTCAACACTATTGTCCAAAGACTACACCTTTTCAAGGTCTAAGCCAAACTGTATTCCCCAAGAATATTTCAAGAGAAATAGATTTACTAACATAAATGCATATATAGGAAACATTTGCACTTGAAATCTGCAAATGCGTTAGGCTGCCCTCTAGGTACATTTCATATTTTTAGGTTATCAGTAAGTACAGAAGCATTACTGCAAAGCAATACTTGCAAATGCAAACATTCAAACACATTTTCTCGCTTATGAGTTTAGTTCAGCTAAACTTCATTACTTTCAGATGAGTGAAAAATTTAAAGAAAAACCAACGTAAATTGCCCAGGCCATGTGACAAGGCACAAGACACCTCCACAATCTTTAGTGGAATTTGGCACGTCTCTGGAGCTCAACTACCGGGATTAACACCACCTGTCCAAAAGATATCTCCTGATCTGGTGCGTTGATGATGTGATGGAAAGCACTGTTTAAAACATCAGTGCAGAACAAAGCACAGGTGTTTAAGTGGGTTTAAGATGTGATGACTACAAAAGCCACCGCAGGATGGAAATATCCCCATCTAAAGGACACAAGGGGTCATTGAATGGTTTGATTGATGTGAAAATGACGTGAATTGTACAGCATTTAGATCAAGCGAGATATGCTATGTATGTTTTGTTACATCTTTTCATTAAATAAACTATTGATTTTAAAATCCTTCTCCTCATGCGTAATGTTCTGAATTATCCTCAAGACGTTACAGTATTATATTGCCCCGATAGAGCACTTGACTCTCAGACTGCAGGCTTACACGTGGTTCCTAACATATCCAAAACTACAACAGCAGGCAGACCCTTCAAGCTGTCGCATCAGCTCCTACTTTGGATTCAGGAGACAGAGACTACCTCTAATTTTAAGGTAAAGCTCTAAACTTTACATTTTGATAAAGGTCTCTCATTAGAACATGAACCATTCCTTAGTTATGCTGCTATAGGCTCAAGCTACTGGAGAATTTCCCATGATGCACCTTCTGTATATATCTTGTTTCATCTCATATGTTTATATACCACATGCTATCAGATTTGATCAGAGTTTTGTTCTTCTCTCTCTGTTCTCTCCCTTTGTCTTCGCTTTCCCTTACCATCCAACCAGCTGCAGCATATGGCTGTGCCTTCCTGAAAATGGATCTGCTGGTGGTGTTTTCCTGTTACAACAAAATCCTCTTTCCCATTGTTGGCAATTTTTTTGCTCACAGTGAATTGTTTGGTTGTTGGAGTTTTCTCTGTAGCACTACAGTGTTCTTACCTTACATTATAAAGCGCTTTGAGACGACCGTTGTGAATATGGTGATGACTGGCCAGCCACAACATTAAAATAACCTGCCTAATAATGCGCAAATCCCTCTTTGTGCCAAAAACAGACTCTTCAGGACACTGATGTGGGATTTCTGCAGTGTTCTGTAAAGTCTGGAACCAGGACTTTAAGGTGTGGTGGGGTGGGATACTGATCTGGCTTTGTGGCACTTCCGGCAGGTTCATGATCAGATAAAGATTTCAAGAGTTTTCGAGGCCAGGTCAAAACATTGGGTTCAGGGATGTAGCACTGCCTTGTAAAACAGATGAAGAACGACCTTTTGAAAGAAGGATCCCATCCCGCTAGAAGAGTTTCATAGATTCAGAAAATCAGTGCCGCACTGAAGCTGTTCTGGCAACATTTGACGGACCAACGCCTTACTAAGACATCTTTTGTTGGCTTTTCCTTCCATTTGACACCCATCTCTAACTCATAATCATCTACAACATCCTGTGGGTCAGCTATAAATCCAGCTGGGTTATCTTGTGTGAAGAGGCTTCACTCTGCCCAGCCTGGATTAAGTTATTCATAGTTTCCTCTTTTCTCACGCTGATCAGTTCAAAGAATGGGAGGCGATCATGATGGTGCCATCATCAGGTTGCAACTACAACAACTTGATGGGAAAGTTGTGAACTTTCATCCAGGAGCAGTGTCATGGTGGCGATTCATGACTATTGTTCCCAGAGGAAGGAAGGAAGGAAGCAGGCAACCTTTGAGGGGCGTTGGTATTACAGCTGGCTCTGGCAAGTGGAAAAGGTAAAACAAGGAATGGAGCAGCGATGGAGGACAGTGGTTCACATTCACATACACTTTGCTGCGTGGCAGACGAGGAGATGCTCCTGTGAGGATACTGCAGTTTGTCGACAAGTTTGTTTGCTTTTGAAAAACTTCTGTGCACTAATACAGCGCAAAAAAATGCCGGCCTGAATATTTTTCCAATTTCTACATGTCGGGGAGTGGTGGAGGGAGATATGGGCTGTGAGGGGGTGACGGTACACTTGGGAAAACCGATAACTGTAGACTCAGGTGCTGTCCACTTACTTGTCGGCCCGCTCATCCGCAGCTGAGGGGATTAAGCTGGTGGGCACAGTGACTGCTGTGACAACAGGAGGCAGGGGATTGGAGGCTCATGTTCGCATTGAGCCGCACGTACGCAGTGGAAAGCCAGCCAAATGCCTCCTCTCAAGAAAAAACAGCAGAGCAGAAGCATGGTGGCGAGCGAAAAAACATCATTCATGTAGAGTATTAAACATGTTGTGTTTGCCTAAGACACCAGCTGCTGACAGTCAAGAGAAAGGTAGAAAAAAATAAATCTCCCGATGTATGTGTGAGAACTTGAGATCACTTTCAAAGGTACATTAAATTTACCAGTGTAAAACAGGAACCCTGAAGCTAAACAATCAATCAAGCCTTTTCTCAACAGCGGTAAGGGCCCGAGCCGGTGCTTGAAACAGCTGTTTTCATTTGTTAATGTCAGGTAATCCAATCACTTTCACACCTCCATTAACCCACAGGGAAAAGAAACTAAAAGGTTTATGCTGAATGTTTGTCTCATAATACGATTTAGTCGTGACAGAAGACCATCATTAAACAAAGTTATGAGAATTAAGAATGAATCAAGTAAATATTATATTATTTGAGAGAAGAAGAGAAAATGTAGAGACTCACTACCTTTCACAGTAAATCAGAAATCTGACATGTATAAAAAATATTATTATTTTATTAATATTAATTATCTGGTACTGGAGGCAACACTTTTCTATTTCATTGTTCCCATATTAACTTTTACTTGAACAGGTTGAACAGATATATTTGGGTTGTTTTTTTTTTCAATTTTATTTCTCATCTTGCTAAAAGAAAAATACCCTCTGCAATCAGTTTACTAGCAACCTTTGCTTTTATTTTAAAAGCTCCCTGATAACCAGCTAGTTCTGTGGGTTAGAGATGACCAATATTATTCACGTCACCTGCTAGTGGTTTAAAATATAGGTTTAAATAGGGAGTACTTTCAGTCAAGGCATTAAAGGAAAACTGTAAACTCTACAAGTTTTCATTACATTATTTATCAAAAGGGTTGCACTGTATATGTTGCACCCTGCATGTACAGTATAAACATCAGATATGTGCTTACTGATAAAGACAAATGCCATGAAAACATCTTTAGTCAAACAGTAAAGCAGACAAATTCCCCAAACAACAGTGAATGAAATGTGTTACATTTAAAAGTACGTGTAACCATGTAAAGCCAAAAACTTATCACGTGTTTGAGTCATAGTTTTACCAGTACATGCTGCAGTTTTTGTTTTGTCTTTGCATTTTATTGAAAGCCTAGATATCTTTTGTATGAAAGCTAAAGCTATCCATCAGGCAAATGATCCTTAAAGATGTACATAACCTCAACTGAAAAGGTAACATCTGCTGAACTAAGGCACATCATTTGCTTCCCAAAGAAGAACTGAAGGTTTTTTGACATAAGAAAGATAATGAACGAAAAAGCCGAGGACAGGTGGTAACATTGTCGGCCATTCTAGTCCTTGAGATACCGGTTAATATCGCCTCGTTTGTAAGTGCGCTGCACGCCCCATCGCAAAAATACAGAAAGAGGGTTGTCACAACATCAGCACACCTGAGTGACTGGCATTTTCACACATCTGTTCTTGTTTATTAGAACACGTTTCTAAGTTGCAGCTTTGTTAGTGAAAGCTCTGTCAGTTTAAGACAGTTGTCATCATAGTAAGGACAAGGCTCACTTGCAAAAAACCCTTTGTGGGTTGCAACGTCCATATTCAATAAAATAACTGTCAATGACACATTTCTCTTTTTTCAGATGTTAGAATGTACGTCGTGCCACTGGTATGTTTTAATTCCCAGAAACTGATAAGATTATTAACACTATAAATGTCATGATTTGTACTCTTTCTGTAATTTGAAACAATCTAAATAATAACTGAACTTGATTTCCAATACGTAACTATTAAAACCAACTGTTGATTTAAATTCTCCTTAGATTTTGTTTTTTGTACTTTTTCAATAATTTTTCTCAGGGTACAAATAAAACAGATTCTAAGAAACCAATCATGTCAACATTTTCAAATCTGGTGTTGTTTTGCCCTTGAGCATCGTGATTTATACTATAGTTAAATAGCTCACATACCAAGAATATGATTGTATTGTTTTTAATTGCAGCCGAGTGTGAAGCAGCGGGAATGAGGATCAGCACCTCCAAATCTGAGGCCATGGTTCTCAGCCGGAAAAGGGTGGAGTGCCCACTCCGGGTCGGGGATGAGTTCCTGCCCCAAGTGGAGGAGTTCAAGTATCTCGGGGTCTTGTTCGCGAGTGATGGGAGAAGGGAGCCGGAGATCGACAGACGGATTGGGGCTGCAGCTGCAGTAATGCGGACGCTGCACCGGTCCGTCGTGGTGAAGAGGGAGCTGAGTGTAAAAGCGAAGCTCTCAATTTACCGGTCGATCTACGTCCCTACCCTCACCTATGGCTACGAGCTGTGGGTAGTGACCGAAAGAACGAGATCGCGGATACAAGCGGCAGAAATGAGCTTCCTCCGAAGGGTGGCTGGCCTCTCCCTTAGAGATAGGGTGAGAAGTTCGGCCATCCGGGAGGGGCTCAGAGTAGAGCAGCTGCTGCTCCACATCGAAAGGAGCCAGCTGAGGTGGTTCGGGCATCTGACAAGGATGCCCCCTGGGCGCCTCCTGGGTGAGGTGTTCCAGGCATGTCCCACCGGGAGGAGGCCCCGGGGCAGACCCAGGACACGCTGGAGAGATTATATCTCTCGGCTGGCCTGGGAACGCCTTGGTATTCCCCCGGATAAGCTGGAGGAGGTGGCTGGGGAGAGGGAGGTCTGGGCCTCTTTGCTTAGGCTGCTGCCCCCGCGACCCGGCCCCGGACAAAGCGGATGAAGATGGATGGATGGATGGATGGATGTTTTTAATTGTTAGAGTGAGTGAGTCAGGAGGGTTTTTAAGCTTTGTAAGCATATTTACTATGTACTTACTCAACTTGTACCTTCTGTATTGCACATGTAATTCTATTTTATAGCTTATTTAATCTTGCACATACCTTTCCAGAGTCTACAGATGTAAACTGGTTGCTAAATCAAGTGCATGAAATCTTTTCTATTTTGAGATCAATGTTTTTGTAACCAACTAAAAAGCTGAAGGCTGTCTCCTTAAGCACCTCTGTCCCACTTCCAAAGTTGTTATTTTTAGAAGGTTCCATAATCTGTAAACTCCCCGTTCTTAACAGAAACACATGCTCATTGGCAATATCACCATTGATTTCAAAGTTTTGGGACTGGGGATCATCACTGGTAATTAGAGCTTGGTCCCTGGCTACAACTTCAATCTGCAGAGGTTTGCAGTTCCAATGTTGAAGGAGGTACCATACATCTCAAAACCAATAACCCACTGGACTCTAAAGTTTCAGGTCTGGCTCAAGTTGAGTCAGTGCGGTCCCATCACAGGCACTGTCTGCAAGGCCTCACTTCCACTAACAGGAGTCACTGGACTGGATTTCTGGACTATTTTTGTGATGTTGGTGCTTTCTGGAGCATTTTTAATGGCATTATCTGACTAATATTATGGCTTATTGTGTGGTACAAACCACCTGGCTACCTGCTACCAACCAAATCAATAGCAAAGTTTTATACCTCTCTGCGGTTACCAAGCGGTCCTCGAATGTTATCCAAGTATGGGTTTCACAGAGACTGGCAGCGATCTTCAGCAACTAACCACAATTTTCCCTTGCAGCTACTGGCTCCCAAAGGGTTTCCAACTGGTCTCTGGGCCTGTGTGACTGAAGCTTTAGCATCTATTCGCAGGTTTGAGTGCTACACCCATAGTTTATAGACATAGCTAGCAAATGTTAGCTAATAAATTAGCACTACGCCTTCTAGTTCAAACATGGTAACTTACAGGTACCAAAAAAAAGTGTCAGTGTCTATGATCTCCTGTGATACCACAATGGATTTGTCTGTGTTTTACACATTCTGTGGTTTTGATCCTAAAAGGCTTAAAAAAAAGAAATGTTTTTCATTCCTTGTAAGCAGAATTTTATGATCACACTGTGCATAAAAAGGCTTGTAGCAAAGAGAGGTCTTTGTTATATTTCCTAAACTGAAACAATTGCATCTGTTGAAAACATTCCAAGTTTACATTTTGCTTAATGACAAAGCTATTTTCGCCACATGAAGCTTTCACTGAAACTCCTTAAAGCTAAATTCATGCCCACAAGGACACAGCCATTAAACTATAAGTCACTTGATTTACTTCATTTTTTCCATTAAAAGAGAAGCATGAGTTGAGAGCATTTATTACCCTCAACAAATGGCCTTCAGATGAGTGATAAAAAAGTTTGAAAGGAACAAAGATTGCATCAAAATAAAGATTATTCAAAACAGAAAGAAAGAGGCCAGAGCCAAAGCAGTAATATCTTTTATACCAGCTACGTCAGAGCCATTTCAAGGACATGCAAGATGAATTATGCAAGTGTAATATTTGGTGAAAAGACATAAAATGGAAAGAGTTATAAAAGAGAGATAGAGAGAGACAGCGAGAAACACGTGACTGCATCAAAGAGAGCAAGAGGTCTACATATTTGGCAAGGTAGGTATGAAGAGTGCTCTAGGATGAGAAACCCACCTATTTAAACAGGAGTGGCCATCCCCCTACTGTAAAATAAACAGTTCACAAAGGCAAAGACTTAGCTGCAGACAAGTCACTACCATCGCCATTGTGTTCTGTGCATTCTGCGGCTTTGCACTTCTCATCAAAAGCATACCAGCCAGATAACTCATTTATCTTGCAGCAGTCTTTTCCATCATCCTGCCCCGCCACCCATCCACCCACCAAGGATGACCATCCTCCAGAACAGTGATTATCCATACTTGCTAAATAGTTAACATGTAAAAACTATTCCACCGTTTTGACTAAATGTTGGTGAGGTGTTGATGCCTAATTCATCTATGGCAACGTAACGGTAGATCCGCAAGTCTTCAGAAACCACAGACACTGGAAATGTCTGTTGCATAGCCACATGTACAAAAAAGAAAAGAAAAAATCCCATGACATTTAAAATTTACCTCACAGCTTTAGGCTGCACTTAAAATCTACATGACTATAATAAAAATGGAATAAACAGGAAGAGGAGAAACAAAGCAGGCAAGAGTAGAGGAGAGATGGGAGAAGTAAAGGAGACTAGGATGAGAAACTACGAGAAGAAAGGAGGACATGGAACAAGGAAAGAGGACACACAGGGCAGTAAAGAGGAGATAAAAGTAAAGGCAAGGACAGGAGACAAGGATAGAGGGGGGGTATGCGGTACAGTAGGTGAAAAATGAGTGAATAGGGAGAGGACAGGAGACATGTATGGAGGAGATAAGAGAAGGAACAACAAGGAGACAGGAAAGGAGTTGATGGTAGAGGAGAAAAATGAGGGCAGATGACAGGAGGAGAGATAAAAAGGAAAGTGGAAAAAACATGAAAAGAGGAGATGGACAAGAGTAAAAGCAGACTGACTACAGCAGAATAAAGAAGAAGGGTAGAGAAGAGAAAAGCAGGTCCAAAGACAGCTGGAAAAGTTGAGGCACACTGAGACTGGTTAAAACCGCACAATGAAGTGAATTAAAAGTCAAAACCAACAAAGAGATTAAATGAGACCACCTTGTGGCTGACATAATTTTGAAGCATAATCCTGTTACGCAAAGAGTTCCAATGATCAAGACAAAACTTTGCACTTCTCCGACGAGCTTTTCATTTCCTCTGTCACACTTTCCCTTTCTCTCTCTTGCTTGCTTCCCCCTTAAACCAAAATTTTCACTGTCTTCACTGTGTACACAAAATCCTTGTATATGTCAGAACCTGACAGCGTTATCAGTCTGAGTATTAGCACTCACTTAAACCCTCACAACGGTGATCACATAATGGATTTTAAAGGTACAGCTCATCCCAAAAATTAGACCATTCCAGTTAAAAATAATTCGCAAATTGCTGTGACCACCTTCACGTAGGAGCTAGTTTCCTTTCTGTGCGTCATAGAAAAAAGATCCCGGGTTTGAATCCACCAGCTGGGGCCTTTATGTGTAGAGCTTCCACATTGTTTGTGTGCCTGTATGTGTCGTCTGTGGGCCCTCCGGCTTACTCCCACAGTTCAAAGACTTTCATGTTTGGGTTACTGGTGACTCTAATGGTTATCTGTCTCTCTGTGTTAGCCATGCAGCAGACTGGCCAGACCAGAGTGTATCCGACGTCTAACTCATGGCAGCTGGAATAGGCTAAAACCCTCCTGCAACCTTGAATTGGATAAGAAGAAGAAGGTGGCTGGCTGGATGGAGAGATACAACCAAAAGAAGAATACAGCTAGCTAATATTACAGAGACCTGCCACAGTAAGGCAAGTCTTCATGGATGAAAGGGCTCTTTCTTTTCGGGAAGCCATATTTAAGATCCTGTGTTTGTGTCCTTTGTATAATTCTTGTGTTAGGGAGAGAGAAAGGAGAAGAATTATGGATATTCTAAATCTTGAGCAGGCAGGAAACAACAATGATGAAGAAGGAAAAAAAAGCACACAATGGAAACAATAGCTGGAGGCGACACTTTCAGTTGTTTTACCATTCCATTCCACTTTACTACAAATACGTTTTTTTATTATTACGATGACAGTCTTTTTTTTTCCTTGGCCCAAGCTAAACTGAAGGACCAACAACCCAACATCAATATGGATACCAGAAGTTACTTATCCAGGTCTACTTAGACCTCCGTGGCCCAACCTGCAGCTCTGTCAGACCAGAGACATAATCTCCCCAGCATGTCTTGAGTGTTCCAAGAATCTGTTCCCAGGATATATCCAAAAAACCTCACCATCAGTCAAGTGCAATTAAGTTGCAGTATAATCAATAAAAGGTAAAAATCAATGCAGCTCATATCTCCAAAACCGGGCAAGACACGCCAAAAATAATGTAAAGGGAAAAACAGCACTCCATACTCCAGGAATCTACATACATCTGACTTTTGGGTGAACTGTCCCTTTAAGGCTAATGTCTGTTTCTTCATGAAAGAGACTAAGAAAGGGAGGAAGAATAAAGAAAAAAAATTATTGCCGGACTGCCGAGCAGCCCACACTGCCAGGCCAGGCCAGCCCAGCTGTGAAAACCTCCAACCACATGAGAAAAAGTAAAAGATTCCTTAGAGTCCCATTCCTGCACTTATTGAATTTTTACAACCTGGTGTGCTGCCAGGCACTTGGCTCCAAAAACACTTTTTGTGCCACTGCCACTCTGCGGTCCAGAAAAACAGAAAAGAGAGACAATGAGCAAGACGGCTGGCTGAATCATCCTCCTCACCCACACACTGGCCTTCATCTCCCCTGTGCCAATGACAGACCTACCTGTAGCCCTGTGGCTACTTGCTGAAGGAGAACAAAGGTGTTATAGACCTCCACTGTAAACAGGTGGGAATAAAGATCTGTGATACCTCTGATGACACAGTTGAGCCAACAATGAGTTCCATTCAAGCCGCCACCACGAACTGTTGAATCATAATCAGATTGTATATAAGAGGTAGCCACATTAACGTCACCCTCTTTGCAGCCAGAAGTTACCGTATCTGAGAGGGTGTGGAGTACCAAGTTATCAGATAACATTAGCACGGTTGGTTATAAAGATGCATCACAAACTTTATGGCTGAAACACAGACATACACGTACCTGGCTAAGAAAATAAAACAATTTCACTTTACCAATCTGAGGCACTAACTACCCTACCTCACCTTATCTTAAAGCAGCCAATAATCTAATTTAAGCCCAACAGGATCCAGACTAATAAGTTAGCTGCCACATATCAGACTGTCAACATGCTTTGTAATGCTTTAAACATATTCTTTTTAACAATTAAGTCTTCATCGTGTAGTACTCAGTTTTGTTTGTTTGTCTGTCTGTTTGTTAGCAGTTTAACGTTCAGAGTCGTCAAGATATCATTTTCAATCACTTCTGTATGATGGTTGGTAGGGCTGTGCGATATGACCAAAATCTCATATCCCGATATAAGACAACAATATAAATCACAAAAGTTTAACATTTTTCTGTAAATTCTGTGAATCTCGGGCAGCTCGACTTGCGTTTAGTGTTTCCAGCTGGGCGTCGTTTAACTATACATTTTTAGACATAAGTTGTAACAGCCGCCGTTTTCTTTGTATTTATTACACGGCATGCTGTGGGGAAAAGGCTGTTCATTTATTTTTTAGCACCTGACAGCTCTTTTTTGCTTCTCATTCGCAAACACTCGGCATACTCATTCACATGATTTTAGTTTATTTTGAAAAGCCTCAACATGATCTTTTCAAAATAAGAGCTTTATTGTGAAATGTTTACGTGGAAAATAAACAAGCGGACAGCGGAGACAGGCAATGGTTTTACCATCATTTTTGCTAACGACAACACGTAAAAACAGGCGCTTGTCCGTCCGTAGTGTGGTTATATTAAATATAAGAGAAAGAGAGAACTTTAAGAAATTAATATAGCCACTACAGTGACCATCAAAATTATGAAAAAATATTGCTGTAAACAGTTTATTTTGCAACACCACGAAACAAACGATAGCGTGATAGGAAACGATAGATGTTTTTATATCGTCATCCGATATATATCGTTATATATATGATTTAATCTTGTGAAAATCAGTCATGTCAAATATTATTGTTAACCAAATATCATTACCTGCAATTTTTTATGGATTACCTTCAAACAATATACTAGGCCTCGGGGGACATGAGTATGTAGGTTGGCTAAGCATTTGACCTTCACCTTCACTGTTAGCGCCCGAGGTCAAAGTTGACCTTGAAAAAAATGTAAAGAAACCATATCGAGTAATCCATGGAGAGAGCTGTAAACCCCCTTTTTAATTTTTCAATACCTCGCCCTATGATGTCACAGTGTGACGCCATAACAGGCTGATGTCAGTAATAAAAAAAAAAACATCATAAAACATCAAAGTTTTAGAATAGCCCTCACGTTTTTGTTTTGTTTTTTAAGCTTTAACGTCTAAAAGGCATAAAACCTAAAACTGATTATATCAGACAGCGAATAACTGGCCGATCTGCAGCGAGGCCCAGGGTAAGATAAAGTAGGACTTTGGAATAATAAATGATGCAAAGCTAGAATAAAAACACAGAGCTAAAAATTAGCATAATAGATCAACTTCAGGCAGCAATAGATGGCTTGTTTCAGATGGTGGATGAATTGAGTAGCCGTGTGTAAGATAAATAAGGGCTACTTTTAAACGGTAAGTCATTCAAAGCTGGGGTGGTTGAATCCAAGAATTAAAAAGAAGTCTGAACTTTAAGCAGCCTTAATTTTTTTTTTTTTTGTGACTGTAAACCTGAGTGAAAATGTGAACACCAAATGTTTTGTGAGTGTTGTATGAGTGGGTTTTGTTTTTTTTATTTCGTTAGACCGCTAACACAGTACTATTATGTCTGCTTATTATGATGGCAGTTAAATGATTACCATGTGGAAAGCGTTCTGCCACATCCAGCAACCTAATGGAAGTTTGGTAGATCCTGTTCAGATTCATGTGCAGATAAAAAGTTGGTATACGGCCCTGCTTGCATGCTTAAGCTCTGAGGGTACAAATGGCAAACTGTTGCATCACCCCAGACTCTGATACAGCAGAAAGGCAGAGAAAGCACAGCAGACACGACTCCTTTACTGTAAGTCGGCTGTTTATCTTGTTAATGAAAGTGATGTGTGCAGGACTCAAAGGAAAATTCCTGAGCGGATGTCATGAAGCAATCTGCAAAACCCCTCCAAAGGTGACCCAAATCCCGTCACGGCAAGATGATACAATGGCTGAGACAAAATAATTCAAACTGAAGTGGTTGTGTCTGGAGCTTTCCCCGAACTTTAGAGAGCATTAAGCACAGCTGTCAACAAAGAGGGATTTGGTAAAGAACAGGCAGTTGAAGGATCTTGTAAGAGTACAGAACAAACATGGTGGAATGTCAACAACTGCACAGAAGAGCAAGCTGCAGAAAAGCCACACTATAATCTGTCCCATTCAAAAGACAGGTAAGCTAACAATAGCCAGAGTTGGACAGGCACCAAACCTGGGACTACTAACACAAAATTGGTGTCTCTGTGATTTGGTTGTAAGTTGCTCTTAATTTGAAGAAACATCCAAGAAAGATGTTGATACAAAGAAACATCCCTTTGTATCAACATAAAAAGTTCCAGGTCTATTTTCTGTCAATAGAATCTGCATCAAGCCACATTGCAGGCATCCACAGCACAGAGAATCAGGTAAAGTTTCATGATTTTAAGTCACATGCTGACCTATATGCTCTACTCCTCCTGTCATTTGAGGGTCAAAACACAACCGAAAAAACATGACACCACAGGCACACTGAAGTCTTCTGAGGTAATAGGACAAATGCATTTAACATATGCTTTAACATAAGCTATCCTATTATTATAAAGGATTATAAAGGGGATTTCATAATTATCGTCCTTATAAAATTAAAGAACCACTGAACTGAACAAATATTTTACTAAATATTTTCAACTAATTGATTTTAGGTCTGGTGGTTAACATTTCTTCTTCACTACGTCTCACAAACACAAAAAAAATGCAGGGCAGCCATCCCATAATGGACTCTTCTGACACTGTTCATCCCATAATTAATGGCTTTGCTCTTCAACTGTGATATAACAACAAAAATTACACAGAAATTAAGTAAAAAAAAAAAGAGGTTTTACAAAATCTTCACTAACATTAAACATCAGAGCTGAGAGAGTCGGAGAAGCAGCACACGAGTTCCTTCACCTTCTCGATGTGGCTTGAGTGACTGATCAGTAATGTTTAGGAGGCAGCCCAAGCAAATTAATTAACACCTACGATAACCTTTTTCCACTAATATATAACCAAAAGCACTGAACTTCCAATGTTTCCAAACATCCCTTTTAATCAAGCAAAGAAGGAAAAAAAGAACCTGCTCTTACCGTGCCGCTCACCCTGACGTCATAAAGTCGTCCCCAGTCGTCCTCGTGGCTGTCAACCATCATCATACTATCATCCTCCTCCAGGAACCACTCAGCTTGCAGGTCGACCTTCACCTCCTCCCCCATAGAGTGCATCCCCACAGCGGGGAACAGCCCCTCTGCCGACACAGGAACCTCTACTGAACCCACCTGGAGAGAAAGCGGATGTAAAAATCCTGAATAAACAACCCTGCATGCCCATTTGAAATGAGCGTGTTATTATTAAAACAAAAATACCTACCTCTTTCCCGTTTTTGGTGAAAAAGACTGTTGTGATACCTGCTTCTATATTTTCTGAGTGTATTCCACAGCCCATGCGGTCACCACGAGCACATTTCGGGCCAAACTGCTTCCCTATCCCTGTGCCATTATACAACCTAAATGGAAAGAGGAGATAAAAATCCTTTTAAGAAAAGTCCAAGCTTCTTTGAACTACAACCGCATACTTTGTAATCTTGTACAGCTTTCACTACGTAAACCTTGTGTTGCCACAGCTGTCGCACTCTACCACAAAACAAGTAAAAGAATGCAAAAATTATTTCAAATATTCAGTAAACGCAGCCAGACAAGACGAAACGTTCCATTATCTCACTTAACATGAAAGGAAATTAAAAATATGTAAACACAATTACTTTGAAGCGCATAATTACAGCTCACTTTGGCTTGATAATTGGCCACACATCTGTCTGGTGCTGAAATTTGGTATCATCAAGTGAAATTAGATGCTGACATATGAATCAGTTCCTGAGGCAGAATGTATTGCTTTGAAAAGTAAGTCACGTGTATAAATCCAACACACAGTATTCATAGGATGAAGCAAGCAAAACTGGAAGGTAAAATATTTAACTGTTGATGAACTGGTTATTTACTTGTTCATCAAACAAAAAGAAAAAAATACTCTGAAAAAGTAACCTTAAACTACTTCTGTTAAATTTCCTTTTTGCTACTATTAAAATAGTCACACAAAACAAAATATCAACAAACCAAGAAATGAGGAAATGAGCAAGTTAACACTACCGAACCAATATATAAATGCAGCAGCCAAACCATGCAAGAAACCACCACTGCCCTGTAGCGTATAGGCAACTCCAGTTTGACTTACTTGCCGTTGTCAGCGTGATAAGCTACAGAGTATGGCAGCCAGCCCGGCTGGTGGTCCAGCCTGTAGAACTTAGGCACCAGGCCCACAGCAATGGTCCCTCTCACTCCTGTGTCCACTATGGTCACCTACACAAAGACACACACATTATATTGAAAACACACTACAGTGGCATCAGTTACAGTTCATTTAAGCCACAGTGCCAATAATGCCTAAAACATCGATAAAAGTCAGTGTCTAATGCCAGAAGCAAGGGTAAGGGTATAATATTCAGATATGAAATCCACAGCCTGAACTAACTGTATCCAGGTCATTTACAATCACATTAAATTAATTCAGTGCCACCACGTCTCTTGGTGGTCTGCAGTGTCTGCTGGCAGAGGTAGTTGGCTATGCAGAGCAAAGAACTGTTAGTACGAAACCAATGGAGATGGTGTTTGCACGCTGTCCTCCAAAAAATAATTTCCCCCAGGGATCAATAAAGTATTCTGATTCTGATTCTGATATACAAGTAACTTGCTGTGTTGCATTGGGATATTATATTCCATATACTCTCAAAAAATACAAAGGTACTTTCATATGCTCCCTATTTTCCCAAGGGGTCAGCACCGTGGATGGACCACATGTTTGATTTGGCACAGATTTTACACCGGATGCCCTTTCTGACGCAACCCTCCCATTTAGCCAGCCTTGGGACTGGCACTAGGGACCAGCTACGTTTGTGTCTCGAACCGGGGATTTAGCAAGAATAACTAGCTTGAAGTAATTGTTTCCTGTATGACTTTATCAGTCTCTCACATCTTTGTTAAGGAATTTTGTCCTACACTTCTTTAAAATGTCACTTCAGTTCATTGAGGTTTGTGGGCATCCATTTATGCAGAGCTATCTTAAGGTCCCACCACAGCATTTCAATCGTGTTGAGGTCTGGACTTGGAGCCATTGCAAAAGCTTGGCTCTTCATTTTTCAGTTTATCACATTCACCCCACATCACCCATCACCCAATCATGACCCAACTTTGCAAATGTAAACCATGCTGCCATGACCTTTTTAGATAGAAGAGGCTTTCTCCTTGCAATCTTTCCAAACAAACCATACTTGTTCAGTCTTTTTCAGTCACAAGCTTCAACACTTAACATTGTTTACACCATAACAGCCATAGCCAGCTGCTTTTCGTTTCCCCCACAATGGCCATTGACATTTTCTACTGTTACTGTTTGTGTACAAAACACTTCTGTACACACTATACCTCAACACTTCTGAATATCAACACTTCACAAAAATTCAGGTTAATTGCAATATTTTATTGTTTGTTTGTTTGTTTGTTTGTTTGTTTGTTTTACACCCAATTCACCTCAAATGCTCTGGCTGGCATTCATCAGTAACAAATGCTACTTTACCTGAACTTTTCTCTCGGTAAACATTTTTGTGTTTTTGCCAATGTTAGCCACTGTTAACTGGTGTTACTGAAGCTTTCTTTGAATTCTTTAGATCTAACATTGTCAGGCTCAAGCATAGCAAATAAGCTCTATTTCGAAATGAGAATGTAATGAAGCTGTTTATCAAAACAGTGTGATGTTTAAACACTCGAGCCTAACATTAGCTAGCATAATGTTAGCCAGCTATAACAACAACAGCTATGTCTGTTATATAGCTTATATATATTCTATGTAGCAGCTATCCAGAGACGAGAGAGTTGCATGTCTGTTCTGCTGATGGTATTAGTAATTACATAAGCATATTTATGTGCAGTTTTTTGCATTAGATCCCTGCCTTGAGCTCAGAAGATGAGGCTTGTGATAAAAGAGGAAGAGGATAGGTGAAGATGAGGGAAGAGATAACAGGAGGAGGAAAAACTGATGAAAATATAAATGTACAAATCTTAAATGGTTATGTATAGTTTTTAAAAAACTGATATAACTGATAACTGATACATTCTGTTTTTGTTCAGGAATCTGGAACATTAGAATACATTTGTATTTGGGTATAAAGGGATAACACGCTAACTGGGGTCAGCAGAATCAGCTTTTGGGGTTTTTGCACGTTCTCTGAGCATTGCACAGTCTGCTGTTGGAGAGAATTTGCTGGGACTTTTAATCCTGGGAAGACTGTGGTTTTGTTTAACACACACCTGAATGTTCAAACCTGCAAAATGCAAAAAAACCTGCTTTTTTCCAACTGGTGTTGAAACAGTAAAGGTATACTTAGTTTTTCACAGAACTCGATGCAGTCTTGTAAAAAAAAATCATTAATAAAAGTTTCTTTTCATATGACTACAACGATTTGCTGATATTGCCCAGCACTAGTCAGAGGTTATGCAATCCTAATCCTGTACAGGAAAATGGCCCCATCCGGTTTAAATCTGTATCAGCTCCGTTATGTTATTGGCGAACACTCCAAGTTATTTCTCACCTCTCTAGGTTTCCTTCATCCCACCTGTCTCTCTAAGTATATCAACATGTGAAACCAAACTTCTTGGGTTTCCCTTACTAAAGATTTCTGGTCTGATTCCTTTCCAATCTGGCATTTGAGAGATTATAGTGTAGATCACTGGTTTGTAAAAAAGTACATTCTTGGCCGAGGCACAATACCACTTCTGTGCTGTTGAAATATCATTTGTGTCTGTATGATATAAATAAAAGTTACAAAAACATGTGTGACAACTAAGTTATGATAGTTTTGACTTTTTCAAATAAATCTATTAAAACAAGTGGAATGTTGCAGATGTTCAGTCTGGGCTGAAAGAAGCGATGAGGAGGAGAAGTGGAGAGCGAGCAGCGGTACTGACAACGGAGCTGAAATGGATTCTTTGTGAAAGCTGAAAGATGGGGAAACACGAGGATAGCGGTGACGCAGACGCGCACAGAACCCCGACCTTTATCAGAATAAATTCTTCCGAATTTTGAGATATCCTGGGAACTGACAGCATGTGCGTCACAGAGTGGAGAATAATGTAGCGCAAACCTCTGGGTAATGACCAACGTAAAATCCACTAAATGTCAAAGAAATCCATCCTCCAAATGTGATTCTTGTTTCAGTATAAACATTATTATTGTGAAGATTTTCCTTGCAGGGGAGAGAAGAGAGGTCATATGTGAGTTTGACATCAGATTTAAGAGAAATGTCAACTCTGGCACATATCAGGGACACCTCACAGCTATAAGAAATAATGTCAACGCATGCTGCCAGCCTGCATAGAGTCTCAGTAGAGGAATATTTTAACATATATCTGAAATGATGCTTCTCATGTCAAGAAGAAAAGATGTGAAAAGAAAACTAGAAGAAGTGAATCATTTGAAGAAGTATGGTATTGCTGGAGGGTCCTGTCTTAGTATATTTGCAGCCCAGCAGAAAGAGACTGGTTCAGTAGATATCAAGCCCCGTTCAAAACGATTTGCTCGTAATGCATCGCTTTGTGGCTGATGTTTGGTTGCTAGTGGACATTCCAGGCTCCCCATTGCGTCAGTAACCCTGTAACATATGTACCACCCCCCTCACATGCCAATCATCGGTATCCTACTAGTGAATCGGTCGCTGCATCAATGCCTCATCTAAAAGCTGATTTTAAGGTTCACTCGGGGCTTGTAAATCCAGTTTTTTCACCTCACTACAGGCCATTGAGATTCTTTGACATTTCATGGTCTCTGGTTACCACATGTATTCAAACAGGACCAGTAACTTCAGACCAGCAAATTCTTGGAACGGCCTCAAGGTGACTACCAGCTCAGTAGTTCCCTGAAGAACTACAGTCCCTCAAGGGTGATTTTTTTTGTCTAACTTACCCATGTGGATGCTGGATTTAGGAGTATAGATACGTGTGAGTATTAATGTTAAATCTAATCTACTAATAAAATATGTTTTATTATTAAAGATTAAGATTCCCAGTATATATATGTAGTGATGAAAATTTGCTTTTTGTGGGTTGGTAGGGGAAAACATTGGACACTGCCTAACTGGCTACAACAGTGCTGTGTGTGGTAGTGAGAAGGATGTTCAGACTATAATCTGTGGTGACTGTGTCCACCCCAGGCTACCCCTTGGCTCCGCCCGTGTCCGTAAGGATAACAACTATCAGAAGGAACTGACGCATCAGCTTTGCTATATAAATGTATAATAACCTCTCCTGCTGCTAGTCTGAATGCCTTCCTGTCTGCTGAAAAACACTGGTGTGGTAGACTAATCTCTGCGCTTACAGATAACCACCTAACCGACACCCCATCCCTCATTCCAAAGCAGCTGGGACATTTTTGAGGTAGTGGTTTTGCACTGGTGAACTGAGGCTGTAGGGGGGCACCGAGAATTTAATATGAAGTTGAGAAAATTGTCAGCAACTGGATTCCAGGGGATAAAATGGCTGGATGGAAAAGCAATCGCGGGCACAACCAAGGATGGTGGTATGTGGGCTATCATATAATGAATAACGATCCACTGATTTCATATTGTTCATCCACTTCTGCTGGACTTAAACATTACAAAGAGGAAGCAAGAGAACAAATAAATCCTGGTACTTGGAATACAATAAAACAATGCTGACATGCAGCATCACTATCGATGTGCCTTACCTCAAAGTAGCAATTTCCCTTTGATAAAGGCCGGCCAGCCACATAGCATCCCACTTCTTCAGAGTTCCCTTGGTAACTAAAGAGGAGAAATTACAGGTTAACAATGGGTGATTTCTAGTAATTGCTGTATGCACAGTCAGAAAGAATACATCTCATCTCACACAAAGTCCTCTTGATTTTGATCAATAGGCACACACCGACACAGCAACAGATGTGAGAAATAAGATGGACATTAAAATGCTAATAATAACAAAAGCAGATTTATATAATTCAAATAAACCACACACGTGTAATGATTGCAATTGTTTCTGCCCTTTGTGGACTTTCTTTTGAGACTGTTGTCTGCTGCGTGTTTGATCGGGGGAGCAGATCACTGCTGCTTTATTTCCTTTGCCATTCAATTTTGAAAATTAATAAATAAATATATCCATGATGAAATGTCTCTGCAGACAGCTATACATTTGTGCAGACTCAAATCAATTCTCTTTGGAAATAAGAAGAATTTGTTGAGAACAAAAATGTTAAGCTATGCAAATAAATTAGACATGTCGCTATTCCTGGCTCAAATAGCACACATAAGCACAATGGGGCCACATATACAGTAGTTAAGGCAAGGAGTGGGCTTCCAGACATGGTGCATTATCCTGCTGGAAGCCGCCATAAGATGATAGATGGGTACGCAGTGGTCAGAAAGGGATGTACATGGTGAGCAACAATACTCAGATAGGCTGTGACTTTGAAATTATGCTCAATTAGTGCTAAGGGGGGAAAAAAGTGTGCCAGGAAAATATCCTCCACACCATTACAGCACCACCACCAGCCTCAACTGTTAATACAAGGCAGGATGGATCCATGCTTTCCTTGTTGCTTACCCAAAATTCTGATCCTATTATCCAAATGCTTCAGCAGAAATGGAGACTCATCAGACCAGGCAACGTTTTTTCCAATCTTCAACTGTCCAATTTTGGTGAGCTCGTGGCAGTAGTGGCCTCTGTATCTACTGAAGTGTCTGGTGACTTTATTTTGTATAGAAAAACCCTGTGTTTAGAGATTTCAACCAGAAAACCTCCTGTACATCTTTAGTGTGTGAACTTCCAAGCCTGTTAAACCTTCATGTCAGGAAATTTCTACCATCACCAGTGTTGCTTTGATGATGGTTGTACTGGCCCATATTCTTCCCTACTTATCCATCTTAGAGTCACACGGGAGATGGAACCTTTCCCAGGATTATGTTCTACATAAATAAACTGACAAAAAAATAAATTGCCAAACTGACTGTTACTGGAAATGAAAATATTTATCATGGCACTGATAACTGTTCCTAATGTGCATCAGTAATTACAAGAGGCTCCAAAGGTCTAAGCAATACAAAACAAAACAGTCCTCTCTTCACCCTGTTCAACAAAGCCAAATGATCTCTTCAAGTGAATCCCCAAACAGTGGCATTTAAGAACAGGCTGACCTGAGTGTGTCTCCATCCTTCTGCAGCCTCATATATCGCTCCTGTGCTGGTCGACCATCACCGATGTCTCTGACACGACGCCTCAGATTCAGGAGGCATCTGTGGTGTAGTACGTTGATGTCATCCATCTGAGTAAAGAAAATGGAACTGTTAAAACAAAATAAGCACTTTATGATCATGTACAGCAGGCTCTGTAATCTTTACTATCAAATCACACAGGCCAATCTGTTGTCTAATCTCTCTTCTTTTCTTTTTTTTTTTTGGGGGGGGGGGGCATGTCCGGTTTCCGGTTAATGATGAATTGACTTCATTCTGAGACATGTAATTCTTTATGTTCTCCACAAATTATTCCAAACTCTTTGTTCTTCATAGCCACAACCTGGAGTGATGTTTACATGTGCCTGGTCAAACAAATCTAAGAGTGAGGACAATTTATGTCTCACCCTTCTGCACTTGACCTAAGCACTGCTCAATAGGCTACGTTCACACTGCAGGTCTTAATGCTCAATTCCGATTTTTTGATCAAATCCAATTTTTTTGTCTGCTCGTTCACACTACAAATAAAATGCGACAGCAAACGCTCTCTAGTGTGAACCCTCAAAGCGGCCCGCATGCGCAAAAGAAGACGTCATACACAACGCGCTCTGTTTAGACCCAGAACAAACTGTTGTTGTTTGACTGATGGCCTTAATATAAAGACTTCGGACTTCATGTTTCCCGATTTTTGCTTTAAGTTATTTTGTTATTTACATAATAATGTAGATAACCTGAGGAGCGGTGCTTCAAAGGATAGTTGCAGATTTCTGTCAGAACCTGCAGGTTATGCAGTACAAATAAAATGTTAACGTTTCTCCAACGTTGTCTTCCCAGCAGTTTCACCGGATGGCCAGGAAGCGTTCACGATGTCTTCTCTGGCGCTGATAATTGGCGTCTGTCTTGTGTCAGTGACGTAAAAGACGGATTTAATGCGACATGACCGTTCAAACAGCAGTCGCTTTCTGAAACATCGGATATGTATCGGATTCAGTACCACATACGAAAGTGACCCAGATCGGATTTGAAAATATCGGATTTGTGCCGTTCACACTTTCATACCATGATCGGATATGGGTCGCATAGGGTAAAAAAAAAATGGATTTGATGCGCTTTCGCCTGCAGTGTGAACGTAGCCTTAGTTGCTACTAGGGCTGGGCCATATTATACCGTTCACGGTAATACCGGTATAATGTTAGGCTACGATAGGAAAATGAAATATCGCGATAGAATATGAGTAAAACGCGCATGCGCAGTGCCTTTGTTTTCATACGCACATGGCCGATTGTTGAGTGAAACAGATGAACCAGAATTGGTTTGTAAAAATGGTGCAACTTCAGTGATGTGGAACTGGTTTGGTGTTTGTCCGTCAGATACACGACAAAGCACATTTTTTTGCAGAACATGCAAGCGGCCGTCGGACTAAGATGCCCTTAAATCTGGGAGTAATCTGGGTCCTAAACTCCGTACTCTTCAAGTCAAACTAACACTGCAGCATCACTAAGAGTTAAAAACTGTCTAAATTCTTTCATCTTTAATAAAACGATCAGCATTGCTGCTTTACCAGGTGTAACTATGAAGTTTAACTTCCAGGCATCCATGAAAACAAAATGTATTACATTTAACGGAGTTGGAAGCTAGCAGGAAGCTAGCGGAAGTTAGCTCGCTAGTTTCGCTAGTTACCTAAGCATGATATTGCATGTTCTGACTGAGAGATTTCTGAAAAAAATCAAACGTACAGCTCTGCTATCACTTCCAACATAAATGAAGACAGGAAACTAAACAGCAGTGACGTTTGTAGGGTTACTGAAGTTGGGCTAGCTGGTATATAATTATGTGCTACGTGATCGCTAGCGACACAGCTATGTTAGCATAACATAAACAGTGAAGCTGGAGGACAAACACTAACACTTTTCCACTTATAAAAGTTAACGTTAAGGTTCCTCATGGTTAGAGACAAATGCAATCGCATGGCAGGATGCTGTAAAAGGACCAATCTTCAGTCAGGAGAACAACTGAGATAATCCATCCACAATACGAGGTTAGTCATTAATATACTGCAACAACATGGGAATAGAGCAGCTGCCAGAGAATTCAACATTAATGAATCAATGGTACAGAAGTGGAGGAAGCAAGAAGAATGAGTTTAATAAAGTTTGATTTATCTGACTGCTTTGTTTCGCTTAATGTGCCTTATAATCCCGTGCACCTTATGGTCCGAAAAATACGTACTGCACACTGCAGTTTAATGTTGCAAAGCACCTCTTTTTAACTTCAGTGGATATTATACATGGTTATGCTCAGGATATGTCAGCCCATTTCTACTGGAAATGCCTTTTGGTTAAACTTTCAGCAAGGAATTTGCATTTGCACTGTTACATTTTTATAAAGCTTTAATGTACATAAAAACCAGCTTCTTGTTTAAGTGAAAATAAATGATAGGTTGTCTTTTTGCGCTAGTAATGTTGTGGAGTTGTATTTTGTCTCGCATCAATTATATCGTCAGTTATATCGTTATCGCAAATTTTCAAATATATATCGTGATAAATATTTTTGGCCATATCGCCCTGCTCTAATAATAATAATAATAATAATAATAATAATGGATACTTTATTGATCCCCATGGGGAAATTACTTGTTTTTCTCTGCATTTGACCCATTCACTCAGTGAAGCAGTGGGCAGCCCACTAAGCAGGCGCCCGGGGAGCAGTGTGTAGGGACGGTACCTTGCTCAGGGGTACCTCAGGGTAGCCGTTAAGTGGATTCGAACCGCCGACCTTCCGATCATGGGGCGACCACTTTACCTACTGAGCTATCCCTGCCCTGCCCTGTCTCCTCCCAGGATTGAACCAGGGATCTTTCGCTGGTTAGGCAAATATGTAAACCACTACACTACAGAGCTAACAGACATCAGCTTGAAGGCTTATTTGATCAACTCTAGCCTCCCATTTTCAGTTAAGCCCCTTCTCACACTGACGAATGCAACAGTTTGACTGTTTATCTTATTTATTCCTTGGAGTAACTGGAAAGAAAATAGCTGAGAAACAGTCTAAGAGAAGTCGAGGAAGTCAGACAGACCTCTCAAATTATATAAGTCCTCTTCCAGAGGCTCCCAGAACTCTGGGAGAGGATTCTGAGGGGTCTGTCCAACAATTTAGTAGTTAATAGAGATGGACCGATCCGATATTACGTATCGGTCCGATACTGACGTAAATTCCTGGATCAGATATCGGAGAGAAATAAAAAATGTAATCCGATCCATTAAATATCAAAAAAGCACCTCACAAAACTTGCGACACGGCGTAACTCGGTTCATAACCGTAGCACGTCGGAGCAGTATGTGTCACGTGATAGAGCGGCTGTGTGTATTTGTAGCCTCGCTACCAAACCAGCATTTTATCGCCGAGGAAGTGATCCCAGAGAGAAGTAAAGCAAGTGTGTAAGTTCATCTCTGAATGTTTGTAAAGCATTCCCACGTTAAGCTTAACGACCGATATATGGAGCAACTGCCTCTTCTCTCTTCCTCCCTCTCCTGCTGCTACTTAAAACGTGAAACTGATCAATGATCAGCTGATTGGCTTTTCTGTCGCAAGTCCGTCTCTCTTCTTTGTTTATCGCCCACTTCGCGCCAGAAAGAGGAAACCAGCGGCTGAACAACAGCAGCACGTTTAAGCTTGATAATCTTTTGTTAGAATTTATTTAATATTACTTTCTAGACCAGGATCCTTTTCTACATAGCTGACAGCTGGTAACTGTGCAGGGGCGGATCTAGCAAAGTTTAGCCAGGGGGGCCGATAGGGCATTAACAGGGAGAAGGGGGCACAAAGACATACTTTGACCTTTGGGGTATGAACTAACAGCCAGACATTCACCTTCAGGAATTTCTGGTAGAGAGCAGTATTCATGTTTCCATCAGTTACAGCAAGTCACGCTGAAGCAACAAAGCAACTTCAGACCAAAAGCTGTCGCTCTTCTTATGAAATGCTGTGTTAGTTTTACGCCAAATGTAACAAGACGCAAACTTTTCTGTCATCAGTTCCCAGACTTTTTTCTCCCAAAGTCTTTGGAATCATCAAGATGTTGTTGGCAAATGTAAGGCAAGCCTTTACGTTCTTTTTGGTTAAGAGTAGTTTTCACCTTGGTACACTCCCATAGATGACATGCAGTCTCTTTCTTATTTTTGAATCATGAACACTGAATCTTAACTGAGGCCTTCAGTTCTGTAGATGTTGTTCTGTGTTCTTTTGTGATCTCCTGCATGAGTCGTAGATGCGCTCTTGGAGTAATTTTGGAAGGCCGGACACTCCTGGGAAAGAGCACTACTGCTCCAAATTTTCTCTATTTGCAGATAATGGCTCCCACCGTGGTTCACTGCAGTCCCAAACCCTCAAGAATGCCTCTCTAATCCTTTCCATGACTTTGTTTCTCATCTGTTCTTTCTTTCGATTGTGGCATGATGTGTTGCTTTTATCCTGTTTCACTTCATCAGACAGATTCTATTTAACAGAATTCTTGAGACAAAAAGTCTGGCAGCAATCAGTAATATGGCAAATATAGTGAACTTCAGTTGAAAATGAATGTGATTAATTGCAGTTCATTCGTGATTTAACGAGGGGGAATTTATTTTTCACACAGGGCCAGGTAGGTTTAAATAGCCTTTCTGCTTTTTCAGAGAACTGTATACACTTAATAACATGTATAAACCGCCAGTCAATCATACAGATGAGTTCCTAAATAAATCTCAGTCTTAATCGTCACCTACTTTCTATAACCATTTTATGAACTATTAAACATGTATCAGCACGAAGAAACAGGTGGCACACACACTGAAGCTAGCCAGAATAAATCATAGTTATGATAGTTATTGACATTTATTAAAGTTTTAAATTCTATAAAATTCTTGCTTCCAATGACCCCAAGGCATAAGAGAAACGGTACACTAGAAATACAAACGTAAAGCTTTCGCCGTCACAGTCGCAAGAAGGGGGCGTGCCGATGTTTACATCTGTCATCCAGCTGCCGTGCTAACGAAGATGCTAGTTTTAAGTTCAGGTGATGGTCAAACAGGTAACTTGTGTATTGTTAGCTGAAGGTTACAGTTAAGGGATGATTAAACGAGCCTCCAAAATTACAAACATCAGCTCACCAGACGAAGAGGGGGAGAAAGCGGTTGAATTTGGCCAGGGAGCTAAACGCAGGTTAGCGTCATTAGCGGCTAATGCGATAGCCTCTTTATGCTTCAGCGCAAAGCAAAGAGAACAACGAGAGACTGTTCCCTAAAGCCGGAGAGCCGAGTTTTGCGTCAGTGTAGCCGTCATTTCCGATAACTCACTCGCTAACCTGCTATCTAGGCAGTAAATGAGGCAGAAACTCACTTTCGTCCATCAGCTATCCATCCATCAGCGGCACACTTGTGTAAACTTTGGGAACGGCGCTTCCCAGTGACGTCACGCCCCATTCCGCTGAACGGGCCAATTGCAGCGAGGTTTGAGAAGTGGTGAGAAGCCACTTGGCCAATCCCGCTTCTGCGATGTATATATCAGCCATGTATTTGGCACCATTCATTATGTTCATGAATCCCTCACCACACACTTTACACTCTGTAAACCTCGCCTTCTGTTCACAGGTTCTGTTTCATTATCCCAAACTGAAACATTACTATAAATATGAATTAGGCAGTTGGCTACCTCAGTAGGGGTCCAGAGGGGATTTGACCCACTCCCCACCACAGGGTTTGTGTAGAAGAAGAAGTGGCAGCAGAGAGAGAAACTTTCTGAGCCAGTTGGGACAGATCTGAACTTTTATGGAGGAATCAAGAGAAGGAAGAAATTGTATTTAGCCTGCCCGAAGGAGGAAAAATGAATAATCCAGGGCACTGTGGAAAACAGAGCCCCCGTCGGTCTGGCAAGTGTCTTGGAACATTCTCCTAATATGTGGAAAAGGACTAGAAGTGCTGCGGCTTGCAAGCTGATGGGAACACAAGATGGCAGGTGATTTCTGCCCTTCTTGCCAAGATTAATCAGAACAGCAGGCGGCTGATGGCAAGGCCGAAATTGGCCTCATGTAGCCCTGAATTCCAGCCAGTACAGGCCGGTGGGTATGTCTGTATGCTCTGCACAGTCTGAGCTGCTACTGCGGGAGCCAGGCACACGTTTTAACAACTAAATGTCTTAAGGTCAGGCACTGTATTAAAAAAAAAAAGCTAGTGAGAAATGTCATTACCACTCAGCGTTGTTGGCTTAATATAAATATTTATGCCCTGTTTGTTTGCTTTTACATCTGTATGCGGACCAGTGAAAGGCAAGGTAAAGTTATAACCTTGATTATTATCACGCATAAGCACTGTTTGAGAAACAGCACTCCCTGACGGCTGCAGACTCCCCCAGCAGGACAAAGCTCCTACCAGACTACAAAACCTGAAAGGAACACAATAAAGGGCCTAAGGTGTTGAGTTTTGGCCTCCCCCAGTCTGATCAAACATCCCAATGATGTGCCAGAACAAGCCAAAACCACAGAGGTCCCACCCCTGTAACTCACAGCACCCAAAGGATCAGCTGAATGGACATCCAGAGAGTTCCCGTGTCCATGCCCTGATGGATAAGAGCTGTTTTGGCAGACTCAATCAATATTAGGCCAACCTCTACCAGTGATGTTGTAATCCTGTGATATGTTGCAGGGATAGTTGGGCATAAGTGACAAGAGTGGCAAAAAAAAACAAAACAGAAAGAACTGCTCCCAAAACATAAATGCTTTTTCTAACTAAATGACTATACACAAAAGTGCAGCTTTGACTAAGAATGAGAGGTCTGATCTAACCACTTCACTCTCTCAACTGCAGTAGTTGCAAAGTTACTTTTTGCATATGCCTGTAAGAAAACAAGACTTGTGCCTTTTACAGTTTTGTGCGCTGTAAAAACATCATTTAGATACACTGAATAATCTGAATCACATGAGAATATTTAACATAACTGGGCTGAGGTGTCCATTTTATTATGCCACGGTCAAGTGTTGTACATTGAGAAGAAGCGCAGAGGAATCAGTAGCTGAAGAAAATCCTCACTGAGTGGAGCATAATTCAGTTTGGTCTTGTGCATTTGTCCCTCTCCTCCTCCCTCTAATTATCCAGATGATTACTCTTCCAAGTCAAACACCTGGCAAGCAAAAGCTCCAACTGCCATTTAATATCTGATAGCTACTGAAATATAATCTAGAGGTTTAACAGCTTATGAAAGACTGGATTAGATGTAATGCAATATCCGACATGGCAGTGATTAGGCTGATGCACGCAGTTGGTGCGTGGAGTAAACTTACATCAGTGTATGAGCACGCTGGATTTCTTGGTGTATTTCTTCTGAATCCAGCTCATTCTGTGAACTTTGACACGTGTGACAGAAAGACGGAGTATTACAGGTGTGTAGCTCAGTTTTAGGATTACATGTTTGCTCAGGAAACATTCTGTCATAACCTCAAACCGAACTCGAGCAGGAGCGAACACACAGCTGTGCATTTGTCGTGGCGAATGACAATGCAGTGGCAGCGCCGCCGATGGAAGCTCATACTATACATTTGTGTTTGTTACCATGGCAAATGTTCTTCCAGAAAGGTCTCTGACATTGGAAAAAGTGCAAATGGCTGAACGTGACTTCTACTGTTTATGCATGGGTGATGTTGAACATAAGTGGAAGAAGAAGGACTAGATGAATGTGTTCGTATATACCAGGAAAGGGTGGGGAGATTTTGATAATTTCTGAAAGGAACATAATCCACCCCCCACTTGCTCTGTCTCCCTCCCTGCCACCTCCCTCTCTCTCTCTCTTTCTCCCTCTCTCTCTCTGAGTCCCAGCCCCTGAAGGTGTCATAACTGTGCTCTCTCTCTCTCACTCTCTCTCTCTATCACCGCCTTTCAGATCTTTAAAAGCTGGTGCTTTGCCGTGTCTCTCACGATCTCCATTTGTCTCATCTGGCACTGCAGGGGACTCTCGACCGGCAAAGCACCAAGGAGAGCTACTGTATAGAAGCGGGAGGAAGACTGAGGAAAGAGGAGAGAAAGGGAAAGAGAGTAAGAGTGAGAGAGAAATATACATCCAGAAATAGCATCAGCTACATTTAACTGACAGAGAGTGACAGTGTGGAGAACCTGAGACCTGGACAGAAAATGCCTATCCTTTCTAACTTAACAACCGTTGTATTGTTGCTCATTGCTCACTGCGGATCATGGACCGGGGCGAACCGCTTGGGTCCCTTCAAGGTCTGCCCTTCCTGCAAGGATCCACTGGGGGCAGGTCGGCCCCCCAGGGACCATAATGCTGCTGGCAGCACGTCAGTGCTGGCCCAAGGAGAGCCCTGTGGTGTGTACACCCTGACCTGTGCCAAGGGGCTCCGTTGTGTTCCCCCACCAAGGGAGCACAGCCCCCTCCAGGCTCTGTTGCAGGGAAGGGGCATTTGCGCCAAGTACAGCAAGACTAGTCCCACCGAGAGGCCCCACCCCACAGGTAAGATACTGTATTTACACACACACGTGCATGAAATCACATAGGCACGCACCTACAGATGCAAACAGGGGCTTGCACGGCAACTGCATATAGGCTTGATTTGAAGGGGATATATGGCGACAGCCACACATTAGTGTATATACAGTGTGCCTCCCCCAGTATTGCTATAAATTGCATGTGATGCTGTGTCACTTACCAGCACAAGAAGGGACAATTAGTATGTGGCATTTAAGCCTGGTTGCATTTTGTGCACCACTAATGAATTTGCAGACCTCTGGCATCTGTTCCGCAGCACCTCTGGCTTCGCTGTTGATGAAAATGTCAGTTCCTTTTATGGTGGAAAATCACCACAATCACATTAACAAAGAGAAAACTACACCTTGTGTGAGCTTTCTTCAATTTTGGGGGATCTGTAAGTGAAGATATGCACCCATGAAGTGTTATTGTTACCATCCATTTCAGTGACAGGGTGCATGACAATGATCTGTCCAACAAGCCGGCTTCTCTGTAGAGAATTTAGAATGAATGTGAAAACTGTAACAGTGTCACCTACATTCTGATCAAGCTGCTTTTTATTGCAGTGATCTCCATCTACTGTTCAAACTGAGATACTGCGATTAACTATCTGAAAAGGAGCCGTACTGACAGAAATTAGGTCTCTCATTAAATGGCCAGCACACATGCATGTCCTCTTACTGAAGGTTCATTAATGTACTACGCTAAAAGAAGCAAAGCTATATCACAAAGTGTGAGTGCATTATTTTAAGTATATAGTGTATGATCTGACAATGGGTGCTGTTTTACCGGTATCATGCTTCAATGTTCTCATGTCGGCGTGTCATTTCCTCTCAGGTCCACATCCTTCACACAGTGGTGACATTGAAAAAGTAAGTTCATCCTCTTATTGTGAGATAAGCTACTCCATCTTCACCTAAATCATTAAAAATCTGACATTTCTAACCCTGTTATGGCTGTATGTTGAGCTGCATCTACACAGTTCTTCCCATAGATTCTCTGTCGTTTGGGGTGTTGCAGTGGCATGTACACACACACACACACGCACACACTGCTCTGAAGCCATGCATTATGGTGCATGATGTGTGTGCTGCTATGCGGCAGAACTAATTGAGCATGATGTGAATCAGGAAAGTTTCGAGCCGGCCGCTGCCGCTACAGATTTCTCAGTTAGTGAGCTGGTTTGCTGTGCAGTGTCTGAGCCAGTATGGATGCTATAAGTAGAATGCGATAGCCACCTAAATGGTCATATTTAGGTGGCTATTGCACAGTTCAATTTCTCAAAGTGACACAAAAACGCAGAGTCACTTCAAACCATTCAGTGACCTGAAAATCAAAAGCATTGTATAACAATATGGTTATATAATGATATACAATATGTGACATCTGATCTATATATATAGAAATGTGCATTTTCTCTGCTTCTGGCTGGAATGCTGCATCACCGTAGCTAATCCTTAGTGATTCACATCGACATGTGTTCTGCAAAGAGGATTTCTGCCAACACAATCACCTGAGGGGGGATAGCAGCTTGCCACTGCCACTCTTCATATTAAGGCAGGTTCTCTCTGTTTGCCTCTGGCGGTGTTTGAAGTCACACTCTGCGTTGCTGTTTTCAGGCACCCTGTCGCAAGCTGCTCAATAGCGTCCTGAGGGGTCTTGAGCTGACAATCTTCCAGTCTGACCGCGACATCTATATACCCAACTGTGACACTCGTGGCTTCTACAGGAAAAAGCAGGTAGAGCATTATCAGTAGAGCTATCGTGAGGCATGACAGTGGAACTTTGTTGAGCTTATGTGATGGGAAAATGTCTCGTTGCTGCACTGACTTGGTGTTACTGTACATGTGTCAGAGCTGCACTCCACTGCAGCTTTCTGTTCAGTGCATCCACAGATTAGTGTGTGACCACAGGGGCTGAGAATAACTGACACCTCTCTCTGAGCCTCTCAGCTGTGGGCTCAGAGAATCACTACTGCGCTATGATGACATATCATTTTCTCTCTCTGCCTCCCTCACCACCTTTCCTACCCTCTATCTCGGCGCTCTTTCCCTATAAAAATCTCCCTCTCTTTCCTTTAATTTCACACAGTGCCGCTCCTCCAAGGGCATGCAGCGTGGCCACTGCTGGTGCGTAGACGAGCTCGGCACGCCCGTGCCTTCACGTGCCAGCGAAGATGGTACCATACCATGCGATGGCGAGTGAGGGACAAGTCCGCCTGGTTGCTCTCAGCCTGGAGGAGGTGGAGAAGGAGGAGGGCGAGGAGGAGGTGGAGGAGCAGGAGCACGGGGAGAGGGGGTGGCTTTAGCTTGTGCTAGACACTGCCTGGACAGGAGGGAGCAGGGATAAACCACTTCCTATGGAAAATACACACCAGTTAATGTCCTCTCTATAAGCAAGACAAACACACTCTCACAGTCCAGCAGTAGCAACAGTAACATCTGCCTGAATGTTCAACAGTTGCAGCAATGTCCTCTGCGTCGTGTGGTGGCGCGCTGCATGCTCACATTATTGCTCCGTGAACTGCCTCAGTGATCCAAGCTGTATCTCTCCGAATGATCTCTATATTCCCTGGCTCTTGTCCTGGCTTTCTGGTAGATTTTTATTTTCCCTTTTCACTTTAGGATAGCTGACACTGCCTGTGTTTGTTCTGATCTCAGTGGGCTGAAATACTGTTACGCAGGTGATGTGACACAAACGTTCGAAAAAAAAGTGTCTCCCTCACCGTCCTCTCTCCCTCTCTCCAAAGATACACTGACATCAACATACTTATAATTGACAGAATATTTCTTTTCTATTAATTTATTTTTTTTTGAGTATTTCCATCAAGTACTGCTTGAATCTCACAGTATCTTATATATATATGTCAAGTCAGAGAGAAAAAAAAAGTCATACTAATATGATACTGGAAGCTTCTGTTCACTTTCTTTGTCAAAATAGCGTTCTGACTGCTTATTGGTTGATTGTTTGTACATATGTTGGATTTTTGTGGTCGACTGTGTGTTCTGAAGTGGCAGACAAAAAGCTTACGGCTGTTACCCTTTTCAAAAAGTTGTAAGGCATATTTTTATACACGTCAATATAATATTTTATATATGAATTGTTGGTTTATTTAATGAACTACAGTACAATGCCATGTATTTTTATATTGTCAGCAGTTTCTTATTTAAAGACAGAGATTATTTTATTTCATGTTAGGGGAAGTGTTGTGCTTTAGAGGCACTTTTATGGCAAAACTCATCACATTCATCAGAGCTCTATTCAACTGCTGTACATCTTATGGTTAGATCTCATGTTTTTAATTTTCCTTTTTGTTTATTTATGCTTTGTTCATTTGAGAATTTAAGAATGTCCATGTTACTATTATGTTTTCTTTTGGCACATCCTACTTTTAAAATTATGATTTCAGTACAGAAAAAAAAGATCAAATTTGTTATTGTTATAGTATGTCTTTCCCGAGTCCTTGCAAAAGTCATGAAATTGTGTGCTATTAAAGTGTGATTAGAATTTATCTATTTCTGACCAATCTTGTTGTGCCAATGTGTGTGCCGTGATGAAAGGTCCATGCACAAAGGACCTGTAAGATTTGCAAATATGAAAATAAAACATAATGATAATAAAAAATAGAGAAGAATAAAACATATATTAATATAACAACTGGTGTTGTGTCTGTTTCTTTTGTGAAATATGTCATTTGAGAGCAATTTTAATCACCCAGGGAGTGACCAAGAGAAGAAAACAGCTGTAAAGATCATTTCTTTAGGCTCAAATTTTCACAACAAGAACAAGCAATTATGTAATTAAAAAGGACGTAGCTACACTGATTAAAACACTTTACAGTAGACTGAAGTTAAGTCTCAAGCTATAAGAAATAATAATACACTATGTGTACTATAAATTATACATAGATGTATGACTGCATAATGCCAGTGTTTGTAGCATTTAAATGCAAAACTAAGACTAATTAGCGCTAAAGCCAAATGTGTGTTTGGACCAACATTTGTTTACTGATAATAGCTAGAGCCAGTGCTGTGTATATCAAGACTTAATTAGGTACACTTGTTCAACTACTTATCAATGGAAATATCAAATCAGCCAATCACATTGCACAAACATCTTAGGTTTATTATCCAAATTGAACATCAAAATTGAGCAGAAAGATGATTTAAGTGTCTTTGAACATGGGATGGTTGTTGGTGTTAGTGTTTCAGAAGCTGCTGACCAACTGGGATTTTCCTACACAGCCATCTCTGGGGTTTACAGAAGGTGGTCTGAAGAAGAGAAAATTTCTAGTGAGCAGCAAATCTCTGGGTAAAAATACGTTGTTGATGACTGAAGTCAGAAGGGAGTAAATAGACTGCTTCAAGTTGGTTGGAAGGCTGCAGTAATTCAAATAACCCCTCGTTGCAACAAAGATATGCAGAAGAATATCTCTGAAAGTACAATGTCAAACCTTAATGTAGATGGACTATAGTAGCAGAGACCACACCAGGTCCCACTCTTGTCAGCTAAGAACAGACTTTGGCATATACAACATGCATGCTTCCAGCATTTCACAAAACTCTAATCATCTTAAAATGATTTCTTGAACATAAAGTAAGAGGTGTAACGTGAGAGTATTTAGAAGACTTGGTCAGAAGCTTTGCGGCAGCGTTCTGAACAACTTGCGGACGATCCATAGAGCCTTCACACAACACGTGAACAAAGAATTACAATAATCCAAACGAGATGAGACAAATGCATGGATGACCATTTCTAGTTCTGAGCGTGATACAATGGGACTCAGCTTAGCAATATTTTTTAAATGATAAAAACAGGAGTGAACCAGTAAGTTAGCATGAGTGTCCAAAGTCAGAGCTGAGTCAAAATTTACACCAAGGGTCCTGATAGAAGGTTTGGCAAATGTAGCGAGAGGGCCCAAGTTTTCCATAACCATAGGTACCAATTTTTTGAGTTCACTGTACTCTAATGGCCCCAACAGTTCACAAGAAGCAAACAAATGCATCAACACTGTGATGCTACCATGTCAATATGGAGTAAAATCTCAGAGGAATGTTTCCAGCAGTTGAATCTGTTGAATCTATGCCATGAAGAACTAAGGCAGTTCTGAAGAAAAAAGTGTTAGAAAGGTGTATGTAATAAAGTACTCAGTGAGTATACACACTGAGGACTAAAACTAACTGAAAATGGAAAAGGAATGGGACATCTTATCTTAATGACCCTGTAGTACCATATCACCCCATTAGAGCACTTCGCTCTCGCTCTGCAGGCCTACTTGTTGTTCCTAGAGTATTTAAAAGTAGAATGGGAGGCAGAGCCTTCAGTTTTCAGGCCCCTCTTCTGTGGAACCAGATTCCAGATTGGATTCGGGAGACAGACACTATCTCTACTTTTAACATTAGGCTTAAAACTTTCCTCTTTACTAAAGCATATAGTTAGGGCTGGATCAGGGGACCCTGAATCCTCCCTTAGTTATGCTGCAATAGGTGTAGGGTACTGGGGAATTCCCATAATGCATTGAGTGTTTCTGCTTTGGTCATGTTACTCACTATCTGTTAATAGACCTCTCTACATTAAATCATTACTTGTTATTAATCTCTGGCTCTCTTTCACAGCATGTCTTTTATCCTGTCTTCCTTCTCTCACCCCAACCGATCGCAGCAGGTGGCCCCGCCCCTCCCTGGGCCTGGTTCTGCCAGAGGTTTCTTCCTGTTAAAAGGGAGTTTTCCCTTCCCCATTTCACCAAACTGCTTGCTTATAGGGGGGCATCTGATCGATGGGTTTTTCTATGTATCTATTATTGTAGGGTCTACCTTACAATATAAAGCACCTTGAGGCAACTGTTGTTGTGATTTGGCGCTGCATAAATAAAATTTAATTGACAGGTAAAAAGAATCAGGAAACGTGGAAGTAAAAATAGTGGTGGATATGAAAGACACCTAAAACATGAAGTGAAAGGAAAATACTATTCACAAAGACAAGATCCACACTAAACATCAAATCAGAGACCAGGAAACATTAGAGAATAAATCTGTGAAGGTTCTCAGTCATCCAGGTCATCGTAGTCAAAGGAGCTTGCAAAGAAAAGCATCTGGACTTCTTTAGGTTGCTTGAAGACGTTTCACCTCTCATCCGAGAAGCTTCTTCAGTTCTAAGGTCAAATAGGGGAGTCCCAGATTTAAACCTAGTGGGAGTATCCCCCCAAAGAGGGACAAAAGGACCCCCTGATGATCCTCTAATCGCCTGAGCCAAGGTGTGAAAGCGGGTGTGGGTCCCAATCAGCCAGAGTTTCGGGTGTGTTCATTGTGAAACCTGGCCCCACCTTATCATGCGAATTCCTGATGTCAGATGGCCCAGGATGTGAGTGGGCGTTAAGGCGTCTGGGAAGGGATCTCAAAACTGGATTATAGATGGCAGACAGTTGGTGTCGTAAACCACCGCCTCTGTTCAAAGATGGTCGCTCACAGTGGACATAGATGCTTCTTTCACTCCTCTTTCAAACCATCTGTCCTCTCTGTCCAAAATGTGAACATTGGCATCCTCGAAAGAGTGACCTTTGTCCTTTAGATGCAGATGGACTGCTGAGTCTTGTCCTGTGGAGGTGGCTCTTCTGTGTTGTGCCATGCGCTTGTGAAGTGGCTGTTTGGTTTCTCCAATGTAGAGGTCTGGGCATTCCTCGCTGCACTGTACAGCGTACACCACATTGTTAAGTCTGTGTTTTGGAGTTTTGTCTTTCGGGTGAACCAGTTTCTGTCTGAGCGTGTTGCTGGGTCTGAAATGCACCGGGATGTCGTGCTTGGAGAAAACGCTCCTGAGTTTCCTCCATGTAAAGGTTGGCTACAATAGGTGACACAGGGGAGCCCATGGCACAGCCATGTTTTTGTCTGTAGAAGCCTTTATTGTATTTGAAGTATGTTGTGGTAAGGCAGAAGTCTAACAGTGTGCAGATCTGATCGGGTGTGAAGTTGGTTCTGTCTTCCAAGGAGCTGTCTTCTTGTAGTCGTCCACTGCCTCCGTGGTGGGTATGCAAGTGAAGAGGGAGACTACATCAAAGGACACCATGGTTTCATCTGTATCCAGGGTAAGTTTCTGGACCTTGTCAGTGAAGTCGGTGGAGTTCTTGATGTGGTGTGGGGTGTTCCCCACGAGAGGTGCAAGGATGGTAGCAAGGTGTTTTGCAATGTTGTAAGTGCCATTTCACCTTAGAACTGAAGAAGCTTCTCGGATGAGAGGTGAAACGTCTTCAAGCAACTTAAAGAAGTCCAGACGCTTTTCTTTGCAAGCTCCTTTGATTAGAGAATAAACACAGAAAGACGAACAGGAAAAAAGACAGACAGGAAAACACTCAAGGGAGTAAATATGAGAAATAACAAAGTCAGAATGGGAACTAGATTTAAATGAAAAATAGGAGTTCAAAACTAATCACCCTGAAATGCATCCAAAAATCAACAAATACTAATCAGAAAACAGGCTCAGTGTTATGAGAATGATGAAGCATGAAAATCTGAATCCAAAACTGAATGCATAAAAGATGACACCCTGCTTTGTAGACTCAAAATAATGCACCACTCTGAAGTAAAACAAAAAGAAAAAGAAAAAAAGACGAATGGCTGAACAGAGAGAGAGCACAGCGTCACTACTTAAACTGTCAAAAAGTATTTGGATTTACTAATTTATAAAAAAAAACCAGTCCATATAATATGTATTTATCTCAAAACTGCATGCCAGGACTTATCTACCAAACCTGTGTTTTAATCTTGTCATTGCCTATAACTGCTCGAGACTTAAAATCATGAACGTGATTCTAAAATGTGGATATTAAATACAATTTGATTCTTTTTAACGGCTCTTTAGTACGAACACAGGGAACTGAGTTGTATTTGAAACTTCGACCTTACTGCTTTGCAAATTTCACTGCAGTGCTTACCACAAAGCGCACAGTCACTTGTTAGTGTGGTTTAAATGATGTGCATCTAATGTGCAGGTTAAGAATCAAAACAACAGTTCACCATTGTTGTTTATTGGGGAATGAAATAAACTGCACTGTCCTGAACTGCTTGTGAAAAGTCACTGGGTAAATTCTAACTCTTCAGTCAGTGTTAAATAGGTCATTTGGCGACTTCCTGTTTCACACTGTATATAAACGATGGACGTAGCTGATATGATGCCGGCTCTTCATTAGTGACAACCTGCTGTGAAACCTTGAGCTGACAGTGCACCCTCATTGCCAAAACCCAGACTTTCCGTCCACCGTGACTCTAATAATGAGAACAATTTACCAAAAGAACATCATGTTTCATTCAGTTTGACCTGAAACTAGCAAAAGAGCCCATGAGGTCATCAGGAAAGTTTTTACTGAGGCTTCAAAACGAAGGAGCTGAAAACTCATTAGACTTCTAAACAACCAGAAGTCTTTTAGCCATCACACGAGTCACCCTCTGATGGATATTGAAAAGAATACAGTTTCAAGGCAGTTAAACTGCACTTATCATGACCCTGGGTCAGTTTACCCGGTGTTTGTTTGAGTTTTTTAGACGTTCAAGTTTTGTTTATTTAACTACTCTATGTAATTCTTGGTTTTCTCAGTGTTTATATTGTTTACCTATTTGCCCGCATTACTGTAGTTAGTCCTGTTCTTGGTCCATTTTGGAATTTTCAGTAGTCAATCGTCTTGAGTCGAGCCAAGTATAAAGCTCACTCATGTGTCTGCTTTCCTAGTTATCACACTTCCTGCTTTATTTTGTTTTGCTTCTGTGATTTAGTTCAGCTGTCTCTCATTTGCAACAGTCATTAAATGGCTTGCTTGAAATTGAACTCAGTCTACCTCCACATTTCTGCATCCTCCTCTAACACCCAACACGGCCTAAAGTATCTTTCGAAGCTGACATATGGCTTCACTGTCAGACCTGGAAATGACTCCCATCTTTTATATACAGCCTATGAGTAAAACATAGTAAATCTTCAAAGCATTAAAGACTATGCTGTATAAAACTATATGTGCTTCTATCGATATAATTTGAATACACAGTAATGGCATAAAATTAATACTTTCATATATAATGTTGAGTTACACTTCCCAGTGAATCTTTGCAGAAAGGGCCCTTGAATGGGCCCCAGCAGCTTATTTGTTGTTAAACACTCTGCATATTCTGTCCTGATCTCAGGGATGAAGGCTCCACTTGAAAATTAAAAAACAATTTCCACAACAGGTTTTTCTGAACAAAACAAAACACGAGAAGCTTAAATCAAGTGTGTACTTAATGGCTATAAACACTTAGGCCTGAAAGGGAACAATAAAGTGTGACAAATCAAATCTGATCTCATAAAGGGAAAAACACTAAAGTCTCATTTTTTTGGGCACTGCTACGCAAACATTATGAACTTTCGCATTTTTCTAATCATGAACAAGTAAGACTTCTTTGAATCATTACCTGCATGCAAGCATGGTACTGTGTAGTTCTTGGATTTAAGGCTTTGTGCTTATATCCATTTTCTGAGAATCCCCTCTGCAGTCACACTAACCAGCTGCCAGCAGCGAAACAGAAATTACACATTAGAGCACATTAGAGTCATGCTGCCTTTAAGCCATTAGTAGGCACATAAAGGATAATTTTCTTCTGCTTCTCCGCTCAGGGACCAGATACATGCCTGTTTCCAAGGTAACAGCATAGAATATCTCATATCTCTTTATAAATGCATAATATGAATTGAAGGTCTTGGAGAAAATGAAGACGCAAACATGATCCTTTGCAGAAATCACATGTGTGTCCTATTTCTATATTTGAATCAAAAGTCAACTCAATTCTCTGGTTTTAAATGAGATAAAATGATAAATTTTTGTTGAAGTTGTTGGAAACTGTTAATTATTTTCATGTGTTTTTATAACAGATACCTTGCTTGGTCTTAAGCACCTTGCAAAGCACTTCATTTGTGAATTTTCGTAATGCAAACAGGATTATGTCAGGTTTTTAGCTTTTTTAAAAACACATTTGTGTTGCATATTCTAGCTCAGAGTTTGAAAGATATGGATCTTTCATCTCTGCTGTTTAGTGCAAAATGGGATCCAGCAGTCTGGGATCCCATCAGGACATTTCAAGAGACTGTTCTGCACAGATTTGGTCCAACAGGTCCAGAGGCTTTGTAGAAGTACAATATCAATCGGCTGCAGTGTCCCTTTAAAGACAAGCTAAAGCAAGGCAGCTGTTTCTGTGAGATCTCTTAGTGACCTCCACACAAAGTAACCTCACCGAATTTTGAGGTTTTGCTGCCCCCTAGAGGTTACGCATCTAAATATGAAAAAAGGAAACTATAAAGATTACTGTATAGTGGTATAAAGGCAACGTTTTGCATTTATTTAAGTGAGTTACATATCTTTACATAGCAGTCCCAAAGTCAAATGATATAAATACAATTTCTTGTTGGGCCCCTATGGCCCCCATTATACACAGATCCGTCACAACAGTAACAAATGCCTGCCTAATACTTATTGGTTCCATCTTATGCTTTCAAAACATCTCCAGTCCCTCAGGGCTTGGACACAGGACCTCTGAGGATGGGATGCTGGAGGTAAAACCGTTAGGTTCTGTTGGCTGTGCGGCTGGAGAATCAGTGTATCAGATCTGTTTTATCAGAGCATTCTACAGATGCTCAGTCAGATTGGGATCCACATAGTTTGGCGAAAAGAGCACATATTTATGCTGAAAAATGCCAGTGTTAGTAAGGTATCACAAAACCAGTTGAACCAATGACATCAGTAGGTTCAAATGGGACAGGCTACTGAAAGAAATTCTCTAATGATAATCAGAAACAATCCATGGAGTCTGCCCATTTCTAAATTTCCACAGAAATTAAGAGCTGAAAATTGTATTACGCTTGGATAAACCCCCTTGAAATGTCCAAACAACATTTATAAAACAAGTGATAAATTACACTAACTTCTTTCAGCCACAATACATAATGATTCGTTCTCAAACCTGTCAAAATGTGGGCCAGTTCTCCGAAGATATCAACACAAGAACTGATTCTGCATCAGCACTGGCACCACAATGGTGGAATAAATAGAATTTCAGCTGGTTTTGAGGAATCTGCTTTATGCAGCAGAACCTGGAGAAGAAGAAAAATCATGACAGAAAAAAATCTGTATGTTATTCTGTGTGTTTTTATGGCAATCACCCACAACTCTGTCTACTACAATTTGCACATTTACACCCTTATCAACCAATTAAAAGCCATCATATATTTACTGTGCTTGTTTTATTTTTTATGTCTGTTAACTGTAATTACAAAGTCATTTTTATTTTACTCTATTTTTTATTAAATAGCTAAAGACATTAAAAATAGCAACACTACTTTATTGCATTAAAACAGCTGTATTATATTATAATACTAATCTTTATTGTGCCATATTCATATTCACACACACACACACACACACACACACACACACACACACACACACACACACACAATATTTTTTGTTATTTGTCATAATTATTATTATTACATCTTCAACTTATTCTTTTGTTCTCCACCTATACATTTTTCTCAATTTTCCTTAATTTTTTTTAAGGAAACACTGCACACCTAGCTGAAATATGCCAAGTTTTTGGATAATTGCTCTTTAGCACAGAAGAGGATTAGAGCCACTAGGAGAGAAAAAGTGGGGATGTCTTATTTTTTTTTCAGATTTCTGAAAATGACTGAAAAACTGGAGAACTGTTGCTCAAAACCACTTGAAAAAACTTTATTCTAAAGTTTGGCTGCCTAGAAGCAAAATATAAAGAAATGAAGGCTGTTTCAAGACTTTTGCACATTACTATATATCAGTATTAAGATAATATTTACTCTCATTTTCAGATCTATGACAGAGATGAATTAACATTTGATATGATCCAGTTTTTAAGAAACCGTATCCAACTGACGGAGAAATTAATCGTACACTGACCACGTGGTCTATAATAACACAGGTGGGCTCGAGGGGGCGGTGGTGGACTGTCTGTCAGTGATTACATGGACCTGTGAAGTCACGCTTGGGTGAAGTTAGTAATGATTCATCTCCTCGGTTTAAACGTTAAGCGGTGCTCTGGGGAAACAGCGTCAGTCTGACACCAGCTGAGCGGGTCTGGTGACCTTTAGTTGTTGCGAGCCTGGACAGAACAGCGCGAGGAAGGTTAGCCGCTTTAGCTTGAGAGCTCCGGGTGACGGCAGCCGTCAGGAAGAGGCGTCACCGCCCGCACCAGCGCCAGTCGGAGCAGGGCACAAGGGGGAGACGGTCTGCGGCTATGGCTGCCCTCGGTAACACGGGGGCTACCTCCAGTCCTATGGTGATCCTGGCGCCCAAAACGAAGACGAAGAAGAAGCACTTCGTGCAGCAGAAGGTGAAGGTGTTCCGGGCTAGCGACCCCGTGCTGAGCGTCTTCATGTGGGGCGTTAATCACTCGGTGAGTCGGTGTTAGCTAACGTATCACTAAATGCTAATGTTGGTGCTAACTCAGTGTTAGCATGAAAGCTAGCCAGAGTACAGGTAACATCCCCGGACAGGTGAGGGTGTTAGATCGAAATCCGTCTGGTTGAGTGACAGTACACGTTCACCTGGAGAAGAACACGGATGTTTACAGAGCTGCACAAACGGTGGGAACTTGTTTTGCGGCACACGGGGCTGAAAGGTCTTTATAGTCGTACAGTTTATTTACAAAGCAGGTAAATGTGATTCTGTCCTGCTGAAGTTTCTCACGAGTGAAAATCATTCACATAAAATCCTGGCTAAAGAATTCCCGGTGTAGTTTAATATTCATGAACTTTCAGATGTATATATTATTTGAAGGGGTCACAACACCTGTCACAATTTCTACATAAAAGATGAATGAATGGCATAAACAAACATAAAAGACAAGTATACATTAATACAAGAACATTCAAACTTGGCACATACGGGGCTATAAGACCACAGAAACCATCTGTGTTTTGACAGCCTAAAATTAAAATGTTCATATTTCAAGATCTGTTTGAATTCCCCCTTTAAATGTGTCAAGCAGGGGAAATCAGGGTGGTTCTAGTCTGTTGTGTTTGGGTGGGGCGCTAGAAATAAAAGATAGGGAACTGATGAGATGAAAACTGGAAGTTTGAGCAGCTGACTACTAAAATAAAGTAATCTCTCTCTGAGATCACTGTCTCTCCTTCCACGCTATCCCAGCATCGCTGTATGATGACTTGTATAGGGTGAAGATCCTCACTTAAAGTCTGCATGTGGCTCAGTCTGTAAATCTTTTGTGCATATCTCAAAATGCTTACAAATACAAAAGGTGCATCTTTGTGGGTGGGGTGCACATGACCTCACAGGTTTCCTTCAGTATTGCCACACTGATCGGTCAGTTCCTGTAAAGAAACAAAAAAAAAAAATAGAACTGTGTAAATGAACAGATTCCTGGTAGAAAGCATTGTTACGTTCTAAAAAACTCCACTTGAAGGTTAAACGTGCTGAATCATGCAGAAACTCTGACACAGCTGTCTAATAATGACCACATCTTAACAATAACAGCCTTTAAATTTCAACTAAAATATTGGAAACACGTTACAGCTCAAATGTCTTATTCTTCTTTTTATTCTTGTCCTACTGTTCAATGAACGAGATGGGCTGCTGAGCATTTTCTTCTTGGAGCTATTGGTGGATGCGTTAATTTATAAACCGCACTCCATGTTTTATTCAGTAGGACCTGAAACTAGTGAATGAGCCCATAAAGTCATGAAGAAGGTGTTTGCTGAGGTCACAGAGCAAATTAGCTGAGATCCATGCAGACTTTGTGCCCCAAAGTTTGCCTGTGGTTTTGAGTAACAAGAGGATTGCTCCACTCTATACTTCATTTATAAAAGTAGCTCATTCTTAACTACAAATAATATTTTTTAAAAAGTGTCAGATTGAAAGAAATTTTTGAAAAGTAATGAAGTAATTTTAAACTAAACATTTGATGCTGCTTTAATCCAAGATATCAGCAATCTGGTGCTTTTTCTCTTCTTACATGAAAGACATTTGATGGCCTCATTTTGGATTCTCTTAAAATGATTAATGAGCCGCTTTAGTTGTGCAACATCAGAAAACTGACAAGTCCCCACAGTGCTGTCTTACAGCTTGAGAGTTACAAATGTTTGTTTTCTAAATCTCTTCTAAAAATCTCTTCTTATTGCCTGACTTGTTTTCTCTTCATTTGGCTTGTTTCTTGTCATTTTCAAGTATTTTTAATCATTTTCTTTTGAATGGTTAATGCATTTTTAATCTTTCTGTGAAGCCCATTGTAACATTAAGATCAGTTGTCTTTCATTGCTTGTAAAAACAAAATGATATTTGTCAGTTGTGGGTTTATTTCAGACACTGAATTCTGTTTAATGATTGCCTCTTTTTTTTCTGCAGATTAATGATCTCAACCAGGTGCCTGTTCCCGTCATGCTGCTGCCCGATGACTTCAAAGCCAACACTAAGATCAAAGTCAACAACCACCTCTTCAACAAGTAAGACTCAGAAATGAGCACATTTTCACATGGAACAGATTGAAATTTATAACTAGTCAAGTGAAAATGTAACTTGCTGACCCCTTGAAGCGTTTGAGAAACTACAAAAAAACCCATCGGGGTATAAATCAGTGATAAGACTGGATGTTTGTGTTGGACTGTAGAGCTGGACAAATGTTTTGGAGCTGAAATTTAGTGAGAAATAAGTCATGTTTGTCTTGGAATGAGTTAAGTTTCCTAACTGCTTCCTCTCACAGGGAAAACCTCCCAGGACATTTCAAGTTCAAAGAATACTGCCCTCAGGTCTTTCGAAATCTAAGGGAACGGTTTGGTATTGAGGATCTGGACTATCAGGTGTGTAAAGTTGAGTCGTTGGCTGGTGATCACTGATGATACTGTTGAATGGCGCATTCAAAACAAATATGAAGTTTTTGCCTGGCTCGAGTACAAACAGTCTGCGCAGCGAAGAGAATTGACCTGAATTTGCTTTGGGCTACACAAAGACAGCAAGTATTAGTTGTAAATCTCCTGGCACCACCGACAATCAGAAATGGAGGATGGCTGTACTGAAGCCATTTGAGAGGCGGAGCTTTCATTGGTGGTACTGCATGTTTGGGGCGAATGCACCATAAGGGATGATCGTAGCTTGTTTTCATAAAAAATGACTGAAATTACTTCTTGTCTTTAGTACTTTACTAAAGATGAGTGCCTGTGCTAACCCGTGTGACGTTTCCAGGTGTCACTGACTCGCAGCCCACCTTTCAGCGTTGATGATCAGGGAGAAGGCCTGCTCCTTAACTCTTATGACCGGACGCTGGTGGTTAAGCAGATCTCCAGCGAGGATGTGGCAGACATGCACAACATCCTGTCAGAGTATCACCAGGTATGGTTATAGTGTGTGTGTGTGTGTGTGTGTGTGTGTGTGTGTGTGTGTGTGTGTGTGTGTGTGTGTGTGTGTGTGTGTGTGTGTGTGTGTGTGTGTGTGTGTGTGTGTGTGTCAGGTCAGCCAAACTAGTGATGTCTGCAGGCCATTTAGACGTGTAGAAAGCTTTTCTGGCCTGCCCAAACCTTTAATTACAACTCTGATCAGCACACGTCATTTTTAAATCCCATGGCTTTATTTTCTTAGTTCTTTCTCTTCCAAGTGTAATTATTTATAGTATTTTATGACATTTAAAACTTTTTTTTTTAAAGATTATTTACCTTGTTTTCCTGGCTTGAGATTAAATTTCATGGAAGCACTGGTCTGCATATAGTTGAGGCTTAAGAGTCTGTGTTGGCTCACCTTACAGAAGGCTTTGGCTTTTCCTGTTATTAACAAAACTGTATTTAAATCCTCCCAGCTAGTTTCCCAGACTTGGATTAAACCTAAGACTAACACTAAAAGAAAGGTTTGAACATTGCAGTTGCTTTTATTCTAGGGCTAGGCTTATGGCATGTCTGGTAAACTAAGCCTTGGGTGACAAAAATTGTATATGCAGGATAAAAAGTTTATTTATTGTTAATAAGTTTACACGCCACATTTGTTTGTGGCATGTGGCTTGTTTGTTTGTTGTTTGATGGTTACTTTTAAAGGGTCTCTGCCTTGTTGTGTGGAACCAGTAAATGGTATTTGTATAGCGCTTTACTAGTCCCCAAGGACCCCAAAGCGCTTTACACATTCAGTCATCCACCCATTCACACACACATTCACAGTGTCTCGCCCAAGGACACAATGACCTTCTGATTACAAGGCGAACTCCCAACTCCTGAGCCACGATCGCCCCAGTGTCATTAACTGAAGTAGCTAAAGCCTGTCTGAAATGTAACTACACGTTACATTGCGCGAGTTCTAGTCAAGTCTGACGCACTTAGCCATTTCCGGTCCAAATGCCTCTTCAGATCATATTTAGATAAATACTTGCACAACACTGGCAGTTAAATGGGTGTAAATTCCTTCAACTACGATCGAGTGATTAGTTACAGGTGTTAACATACCATCTAGGTAACAATGAGAAACAGATTTACTAGCAGTTAGTTTCTAAGTTTAACAATAAACGAAATTCCAAAAACCAAAACCCAAGTGGTTTAAGGGACTATTTTTGTCTTTCTTAAGACACACACGCGTACAAACAGACAAAAGCCTGTGTGGTGCTGTGAGATTAGATCCTCCTGTACCAACACATGCAGAGCCAAAGATGGCTGCAGGTGTCTGTCAGAAAGCCTGTGTAGAGTTCCTTCAAAACAAAAATGAAAATGAGGTCCAGCCAGGTAAAGTTAACACAACACAGGTCTGTGACAACTCTGCGCAGCTATTTCAGGTATTTGAGATGAGATGCGATCTTTGAAGAGTTGGTGAAGAGTTCAGTGGAAATCAAAGTGGTTTTGCCTGAAGTCCTACATTCCTATTGACTACAGCTAATATCAACAAGACAACAATGGCAATGTCTGTTGCAAGTTTTATGGTTTTGGTTAAATGGTTTCAATAAAAATACACTCTGAAGGTCAGTGACGTACAGCCCTATAAATGCTGATGAGCAGATTAGTCAATGTATACCTGTGGTGTATCAGAGATAACACTATCCACACACTCAAGTCAGTGACTAATATGATGTTGCATGGTTAGAGTAATTTGTTGCAGAAAAGTAGCATTACTAGGGAGAGTCACTGATCAATAAGTGACTCTAGTTGTATGGTTTGATCTGCCATGACAGGAGACGGCCGATTAGCCTCTAAATCATATTCTCATTAGATTGAGCTACGGCCGACATGTGCCTCTCGGAAACAAGCGTGGTTGTTAGAAAGTGTAAATACCTGAATTCAATTCAATTCAATTTTATTTATATAGCGCCAAATCACAACAGTCGCCTCAAGGCGTTTAATATTGTACAGTAGATCGTACAATAATAGATACAGAGAAAAACCCAACAATCATATGACCCCCTATGAGCAAGCACTTTGGCGACAGTGGGAAGGAAAAACTCCCTTTTAACAGGAAGAAACCTCCGACAGAACCAGGCTCAGGGAGGGGATAAAAGGGATACAAAAAACATGCTGTGGAAGAGAGCCAGAGGTTAATAGCAGATATGATTCAATGCAGAGAGGTCTATTAACACATAGTGAGTGAGAAAGGTGACTGAAAAGGAAAAACTCAATGCATTATGGGAATCCCCTGGCAGCCTAACTAAGGGGGGATTCAGGGTCACCTGGTCCAGCCCTAACTATATGCTTTAGCAAAAAGGAAAGTTTGAAGCCTAATCTTAAAAGTAGAGATAGTGTCTGTCTCCCGAATCCAACCTGGAAGCTGGTTCCACAGAAGAGGGGCCCGAAAACTGAATGCTCTCGCTCCCATTCTACTTTTAAATACTCTAGTAAGTATTTAAAAGTATATAAACCTTTGATTTGACTCTGAAAAAAATGAGGATATGAATTCAGTTGTTCTTGTTTGCGTCTTCCTCATCGTGCAGCAGCCAGTACTATCCCCACGCAGCCATTTGCCTGTTAATTTTGCATCTCCTTTACTTCAGAGAAGTCCAGACTCTCCTATGAGGGCTGGTTTTTGTGATCAAGCTAGTTTTGAAAACACAGCGCTGTTAAATAAGCCTTGTTCTCATTAAAAAATAAGAACATTAAAATGGTGAGTTAAACAAGATTATGACATGATAGTGAGAGAGCCGAATGATATCTCTGTGTGAAAGCTGAGAGTTTTTAAGCTGACAGTGTTTGTGCTTTTTTTCATTCAGGTGGAGAATATAGTTATTTTATGCAACTAATGCTTAAGATTTGTTTTTGTTTTTTTTGTTTTTTAAATCTTTTTCAAACCCATCCTGTTTGTGGATCACAAAATTGAATTCATAAACATTCTTTTCTGAGGAACAGAGTTTATTTGATATTGTAAATGTCAGTTAATATTTAACTGGTGACACACATTCTTAGCAAAAACAAACAAACAAAAAATTATATATATATATGTTATTAAAACCCGATTCTTTGATCCCCATGATAGAACAGAGAAAACCCGACTCATAGTGGTCAAAACATTTATAATTCTTTATTCAATCATCTTCCGGAAGAGAGAGCCCTGCACAGCCCAACGCCAGTTGCAGGATCTCTAACATTAGAATCATAAAATGTGTCTCATATAGGTGTTATTTTGGTACTTTACATGTCACACAGTTTCAACAACTCCTTATATGGTACAAGTTCCTCTTTTCTGTCTGGCTTCCCGTATTTATTAATATGCTTGTATAGCTCTACACTAACTTCCTGTTTTCAGTCTGGCTGAGCACTTAGTTTGTGAGTCAAACAGACAATGTAGATGTCAGGGCCTTTTATTGTGAAAGGAAGAAACAGGAAGAAGCCCTTTCTGAACGTTGATAGAACAGGTATTGGATTTTAATAATAAGAAGACAGCTGAGCGAACACTAATTTTAGTTAAGTTTATGCAAATTCATGTCAAAACAAAGTTAGACCAATTCGAAGGCTGACTTGCTTCATATTATCTTTTTTCCCCATCCATCCATTTTCTTTCAATTATCCAGTTTAGGGTCAGACTTCAACCTTTTTCTAGTGTCATAGGGTGAGGGGCACATCAAGAGACTTTTAACCTCACATCTTTACTGAAAGATCACGTTTCCTTCAACAGTAATCTGCTGAGAAGCTGCAGGAAGAGTGACATTAATAAAAGGGTGACATGCAAGTTGGAGACTGTCCCAGTTGTTTCTTTTTCATCCTGCAGTGCAACTATAAATAAACCTCCCCATGAGCATCTTGAGTCCTTTCTGCCTGCTGCTCATTCAGTCAGCCCGGAGTCTGTCTGTCCATCTCACCTCCTGTCTGCTTTCCTGAGCTGTGTGTCTGCTGCTGCGCGTGTCCTACTTCACGTATTTTCTGTCTCCTTCATTTGGACCTTTGCAGCTGAAAAAAACAAAAGCATTTGTCCTGGAGGTCTGGAAGTAAGCATTTCGTGCAGATTATGAAAACAACTATTTATAGATTTGGCAGCAGGCTGGTGCTGTGAGTAAGAAAATAATTTCTTATTGTCTTGAATCATCCTTGATGGAGATCCTGGATTTGGTTTAAGGTGTTTCTCAGACACTCAGCCAGGCCGTTAACCTTCCTGTGGGCGGAAAGCCCAACTGGAAGACGATATCCTTCTGCAGACCAAAGCATTTCTCATCATCAAGGTTAGCCAAGGTTGTTTTTTTTTGTTTGTTTGTTTTTCTGTTACAGTCACAGGACACCTTTGCGCACAGGGCTGAACAAACACGCTATATTGTTGGTTTATTAAAGATATTCAAATGTTCATATCGCCACATCTGTGTTCATGTAAATATCAGAGTACATTTGAAGGGGAGATCAGAGCGGTGACATGCTTTCTTTCCTGTTTTGTTTGTTTACGTCAGGTTTTATTTGCCATTTGCCGTTCGGCCTGGTGGAGCTGAGTCATGTAGATGATTCAAAACTAGATCTCACTTCAGGCTAAACAGTCCACTGAGCAAACCTTTGGCTGCTTTGGGCTCTCGGTGGAATGTGTAGCCTGTGGTTGTGCAGCCTACATAAAAGTGCGAGGGAGATGAGGAAAATGGCAGCTCTGTTTCAGGACGTTTACTTCATTCAGCACTGAATGAACTCATTGTTTGTGCGTTCTGCATTTTAGTTTGTTTTGTAGATCAGTTTGTTTATTGTGAGTTTTCTGGAGGATATTTAACTTCTGTGCTACATTTTTAGCCTGCAGAACATTTGTTCGCTTGGACCGGGCATGAGAGCTTTGACTTTACTTTAGCATTACTCAAATTAATTTTGACAATATTTTGGGTGAGGTTTTTTGGCAGGTGTAGGGATTTTGTCTTGAGGATCTGGTCTGTTGATGCTGTGATAGACTGGTGAGCTGTCTAGAGTGTACCTCGCCTCTCGCTCTACGACAAATGCGATGGGCTTCATTGGCTAAACGGTCAAAAATAGAAGGATTTTTATAGCAACATTTTTAAATGCATTGCAATAAAATTACATTATATTTGCTCGCACACATAGTAGTGTAGTCCTGTGTCTTCGTCAGCCAGTAGTAACAAAAGAGTGCAAAACAAACTGTCAAAAAGAGCATCAGCACAACAGTGATGTGCATCCAGAGAATGGGCAACTTTCTTGCTTCCAAATGTTTCCTGGCGCCTGTTTATAGTCAATCTGTTGACCAGATAGTCTTGGAAATGCAGATTAACATTTTATTTGAAGTAATCTGGAAACTCATGATATTTGTTTGTTGGGTAGGTATTTGCATTTTGGTTTGGGGTTTCATGTATTGGTTTATTTACAGCGTGGGGAAAAAGATAGTTTAAGCGTGCGCATCTGATCATCACGTCATTTCACCAGCTTTGTTGCTAGATAATGTTGTGATAATGAACAGTTGGCTGAATATGTGTCACTGGCTTCGGTTGGTGATGGAGAAAGCAAAGGTGATGCCTGTGATCACTTTGCATGTAAATCTTAACAGCACAGCTTCTGTGTGTGTAGTAATTTTAACAACACCTTCAAAACTTTAACCTCCCACACTGTAGACTCAATGAGCACTTTATTAGGAACGCATGTACACCCGCCTGTTCATGCAGTTATCTAAGAATGTTCTCTAGATACACTCCAGGGTGGGGCTGGTTGGGTGAGGCACCACCACATTGAGATGTTTTATATCCCACTGCTTATGGTGCATGTTTTCTTGGTGTGCCTCCAAACTGTTTTCATTTGTACACATTACAAGTTTTTCTTAACACAGATGGGAGCGGTTTACTGACTTAGCCATAATTTTGAAATGCTTGTGTGCCACAGTGAATCAAGTGAGTGTAAAATATGAAGGCTTCATGTAGTCAAGGCTTCAATTTGAACTTGAATTTGACACAACATTTATCGAGTTATGTATAAAAGTCATGCAGATAGCTGAGCTGAACAGAAAAGCATCCACATGTATGCAAGCTGCAGATCCTCTGACAGCCTCGTGGTCAGAAAATGGTGTTAGGACACAAAGAGAGATGTCTTTTTAACACTGTGAGCATCTATTGGTCTGATGGGACACTGAATGAGGCCAGTCTCAGGGAAGCATCTATTTTAACTGACTGCTATAGCGAGTGCTGAGCACAGCTAAAAGTCTGACCCTGATACACTCAGTAATTGGCCTCCATCACTTGTGAAGTTAACATTTGGGTTTGTTGATAATCTTTTGAGTTATCGATGCTAGATTTTTGGCCCATTCTCAAGTCAAAGCAATTGTTAATTCAGTAAAAATGATGGGCACTGTCATCTTACTACAGTGGGCGTGTCCTCTACCTACTGATGTGTGAATGAAACTCGATGCCTAAGTAAACACTTTGTAAACCACATTTGGTATATTGTTCTTAGGAAAGCTGCCGTTATGCACAGCTGCTGAAATAAGTTGTTCAACCGGTCTTAGTGCAAAGGTCTGTCTAACTTTAGTTTGTTGGTGATGGAGTACCAGATGAAAACAAGAAGTACTTCGAGTTTCAGCGTTTCCCATGCATGCTTGCGAGCCAGCCAGGCTTATTAATGACTGCCCAAGTATATTTTTGCTTGTTTTTTTATGTGTTTCCATCTCATGTTTTAAAAATTCAGTTGCTACTTACCAGCGGGGGGGAGGTCAGAGAGTAAGTTTACTTTATCCTGAGACATTTTGGCAGCCAAACCAAGACGATATTCCGGAAAATAGTTGGAAGTTTACCAGAGAAGCAAATAATGTTTGCATGCAAATCAGCGTAGGTACAACAAAGGATGGATCAGTAAGAAACAGGAGCAGACCAAGCATGACCCAAGTGTACAACACATAATGATGTGTCAGGGCTTTAAAGTTTATGATGAATCTCATTTCTCCACGAGAGACGATATGAAGCATTGCAAAGACCCTCAATTTAAATTTTCAGTTGAATTGAAATTGAGACATTGATCTCAATTTCTCCAGCACAGACATGAAACTAGAGTTATTAATCGCTCTTGCTTCAAAAGAGAGTTTGAATGTTTGAAGCTTTAACTTCAGTTTTTGTTCGTTGTGTTTGTGAAGTTGTTTCTGCCGTTGACATTAATCCTCCTTTTCCACCTGTCATGCAAATTCACAGTCATTTCCTCTTTGCAGCACATAGTGAAGTGTCACGGGAACACGCTGCTGCCACAGTTCCTGGGTATGTACCGCGTCACCGTGGACAGCGAGGAGACCTACCTGATGGTCATGAGGAACATGTTCAGCCACAGACTGGTGGTGCACAGGAAGTACGACCTCAAGGTGAAGAGGAACTGCATGGCAGTCTGACCTTTTTTTTTTAATCACTGCTTCTCATCAGTGATTCACAAATTAATGAGGAAGTCGTGCTAGTTTCCACAAGTTGAGATTTTGGAAATGGTCCAAATTTATTCATGATTTTATTAGAAAAACAAAATGATTATCCGTTTAATTTAGTGTTTTGCTCTTTAAGATGGTCTCTCACTCTTTCTGTTTGATGTGTCAGTGGTAATATTAAAAGCAGTTTCTCTTTGTAGGGCTCTCTGGTGGATCGGGAAGCAAGCGACAAAGAAAGGGTAAAAGAAACCTCTTCCTTTGTCCTCTTTTCATATCATTATGTTGTTTTCTGTCTTATCTCAAAGCCAAGAGTCCTCCTGAGATGTATAATTTATTAATTTACCCCGAAGGTCAAAGAGCTCCCTACCTTCAAAGACATGGACTTCAGGAACAACATGCAGAAGGTTTATGTGACTGAGGAGGAGAAGGAAAAGTTCATGGAGAAGCTAAACAGAGATGTCGAGGTGGGTGAGCGGTTTTGTTGTTGTTGTTGTTGTTTCTCTCCTCTGCCACACAGTGGCAGTATCAGCCTGCTGAGGTTGCTCCTCTGTTGCTGTTTAGGAAATATTAAATGTATTTACTTAAATTACTAGTGAAGGAGGAGAAGTTTCAGTTTTATGAGGAAATTGCAGATCTATCGTGTTTTAAGAGTTTGAAAATCGAAGTAGGTATTCTTTTTAAGCTTGGTTATAAAAGCCTTTTAGAAAACACTGTCCTCTCCTCGCTCAGTTTCTAGTGAGGCTGAAGATCATGGACTACAGCCTGCTGCTCGGCATCCACGACATCGGCCGAGCTGAACGGGAGGAGGAGGAGTGTGAGGAAGAGGTCAAAGAGGAAGATCCGGAGGCAGAAAACGGCCTTGCACCGGGTCCTATGGTGGGCTCTTATGGCAACTCTCCGGAGGGAATCGCTGGTTACATGTCCTCCGTCAAGCCTCTGGGGCCCGGGGAGTTCGACCCCTACGTGGACGTGTATGCAGTTAGGAGCTGCCCAGGTGAATACTGGTGGGGAGGGGATGCTTAAACCTGAAAGTTAGCTGACTGCATTGATCAAACCAGTACCAGTGACTGTTTTCTGTCTTCATTTTATTTTTTAAACCAACACCAACCGTTTGTTTCTACATGTTTTGAGTCATTGTGTGATGAATCAATCAGTGCCTCACAATCAGCCGATTGTCTCAGCCATGCAAAATTATGCTGTCGTGCTATAAATAGTTTATGAGCTCCAGGCTCCAAAGTACATGGGGGTGGGTTTAGCACTCAAGCTGGTTTATTTCTCCCAGCATTTTTGAGCCAGAGCAGGAGACGGTCGTGTAATATTTAGGGATTAAAATAAACATCTGTTTAAAACTTGCACCTTAACTTGTTTTTGTATTCTGCGATTTGTTGTGTGGCGAACTTTGAGCGTGAGTATTATGGGATGTGTCATGGTTCAAATACTACTGCACCAGTTTAAAGGCTATGACACAGAGGACGGTGACTTTTTTTACCTGTCTTATTCCTGTCTGGAGAAAACTACCAAAGGTCATATCAAGATGTCAGAAGGTGGCATATGAAATGTCTCCTTTTTACCCGTTTTCTCCAACCAGGCAGGTTGTCTGTTGTTTGAGAATAATTTTTGAAGAAAGTCATATTCTAATCCTTGTAATTGTTGTTTATTGCTGTGAAAAGGAGAAACATGTTCTGTGTAACAGCCTGGAGATATCACCCTGACAACTTTAGATCCTGAAGAAATCTTTTTGGAAGTTGAGCCTGGTGTTTCAGATTTGGTTGATTTTCTTTTATTCAGTGTAAAAAAAGAAGAAAAGTCTTTTACAAATGACTGTAATGTAATAATATAGCTGTAGTGGTTCTAATTTTAATATCTGAACAGGGAGCTTTTGGTTTGATGCTTTTTAAATGAGACCTGTGACTACTGCTGTCACCACAAGCCTGGTAAAATAACCCAGATTGTTCTCTGCCTTTTAATCTCAGGAGCCCCTCAGAGGGAGGTCTACTTCATGGGCCTGATTGACGTGCTCACGCAGTATGACACCAAGAAGAAAGCCGCTCATGCAGCAAAAACTGTCAAACACGGGGTGAGTAGCACAAGAGAGGTGGAGGGCTGCTGTCAGCCGCTCGAAACACTCTGCTGTACCCGTACGGAGGTCGAGAAATTTACAGATGAAGCTGGTCGCTTAGATTATTGTAATTCCTTGTTTACTTGCTTATAATGCCTCCCTGAAACGACTGCAGGGTGTTCAGAATGCTGCTGCTAGGCTTTTGACAAAGTATCCCAAATACTCGCATGCCACTCCCCTGCTGATCCAACTGCAGTGTCTCCCTGTTAAGTTCAGGGTCCATTTTCTGCTTCGGTGAAGCATTTTGTGATTTTTATCTTGAAAGGTGCTATATAAATAAAATGTTACTTTACTTACTTACTGACAATGTTATGTATTTATTTGTTCCCCCCTCTCTCTCTGTGTTCCAGGCTGGTGCTGAAATCTCCACAGTCCACCCCGAGCAATACGCCAAAAGGTTTCGTGATTTCATCTCAAACATATTTGCGTAACACTGCCACAGGTCGATCCAATTGAGAGCTAAAAGTCTTCTACTATAGACTAAAAGTAGTATGCACACACACAGGTCATTCTTTAGAGTTGATGATCTGAGGCAAGACTTAAGTTGTAGCAATATAATATACTACTTCTGATGCATATATTTATTTTTAAGATGTATTTCTGTAGATGTTAACACTTAATGAATTAACTCTGGAGCAATAGAGTACCTGCTGTTGATCAGTGTTGAAAGTGTTAAACTGCATCTGTGTAAGTTCAGATATTATGTCTCTTTCCTCTGCTTTACTTTGGTTTTCCAGCTGTGAACTTAACTTAGATTGATTAAACTTTTGCTTTTGCAGAGGATTAGATGAGAACACTAATTTCATGTGTTAAATAAATAGGAGATGTTGGCTTAAATAGAATAAAGGAAGTAGAGGGGAATGGGTTTCATAGCTCTTTCCAAAAGTAACAAAAATCTGCTTATATGCACCTCTAAAGCACCACAGAGGTAACCTTGTGGTTAACATCTCTGGGTTGGACGATAACTGCTGATTGACGATACATTTGGAGATGAGAGGTTTCTGTGTGAACGATCCATCAGTATCTGAGTGTAACGACTCAGATTGAGGCAGACTTGAGGCACCACATCAAGTCTGCTTTACAGATACCCCCCCCAAAAATGTCAATGAGGTTTATTTCAAGCAAAAATGCTATTCAAAATTGTCCCAAATCTCGGTTTATTGAACTGGGCTCAAATCTGGTGACTGTGAAGGCCGTAGCATAAGATTTGTATCATTCTCACGAGAGAATTCAGCGAACCCTTGTGCTCTGTGGAAGGAGGCGCTGCTATCAGGAGAAATACTTCATCACATGAAAAGACAGAAATCAGTCAGAAGAGTTTAGTTTTGACTTGCAGTGATGCTTTCATGTCAGTCAACTCACAGACTGCATACACCCCATCTGATCTTAAATGGCTCAGTAAAATAATAACCTAGTTAAAAAAAAATCTACAAAAGATGTATATCTCTTTTTTTTAAATAGATTTTTAAATACATGATAAAACCACAACTTCATTTTCTTAGACAGTTTTTGTCATTGATGAGGTTTAGAGGTGCCAGTAGGCAGATGTTCTCTCGGCAACAAAACATATTCCCTACACCCTGTGAGCTTAATGAAGATTGGTATTAAATGCAGTAGTACACTAGGTTCTGCACTTGAAGAATATTATTATTTATGGATATATGGATGCCATTTGATTTCCAGTGCCAAATGTGTGGGATCAAAGCTTTATAAAAGCAGGATTTGCACTTTGAATGAGTGTTTTGCTGCTGAGCAGGTAAATGAAACGCAGTTTGAGCAGATCAAATGCTGATTTCCACCAAAGCCTCCATTATTCTCATCATTAAAATGTGTAGAGCAACGTTGTCACAGTTAAACGACCAGAAAGAAGAAAATAGAAAGCATATGGGACGATTTGGCCTGCACACATCTCTTAGCCTGTTAGGATATTCGGTAGTTTGAAGGTGATTTATGAAGGTGCAAATATTTAAGGATCATTTCTGCCTTTTAAAAAAAATCATGTGTTTTTGATGTTGTTGTTGTTGTAAAATAAATATGAAAACAGCTTCTGAGAATGAGCCCATCCGTCATGATTCTGACTCCTGGTGTAGTATTTTGTGTGTTAAAATGACCGATATGAGTCACAGTAGCATTAGGATTATGAAGTATCATGTGTGTAATGTAATGGTATTTGAGATTTAGTGATGACCAGAGTACCGTGTGAAACATTCTGGATATAAACACTACATTTCAGTCGCTCAGCCTTACAGCAGTGGGATATTAAACAGCATTCCTGAACAGTGACAGGGCAGTGATACTCTCTGTATGATGCCTCATCTACTCCATGATTGCACATGTATTTTTACAAATCAGCTTTTGGACCAAAATATATTTTACCAAGAATTTCTGGAAAGTGTTCGACTCATCATTCTTGTGTAATTGTGTAACTCTGTGTGCGTGCGTGTTGGTGTGTGTGTGTGTGTGGGGGGGGGGGGGGGGGGGTTGGTGGGTGAGGGGAGAGCTGTATGCTCACTATCTCAACTTCTAAATGTAAAAAAAATTTGATAAAATGAGGGAGGGGGGGGAGAGATTTGAGGTTCTACGGTTTCAGCTGCTCCTTTTAGGAGTTGCCACAGCAGATCATCTGCCCCCCTCTCTAGAATCCTCTTCAGTCACACCAACACTCTGCATACCCTCCTTCACTACATCCATGAATCTTCTCTGTGGGCTTCGTCTTTTCCTCCTGCCTGGCAGCTCCATCGTCAACATCCTTTGACCAGTGTATCCACTATCCCTCCTACATATGTCCAAATTATCTTCAGCTTGGCTCCTAACTTTGTCTCCAAGCCGCTCAACCTGAGCTGGCCTTCTAATCTTGCCCGCCCTCTTTACTCCCAGTAAAAATCTTAACATCAGTGCTTGAGATGGAGTGAGTACAGCTGGTTTTATTCTCCTGCCTTTTATCTCTAATTCTTTAAGTGGCTGGCCAGTATGGTAATGGTTTGCATTTATATAGCGCTTTTCGAGACCTTTAATGCCACTATTCATTCACTCTCACATTCACACACTGGTGGAGGCAAGCTACAGTTGTAGCCACAGCTGCCTTGGGGCAGACTGACAGAGGCGGGGCTGCCATATCGCACCGTCGGCCCCTTTGGTCATCACCAGTAGGCGGTAGGTGAAGGACACAACGACCAAGACAGACAGAGCTGGGGATTGAACCGGCAACCTTCCGGGTACAAGATGAGCTGTGATACCTTGCTTGGCAGTTTCCAAGGCCTTAGGTATGGGCAGCTTGCTGTATTTCTTAGCACCCCTTTCTTCATTGCATCTTTCTGCAGCTCTGATAATTGGCTGACTTCCCTCCGTGCTACCGTGATCCTGGCTCCTTCTCCATGGAGGGAACTGCTGGCTGTTCATCTTGTAGCCAAGCATCTCCGTGACCACTGCTACCATGGTGTAGATCAGCTGGTTAGTTCCCATGATGGTCTCTGTAGAGATTGTCCGTAACGCTGCATTCACATCATCTAGTAGACCTTCAGAGGGTAGTCTTGGTACCTGGCTACGGAGGGTCCAGGTACCAAGTGTGACCTGATCTTTCAGGTCACACTCAACGCTCCTTGTGTCAAACTTTGATGTCTTGGCTCACTTTTGCTGTAGCATGTGTGTTGTATATATCATCAATCTTCAGTTGTGATAGCAGTTTTTTTTTTTTCAGAATGTTGGAATGCTGGGCCACTAATTGTTTGGATATTGAAGATTCCATAGGTCCCACATCCTCTTCAAGATGCTCCAAAGGCGTATAATGTTACCACGATGTTATCCAGAGCGAGAGAGATATACATAAAGCCCATTTTTCAGGCTCATTGTTGGTGTTTTGGTAACTACCATGTAGGCAGTTGAAACCAGAAGTGTATAAAATTCTAGTATTTCGCTCACTAAAGCTGAAGCGCAGTTATTTGGAGCTTAAAATAATGGGAAAAACACTGAAAAAGCCCCATCAGCTGAGGTGATTGGTTGTGTTTGGACACCTGTTAATCTTACAATACTCAGTCAGTAACCATCCTAAGAAAAATGAGGTTGCATATGGGCTATACAGTCAAACGTTTGCAGATATAAAGTGATAAATCTGCAAGTGAAAATGTCTTGGATTAGAGTTGCAAGCAGTGCGAGTAAATGGTTACCCTGGAGGTAGTTTGTTAGTATTTTGCAGGTCAGAATAATCAGATAAAGCATAGGTGTTGACATTAGAGCTGTTCTTAGATAATGTGATGAAGGTCAGGGGCTGCTTTTTGTCTCACTGTTTCCAAAAGATGTGTTTCTGCTGACTGGTTCCTTCCTGTTTCATCAGCAGAGATCAAATCTGCTGACTGGTTCCTCCTTGTTTCACCAGAAAACCGAAGGGGGGCCCAGTCAACAGGATGGGCACAGAAAGACAGAAAGAGGGAGCAGTTGAAGGGTCAGTAAGCAACAAAGTGCTGACCGCCCCCAGAGACAGTAGGAACGTTGAGTCCAGAGAACAGATCCCATTAATCAGTGTGAATCGTGGCCAAAACAAACCTTCCTGCATTCTCCCCATATATTGCTGACCTTGGTTTAGCCCCAACTGTGAGGCCATGGCTTATCCGGGCTCACTCATCACGTGCACTGTCCTCCACCATCCCTCAAGACCAATCTTAACTTTCTTTTGTCCCAGTACTTCAGTCATTAAATCACCTGATGCATAACCACAGAGATGAAGCCAAGCTCGCTTTTAAGAGTGTTAAAATGTTGTGATGATGAGGATGTGTGCTTCTCTAGATTAAAGAGCCTCCTTCCTCAGTGAGGCTGGGGTGGCCCAGGGCTCCCACCTTGCTCTACACTCGGCAAATCGCAGCACAGAGTACGGCTTCCTGGCATTGTTCTCTGCTATGTGGGCCCTCTTTATACTATTTCTCTTTATACTATTTCTTCTTACTGGCATCATACTTACAGGATCATGTGAGATAACTAACAAATGCATCCTCCCCCTCCATCACTCAGTCACTGCAAACCTTTTAACCACTTAAGCCAAGGCTGTTGAACAAGATTCTGCCTGCTCGACTTTGTTGTATTTTTTGATTATTGCTGGAAGGCCAGTTCAGCAGTCTTCTACTACAAAAGTATGCTCTACATGTAGTCTAGCATTGTCTTGCTGAAATACACAAGGCATTCAGTCAATCTGTGTGTCCCTGCCTCCACTCTGTCTTCACCACAGCCATTTCCATGATTTTCACGAAACCATTTATATCCTTAACATCAGACCGAACCAACACCGCCGCCGTTCCCTTCATGTACATGTACATTGAAGTGTGCTGTCTTACCTCTGGACACTCACTTCATCCAACTTCCTCCAGAGTTTGTCTTTCACTTCTGACATCCAACCTGTGGGGCATAGGGACTGACAACATTTAACGTAACACTTCAGTTTCTAGCTTTAAACTCATTCTTTTCTGACACCCTCTTCATCTCCACAACACTATTCTCATGCCATTCCTTCAAGGTTAGGGTTATTCCATTTCTCTGTCTACACCACTGGTGTTAAACTCCAATCCTCAAGGGCCGGTGTCCTGAAACTTTTCCATGTGTCCCTGCTGCAACACACATGAATAAAATTAGCAGGTCATTAGCAAAACTCTAGAATTTGACTGAATGCTGAGGTGGCATTTTGCCCATTTGATTCATGTCACAGCAGCTCATGATTTATTGAACATGGTGCAATAAAACTACTTTTAGAAGGGTTTTCTAAATCCTTACATTTACCTCAGTAGGGTTAGGGGTTCCCATCTAAGGATACAGTCAGGTTCTACTATGAACTACTAATTTATGCAGGTGTGTTGCAGCAGGGACACATGGAAATGTTTCAGGACACCGGCCCTCGAGGACTGGAGTTTAACACTCCTGGTCTACACCATTGCAGAGCAGCTTGAATCCACCTTGAGTCCTCCGTCCTTGCTTCCCTTCCAGCTGGTAAAAAACGAATCGTGACCATTCTAAATAACAGGCATCCAATACTAACTTTTGTCCTTGTTTCTTGTGCATAGCGATTTCTTTTGGTTATATTATATATTCTATATAATGACATATTCTTCACAATTTTATGTTGAAGGACATTATTCCAAATGCATAAAACGATGCAGGACTTGCAGACAGACAGGTAAATAAAAATCTGAGCTCTTTGTTAGGAGTCTAAAGTTTGTAAGAAGTCTAAAAGAAACAAAATCCAAACTTGGAAACTGGAGCATGATGCATACAAAGGAACAAACACAGGCAAGATAAATAAATGCTTAGACGAAGGATAAAAGGAAATTGAGACCATGTATACATATACACACAAATAGACTAATCAGGGGCAGTGGAAACGCATGGGGAGCAAAACACACCTGAACTTAATCAAGGTAAGAAGACAAGAAGCCGGAGTACATGAGACACATGACTGACAAAATGAAACCGAACAGAAAGGATTCAAACAGGGAAACAAATGTCTAATACAAACACAGGGACTTGACAACAAGAAAGCACAGAGACTAGACACAAAAACAATTCAAACAAAACAAAAATGATTCCAGAAACAAGTCAACAAAAACTCAACATACAATAATAATCCAAACTTGAAGAGTTAACAAAGAAAACCAGACTTAAAAACTCAAAAATAAACGGAAAACTTGAAATGAGCCCAAAGAATCTCAGACCATGAAAATAAAGGAGATGTTGAAATGTTAGAAACATTATCAGCTGCGACATTGCACCATCATTGGTCTACTGTAGCAAAATAACCAGACTTTACTGCAACATTGTAGTACTGTTATGTGTAATACAACATATATATGATGATTTATTATTATCTTATGACAGCTTATCAAATTCGAGGTAACCCAGATGCTACCTGCAAGCTGATGTCTGACCTTTGACCTATGGTCCTGAAGCATTACATACTAAAATGGTGTATTTTATTATCTTTACCCATGTGTTTGGGGCAGAATTGGCCGAAATCTTTGGCTTCTATGAGCTGTAAAAACTTTATGGCATCATTTCATTTTCATTGTGTCTCATTGAAAAAATAAAAAAGCGTGTTGTGCAGCTCTCTACGTGCATCTTCATATGGTTCTTTTTGACATTTTTTTTCCACTGTCAACTTTGACCTTGGGTACTAACAATAAAGGTCGAGGTTAAATACTTAGCCAACCTGGGTACTCATATCCCCGGAGGCTTAGTATATTGTTGTGAAGTAAAGTAAGTTTTTCATAAAAATTTGTGGGTAATAAAATGTTTTAATTGATTTTTTTCACATTTGGTGCGACTTTAATCCAATCTACTATCACACAACATAAAAACATATCTAAAAAGAAACTATGGATGCTGGACAGACAGACAAGCAACCAGAACCGATTACGTTCTCCCTTCAGGGGGAGAATTACAGTTATTCTCTCTTACAGAACAGCCTTTAAACTACCAGTGGTAAGCCCATAATATTTGAACAATGATGCATTATGTTTTGCAATTTCGCCCCTGTACACCACCACAGTGGATCTCAAATCAGACAGACACGATGTGATTCAGGTGCAGACATCCAACTTTAATTAAAAGGGGTTTAATAGAACCCACTTTTATTCTACTAGTAGAACCTTTGCATTATTCACAGCTTAATCTGTTTTTTTTTATGTAATTTAATAACAATCAGCTTTCAACAGCAAATTTGAATTTTTTTAGATTAAAACTGTACATTGAATTCTCATTTTTATATACTTATATGGGTTTACTTGAATGGAAGACAGCTGTGATTTGTCGAGGGCGTGAACTTTACAAAGGGAACTTGGGTCGCTGAGAAACTTGAGTTTCATTATTGCACATTTCTAGCAATAATTACTTTTGGAAATCCTCCTTATATAACTTCTCTATTCATGCGCAATACATTATTTCTTTATTTAAATTATTGTATCACTAGCTTTGTGGCTGTCTCTGTACTTCAGTTGTCCTACTCAGTGCTCACTGAGGATGCCATAGCTGTATGTGTGTGTGTGTTTGTTTATGGGAAATGGGAGGGTAGAAACTCCTGTTCGATTGCCCACATAGTCCTGAGCAGCAGAGCTGAAAAGGCACATCTCCCATCTGCAGACTTCACACAGAAGATTCTCCACTAGACGATAAGGTCTCAGGAGCGACCTTCCCCATTCAGCTCCTGTGTACGCTGCCACCGCCACTGAGGTACGAGAAAACTCAGTCATTTTCAAGGTTGTTAAACCCCACTTTACCTTTAGTCTAGATCTTAAAGGGAAACACTTTATACATCTATCTGTTGTCAGGTGTGGAAAATCATGTTATTGTTTTTACATAGAAATATATTTTTACACAGAAATATAGATAGAGATCGTCAGTTGTTAGGTTGCATTTAGGTGTAGGTGATTTTGAAGAGATTGGAGGCTTCAAAATCTGACACTTGCAAGTCTGAAGAGGTCAGAGATCCAGCAACACTCTGTTGTGTAATGCTTTACCAGCGTGTTTCAGATTGTGTTGATTTATTTATGCAAGTTTCTGGAGTTTTGACCTCTTTGGATTTTTTTTAGATAGAAGAATGTGTGAAATGAAAAGCACTTTTTTTTCTTTTTCACTGTTATAGACGTGCAAAGTTGAATCTGTTGAAATCATCTCCAGGAAAAATAAGCTATTAATTGGGCATTTTCTGTTGGTGTAAAGGCAAGCTTGTCAGTAGTTTCAGGTTGCAATTTGGGGAAATGTGGGAGGCTGATTTGGATGAGAATAGTAAAGTAAAGGCACTGTGGACAAATTCACCTTCCTCCAAGATGCATGGAGGTGAGGATAAAATCTAAAGGTGTCAAAACTTGTGCAACACTTCTTGCAGAAAGATCTATTTCATGGTTTTTATTGTACATAGCATGAGTGTTTCTGAGTTTTTGACTTCGTTTCAGCTTAGTGAGAAAGAAGAATGCTTGGAATGGAAACCGTCTGTGTTTTAGATGTGCAGAGTTATATATGTGGAGCGTTGTGAATGAAAAACATGCTATAAATCTGAATTCTAAACATATCCATGCTTGCATTCACCTCAACGCGAGGCACTCCTGCTCTGAACTGAACACTGTAGGTTGTGAAATAGTTTTCTAATAACCTGCTGGGCTTTTTGTATTCACCTCTCAAAAACATTTTGAGTAAACCACCTCCTCCTCCTCCTGTGCCCCTCTTATGCAACGTCTTAAAACATAATCAGATTAACCTCAAAATAAATTTAAACCCTGTCAGGATATGAAACGCTTTCCTTTGCTTTTTCACTCCAGAACATGACCATTTTCAACCACTCGCTTGACTACTTGAACGGCACGCCATGGTTCGTCTTCGAATGCACCCTCCAGCTCAACACGAACTCCCGGCGCATCGCCCTCTTCCTGATGTACCTTTTCATCTTCATGGTGGGCCTGATGGAGAACACGCTGGTCGTCTGGGTCAACTGGCGCCGAAGGCATTCCTCCAATGCGGTCCTCTTCTGCATCATCAACGTGAGCCTGTCGGACCTGATGGTGATTGTGATCCTTCCTTTCTTCATGATGGAGGTGACCATGGACCAGGTCTGGCTGTGGGGTCGCTTCCTCTGCAAGGTCACCCACCTCATCTACGTGATCAACTTCTACAGCAGCTCCTTCTTCCTGGCCTTCATGACCCTCGAACGCTATTTCTCACTGTCAAGACCGTCATCGTCAAGCTTCTTCCCTGCGGGAGGCCGGAAGCGGTGGGTGGTCTGTGGGGGCCTCTGGGGGCTCTCCTTGTTTCTGGCTCTGTTAGAGAACGTCCATGTGAATCTTCTGGAGTGGGAAGAGCCAGGTTGTTACATGCTGCCTGAATACAACTACACCGAATGGTTCGTCACTGTGTCTTTCTTGTGCCTGGTTTTCCAGTTCCTGGTCCCCGCTGCTGTCATCATTACCTGCAATGTGCTGATTGCTCGTACAGCCAACAGGGCGACGGATGTGCAGAACCGACGGGATGTTTGGCTGGTGCACGTATACTCCCTTGTGTTTGTAATATGCTGGCTCCCCTACCACTTGGTCATGTTCTTGATGATAATAGACGACCTTGAGCCCTATGTATTCAGCTGCAACACGGTGGAAGTGCTCTACTTTTCTTTCAGCGTGGTGCAGACCATTTCGCTTTTGCACTGTGTTGCCAACCCCTTCCTCTACAACTTCCTCAGCAAGAGCTTTCGGAACAACCTGATCAACACCATGTTGAACTACATTCCCAGAGAGGGGACTGCAGAACAGGTGGGACCCAGAGCCAACGCCAAAACTGCAAATGAGGGCGGTACAGACCTGGGAAAGCGGAGTAACGCCAGCACCAGCCATTCTGATGTTGGATCATAAGATGAAGCTGAGCTAAGGATCAAGTAAGCTCCAGTCGCGGTATATTTGACCGAACTAAATTCAGCCCTGTTGCTTCCAAGTATCACAGGCATCGATCGGGCTCATACCTTCCTCTCATAGTCCACTTCCTGTTTTGTTAAGCATGTACCTGATCAGTTTCACACACAGGAGGGCAGGAAATGTTTGATGTCTTCCTGCAAAGCTGCTCAACTCACACTGGAACTCATGGCACAGTGAATGTTCCAGGAATTCGTGTCAACAAAATGTGCTGCAGTGCCCCACAGGAGAAATCCTCATATCAGTATACACAAATGCAAATGTGAAAATGTAACTGTTTAATTGCATAAAATCAAAGCTTAATGTTACTAAATGCTTATTTATCTGGATGCTGATGTAGTCATACCTGTAAAAAAACAAAACAAAACAAAAAAACAATAAAACTCCCTTAAACGCTGGTGGTTTCGATCCAAGCTGGAAAAGCTGAGTTGGCTTTTGTAAGATGATTTGATGATGACAAAGCACAGCCACTCATTTGGAAACTTGTTTATTTTAACAAGGAAATTTGCCTTTCTTGCAGATGGCTTGTCCTTTCTGCTCATCTTTATTACATTTACTTCCGTTTCTGGAATGTTTCATGTTCAACAGGTTAAACAATAAGAAGGCAGGGGGGGAAAAAAGAAGCGGGGGCTGTGTGTCCACAAACGGCACAATAACAGGAAGAGACCAGGCTTTGCAAGGGCAAAGGTCTGAGCTGCTGGAAACAGGGGAAGCAGATTTCTGCAGATTCATCACTGAATTTCTGATGATGGAGCAGCTCATCCAACAGATAAAAAAATAACAATAATTCAGAGGTGATAACAGTCTTCCTAGAGGCATTTATTGCAAAAACAATATTAAAAAAAAAAACATATAAACATATTTAGCTTTAGAAATAGACAACGAAAGGCATAAAAATAATAAATAGTTGTTGTCATAAATATGAGGTAAGACACAAAAATCGCACAGAAATGTGTAAATGGGCACTTCAATGTCACATTTCTACAGCACAACATACGTCACACGCTCTAAACAAGTCAGTATAGCTTGTGTTTAAAATGGAATTAGTCTGTGTAAGTTCAAACGCACACCATTATGTTTCAAAGACAAAAATATTCTCTACTGTGGATTTGTTTTATCTGAGTGAAACATGCACCATAAGAACAGACTAAATAAAATTGTAGGGTTTTAAAACCGTGACTGCAAATAGAATTAGTATGCTACAAACGGCATGCTACTTCAATATGCAATCAGTGTAATTACTCTGTAATTACAATCACTGACATCAAAAACCTATCCTGATATTACAGTAGATAAAATCTGCTGCATAATACAGCTGCCTTCTTTCACCTGCTAACATCAGGATACACTGCCACCAAGTGGCTTCTTCTTATCTTAGTTCAAACACACCAAACCTGCAGTTTGAACGGCATCTAACAGAAAAAAATATGGCGACCGCATTATAAAAATCCAGGTAAACGCTCAGTCGATCAACAGATACAGAAATAATCAGATGTAAGTGAAAAATAATCTATTTCTTTACTTCTATTCTATAAAAATACTAATTTTGTGTTTTAAAACAGTGATTCCCAGCTTTAAAAATTTATTTTCTGGCCTATATCAAAAAAAGAAAAGAGAAAAAAAAGAGAGGTTGATGCTAGAGTTCTCGGAGGCCTTTTTAAGGGGGGGGGAAGATCTCCTCAAAAACCAGCTGTAAGCAGCAGGGTTGCATCCTCCTGCAGAAATGTGCCTGTCAGCATAGGAGCATCACTGCGATGACTCGCTTCAAGCAATGAACCTCCAGTTTGCACAGGGATGGTTTCAACCATACAGTTTTACATTACTAACCACATCTATGGCCAGAAGCTCTGGCTAATGACTGAAATAGGCTGCTTCTAACAGGTGTCTGGGTGAGGAGCTTGGTCATTAGGGAGGGACGACTCCTCCACGTCAGTGTCTCCCAGGATGAGCTGGAGGAGACGGCTGAGAACAGGGAAATCTGAGTATATCTGCTTAGAGTGCTGCACCTGCAACCTGGACCTGGATAAGCCACTGAGGGATGGAATTTCTGCCCTTTACGGCTCAAAAAGGGTATATCTTCTCATACTTATATTGTGAATGATTAAAAGTGTCCCCACTTTTTTTTTTTTTTTACATATTTACTAAAACTCAAAAAAAATTCTTCACATGTATTGGATTTTAGGGAATCAGTCGCCATTTACAACACACATCACGAACACAACCAATAGATACTGCAGCTGACTTTATCCTTGTTGCCTTGACTCCTCTCTCCTCTGCTTGGATCTCTGGTGGAAGGGACCAGACGGAAGGAGAGGATGCAAGGATGTAGAAACTAAGAAATGAGAAAGGGGGGATGGAGTTGGCCAGTGGGGGTGAGGTAGCTGGGAAGACTTTGTTAATTAAAAGTCTAGGGAGATGATTCTTCCAGCTGTTTTACTCCCAAAGTAGCAGCCTTCTCTGTTAAAGTTGTTGGGGAGACTCATTTATGTGCTGACTGGACTCCTGTACTGGGTGCTAACTTACACACACACCCATAATACTCCAAAAACTGTTCATTTTGTTTTAGTCAAGTTTAAATAGTGTTAAAAATTCATTTTATACAGTTATCAGTCAGTTAGTGTGCACTTCCAGCAAGAGTTGACAGTTTTTGAGGCCAGTTTTGCACTTTTTACATTTACCCGTAGCATTTTTATTAAAACTATTGTCATCATTTTAGCTCAAATAATCGTAGTCGTATATACTGATAATTTATTAATGTAATACAACCATATTTTAGCCTTTTCATGCACTATGTTCAGCTATTTTAACTAAGATTTTAAAAGGCTTTACCTTACAATAAAAGGCACTTACTGCTACATAAATACATCTTAAGTGAACTGTTTTGAATTAACTAGTTGTTGTTGTGTTAGTGCAGACAGCTTTTCTATTATCGATTTGTAATTTCTAATTTTTTTTCTAAATTCATTTAAGTAAAATTTGGACTTACACAAAGAAGACACCGCTCAAATCGCGATGTCATTATTACGTGAAACCCCAGAGCCCCTCAAAAACCTGCTACGTGCCCCTCAGTGTGACTCGTACCGCTCTCTGTTTGGGAATCAATGCTTTAAAACACTGTGGAAAGAAAATAATACATTTATGAAAATATTTCGTGTTTGTCTACTTTTCTACATTGAAGTAATTGCAGTGTAATTACACTGTAATTACAATCACATATTAAGACAATCATTTTGATGATGCTACTTTTTTTTTTTGTTTTTTTAAACAGACTCAGTCAAGAATCTGACCAGTGCAAATGGTCTTTAGTAGGAGAATCGTCCATCTTTAATCCATAGTAATGGCTAGTTTTAGAGTTTTTAGGTTTTGTTCTTATGTAGTTCTGGTTCCATTTGTGTGTTTGAGAAAGTTAGCTGGACAAAATAAGCAATACTGAGATCTTTTACAATAATTTAGAGACTACGTGATTAACTAAAAACATTAGAAAAATCACTGCACTGGGCTAATAACAGTGTTTATAATAATATTTCAGCCAAAGCATCTTGTGCCAGGAAATGAAAAAAATCCTCCAAATAAAAACAAGAATGGAAACTTCTAGCGCTTCTGACTTTTTTTTAAACAGTTAGCCGGCATTAAATTGATGTAACAAGACAGATGTGCATGAGTCATCAGTAAATGTCCTATCTGTTGATAGGTGCTAACTGATGTTGGTGCATCAGTTAGCTAAAGCTCTAGTCTACTATCAGCAGCTTGTGGTCCACGACAACCAGACACAGAGGAGGCATCAGGGAGGAAACGAGGAGCTGATCAGGTGTCCACAGTGGGCAGCGGTTCTTTAGAGTGATCATTGTACATGAAGGTCTGCTCGATGTTGAAGTCCGGCGGTAAGTGGTCCTTGTGGAGCTCCATGTGTGACGACACCAGCTTCAGCGTGGAGAAGTAAAGGCCGCAGACGGTGCAGCGGTACATCAGGGCGCCGGCGTGCGTCTTCAGGTGGCAGATCATGGTGGAGCGCCCCCTGAAGAAGCGCAGACACACTTTACACTGGTAGGGTTTCTCCCCGGTGTGGATACGGAGGTGGTAGGTGAACTCCCCCGAGTGAGCGAAACGTTTACCACAGTAGCGACACCGGTACCACTTCCCACGCACCCCTGCAGGTCCGACACCGCTGTCCTGACTGGAGCTTCCGTTCGTCAGGACTCCAGAGGACACGCCGTGCATCGGCCCTTGAAAAAACTTGTCTGACACGCTGATGCCCATTCCCAAACCCAAACCGAAGTTGCTCATTTTAACGAGCCCGCTGACGTCCCGTGACGAGGAGGAGGAGCAGGAAGACGGCGGGCACTCCAGAGACTGATCCGCTTTACGTTTCCCTAACCACCCCTGGCCGCCAGCGGTTCCTCCGCTCCCCGTGGAGTCGCTGGTGTGCAGACTGAGGTGGTACTGAAACGCAGAGGACGAGCGAAACGTCTGCGGGCACAGGAAGCAATGCAGCTCCTCCGCTCCTCCTCCACTGCCACCTCCATCTGCTTTGACTCCGTAAGCCCTCAGCGCCGACTGCTCTCTCTCCTTAGCTGCCGCCTCCTCAGCGTGCACAGCCATGTGTCTGTCCAGCAGGGCGCGCTCTACAAAGCAGCGGGCGCAGTGCGGGCAGGTGAAGACGGGCAGGGAGAGGTGGGCGAGGGCGTGCCACAGTAGGGAGCACAGGGACAGCTGGGGGAGGTGACACACGCCACAGCTCAGGCTCTGGGGGCACACGTGGCTCAGCAGGTGGTCTTTGAGAGTCTGAGGAGGAGAGAAACACAAAACTAAAAGTTGAGGAGCCTCACTGAGGAAGCAGGTGTGTAGCAGGGGGACTCCTCATTCTTATTTCCTGCTCATGTTTGCCACCAAACCGGTTGTCAGGCATTGTTCATACAAACATCAGACTTCCTGTGGGTTTCACTGTGAACTCAAGTCTCACTTTTGTGCTTCTTAGACACACCTGGTCCTTGCGTTATTTACAAAGTAAACGCTTCAGTTAACCTTAAAGTGAACCACAGTGAGCTCATTCATGACACAGTTTAATGAACGAGAGCTCGACAGCATGTTGTGGCTCACAGAAAGAGCCTACAAAGGCCAACGCAACATTTGGGGCTTTTTATCTTAATAATTTGTGAATAAAACAAAAGAACCGCTTTTTAATGAACTGCCCGACTTCATTTCAGTTCATGGAGATAGAAATGGCTGTAATTTCTTAACGATTAATGTAAAAATCAAGTCCGCATTTATCATAACTAAATAGTGTCTGTTTACATATGGAGCCATTTATGTATCAAGCAATCGTTTAAAGTGTCTGACGTATGCCAAAAACACTCCATAAATATCCACTAACCTGGAAGTCCTTGCTGAGGGATTTGGTGCATACAGCACACTGCAGCTCTTGGCTGTGGCTGCTGTTGGTCAGCGCCCCCTGTGGGATGGTGTAACTGGATGCTGTCTGGCGGTGGTGCCGCAGCAGTTTCTTTTGACTGCAGAACTGCAAGTGGCACATGTCACAGGTGAAGAGCTGCACTCCCACATGGGTGAAGGAGTGGGCGATGCCCGCAGCACGGTCTGGAAAAGAGGCTCCGCACACCCTGCAGAGCCCCAGCTCCGTCAGGTGCGTCTCACCGTGTCTTCTGATGGCAGCTGGATCTGCTGGGAGTGCCACTGTGCAAGCTTTACATGTCACCGTGCTTCCTGTCACCTGGAGGAGCAAAGACCATTATTTCCTATGTGGAAAAAAAATACGACCCATCCCTGTGTCCTCTGAAGGTCTGTAGCTCAGAAAACGTTCAGAGCACGATGTCAAATCTTGGTCGCTTCATTAGAAATACAAACATTACAGAACTTCAGCTGATTTGATTTTATACAGAATGACTTTTTACATGAACTACTCTACTGCTCACAAACAGAAACATTACCTGGCTACTCGCATTCCCTCCATCTCCATTCTCCACACACACAAGGTCATCTTCATCCTCGTCCTCCTCCTCTCCCTCCTCCATGAAGTTCTCATCATCGCTCAGCTCGATGATCTCTCCTGCCAACTGTCTCCATTGCTCTTCCTCTGTTCCCTCCACTGCTCCATTACCTTGTAGAGCCTCCCTCTCCTCCTCAGTGTCTCCTTCCTCCACTTCCCCAAACATCAGCCTGCTGTCCTGCTGCACGTCGACGACGCCACCTTCCACCGCTGCCACCTGAAGGCTGCCTGGAGACTCTCCTGAGGATGATGTCGGGGCGCAGGCTTCAGCGCCAAGCTGAGCTGAAGAGTCAGGGAGGGAGCAAGACTCAGACGTAACAGGGTTGCTGCTCCGGGACAAAGAGTCGCCCGCGCTCTCAGAAACCATTTGACCATCTGTGTCACCGTCCTCACAGCAGCCTCCCGCCTCCCCATCGTTCAGCCCGTGTTCGGTCTTCAGCTGGAGCACAGGTCCCACAGGCTGCAAGCCGTCAGCCTGAAGGGAAAGGCTGCTGGTGCTGGTGGTTAAAGGCGGTCCTCCTGGTAACTGATGATCTGCTCCCATCTGCCCGTAGCCGATATGTGACTGGACATCTTCTGCCTTTAGGTCCAGAGACAGAGGCCCGGCTTGAACTTCGCGGCCTGACCTGCCCATCCTGATTTGGAAAAGAGGGGAGGGAGCAGCAGCAGGAGTCGGGGCAGCAGACGGGCCAGCCGATGACGACAGAGAGGAGCAGGAGGCGGTGGAGGAGCACACAGACGGCACAGAAGCTGCACTAACTGCAACCACTGTGGGTGGAGCGGCCACCATGCTGGAGTCCAGGGTGACATCACCGGGACTGCTGACATTGCAGTTTGCAGACACAGAAGCCTGCAGGTCAGGGAAGGTAGCGTGACAAGCCTTCACCAGTTCACTGACCCCGAGCCGCTCGGCCAGCTCGTACAGGACCCCGACATCTATGAGATCAGTCACTATCTCCCCGGTGTAGACAAATGTCAGCACTTTCTCAAAGTTAGCTGGGGAGATAAACTCCAAAGAGAAGGCGGCGCTGGACGCGGTGGGAGTTCTGGTGAACAAGTTGCGAAAGTACGTCCCGGCGCAGGCCAGCACTGCACGGTGGGCTGCGAATGTCCGGTTGCCAACTTGCAGGAACACATCACAGTACTGACGTGATTGGCGGCAACGGTTAAGCTCAGAGAGAAGGCTGGCAGCGTGGCCGGGACACTGCAGCCGGATCCTCATCCCTGCCGCAGCTCCTAATGCACTACAATCCAACTGCAGGGAAGGAAATGCAGAATCATCAGAGCAGTACAGGGGACAAATATTCGGTGATTAGTCATCCATCTTTTGGTGGTAGATGGATCACTAATGAAAATGTATTCATACGCTGATGCAGTGAAAAGACACAAACAAACAACAAAAACAGCGTGATAATCCAGTTGTTAAATATAGCGGTGTCTGAAAAGGGCTGGGAAAATCATCAAAGACCCCAGTCGCCCATCACATGGACTCTTCACCCTCCTGCCCTCTGGGAGGCGCCACAGGAGCCTCCGGACTAAGACCACCAGGTACCGGAACAGCTTCTTCCCCACAGCTGTCAGACTCCTGAACTCTGCCTCCTGACATCTGACCCACGTTAAACTCATGGACTGAACATACACACCCCCACAATGGACAACTGTACCCTCAAACACAATAATAACATGGACTGAACCACCACTCACAACCACTAGCACTTTATACAGCCTCTGTAGAAACTATCTACACCCTCACTTATCTTAACTGCACTACTGTATAGCTCTGTGTAAATAATCATTCTGTACATTCGATAATCTTTAATCCTACAACTGTTTACAACTTGCATAGTTCCCATTTCTGTATAGCTGTATATCCCAGATTTCTGTAAAGTTATTTATTTCATATTCTGTATAGTTTTTCATATTTATATCCTGTTCATATCCTGTACATAGCTTGTACTCACTACAGCCTGTACATACTTATAGTTATAGAATATTCACAACATACTTCATACCGTGTACATTATAACATACCATAATAGACCCATTTCTGTAATATACTCACATATCTATATTATTGCTAATATATATTGTAATATATCTATATCACTAAAGCACTTCTGGATGGATGCAAACTGCATTTCGTTGCCCTGTACCTGTGCATGTGCAATGACAATAAAGTTGAATTCTATTCTATTCTATTCTATATAGATAAAATGTGTTACTGCATGATAAAATATGTAAAGTGGCTGTCAAAAAGCAGTCCAGTATGTGGCAACCAGTTTTTCACTCCAGTTTTTATAAAACAGGTTTAACAACAGTTTAAATCTAAATTCTGAGTTTTCAGATTTAGAATCGGTTCAGTCTTCTCCGATCCACTCTGAGGTAAGCTGTATGAGGAAGTAATGAAAGAAATCCATTAATTGCACTCTGATACCATGATTCGCCATGGGAACAGGTAAATAAAGCCCCCATTGTGATCGAACAAACCGGGGGTTATGAATGCAAGGTCTGAGGGATCTTTCAGCAATGGTTTCTGGAGAACTGGTTTGTCAACAGGCTGTGATTTTATTACTGTTGATCTCTTATCTTAAACACAACCTGCTCCAGAGCAGCACAAGTTACCATGGTGACATAAGACGTGAACCACCATCATATCAAGTTAAACCTGAAGTTAGTTGGATGATTCATAGTACATTTCAACATGATAGTCAACATGTATGCATCTCCCATTCTGACTTTTATCTTGGACTCTCTGTCGGAAAGAAGGAATTTTAGCTCCTCCCTCGTTACAGAAACCTTATTCTGATTGGCCCCTCACTACAAACAGAAGGTTTGAACTGAAAAGGGGGGGGGGGGGGGGGCTATTAAGGATACCCTTTCCCTGACATTACAGAGAGTCAAAAATAGAAAAAAAAAGTTATTTTAAACGAACTGTTTATAGCAGTCTGAGCTCTTAGCTGATACGGATTACTCTCATTGCTTGAAACTTTGGCCGTGTTTAACAGGAGCATTTATGTATGTTCTTTATTTATGCATGGCAGAAAATAAAGAAAAGCAGTATAGGTTCACTTTTATAAATAACAGAGGTATTATAAAAATGACAGTTTACTCCTTTAGATTCTATTTTTTAAGCATTTATGTTTTTGTATAAAGAAGCAAGATCTAACTGTTCTGCAGTAACAGATGTTGTAAATTAAATTTTCTTTTTTTCTTTTTTAAACGGTGTTAACGCGTTGTTTTTGCTGCTCTTTGTGTTTAAAGCACAATTACTCTTAATTTTCCGCAGTTTAAAAAGAAGCTAGAGGATCCCAGACAGTTTTTTCTCTATCGCAGACAATCCAGACACATTATGGTAACTCTACTCACCCAAACCAGAGGTTTTATTAAAAAATAATCCTCCTACTGTGAGCGCAGGCCCGCTCGTTGCTGTTACCATCACTCACCCATTGAGACGTGTCCGCCGGCGCTCAGAAATCCCCTTTTCCTTTTTGTTTTCATTCGGTCTGCACCGCTCAGGCACTCATTCTACATTTTAGAAGCCTTTGCTCTTATGGTCCATCCATCCGTCGCAGTTTGGTGACGCATGTCAACAAAGCTGAGCGGCGTTGCCCCCTGCAGGCCGGAGGCGTCACTGCAGGGAGGAGAATTCATCAAGTTTCAAGACCACTTGAAAAATGGCAAAAAATAAATAAATAAATCATATTTTGCATGGTTGGATGTTAACAAGGTTCCAAGTTGAGCTTCAACATGCAACAAGAAGAAATGGGAGTGAGACAAAACATTTTTTGATCATGCAATTTATTGAAAACAACACTTAAACTGAAACAGGCTGTTTTGACAGCTGATCAAAAGTTTAAGACCATATGCCTTTAAAAGGCCAATCTGTGCAAAAATATGGATTCATTGTCATTTTCTGTCAGGTAGTCACACTGCCATGGCAGTCTGATGGCAAAAGCAAAAAAAACCTTTCCCTTTTTGAACATGGTCAGGTTGTTAAACTGCATAAGTGCGCCATTGCTGCTGAGGTGGGACGCAGCAAGGCAGTCATTTGGAATTTCCTAAATGATCCTGAGGTTTATGGAACAAAAAGTTAAGTGGAAGACCCAAGACAATTTCACCAGCACGGAGCCGGAGGATCCAATTGGCTGTCCATCTGGGCGATCCCCGACCCAAATTAAGACCCTTACTGGTGCTGACTGCAGCCCCACAACAATCAGATATAATCTGAGACAGAAGGGCTTCAAAAAAAACCCCCCAAAAACCTCATCTCCTTGAACGCCACAGAACTGACTGTTTGGACTTTGCAAGAGAACACCAAACATAGGACATTGATCGAAGAAAGTTTTATTCTCTGATGAGAAAAAATTGAACCTTGATGGTCCTGATGGTTTCCAAAGTTACTGCCACGACAAGCAGATCCCACCTGAGATGTAACCATAATGGTCTGGGGTGCTTTTTCCTTCAGTGGAACAACGGAGATTCAGGAGGTGTCCTGCAGGTTTTAGATATGTCCTTGATCCAACAGCTCATTTAAATGGCTAAATCACCTCCTCAACATGTCTTGCAGTTCTCCGGAGCCCTGGTAATGAACTAATCATTTGATTCAGGTGTGCTGGCCCAGGGTGATATCTAAAATCTGCAGGACACCGGCTCTTGAGGTCTGGAGTTCCCCAGACCTGCTCTAAATGACCGAGGACTTTCCTTAAGCCAGATTTGTCGACCAAGGCTTAGACTACCAGGGCCTATGCCCCCGACCACTGTCTAGTCCACAAAACATAGAACTCCTGCTGTTGACTGCAGGAGGGGAGTGTGGATAATTTCCCAGTCTTTCTAAAAGAGTATTTGTGAGGTCAGACACTGATATTGAACTAGAGAGCCTAAATTGCAATTTCTATTCTAGCTTATCCCAAAGGTTCTTGATGTGGGTGGTCCAATCGAGTTCTTCCACACCATACTCATCCAACCATATCTTTATGGACCATGCTTTGTGCACGTGGCCTTGGTCATAGTGGAACAGCCAAACTGTTCCCACGAAGTTGGAAGCATCAAAATGTCCAAAATACCTTATAATTCACTTCTTTAGCAGGCATCTATTCAGTGTATAGCACTGGAACAATTAATAGATGCGTTTTACTAGCCAAGCTTGATAGCTTTATATCTCTTTCTAGTATGGTCACTTGTTGGTGAGGCTCCCAAAATTATTTCTTCCATTTGCACCTTTGATCCAGGAGGAAGAAATTTCGTCCCAATGTATACTTGATTGTATATTGTTGGGTTGACAATAAAACTCTGCTTGACTTTATATACAGTCTATATGGTGAACATACCACTCTGACCCAAACGTTGCTAAAAACAGTCAAATAAATCTGTGCAGCAGATAGGCCCACACACAAAGACAATAAAAACAACATTTTTTTTAATGCTTATTTAAAAAAAAGTTTATTACTTTATTCTGGTAACCATTTGTTTTAGCTCATGAGGGACTCACATGACTCACCTTCGGCCGCTTCACTGTAAACTCATGGGATCGACCTACACAACAGTAAGATGAATGTGAATTATGTCGCAGTCTTCACGTATTCGCTCTCGATATCCCAAATAAAACTTTATCCACATGTTTACATACTTGTAAAACCATCCGCTTACTGCTTTATGTGAGAGAATAAGAAATTATAAAAGACAATGGAAAACAAAACAAAACAAGCTTTTAGAACTACCAGTAAGAAATCACTACAAAATGCAGTCTGGTTTTTTCAGTTGTGTCTTCGTTACAGAGTTTAACATTAAGCATGTAGTCTAGATACATTTATAGTAGAATAAAACGTCATATCTCGGACCTGTGGTCCTAACACTGACATAGGTCATACTCCAAACCATTCATTTTTCTAGTCTAAGTAGAATAATCTCAGCTGATTCGTTGCTGGAAAACAGTTTATACAATCGAACTGACAGGCTCACATAACTAACACCATGACATATTGTTGGTTTAAGCCAAGGAAGAAAAAAAAGTAGCAGTTTTGGTCCAGTCACAGCAGGTCTGAATAAAAGCATCACCCTCTGGATGCACTGAGTTGAGTCATCTGCGCTAAAATTTGTTGCTTTTCATCATCGTAGCTGAATTATTGCACTTCTTGCAGAGGAAGTGAAACAGAAGCAGTCCGCTACAGGTCTACTTGAGTCATTTTGAAATGAGGTCAACGGCACAATAACTCAGCAATATGCCTGCAATCAACAAATTGAATGAATATTGCTTTTTAAGTGGTTTGATATGTTGTTCAGTCTTCAGAAACAATGTTTTTCATCCGTTATACTAATGATATCCAGTGCTGTCATTTCTTTATACTACACCCCTCTCCACGATCAGCTCTGCCCGTTTCCACACATTAAAAATGTTTTCTGTGGCAGCGTTTTCAGTCCACGCTACCGTTTCCTGGAGCTGGTCCGACCCAGGCTGGCGGTGCTGGAGCGGCGACTGAGGATGGGCGTGGCAGCGGTGGGCGACGTCTCGTTGGGGCAGCCGTGCTGGAGCAAAATATCGATGCAGCTTTTGCTCCCTTTTTTCGTGGCCAGCATCATGGCCGTCTGGCCTTGGTTATCTTTCGCTTTCACATCGATTCCATACTGCAGGGAAGAGGCAAAGGACAGAACATGATATTTAAGCCTGTTTATTGATTAGATATTGATTAGATGATTGAACAGTTTGAAGTGAAGTGGAGCATACAGCTGAAAAATTATGTGCTGCTCCTCTTCTATTACTGTTGGACAGATTTTCTTTGATTTGCATAGACAGTATATAGAGTTAAGGTAATAAATAAGTCTAACCAGCATAATCATAATTTGATTTATTACTGATTTTTCAGAACTTGCTTCCCTGACGTTCAGTGTTGTCTATGATGACAGGTCATCAGATCTCAGGACCAACATTTAGTTTTTCTTAAACTAATTTGTTATTCAAACTGCTTTACTCGTTTTAACGTGCGCTGAGTGTCTGTTAACACAGACTCAGTCTAGTAAGGGAAAATTATTCCATTACAGAAGAACTCCAGGGGTAGAGCACATTTATTAAATACCACCTGAACACTGTGGAGATCCCAGCACAGAGTCCAGGTGCACTAAAAACAGCCTGTCATCATTTCTTTTGAAGGTTACTGAAGTCAGCACATTCAGTGAAGAGGCCAGCTGGCAATACTGCGATTAGCAATGAGACAGTGTTCTTCAGCTTCAGTTCTTTTACATTAAATTGGATAGAATTGCAGTTTTAACATCACTAATGCTTGGCTGAAATTACACGCACATAGTTTTTTCTTTTTGATTGAAGTTTTTGGGTCAGCTGTTCACACAGGATGTGATTTCATTACCAAACACTATTGTAAAGTGATGAATATCTCCTGCATTTGATTGTAATCTTATCTATGCCACATGTCTGGTCAGATATTTGATGACAGATATCTATTGGCCTAGTTACAGCTCCTACACCCTTCACTATAGACGTCGACTCTGGGGTTTTGTGGAGAGTCTGGTACACTGAGTGCTTATTATAAAGCCCTCAAACACGGAGTCTGCAGGAGTGCAGGCTTCTAACCACACTGTGCAAAGTACAGCAGCTTTTTTAATGTCGTTATAAAAGCTAATAATGACAAACAAGAACAAACAATTTAATATTAAGAGGGCAGCATGTTTTTGAAATGTTGTAAGCACCTGAGAAAAACTCCAAAGGCACATCTGATAAGGGTATAAACTGGTGCAGATGCTGACACGCAGCTGCCAATATGACTCCACAGAGAGTAACACTCATCACAGAATGGCAAGGGTACGTGTCTGCAGAGGCATTCACAGTTTCGAAAGCACAGAAGAGTCCATCACTAAGCATTTACACGATCATGGTGTGCATGCATGCACACTTCTACCGGTCAGTTTTTGAAGTAGTTTATTCCACCCTTATTTCTTTTACTGTGATTTACAGGACTAATGAACTAGTCGTGTTGTTCTACACTCGTCATTGGGCCTGAGGAAATATGAAACCGATATGAATGAGTGTGAACACAAAGAAGATACGCACCCAGATGAGCAGCTGTGTCATGACCACATCTCCCAGCTGGCAGGCAGCGTGCAGAGCCGTGCGCGGCAGCGAAGGCGAGCCGGCCGGCGGAGCGTTGATTTGTTCTTTAGTGCTGTGGGCCAGAAGGAGCAGCAGCCTGGGCAGATCTCTGTCGGTCACTGCAGATAGCAGCCACACCGGCACACCATCCTCTGGAAGCTGCGCCCCTGAGGCCGGCACAAGAGGCGCCACAAAGGCTCGCTGTTCATACTTGGCACGGATCCATGACTCTCGCTCCTCTCTAGAAAAACAGAAACAATACAAAGGAGACACACACATGTAAGATTAGACACTCTTAGAAGCACTGCAGTGTAAGCGAATCAGAACTTTGCTTACATTTAAAACTTGACATATCTGCAGGTTTTTAGAAATTCCACCATGGGTGTTATTTGTTCACGTTTGTACACATTGGATATTGAGCGATCAGATTTTTACCTGCTTTCTGTTAGTTTATTTCTTGGGTCTGGGATTTGATTTTTCCCACAAGCACACGAAACCACCGACAACTTCTCTGCATCACTTTTGACTCCATATTTAACTATTTAAATAAATGTACATTAGATATGAGCAGATGCAGTTTAAGCATTTCATATATGTTTAATCACGAGTGCAAAAAAGTTCTGCAACTCCGGCCATAAAAACAAACAAAAAATAAAATGCAAAAAAAAAAAAAGGATTAAAATTTGTCTGATCTCCCCTTCAAAGCTGTCTCCTGGTGCACTTCCAGTACTCCTGTTAGAAGTCCTGCTCTAACTACTCGTGTCCATTTGTAGACTTTTCGTGGCCCGTAAATTTGCGCTTGCAAGTTTTAAGGGAGAGGCTGGCTTTTAGCTTTCAGTGAAAGGGCCTGAAGAAGATCGTTGGATCGTTGTCCAAATGAAATCTTTTTGATCACACTGTGATGGAAACCTGACAACATTATAATATAACATACAACAATATAATTAAATGGCTGTAACTAGGGTAAATTAAATAATATTACTCATTAATGTATTTACTTTTAGCCCTTCTGTGACAATGAATCAATTTTGATTTTGACTGATGAACCTTTTTTTTAAACCTACTAATAAACCTAATAATGGACATCAATGAGTTTTATTCATAATTTAAATCTCATTTAGTAGCTCTAAACACAAATGTAATCATTTGTGTACAAATCTGCTTAAATAACATATTTAATATTATTTTAGACTTCGTTATTATTCTAATTTATTAAAATGATTCTGTACATTTTTAATGTGCGACCGTGGCTCAGGGGGTTGGGAAGCGTATCTGTAACCAGAAGGTCGCCGGTTTGATCCCCGGGCTCTCTGTCCTGGTCGTTGTGTCCTTGGGCAAGACACTTTACCCTACTGCCTACTGGTGTTGGCCAGAGGGGCCGATGGCGCGATATGGCAGCCTCGCTTCTGTCAGTCTGCCCCAGGGCAGCTGTGGCTACAACCGTAGCTTGTGATAATGTGAGAGTGAATGAATAGTGGCATTGTAAAGCGCTTTGGGTGCCTTGAAAAGCGCTATATAAATCCAATCCGTTATTATTTTATCTGCTTAAAACTTGTATAGGGTGTACAGGAGTTTACAGCAGTTTTTGACGTGTGCTGTGATCTGGCTCAACCCACCGTGTCGCACTCGGTGTGGGTTTGGTCCGTCCTTGGGTGCAGCTCTCCCAGATGCTGTTGGCCATGTGGTTTCCGATGGCAGCCAGCACCTGTGTGAGCTCTCCCGGCCAGTCGTCCAGGTCCAGCGAGCGCACACGGGACAGGTGAGTCCCCAGGTTTCGGTGGATCCCTGAGCACTCGATGCAGATCAGCGCACCCAGATTGAGACTGGCCCAAGTGGGATCTGCAGGATGGGAGAAGAGAGACTGCTTAGCAAGAAAAAACCATGAGCCAATGGCTGCACCACCACAGTCTGTGCATGGTGTGAATTATGCTCCAGAGTAAATGTGCAGCTGGCGGGAAACGTGCCAACGTTTAGGAACTCACTCGGTGCTTCGCAGTCCACACACTGACTGTTGCCTTTGGCATTTCGGATGGCTTGGAGCGCTACGGCCTCGCTCTGACTGCTCCTCCGCGCCTGCACAAACACCCATTTGCATCATTTATTCATATCCACACAAGTGTTTCTGTTTCATAAACAAGTGGTGCTTAAAATCCAACCGCTACCTCAGTAAACACAATGAATAGTAACACGCATTGATTAGAGCAGATGATGACACCACGTGGCATTAAAACTGCAAAACAAAGACATTTTAAATTGAACTATTTTTTAAAGTTAATAACATTTACTTTCTGACATTTTATTTGAGAGCCTTAATTTGGAGTGAGTAAATGTTTTCACTTAGAAATTCTGCTTTGGCACAAACAACTCATAGCTAACCGTCCAATCATGCAAGGCTTTGTAAAGATGCCAAAATAACTGCAGCACAACATGAGGATGTTTTAAAGATAGAGATAGCCACATGGACCAAACAGATGTTCTTGTAGTTTACAGAATAATCAGTCATGTCACTTAGACGCCAACATTAAATATACTCTGCTAATTTCCCCTAATGAAGACCATAATTTACCACAACTTGAAGCTATCAGCTGAGCCCATGAAGTCATCAGGAAAGTTTTACTGAGGTCAAAGATCAAACTATACAGCTTCCTCTTCTTTTTTTGCAACTGCAGGATTTTACAACTAATTGTAAAGTGAATCTTTATTGATATATACTTAGGTGTCATATATGTAGTAATTAAGGGCACAGAGGAGGCTGTCAGAGTTTGTCTTTATGAGGGTAAGAGTTAAGGACATCTGTTTAAATCAGTGCTATTTTCCCCCTCCTGTTTAGTGCATCATTCTCCTGGGTTTATATAGTTCCCTGCTTCTCTTCCCTACTTGCAGTATTAAAATGTTATGATTATATTTTAAACAAAACAGGAGAGCAGTTGTACGAGACGTATTCTGTGGTGTCACAGAAAGAGTGGATGATTTTAGAAACATTGTAATATGTAATTTATTTAAAAAACAAAAACAAAAACAAATAAATCTTTTAGACATACTTTTCCCATTAAGGTTTCACTCCAACAATTAAATTAAGATTGTGATGCATATAGACTACTGTAGGTTTGCATGTTCTTCACTTAAGAGCGCTTCCATTTGAAGTAATTTACCTGCAAAAATTCATCCACGAACCTTATCTTTCAAAACCTTTAAGTAATCTGCGCGGTAAATGCTCGTTTCCCACCCACCTGCCTTTTAAGAACCAACCTAAATTTTAACAGATTTGAGAACCAAAAGATTCATAAGGCTATAGTTCAGGGAAGTTTGGTTAATTCCCAGGGAAATCACCGTGCACATAACTCGTGGGCTGGATTTCTGGTGAATTTCTTTTAGGTTGCAAATATATAGCGCCTCTAAAAAATGTGTCTTCTTTATTGGAAAAGAGGTGTGAGACTGTGCGGGTGTGATTTGATCGGATATGACTGGGATCGGTGACAGCAGAGACTCAAGCACCATCAGATTTTGACTCAAGTGTTTTTAAAATTTGACCTGTATTCTTCCTGGCATAGCTTTCTTTTCCTGCTCTGCTCTCTGCCCCCACACTGCACTTTCATTCTGTCTTGCTGTGATCAGTCAATCAAACCTTCACGCAGATATCCAAAGGAAAAGTTCAAGAGCAGGGAACAGCTTGTGGATTCTATTTTTTCCGCAATATTCTTCTCTTTAAGCCTCCAAGAAATGATGTTTTTAGACAGCAAAATCATTTTAGTTTAGGTGGAAAAATGGTGAGAATAAGTACAGAATCCATTTCTGAAATGTGTTTTCTGTACATGTTTACCTTGTTTCTGCCACTCTCACAGGAACCAAGACTTGCCAGGATTTGGCTCTCTATAGCTGTGACCCACGAGTCCCTCTCGTCCATGCTCGGAGCCTCAAAGTGCCACGTCTGCCCAGTAAACGACACTATGATGAAGTCGGCATTCTCTTCCTCTGCGAAGAGAGGGTGAAGCCGGAGAAACATGACATGAGATTTGCTGCATTCGACAAACCGAGAGAATGAATCCATTGAACTTTCAGTCGGTGGAGGAAAAATGAATGAAAAGCAAAACAAAACAAAAAAGTGGTTTAGATTGAGACATGAGGACAGAAAAATCTTTGGGTTATTCACGCTGAGGGTAATTCAAACAAACAATGGGGTGTAGATTATGGATGTCAGGCACACAGGGAAGGAAAACAGTCAGAGAGCACAAGCTGTGTCAGCACCATCACCCTCACTTGTTACCTGTCTTATTAATGTTTCTCAAGCTACCAAAGCTCTTTAATTTCCACATTTTGCGTTTGGCTGCAGAGCGAGAGATAAGCAAGAGAAGAGAAAGAGGAGTGCAAGTGTTAGGAAAAAAAGGCAGATACGAAATATTCAGAGAAAGACAAGCACGTTTATTAATCTTTATCCACACAGAAGAGAAAGAACGGGAAAACAAGAAAAGTCAGAATATAAGCAAGTGTGTCTTAGTAGAAAGTAAAGAATATAAAAATCTCTCAGAACTAAAGAATAAAGATTTTATTTAGTTATTATTTTGAGTAAAATTGTTTCTGTATATATAAAGCAAATAGAAAACCCAATTTCTTATTTAACTTAAACTGTTAGCATCAGTAGTTGCGCCTTGTGGAATGATGATGTTACCTTCGGCTTGCCCGACGGCTGCATCCCCTTTCTGATTCATGCTCTTCTTCCTCCTGTTCTTCTTCCTGTCGCTCATGGGAGATGATTGGCTGGGATCTTTTCCACCAAACGAACCGGCTGTCGCTTCCAGGGCATCTGACATTTGGCGCAAACATAACAAAACATACATGACAGAATTGTTTTCAGTCGCAGCGGAGCTGAGGCTGCACCCAGAGTGTCTGAGCCGGCGATGGTGGCTGAAAGGTTTCATTCCCTGCGGTACGTACCGACACTTTGTGCTTTGGTGGACAATGAGGAGGGGCAGCGCTGAAGTCCTCGCTCACCTCCTTGAGGGGACAAACCGCCAGACCGGTCATCGGCAACGACAGAGAGGGTAGCTGGACACAACTGAGGAACTGATGAAGAGAGAGAAAGTGAAGTGTTTATGTACAATAGGCCATGTTTTTATGATCTTTCAGGCTAAGAAATGTAAATTTATTGTTATCTAAAGCTTTATTTTCAAGTATAAAATTCCAGGAACAAACATATGGAAGGAAGATAAAACTAGAACCTGCAATCTTTTTAATAGCCAGCAGAGGGCGACTCCTCTAGGTGCAAAAAGCAGATTGTATCAAAGGCCATGACAAAACTAGCATTTTATAATATTATGGTAACAGTTAAGAGTTAAAACGCATGATAAAGGAGGGTGTGTTTCAGGAGAAAGTAAACACAACAATCCTCGATTTCTTGGTCAGATCTACTCTAAATAAGTGGATTTATCAAAAAGATAAGAAGACATGTCCATCTTTTATATACAGTCTTCAAAGTATGGTCTATTTATCCTCCTAAAGAAGACGTACCTGTACTGGTGCTATCAGCGGCTGGCAGCTCTTTACTCAGCCCGTTGACTCCAGGTACAGCTCCAGGGGGGGCGGGCGAGGGGCCTGTCGGTGCGACTGCTCTTGGAGGACGTTTCCCGGGAACTTTAACAGTCACACGCAGCAGATCGATTTCCTTTCCATGGGTATTCTGCGTGTAGTCCTGAAGAGGACAAGATGTTGCATGTTTTTAATCATCTTAGTGATCTGTAATGTTTTCCAAAACAGTCTTTAAGTCAGTCATGGGGGGGTTTTTTTCTCAAAAGGCCCTGATTTAAACAACTGAATTAAAATATGGTGCAAATAGCATCACATCTCATGAATTCTGCTAGAATACCTAAATTTCTGTAGATGTAACAAATAAGAATGGGTCTTTCTTTCAAAAACCAATAACAAAAACAATCTAAAAGCATAACCGGTCCCTTTAAATGTGAAAAGCTGCAGATCTTCTCTCCCCCCTGCTCGTTTACTGTCGCATTGATCGGTGTTGTGGTGTTTTCTTACACTGGAGCTGGAGTGATAAGACAGCGTGCCATTGTTGGACAGGGTGACATATTTCTTCTTCCACTCCTTATTCAGAGAGCTCCCACTCCTCTTCCACAGGATGCCCTGTCAAAAGCATCAACCGGGGGTCGCATCAGTCACAGCAAACCACAGTCTGAATCTGCCTAAATTTAGAGCCGCCCCTTCAAAGTGTACCAGAAAGAGTTCGACAGCAATAGCTGAGAGCTCTTGTATTAATAGAACACCCTTGAGAAAGGTTGAAAAGGATGAAACAACAGACTTCTGTGCTGCTTATGTAAGACAAAATAAATAGACAAATGTATTTCTGTTCCCATCTTATTTCCGACAAGGGAATTGGCTCGTGTTATTGTTATAACTGCAGCGTGTAAATACCCCCATCACTGGATATTCGGCTTATTTTTGCTTGTAACGGAAACCAAACCTGTTTGATCGGAACGCCCCGCAGGCTGCTCAGGTCGCCTTTAGCGTCGCCACCTTTTTTGTCTGTGTCCCGGTTCTGCAACGAATCCAACAGAATTTAAAGTGTTAAAAAAGAAGAGGAGACGATTTAAGCGAGGAGAGTCAGAGGGGGGCGAATGGAGTGAAATGAGAATGAGATGAAGGAGACTAAAAGGTGTGAGACACGAGCAGTTGGAGGTGACTGACCTTGAAGAGCGAGGGGCGTCTGGGGATGCTCTTCAGCGAGCGAGCGTTGACGCTGCCTCCCCCGTCTCCCTGTGCAACTCGCAGCTCTCTGTGGCTCACCACAGGGGTGGAGGGGAGGGAGTAGGCGTAGCCGATACTGGGGCCATTACTGGCCTGAGAGGAGGAGGAATTGGAGGAGGAGGTGGAGGAGGTCAGGAGGTCAGGATGCAGGATGGGAATGGGAATGAGAAGAGATGGAGAGAGTGAGGATGGGGTGAAAGATGAAACAGAGTCACAAAAAGGTGATGATGAGTGACAACGTGAAGTCTTCAGTCGATCGGTGTGATTGATGGAAACTGATGGATGAAGAACAGGGCGGGCTGTGTTTTCATTGACTAAGCTAAAGTAATCAAACACGACACAAGCGTTGGTGTACACAACCTTAGATGATCCTTTGAATGTCATTTACATTTTAAATATCACGATTAAATCATATGTTCTAAATAAAAACAGGAAAATAGTAACAGTTGGAAGTCGTGTCCGATGTACTGTACTCTACAGGGTGGGCTCATTTTTAACATCAGTGCCTTGATGCCAGTAATAGATGAAGATTATATTTCTGAGATAAATATAAACGCATAATATTTGGAGTTTAGGTTTTATTTTTATAGTCACTGGGATATTTCCAGGGATAATGCTTTGGTCCACCAGCAACAATTTGTTAAATGTTAGCATTCATGTCTGTTTTATGATTATTTTCTATTTTACTTTGAAGTTCACATGTACTTCCTGTCTCTGTCTCCCCCTGATTCATGATTGTTTTCAAAGTAATCCAATATTTCCCTCTGAATATCACAAAAAACAAAACAAATATCTAACATTTAGACTTATGTACCTGAGTAAATGTATCGCTTCACACCACTGCTTAAAGCTACATAAGTTTTCAAAATGTATTTTTTAAATATACAATATATTTAATCCTCTTTTGATTATATTTGCGCTACAAATATACGAAGCCTTGAGGTTAATGCTCACTTCCACCTGCTCACACGATCAGTGAAAGTTCACTTACATGTCACATAACCTGAAACTGCTCAAGTGTCACTACTGCTGCAGGTCATCATGAAACAACATATTCAAAAATGAGAAAAAGGAGTTATGATTCCAAAAAACAGCAACATGATTTATTACTGTATGTTGCTTGCCAGAGGTGACTATTTTCCCGCAAACCTGCTCTAAGAGGAAAAATGACCCCAGTGTACAAAAACTGCAGTTCCCCTAATGGCCACTAGAAGGTGACTCTGGATGAGAGTCAACCTCCATTGACTCTCATGTTAAAGTGTCCATATTTGTATCATTGTGTAACGTACTTACAGTCTGACAAAGGACAGTTTGGGGTCTGGTCTTGGATTCTGGAGTTAGGGGCGTGGCTGCTTTGACTAACCTCTCCACCTGTAATACCGGTGCCTTTTGGAGCATGTATGCTTTATTTGCCTTTTAGCTCTAATTGGTGTCTTTTCTGTGCATTGCACCTGTACATTTTATCTATGCAACATGCGTACGTCACCCTTTTATCTAAATATGGTCACTTCTGGCTACAGAAAACAAAATGGCACCAGTCCAACAGCAGTATAAGCAACATTTTGTTATTACTCATGAAAAATAAATTTTGGATTTGTCTTTGAGCAAAATGTGATGTATTCAATGGACGTCCTTTAACATAAAGAATATTTGCTGATTAAGTAATCACTAAAGTTATTTTGATCCAGTCTGACGGTAAGTAAGTAAATAAATATGTGTGCCAAATTTCCTTGCAATGCATTTGGTGTGCTGCTGACTTACATCCCCAGAGTCTTTCTGCTAGCACAGCTTAAAACATGATCAGCTGGCATTAGAAGAACGGTGAAAGAGTGCTTTAATTTTGAAGACAGCATCAGCATAGCAACAGCAGAACACTTTCATCAGTGTCCTATATTTATCATGTCTTATGTAATATGAGTGAATGGGTTAAATGCAGAGAGCAATTTCCCCACGGGGCTCAATAAAGTACAATAATAATAATGTAATATCTGTCTAGACCGAAAGAAGATTGTGTTTACTCAAACAGTCGACTAATAACTACCGAGAAGGCGTCACACCTGACAGTCATAGTCGCTGCTCTCTTTCTACAGTTCTTTAAATGTGCTCAACATGCTGAGCTTTTTGTTTTGTGAATTTAAAGAAGATGTAATCAGCAACGAGGGCCAAGAAATACTTGAATCAATAATTGAATCCGGACAAATAATTATCTGAAGTAGAAAATACATGATAGAATATCCACTCAAAAACATGTTTTGTCCCTGATAAACATGAAGCAAAATAATGTGATTAAATTTCAACTAAATATAAAAAAATCAAAGGTTTATTCATTCAAATAATTAATCATTGTAGAAAATAAGCTTAGATGATATGAATGTAAAACAATCACGTAAATTTCATTTGACCAGATTCTGTTAAATTTGATATTTTACTTTGAACATTTTATATGTAATCAAATTATTTAAAATCCACAATTTGGGATAAATATTTTTTGAGTGTGTGGTGGCAAGCAATCACTACCGTTATTTCAGGTATTGCAATTTAATTTACGTCTGCTTTTCAGAGGGATATATTGCACTATTAACTCACTGGGTTTACTTAATATCCACATTTTCATCTGAAACATCTGTAGTTGGTGAAAAAACTCATGCAGAAGAAGAATGTAGAATATATAAATGTATATCTCACAGCAAACTGTGTTGTGCTTTTTTCCAACAATGAAAAAAAAATCATACTTCTGAGAAACTAACTAGAAATTTTTATGCAATAACAGCAAATTCTGACAGAAAATATTTTTTTAAATGGCAAAGTCAAGCCTCCACAGTACACAGAATATTTTGTACGGTATATGTTTACATATTGTTCTTAACTTGAGTTTAGGTTTTATGTGTATTTGTTTGAATACTTTCATTTTCACTTATTTCTTACCAGGAAATGGTTACAGCACGTTACAGCGCTCTGTTTTATCCACATAAATTTAAGGATCTCACAGTTTAGCCAGCCTGGTTTTAAACACTGTGCTGTGAGACATACCTGTTACAGTGCACACAATAATTTACACATTATGGCATTAATATCAATATTATTAATGATCAAATAATAATATCTAATAGATGTAAGTTTTCAGTTAAATATATATTTATACACTTTTACATTATAGTTTCTTCCGCGTCTATGTGAAGTCAAAAGCACAAGATGCCTCAGTTATGAAGCGAGCTTTTTCATATTTTAGAGTAAAAACATAAATTAGATTATTGTCAGTCCAAAGACATTTGACATCATGCTCTAAACCTTAAAGTATAATAAAGTAGGAATATAGTACTAGGTCCTTTTAATGTGTAATAATAAAGGTCATCATTATAGAAACTGGTATTGTTAAGACATGGTGCCTGACCAACAGGATATCTGAAGGTGGGGGGGAAAAGGTGCCACTTCATTAGTTGGTTGGTTTGTGGCTGTTTCACAAACCAACAAAATTAGGAAGTGTGTTTAGTTAGTTTTGGTCCCACAACAGAAAGCTTTTATTATACACGACTCCTGGCTGGTGCATTAATGCCAATCTTATTATAAATAAATAGATAAATAAACCTTCGTTTGTGCAAAACGTAATTTTGCAGAAGATGCATGATATACCTTCAGGCCTAGCCACAGTGATTGACATGTTGCTACCCTGTGATGGTGATGGTGAACATTAAATTCTCCAAACCGGGTAGACCATCTTCGGATATTAAGGAGAAACTAGCGCTCAGTCTAAAACGACCCCATTAAAGAATGGTTTCTTTAGTCAGGAAGAAAAATCATCACATAACTGAGCGATATAAACAAGTGAACAAGTAAAAATTTATTTCAAAAGGAAGTTACCCCCAACACCTGCTGAGCATTTTTGTGAAAAGCTCTATGTGGTGAGATAAGATCTTCTACCACTAAGTTTTGAAAACGGATCTGTTCTGCTTACCAAACAAAAAACTGTTTCATTTTATTTACCACTTTTCTGCCACAGTTTCTTCAAAATGTGTAACACAAAGTCCACCGATCACATGCAAAAAGTTAGGTAGTTACTTAGAAAAAGGCTTGAAAATGTCAGGATTATCAAGATAAGGCTATCAGTGTGGTTTGTGTTTCATTAACCATTAAATTTGCAAATGCAATATGGGGTATCTCCTATGGGAGTGACCCAGCAGTAAAACCGAAAAAGGACGTGTTACCTGTCCAGGGAACGATGCTGATCCAGGTGTGGAGCCTCCCGAGTGACTGGGTGAGTTAGGCAGAGACTTGCAGGCCTGCAGTGCCGCCTGCTTCTTCTGAGCTACAATCTTCTGAGCAGCTGAAAAACAAACACTCAAACAGTTGAGTCTGTTTCAAATGTCAGTGTGTAAATAGTAATGGGTGGATATTTTTTAAATGTTATTTTCCTTGTGAATCACATCCTTAAGCCTGTTCTTTTGTTGATGCTGATATCACTTATAAAATGTGAGTCAGCTCACCCTCTGAAAACACTCGGTCAACGTTGAACCCGTAGGTGGCGCAGGTCTCGTAAAAGAGGGAGTGACGCACGTCAATACACAGCTGTCTGGCTCTCTGATCTTCAATCACGCGAGGGTTGGTGCTGCTGATTTTATCTAAAGAAAGAAACAATATCAACATTGTAACACCTGCTTGTCCCATAAGCATCTTCTTTTGTTGTGGATGTTAGGAACCCATTCCTATGAATGCAACTCGCTGGACACGTTGCACATCTTGGCAGTAATCCTTAATTCTTCATGGCATAGATTCAACTAGGTGCTAGATTCTTACTGTGCCATCTTAATGCTGAAGCAGAATTTCAGTCTCATTAGAGCATGTGACGACTGTCTGTTGTCCAGTTTTGGTGAGCTCGTGTACATTATAGCATCAATTTCCTGTTCCTAACTAACAGGACTGGCAACCAATGGGGTCTCTGCTGCTTCAAGGTTTGACGGATTGTGCATTTATCGAGCTTCTTTTGGACATTTTGATTGTATTGGGTGGTTATTTGAATTATTGCAGCGTTCCTATCAGCTTGCAGCAGTGACAATTTTCCTCTGAACTCTGGCAAAACATGGCATTTACACCCAGAGAGCTGCTAAGGGAGGAGACCCTGAATCCTCCCTTAGTTAGGCTGCAATAGGTGTAGGCTGCTGGGGGATTCCCATGATGCATCCCTTCAGTTACTCATTCACTATGTGTTAATAGACCTCTCTGCATTGAATAGTACTTGTTATTAATCTCTGGCTCTCTTCCACAGCATGTCTTCTATCCTGTCTTCCCTCTCTCACCCTAACCAGTTGCAGCAGATGGCCCCGCCCCTGCCTGAGCCTGGTTCTGCCGGAGGTTTCTTCCTGTTAAAAGGGAGTTTTTCCTTCCCACTGTTGCTTACTCATAGGGGGTCATGTTTGTTGGGTTTTTCTCTTTATTACTGTGGGGTCTACCTTAGAATATAAAGTCCCATGAGGCGACTGTTGTTGTGATTTGGCGCTGCATAAATAAAATTGAATTAAATTGAATTGAACTGCTGCTCACTGAATATTACAGTCTCTCATTAGTTAAGCTTAAATGCACTGAGTTCCTGTCATGTGACCGACTGATTAACTTAACTTAAGTTAATAAAGGTTTGGGCTCTGAATATTTGAGGGTACATGACTGATTTGTGCGTTTACCTTGTGTGCCGACCACTATGACTGGGATGTCTGAGCGGAAGGCGCTGAGCTGGCTGTAGAGCTGGTAGAGCTCCTGGAAACTGGCCTCATTCTCCAAGCTGAAGACCAGAATGACTGCATCAGCCCAGCTGCTGAACTGCAGGAGGAAAAGGATAGATGGACAGATGTTATCTTACTGTGCACTGATGGATGATGAAATGTGCAGTGTTACAGGTCTGTCACACTCACACACACAAACACACACATACACATCATCACAAAGAAGCACCTGTGCATCAGGTGGTCCAGCGTCCTCTCTGATCAATAATAAATGACTCTGACCATCCACCAGCACTTCCTTTTTGTACCGTCCACCTGTCAGGAACAGTGACAGTGACAGACAGGTTATTCAGCAGAGTGACACCCCGAGGATGAAGCCATATCACGCACCAGGTTTCTGAGGTTAGGGATACAAAACTCACGCACACAAGAAGCCACTTTTTAGATAGGATGTGCTTGTGTCTTACCATCAGGTTTCTCGACTGCGGAGTAACTGCCTGTGATGTATTTGTTTACCAGCGCCGATTTGCCACTTTTCAGACTTCCCAGAACACCCTGAGAGAAGGAGGAAGGAAATGCAGCACACACAAGTTGATTCAGGTTCAGCCTGCATGCACATTTACAGCACCATGCAGCAAATATAACTCTCAGACTAAATTAAAACGCATCAGACACAGACTTTCAGTTCCTCCATCGGATAAGCTTTGGTTCCTTTTAGGCAGTTTACACTGTCTGTTATTTAATCTGTATTTTCCACCTGTAGACTGCTTTGTCATCCACATATAGAAATGTGCAGCAGTGAGTAGGTGAAGATAATTCTGAAAGTGCTATAAAAGTGCTTCATTGTAATACAATCTGGTAAAAGTCCCGTGTTCAAAAATATACGGGGAAAGTATGATGCCCATTTTTAGCTCCATATTTTTATTTTTGGATTTCACTAGAGAGGCTTTGTACGATTCACTGCTCAGTACGAGGGCTTGGTGCAGCACCTCAGTTCATCTGGTGTCTGAAACAACCTGTATTGGCACTCAAAGAGCTTGGGAACCGCTCTGTACATGGTTCTAAAGCTCTTTGTGGCACATAACATTTCATGTGCTCCATTTTTTTAGCCAGACACACACAAGAGAACAATCAATAACAATAACAATAAAAATAAAAATAAAAATGGCTATAACTGAACATTAGTTAATTTGAGATCAGCATTTATTCATTTAACCGTGTTTCACTTTATATTTTCCCTTTTTTTAAATCCTTAACTGCTTCAAGCCAACTTCCTTCTGATTGGCTGCCTCTCATAAACCGAAGGTCTGGATGGCAGGTGGGCGGAACTTCTGGGCTCACTGGCAAAGTCTCAAGTCAAGTTGTTTTTTAGTCAGAAAATAGAGCTACTTTTTTAACATGGCGACCAAAAAAACCAACAATGCAAAAAGTGTTGAGTGTTTTATTTTGCCGGAGGTTTCTTCCTGAGTTTTTCCTTCCCACTGTCACAGAGTACTTGCTCATTTTTTAGGAAAACTAAAGCAACTTGAGGCAACTGGTACTGTGATTTGGCACTATTTAAATACAATTTAATTTAATCTTTTTCTAAACTAAACCCAGTAGTTTTTATGATTAAACGTGACCAGATAATTTTGGCTAAAGTGTGAAAAATATGTAGCATACGACTCAAACTTGTGAGTCTGGTGTCGGCAGGGAAATGAATCGCTATCACAGCCCCTTTGGCCTTCAACTGGGAATTTTTTTAAATTGGAAAACAGGAATTTTGTTTACATGGACCTGAGTCAGTTTATATGAGAGCGGACAGACAAAATGTTTAGGGATATGAAAATAAAGGTGGGAATTTTTAGGTGCAGGACTATGAATCAGTGGTCATAATTATATAATAAAATATCGTTAAAACCACTTTGTGTTGTACTGCCTAGAGTGAAGACAGGTGTGCGGTGGCAACCTTAGTATCTCTCTGAGAATGTAGGTAAATGTACTCATTGTTTTCTTGGGTAAATCTAGTTTTGGGACAAATTTTCAGAGCTTTTTGGACTGTCTTTTTCTGTTGTGATTTGTGATCCTGTACAGGGTTTATGGCCTTAGTGACCAATGAAATAAAGGTTTTGGATTTTTACCCATTCATTTATTTGGGAGGTTCAAAATCATGGCCCTGAGCTGTTGCCCAGATGGTTGCTGAGTTGCAAGACATGCTTCTGTCAGTATGCGGATTTCACCGCTCAGGTTACACACTTCATGTCATGTCATTTCTACTAACACTCAAAGGGGGTGAACAAAATTAAGATTTTCCATTAAAGCCAAAGTACTACCAATATATACATGAGCAAGTATTTTCCACCAGAAAAATCAATTAGCAGCTATTCTGATACTTATTTTCTTGCTAAAATGCCCGTTGTTAAAGATTCCGGCTTTTCTGCTGTGAGGACTTGTTCTCTTCCCTTTTCATTACTTTAATAGTTTCCGTTGTTTAAACAAAAAAAGGGCATTGTTCACTTTGGACTGTGGGAAACTGTGAGAAGATTTTCACACCATTGTCTGAAAATTTGCGACTCAAATGAGAAGCTAATGAGCATCAGCATCCATTATGAAAACCATGATTAGTTACAGTTAAAAATACCGACCAAAACAGTAAAATGCCGTTTAAATGAACTCATCAGCAAAAACGGTTACAAAATAAATTAACATGATGTTAGTCAGAGGGCTTGTTTGGCTATTTGAGTGTTTCTACTTTTAATATTTGCTATGCTCACAGAACATTTTAATCCAGGCTTTTTAATTGTTATTTAGCATCACTGCAGTGCAATATGAGTACCTCTACTTAATTCACAGGTACATTTAGACCCTTTTTAGAGGTCCTCAAGTGCTAATTTCAGTGATGCAGATTTAAAACAGACTTTAACTAAAATATAGCAAAGTACAAATTGTTCTGATAATGTGGGGACATTACTGTGTCTGCTTATTTTTATTAGTTCTCTAAAGAGTGTCAAACACGTTCACTAATATAGCTTAAATTACCAGAGATTATTAGCTCATTTTAACCTTCTGATCCACTAATCAGGCTGGTATATTGCGAGTTGCCAGCCAAGGAGCTGCTGTGTATTATTATTTTAGTTTGTTAAAAGTTTCTATTCCTATTCTGATCAAATTGGGCTTCAGTGTTTGTTTACAGTACAGCTGATATGGTTTATGTTTAAGGTTACAGTTTCTCTCATTTTTTCACTGCAACATTTAAATTCACCAAGAATTATAACGCTGCAGCTTCTGTTTTACACACATTCATCGATGATGATTTCACATAACTAAACAGTCTGCTGTACTGTTGTCGATTGTGCATCTCCCTCTTGCTCTTATATTTTTGTCATTTTCTAGTGTCTAGTTGAGTGAGGAGGATGGAGAGAGAGGGGGGGGGGGGGGGGGGGGACAGAGAGGTTGAAGAACGAGAGACCAAAAAGTGAAGTTAGCTGGAAAAACAAAAGTAGTTTTTCATGCAAGTCGTGGAGGCTTTGTGTGTTTTCCAGTAGCACACAAGTCTGCATACTAAAAGGAGGGCTTGTACAGTTTGAATTAAAACACTTTAATATAAAACAACTCTATTACCAGTTTGCTTTGTGTACGGGTCTGCAGACTGGCAGGGTGATTCCCCAGTGTCTGTACTGAATAATGATATTTTAAGTGCTTGATGATTGGGTGGACTGCCTCTATGTGATTAACAGACTGAAATAATGTTTCTTATCTTATCTGCTTTTTCACAAATGGTTCTTTAACTTCCTAAATGACTGTATCTTTGCCTAAAGGCTCCACCCTTAAACGGGTCGATTAGATTGAACTCTCTGACTTTTCACTCTAAAAAGTAGTACTAGTTTCACTCTTAGACACTACAAAAGGTCATCCACTTAACTAGGCTGCTTCTGAAGGTAACATTGTAATGTTTATCCAATTGAACTGAGGTTTGCAAATGTGGAAACAACATGTTCCATTAATATTAATTACAGTGCACTGCATGCATGACATTATGATTGGAAACTGAGGTTTGACCCTACGCTCGCCCCTGACTTAGTTTAAGAATTTGAATACTTCCTCTACTCTGCACAAACGTCCTGCCTAGTTTGGAAATTCATTCCTGCAGACAGAACTCGGGACTTAAAAAAAATCATCTTTACCTTTTTAAGCTCGTAATATCCAACAGATCTCTGCTGACCTGCTTTTCGCGGTCTTTGACTCTTGTACAGTATTTTTGGTTCCTGTTTTGGTTTCTTTGATATCTATTCTCCTTTCTTATGTTTCTGAACTTCCTGTTATCTGTTACCCTTACCTCCCCCTGACTTGTCTATTTGTTCAGAGACAAGCGAAGCGTTTTCCACTTCCTGTTTTATTTTGGTAACTGCTTTTTGTTCTGTGCCGCCTCTGCTTTTCTTTTCATTCTAACAGTGTCAAAGAAAAAAAATTTTATTACCTGTACATTGAGTACACTGAGTACGGATTCATTTGGTGATGCTGGCATGGTACGGCTCAATAAGTCACATATATAAATGAGATTCCTGCAGCAGAGAAACGATTTCACACTTTTTTCATCTGATTTTAACCAAAAACTCTGAACCTGTTGCACATCAGGTGATGTCTTCAGCATCAGTTACCGTGGTGATCTAACAGGTAAAGAGAGAGCCACTTTTATGACACTGAAAAATCGGACTTTAAGCTCTTTTAGCTGGCTAACCCATCCCTCCAGTTTACCTGGTGCTTGTTTTGGATTCCTGCTTTGTTTCCTTTGGTCTTTGCTAATTTTTGGATTTTAATTTGCAGCTTTTTTGTTATTTTGTTTCCCTCTTTGTCCTGGATCCCGAGGATCCTCTCTCATCTCAAATTAAAATCTCAGATTTAGGTTAGAGGTATGTTGTACCAAAAACTGTGTAATTTTAGTATCTGTTTAACACACCAGAAGAAGAATCTTACAGCAGAACACAAGATGTGACATATTTTGTTTCTAAAAGTCTTCTCTTCAAAGTGGTTCACTGATGATTGTTTCATTTTTCATTAAATATATATACATATACACATATATCTTTTTGCATTAGCCTCATCTCCAATACAGATAATTAACTATAAATTACTGTAATAGATTCCTCTTTTTCTAATGCTCTGGCAGTGAAGGGGGTTTTCTCACCAGTCTCAGCTCAGGGATGGATCTGCTCAGCGTCCACTCCTGGCTGTTGGCAATATTTACTAGAGAGAGAGACAGACAGGGACAAACAGTCAGCGAGGCGGTGACACATCATTTAGATTACATACAGTAAAAAGGGCAGCCATCTTAACAGCCTGCAGGAGGGCAATAAATCACACAGCTGCTGCGTGACTGGCCTCACGTGCGGCCTGGCAGGTCGCCTTAATGAATATAACCTTTCAGTCACGATGGGGGATCCAGCAAGGTGGAGCCACACCGCTCTTTATCCACTTTGCTCTCCCCGTGCTGGAAATGACGGGCAGCTGTGCGCTGAGCGATGGAAACCTTTAGTGTTCAACTTGCTGCTGCTCAAAGATGTCAGGCACCTTTTTAGGTTTGAACTAAAAGAAATTACAGCTAAATATATTTATATTTGACTCGTGATGAAATTATAACCTGGACACATGTGGAGGTGAAACAGCTATAAATGGCGTATGAGAGAAAGTAAAGTATGATCACCAAAATAGAATAACTTCAGTGACTCAACTGCTTTTCTGCCTGACAGCTGGCACAGTTTCTACCAAGCAGCAGCATCCAGAGGTAAACAACAAACAAACAAGAGTGCCAAAAAACAGTGATTCCTCTAATGAACTGCCTGCAAAACCAATTAGTTCCCACAGAGCCCCCACCAGTATTAACTGTACGGTCATGAAGAAAATCATGTTTACAGCCAGATATGAAAATAAACAAATAAATAAAACATTTTGGTCTGTTTAGCTGATTTCTGTTTCAGTTTTTAGAGGTCTTTGTCTTGTTTTCCCCCGTCTTCCTTGTTTAGTGTCAGCCCTTGTGTTTCAGTGCTCTCCTATGCCCTGTTTTGGTTTTACTACCTGCTTTTTGTTCCTTTCATCTGCTTTGTGATTGTTTGTTTGTGCCTTATTCCCTCATGCCTCTCGTTTTACAATCAGCCTTCTGTCTATACATAATCTCCGCTCTTCCTCTGTCACTGTTGGATTGTCTGCTTGTCTTTTGTGGATTTCTGTGTTCCTTATCTTCAACCCCTTGTGCCTTAAAGGGCTTGTTTGGGTTTTTTTTTTTAACCTAATGTTATTATCTGGACTTATTATAGGCAATAAAACTGCCTTTTTGTTTTAACATGATATACCTAAATTCTAGTATATCACCAGTTTGGATTAAACTTAGGGGTCTGGCTATCTTAAATGACCGGTGTGCAGTTGCTACCTGTCTGCTAAGTGAAGCCACTGAACTGGAAATCTACACCAAACTTCTGCCTTATGGAGCATTTTTAATGGTATTAACTGAGAGATAATGTGACCTGCTGCGCAAAGTTTGTGTATATTTTATAAGTCTGTCCATCTTCGAGGCTTTGAGTCCAAGTTCAGTGGGACACGATACAGTGACTACATTCATATATTAAATAGTTTGTTTTAAAGTTCTCAAATTTAAAGGAAGGTTATCATTAAAACTAAAACTCATAATCTATGCATGTATCTGTCTAAGTCATAGAGAGTCAAGAGACCAAGATCATATAAATGTCTGGTTTGTTTGGTCAACAGCCCAAAATTCCAAAAATCCAGTTTTCACTTTATATAAATAAAATAAAATGGCAGGAATTACTGGATAAATAAAATAAATATGAAAAGTTATTTGGGGTTCCTTTCCTCTTCAGCGACTTACCTAATCGACTAATTCTAAAATCATCAGGGGCCAATTTTAGCTGCAAACTTGGCTTGAAATTGTGTCTGTGATTGTGGCACACAGTCGTCTGCAGTGGTTCGGTCGCAGACAGCTGTGCCAGCGTTCCTATTGGGCAAAAGAGGTGGCATACACCCGATATGATGCGATGCCAACACCCAGAAACCCAGCTGCAGCTCCAGAGCCATTGGAGGGAAAGACAGACAGAAAAATTGATTCATAGACATAAAAAGCATCAGTGGCCAGTTTAGGTGCTCTGTCTGGGAACCCATCAGTGCTTGCCTAATGACCTATCCTCTGGGGGCAGCGGCTGATGTTTCACAGCTTCCGGTGTAACCAGCAGATGTTTCGAAATCTGATAGTTTGCCCTAAAGTTCCCGTTTCACAGACTGCGTGTGATTTCACAATTTTACTATGAATGCAGACATCAAAGGGAACCTACTAGGCTTTCCTGTATTTTTTTTTTTTGTCATACTGTTACGATGGTGGATTTGTATTAAACATGGCCAAGTTTCAGATAATTACATCAGTGTGGCCCTTTTATGGTCATCTCACTTTTAGCCTATCAGAGATCACAGAGGTTATAGGGAAGGGAAGAGAGCTAAGGGTTTGTTTCAGGCTGCAGACAGGTCAAATGCTGGTTTCAGCATTGTACTTGGCTCAAAATGCTCTTTTTTCTCTCCACTCTCCTCATGGATTGTTTACCTGCATGCAGCCAAACCCAGTCAAACATGTTTGGTTTATACGGCTCAGACAACAAACAGTAACCAAAAAAGACCAAACATTGCTCACGGATATCTGCAAACTCACATGCAGATACAGAGTGTGTTTACAAAGATTAGAGGAGTGAAACACGACAGTCCTGCAGTAACACCTCATAAAAAAGGATTTACTGAACGACTGTCGTGTTAGACTGGATTCATATTTTTGTTAGGTGTACAATAGAGTCTGCTGACATGGTAGCAGCTCAGATTGAGTGCACTGTAATGCTAAAGCCAGGATAAACATGCTCACGGTAGCAGCATTAATTCTGATGTTTAGCAGGTGTCAAGCAGGCTTAGTTGACAGGTAGCACTCTGGACTGAAGCCGTGATGCCATTAATCCTGCACACGCTTTGTAGAAGTTTAACATCTCCATCTCATCAAGGTGGTTATGACTCTTTCTTTGTTAGCAGGAGAAAAGTTATGGAGTCCTTTGGACGACAGTTTTAGAGGCGGGGTCTTGCCCAACTTGGAAATTATTAACTTTTGGACTTTATGGACACATATATGCAACAAATTGAAAAACAACTGGGAAATATTGTCTTGATGCACAGTGTGGAGGACATTTTCAGCCTTGGTGGAGGTACATAGTCTTAGGCTATTCTTGTATAGATATGAGCTTTGTCTTGTTAGCCTCAAATAGTCCGATAAGATTGAAGATGAAGATCTGGAGGCTGAAACAGTGATGACTGTGGTGGCTGATGGAGATCAGTACACACAGCTGCAAAGCTGTCTGCACAGGGCTCCATCTCCATGGTTAAAAAAAGTTTTACACTTCTTCTTGCTGTGGGTTGATTGTAGAATATCTTGGTTCGCAACCAAGATTGCTGCAGAGTGGCTTTCCTCTCAAACAACATTGAATCTTCAGCTTCAAGGACCACTAATGCCTCTACAAGGTTTTTCAGGTTTTATAACGGTAGGCATTAGTCTTGATTCAGGAGCCATGCTGCCTGTGTTCTCCTTTTTTGTTTTTTGTTTTTCTGATAAAGAAAAAGCATTTATCAGAAAATACAAAGCAGGAAAGGAACTAGAGGAAGACAACGGGAGAACGGGAGGTTTTGGCAGACTACCCTGATAGATACACTGCCCATTATCCTCAGTGTGAATGTGTGATGTGTCCTTCAAAAACAGATGATGATTAAACTCAGGCCTGGTTCTAAGTCTAACACCACACACAGCGATGATGTGTTTCACACGATTAAAAAAGGCACTTACACACGAGCTGTTGCTGCAGCCAGCTCCCTCAGAAAAAGGCCAACTCCTACCACACACACACACACACACACACACAGACTTTGCATGTCTTTGTCTGTCTTTCTGACTCAAAGCTCTCTTTATGGCCTGCTGCTGGTGCCAAAAACGATCAGACAATGTGATCCTTCTGCTGCTTCGACACACACATGCCTACGTAAAGCCAATTATCCTCAGTACCCTCTCCAAACCAATCACGAGTGATCCCTCACATCCCTTGTGTGCAGCCTGTAGCTGACATCCAAAACTTAATTCTGTTTTTAGGAAATTTTGTCTCTCAAGCATGTGTCACTGCACACAGACACATACATGCACACACACGCACACACACACACACCTCCTCCACCCTATGTTTCATCAGGCTCTATAGCAGCAGCAGCAGAAGCAGCAGTCCTGCCGGTTGCCATGGCAACACTTCCTCCTGCCTTGAGTATGTGTGTGAATGTGTGTGTGTGTGTGTGTGTGTGTGCACGGTCGGCGAGGCTGGTCTGACTGTTTGAGTGAATCCACAGTGTGCATGTGTAACAGTGTGAATACACAATGAGTGAATGAATGCATAAACACACACACACACACACACACACTCCCTCGCTCGCTGGCTCCCACAGGCCGACACTCGCTTCGTCTTTGAGCAAACATGTTGGTGAAAGAGATGCACTGTTGTACGCTGCAGCCACTCAACTCACAACCCAACAATCCTGAAGCTTAGAAAAGGCACACGCGAGGTTCACACATGAATTTAAATTCAACCTGACGGAGACAAAGAGGGTGAGAAAGAAGGTGCAAAAATAAAAAAAATCAAGCTCCTTATAGTGGCAGATCATGCAGTGGGTGGACTATCAAAGACAGGATTAGAGATGTTCTTGATTCGCTGTGAATCCTCACTTCCCTTTTTTGACGTGGGTGAACGAATATCATCTTATGTCTTTCCTCTTTTCTAATCATTCCAGCTTTATGGAGCGACGCAATCCGACCACCAGCTCCTCTCCCTTTTGGCTTCATCGGAGACTTAAAGCCATGCTGGGAACACTGCTTAACTGTGTGTGTGTTGGGGGTGTTAGTGTCAGTGTTTGTGCGTGCAGATTACCCCTCTAGCGATGTGAAATTGGCCCCGCGCTCTGAGGGGAATTAGGTTAAAACTGTCCAAGATGATTCTATTGTCAATCCTCAGATCAAAGAACTTCATCTATCATCAATTTGCAGACGCACATGGCTTTGGGGAAACGTGACAGTGTTAAAGCCTGCAGATAGATTCTGTGCAGGCTTCTTTAAAAAGATCAACCCCACCCCACCCAAATCATTTCTAATGGATGCCCGTGCACGGATGAAGGGGCTAGGCTGATAAATGTTTGGCTGCATACAGGAGTCCCTGTCTGAAGGATGGATTTGAAGTTGAAGAGGTGACAGTGATGATGTGTTTGTGACCTCCTACCTTCCTCCTCACTGGAGTCTCTCTGTATATAGACGGGAGGCGCTGTGGAGGATGACCCCGCTGCCCCCGAGCTGCTCTTTGTGAAAATGCCACTGATGAACTTGAGCATCTTTCTGTCTTTAGCAGAGCCTCTTTGGCCCTGCTGTCCTTGCTGAGCTTCTCTTGCCAGGCCCAGGTCTTCAGAGAGGCTGTTCAGGTCACTGTTATCCAGCGTGCGGCTTTTGCCTTTGCGAGCCGGTTTGGGGGCCTGGGTAGGAGGTGCAGGTAGGGAGGTTGAGCCGCTCTTTAGCCTGTCCTTTCTGGGGATGTCTCTCATCACTGCAGCCATGCCACCTCCAATCTCCAGCTGTATTCCAGTTTGAGCCTCATCCTGCAGGTCCCGCCATCCTTCGGTCCTGCTCGCCTCGGCCCAGGAGGCCCTGCAGGGGCCTGGCGAGCGCGTCGTCACGCGGCAGTCCTTGCGATCGAGGCTCTGGGCTGAGGTAGGGCTGCGTTCTCTACCCTCCCGGGAGTCGCGGCCGCGGGTGGCCACGCTGCTGTGAGACTTGAGCAGGCTCACGGGCCGCTGTCCTGCAGGGCGGATAGGGAGGCTGGTCCTGGTTGGGGTGCGGCTGGGCTCGGCCACCTCCATAGGGGGTGTTGTGGTTAGAGATGGAGACCTGCATTGCTTTGCCTCTGGGCTGGAAAACGGCTTCTCGACTACGTCTGCTGACTTTGTCTTCTGAATCGTGACTCTCTCAGCAGGTAAGGGGATAGAGAGGTTGCATGGTGGCTTTTCAGCCACTTTACTGGGGACATTTGAGGGTAGTTTATCTGTCAGAGGGCTGAGGGATCTCCTCTCTCCTTCCTTGAGTTCATCAGTGCCCCCTTTCACAATGACAGCATCTTCAGCTCTTTGTGGTTCCCCTAAAACCACTCCAGCTCCATTTTCAGTCCGTGTGGAAGCTCCACCTTCAGCTTCCACTCTCTCATCTCCTGGTCTGGCCTCCACCTCCTTCCCCTGGTTGCTGTTCTTGGCCTCATCTCCATTCTCTTCCACAGCCTCTACCTTGACCAGGGTGAGGGAAATGAGGTAGGTGGTGCGTTGCTGCAGGGCGCCGCCTCCGCTCATGTGGTCAGGCTTCAGTAGACACACAGTAGATGAATGAAACCAGACAGAGCAACATGAGCAACTGACGCTTTTCCAGCGTGTTCGGATGTGAAACAATCTGACGACACGACAAGGACGAAAAACTTACACGGAGGAAGATTAAGTTTCTCCTCGGAAGACACAACAGCAGAGAGACTCTTGGGCTCATCCATCCCCCAAATCCCTCTTTCTTTGTTTCGGATTTTAATTTCCGTCACGGATTTCTTCTCTCACTCTAATTGTCATTTCTCTGTGATTCAAAAACAAAACCCACCCTTCCTGACAACCTTCAGGACCACTGTCAGTACAGTGGAAGCAGCTCTTTTGTTCCTAGAAAACACCCAATTAAAATGTATCCACAACACATGCATGCAGCCACTGAGACAAAAATATCTTCATTATGGTGTCTGATGCCTCATTCTTTATGGTAATCATTTACATGACCTTATTTTATGTGCAGCACTCCCTCAGCTTACATGTTGCTCTGTCCAACCGCTTCAAAAATCTTGATTCATTCGGAATAACAGCTGCCCTGCATCATACGTCATCAAGGATGTGCTGGAGAGCAGCTGTAAAGTGAAAAGGTGAAGTCTTTAAAGATTCATTAGCGTCACCCTAAAGCAGCATGGCACAGTAACCTCCAGAGCTGAATGCAGTCCAGTCCAAATCATGGGCTCTCATTGCACACCTCACATGCGTGTTGACAGCAGCATCCATTCAGAGAGCGCGGCGGCAAAAAAGCAAGCAGCCTCACGGAGACGCACAGGAAGGACACCGATGAGGGCTGGAGGGGATCGGGAGCAGAAGCCAGGAGAAGATGGATGGAATTCTGGGGAAATGCATGACCGAGCGAGGGCGCGTCCGGCCATCACGCCCCTCTCTCTGTCTCCTGGGCAGCCAGTGTCCTGTGAGCGCATCAGGCGCCAAGCACAAGTGGAGACGCCGAGGCGAGTCACAGCTCCTCGACTGCCTGTGAAGCCTTCTGACAGAGACACCGTCGCACAGGTTCAGCGAGTCCAAATCGCATCACGTACACACACACACACACATGCAACGCACCCTCACACATGCACAGCTCTTCTCTCTCGCACTCTGCGTTTCTCTCTCCTTTCCGCTCACTGATAGGAATCTCTGATGTCCCTCCCTCTACATGCCCCTCCTTGTTCCAATAGGCGATCCATACAATGCAGAGCGATCCTGCTTCTCCTTCCTTGCTTTTCCCTCCTCTATTTTCTCTCCCTCTGCTTTTCCTGCTGCTCCTCTCAGACAGTGCAGGGTCCCTGCTTTTTTACGGCTCATCCCCATCCCCTCCCTTCCATCTTTCTCCCTGTATGCCAGAGAGGATGAGGAGGGGGTGAGAGGCAGGGACTGGTGGTAAATCATCAATGCACACACACACAAACTGGACCTGCTAAATGAGGGGAGGCTGCAGGAGAAGAGATCAGTGGTAAGGAGAGGCAAGTGTGCAGGGTTCAGCCAAGAATGACAAAGAGTGGGAAAAGGATGTGTGTTTGTGGGCTGGGTGTGTTTTCCAAGTGCCAGAAAATCTTCATCAAGATCATTCAGCTGTCTATTTATGTGAATGTGCATGTGTGTGTGTGTGTGTGGGGGGCTTCGTGTAGCTCCTCCTCAGTAGGAGGCTTGGCTTGTTTGTTGCTAAGGTGTTACAATCTTCCTGGCTCTGGTGGCACAATCATCTCCTCCATGTCCTTCCTCCTCCTCCTCCTCCTTCTTTCCCTCTGTACATCCTTTATCACAATTGCTCCCTGGATATAAAAAACAGTCTTTGTGAACATGTGTGTGTCCATGTGTGTGTGTGTGGGTGAAAGAGATTTCCTGTGAGTGTATTGATCTGCAGTGTATTGCCTTTTACGGCGTGTGTTCATTAGCAGAAGTGGGTGGGCTCACAGCATGAGAGGATAAGAGGGTATTGGACATCAATTTTTGAACCGCAGAGTGGAAAATATGACCAGAATAATTAATCACACATGTTTTATTCGCATTTTTTTCATGTGATGAAAAGATTTTCTTTGTGTTTTAAGATACAGGAAATCGCCTGTGAGTGAAACTTGTGCACAAACAGCACGTGGAAAAAAGACTTGTCTGCTGTTTTCATAATTACACCTTCACTGTTCGGAAACTAGTGCAAAAATGCAAGAACATCTGAATGAAATGCCATATATAATAAAATAATTGGTTTTTAAAACTTTCAAACATTCACTCTAATGACAGAAAATTCACACATTTGAGGAGATTGAAAGATAGATTTTTGTCATTGTTCTCCTTCAAAACTGGAATTTAATATTAAAATAGTGGCTGATTGATCTTAATCTCGCCGGCTAAGACAAAAGCGCAAGAGGAACTGCTGCAATTATGCTGTGTGCAACACCAGAAGCACTGCAGCAAACATGATTACACATCCATCTCGTGAGTTATTACCGGGTGTAATTTTGTGTTAATTACTCTCTGACTTTAAAAAAAAAAAAAAGTGAAATCAGAGGATGTCTCCCGGCACGGTTGCACCACTCTCAACCTCCCACCATCATCCCATAATACAGGATGTGACTGTCCACCTGCTCAGCCCGCTCCCCCTCCCTTCCACAGTCAGCGAGAGGGCAATAACTACTCGCGCTGAATACAAAGGACCTCTGACAACCAGCCTTTGGCTCAAGGGGAAAACACACGACCTGAGAGGAGCAGCGGCCGATGAATCAAACGCCGAAGAGGAGTCGTGATAAAAAACCTCAGACAGGAAGATCAAGCTGAGCTGCTTTTTAAATGACACACACACACACACACACACACACACACACACACACACACACACACACACACACACACACACACACGCACACACACACACACCGAGTTGTGACATTATGTGAGTGTAAAATCCATTTTTAACAAGTGCGAGCAGGGACACGACACGAAAGTGCAGGCTGGGGTGCTGCAGTTGGTGAATCTCATTATTGGGAAAAAGACACCCACATGTAAAACCAAATTAGGCAGACACACATAAATACTGTCACTGGCATGCATGCAGACAAAGCTACCCCCAGACAAACACATACACACTGACACTCATGCAGCGGGTGCTGTCAGATGGACAGTGGCCAAGGGCAGTGGTCATGCTGGGTGATTTTTTATTTCTCCTTCACTATGAGCTGCCCTCACTCTCTTCCCCCCACCTCAGCCTCTCGCTCTGCTGCCGTGCTGCAGTGAACACCAGTCAGATTCACATTTAAATGTCTTCATTTAGCTCCCAGGAGCACCTTTTTCTTACGCCTCGCCTCTGCCTTTTTTCAGCCTTTTCCTTGGCACACAGTCAGTCGACCACGTCCCACTCGCTCATTAAGTCCAAACGAGCGGTGGCTCTCTTTTTAGCAGCAGTGAACTCTCACACTCACAGATCCAGGCCCCCGCCGAGGATACGCTCACTACAGCGCCAACACTCCAGCAGCCTAATTACACAGAAAATTCAGCTGAATGTTTTTAGAGGTAGGGGATGCCTCTGAGAGTGTGTCAAAATCTGCCAGGCCCTAAAAAGACCTCAAAGCTCAAAAGAATCCATCAGGGAGCCTACTGACCTTCAGTTCACAGACGAGCAGAGCAACAGGCTAGCATGTAACCCCGTTAGCTCATCATCAGTGACCCAAATGACAATGGAAACCACCTAAAAACTGTGGGATTGCTGTTTTTTGCACATCTTGTTGAGCTGTTACGTGACAAACAAATATAAAATAAAAATATAAAATAAAAAACAAATATATATATATATATACTTATTTATTTATTTAAAATTTTGAAAACCAGCCCAGCCCAGCAGTTGAGAGGATTTAAACTCGGGAACTAGATGCCTCAAATCCACACCCCTGGTCTCTATGCAAGCATAGTCTCAGCCATTCCCATTATAATGGTGATCTGTTGTTCGTCTTTAAGTACAAGCTATGGATGGAACTGTTAACAGCTTGGCCTTATAAAAAGAGGTCAGTGAACTAAACTATGTACGTTGTTTAATATCAAAATATCCTTTAAAACATTGCCTCTCACAGTCAGTCTGTGGGCCTGTGGGAAGCAAAGAGAGACTGATACTACTCGCATACTACTGCACATTTCATTCATCCACAGCTGCACAGGATGACACCATGTGAGCGTTTCCTTTCATCTTGAAACTCCTCTAGCTGTCACAGCAGACTAAACAGTTCACCACACTGCTAGTTAACGGTAAATTTCTCATTAGTTCATTTTTCCACTTTTGTTTTCGACTCAGTCCGTTTCCGAGGAGTGTTGAGTTCCTCCTGTTTAGTCCACGGATGTTTAGTTTGATTTTAAGTTTTTTCAGTGTGAGTTTGCGGTTCATCAGAGGAAGATCTAAAAAGAATTGGTATCAAAATCAAAACTATGCTCAGTGAAAATATGAGACCCAAACTATATATCAAGCCTCTTCATGTTTGTTATACTTCTAAAATTATATTAACTGGCCAAAACTAGAACTAAAGATGTTTCCTCTTTTTCTTTTAAAACCTGTTTTACTCAATTGGCAACATAAACCACCGTCATCTGAACAGAGGACTAACTGAAAGTGTTTGATGTGTGTGTTTTTCTCAGTCACACAGAAGCAATGACTCAGTGATCAAAGCTTTGAGAGTCCATCACGTCCTTCACAGGTAGTGAGAAGCAGGGTACACAGTGGACCGGTCATCGGCCAATTACACTGATTTAAAAATAACCTTTAACCTAAATGCTGGTCTTATGTGTAGTAGGCACCGAGGTGGGGCAGAAAGTAACATCAAAGTGTGGGAATCACAGAAAAGTAATTTGTTTTCAGGAAATTGCATTACTACTCCTGTTGTTTGTGACGCCACTAGTGTTAAACAGAAACGGAAATCAGTGGAAAGCATCTCAGCAAGTTCTCTGAATCTTAACTAATAACAAAGTGTGAAGGTATTGTGCCTTTAAAGAGTCACATATAGTAAGAGCAGGCTGACTTAACTTCCACATTAAGTCAGACTTTTTGCTTAAGATGTCTGAGGCTCCTAATCATCAGTTTTATAAATGTGTGGTTAGTTAAATTTGACCTTTTCTTTAGGATTTACTTCATTACATGAAAGGAAATGGAAACACATGAACGTGTTTGGTTTCTGATTGCTGTTTCTTAAATATGCAGTGGTTATGCTAGCTGAGATTAAGATGAGCTGTGTGTTTGCCATGCACTAAATTGACCTTGCCCTACTTTGCACCACTTATATAGTGAGTACAATTAATTGGCATACTTAAATGTGCTTTAAGTATTTATTGAGCACTTTGAGCCAACTGTTGTTGTGAATTGGCACTATACACATAAAAACTGAAGTGAACTGAACTGACAATGCAACATCAAATTGTGAAGCCGGGTCCTTTCCACGCAGCAGTGACAAAAGCTTTTTTGTGCTCTTGTTCCTTTAACTTAAACATACAATTTTAGTACTTCCCCTACTTTTACATCTCACTTACTGTGCACTACCTTTCCACAGAAATCTAAAAACAAAATCACAGGTAGATCAACAGTAACTCGTGTCACATTAACAAGAAAAGGTGGGAAGTAGGATGAGGAAATGATGTAAAACTGATCAGCGTTACATGTAAGGCCCTGTTTATTTGAAAGGAAGTGGCTTTGAGGGCAGTTGCAGATTGGCAGAAAGGAAGTAGGCCGCACAGCAGGTTTTATGCTGCTGCCATGGCGATGGCTGCTGAGGTGGTGTCGCCATTGGTTGCCCATGTCCAGAGCCTGGCTGATAAATAAATGCCAGTACACACCTGCAGCAACGTGGTAAATGTTTTCCTTCACAGTAAAACGATAATGGAAATGAGCCTCTCTTCCACTGAAGAGTCACACCGACTGACACAGGAAGTGAAGGGGAAGATATAAATCACCTAAACTGTCTTGTTCTCACCCACCATAGCATTAAAACGTATCATTTGTAAGCTGTTTTCCCATGTTAACACGCCAAGAATAACACTAAAATGAATATCCTGTTATTGTGACAACAGCTTTTGCAGTTTACAGGTAAAGGTCAATCACAAAGAGCAGCCAAGCTTAAGAAAGAGGAGCTTACCTTGAATACTGTGGAGGTAAACTTTAAGGCCTGAGCGCAACTGTTGATCCCCCACCCTTTCAAACTGCTTGGCCAGTCTGTTGATTGCAGTCTGAAGGGAATCATGCCTCTTGATCTCTGCTTTTATTGCAGCGGAGTTCACCGTTTTGCTGTTGCTGGTCATCCTGACACATGGATCGGTGGTAAAGTGAAGCAAACAGCTGCTTCAGCCCATTTGAACTCCTGGCTGTTTGTTCCACAAGAAGAGCTCCAGACGCACAGATGGAGCAGAAACAAGAAGCAAAGGCGGCTCGGGGTGTCTCTCTTTCACTCGCTCTCTCTCGCTCTGTCTTTCTAGACCACAAAGTCGGATCACGACAATGCACGTCTCAGTTTCCTCTGCAGGTTTGAACTGAACTGAATTCACTTCCTTATTTCAAATCTTCACTGTGAGGCGGCTCTAAGTGCTGTCATTTCACACGACAGAAAAGGCGTCTGAAGCGTCCATGTAACTCACATAACACCTTAACTGTTACTACCAAGGAAAGAATATTATAAAGCATGATAATCTGAGACACAGTTTGTTATCACAGTTTGTGTTAGTCACATATTGAACCTACATTAGAGGACTCTGTGTTTTAATAGTTAAATATGTCACTGTTTTGCAGACTGGCTGGCATCTGAGCAAATATCCACTGCTGTCAGACATGCTGGTCACGTGCACAGGATCTCACCATAACCAGATTTTTGCCCAATCTTTGCAGCAGCTTTGTAGCACTGATGTTGTTGTTTGGTGCATACAGTATTTGTACTGTTCTCTAATTAGAGAGCAATACAGAAAAGCTGTACCATGCATTTGTTACTTACAGGCTTTATTAACAGGACACCCTAAAAGCTCCCTGAAAAGCCTTCAGCGGATCCAAAATGCTGTAGAGAGAGAGCTAACAGGGACCAGAAAGAAGGATCATATTTCTCTCTTATTAGCTTCTCTTCACTGGCTCCTTGTTAAGGTTGGAATTGAATTTAAAATCCTTCTTCTCACGTACAAAGTCCTGAATCATCGTGTCTCATGTCTCATAACATTATATTATCACAAAAGAGCACTTTGCTCTCAGGGTGCAGGCTTACTTTCATTTTGTGAAGCTTTGAAAAGCAGAATGGGAGGCAGCGTCTTCACCTGTGAGACCCCTCTCCTGTACAACCAGCTCCCACTTTAGGCCTACTCTCTCTACTTTTTGGCTTAAAACTTTTTATTTATCAATTTTCTTGAATTTATCAAATTCAGGGTTGCGAGGAGGCTGGAGCCTATTCCAGCTGTCATAGTGTGAAAGGCAGGGTACAAGCTGGGAGGATGCTGAGACAGTAAACAGGCTGGAAACATCCACACCTAGAGAAATGCCAGTTAACCTAACCCATACATATCTTTGGACTGTGGAAGGAAGCCAGTGGACCTAATGACAACACTTGCAAGCATGTGGAGAACATGCAAACTCTGCACAGAAAGTCCCCGGCCAGCCGGTGGAGTCAAACCCAGGAAATTCTTACTTTGATTTGACAGAACTAACAACTGCCAAGATCACCACAAAATAAGAACGAATGATCTGTGATGCTCTGTAGTGGCTCCTCAGGGCCAAGAGATTCTGCTATGAGGGAGGATTACAAATAGGAAAAGAGGGAGGGAGAAATGGGTGGGGCAAGTACACATTTTGAGGCCTATGAGAGGTAGGTGTGTGTTTGAACTTAAGATCAGTTATTTCCAGTGTACAGCCAACAGGTGATTCTTAACCATCCCTATCGGCTCAGACTACTTGACCATGTAATGCAATGATTTACCTTTAGGGGTTGTGCTAAAGTCGGGGCATCCTGGAACGTTTCCTCTCTTCAAAATCGTGGTTTCATGGGTCAGAAATTAGCTTTAGCAGGGCAATAAAGGGAACAGTGTTGCTCTCCTTGCACATCACTGTCAATATCAATTCATATTACTCACAGCTTATATCCAGATTATATGCATTCCTATATATATTAGTAGACACAGAAAGCTTTTGTGCTATCTATTGGTGCAAAATATATTTTTAAAGACAGGCTCGTCCTCACAGGCCTCACAGTGTTTTTTACCCTTAAAACATTATTACAGTCAGGACCAAACTGTTAGCTTCTTCACAGTCTTTGAATCTTGTGTTTCACTACGTTGGTCATATCATCATGGGGCAGTTGTACCTCTTAATTGCCCGTTTATGCAAGCAGGAAGGTCTGTCAACTGCTTGTCTACCGTCTCCTGTGGTTTAGGTTTAGTCCTGTTTGTCGTACGTCTGTTTTTATGCTCTTCTTTTTTGTCTTCTCTTTCTCTTAATCCCCCAGCCTGTCACGGATGGCTTCCCCTCCCAGAGCCTGGTCCTTCTGGAGATGTCTTCCAGCTAAAAGAAAAGCTTTTTTTTAACCCCACTGTCACCAAGTGTTTGGTCATTTGGCATGAATGGATTTTTGAGTTTCTAGCTATAATGTTCAGCATCTTCACCTTATAATATAAAGTGCCTGCATGAATAAAATTAAACTGATATTAAATATGAAAATATCTTTGAGCCTATCATTATTACAGAGTTTGCTCACATTATGTAAGTGTACTGGATCCTTACAGGTGATCTTTTTAGCAACAATGGTCTCATTTATGGAAAATCTCTGGCCACAACCAGAGGACAGAATAGGTTTTCTGTACTTTTTTACCTTCAGTATAGGGACACTGTTACTCAATCGATTTCAGATTAAGATTCAGTTTTATTGTCACATCACAGATTAACAAAAGTAAAAAAGTGGGTGAAAAAACTCTGGAATAGCAGATCACAATAAAAAGAAACACACCAAGACACCGTTAGATACAAAAATATTGGAGCATGTCTGGCAATAGACAACTAATTTAAATAAATAAATAAAAAGGTCATAATGTGTTCAGAAGCCTGATAGTGGTTGGAACATTGCTCTTTTGCATCCTCCCCATGTGACTGAAGATGTTCACTCATGATCCGGTGGCAGGTTTACAAAATTCTCAAGCTTTTTATATAAAAAGTGAATCTTGCTTCCTTAGAAAGGAAGCCAGTGCCAAAATGCTTAGTCCTGTAGTTTTTCTAATGGTCAACAGGGGGCAACACTTGCTCCAAAAAGAAGTCCATCGAAAAGTGGCTCTTGGCTCACTTGACTTGTAACCTGAGTAAACGCTGTATTGATTGATCGATTGGTTCAGTTGCTGGTTTGAAGTCTTACTGAATAAAGTGTAGTATAAGTATTAACTGGAAATCATCTCCTCTTTATTGTTTTTGCTTGTCGTTTACAATGGATTATCTTTATACCGCCCCTATTTTCCTTTGTCACACCAACCCTCTGCACATCCTCATTCACTTCATCCATGAATCTTCTCTGAGGCTTTCCTGTTTTTCTCCTGCCTGGCATATACTTCTTCAAATTTTGTCTCCAAACTGATCAAACTGAAAGTTTGTCTGATGTACTCATTTCTAATCCTGTCTCTCTTGGTAACTCCCAATGAAAATCTTCACATGCTTAAGATTACCCCTGTTTCATTTCACTTCCTATCTACACAATGTTAATACAGTTTGGATCCACTGGCGATGCTTCTGGCCTTATTTCCCTTCCACCTGATCTCCTGTGCAGGCAACACATACATATGTTCCCTTTTCTGTTGCAGTACGGACATTTAAAACCCTACTCTCAGACCCACATGCCTACCTTTCCTTCTCTCTTTGCTTCTGAATACACCTTCCCTCTCTCCTCCTCACCCTCCTCTGGCTTCAGTAGCATAGTTTCTACCTGTGTCTTGCTAGAATAGAATAGAATAGAATAGAATAGAATAGAATAGAATAGAATTCAACTTTATTGTCATGTCACAGGTACAAGGGAACGAAATGCAGTTTGCATCCATCCAGAAGTGCTTTAGCCATGATATAGATATATTACAATATATATTAGCAATAATATAGACAGAAATGGGTCTGTTGTAGGTATGAGGGTACAAAATATGGGTCTATTATGGGTATGTTATAATGTACACGGTATGAAGGTACCATGTACATTATATGCTATAACTATAAGTATGTGCAGGCTGTAGTGGTGTACAAGCTATGTAGAGGCCATGAACAGGATATAAATATGAAAAACTATACAGAAATGTGAACTATGCAAGTTATAAACAGTTGTAGAATTAAAATTATCGTATTGTACAGAATGATTATTTATACAGAATTATACAGTAGTGCAGGTAAGATAAGTGAAATATGTGGATAATTTCTAAAGAGGCTATATAAAGTGCTAGTGGTTGTGAGTGGTGGTTCAGTCCATGTTATTATTGTGTGTATGAGGGTACAGTTGTCCATTATTTGTTTTTGTCCATTGTGGGTGTGTGTATGTCCTGTCCATGTGTTTAATGTGGGTCAGATGTCAGGAGGCAGAGTTCAGGAGTCTGACAGCTGTGGGGAAGAAGCTGTTCCGGTACCTGGTGGTCTTAGTCTGGAGGCTCCTGTAGCGCCTCCCAGAGGGCAGGAGGGTGAAGAGTCCATGTGATGGGTGACTGGGGTCTTTGATGATTTTCCCAGCCCTTTTCAGACACCGCTTCCTGTAGATGTCCTTTATGGCAGGAAGTGGTGCTTCGGCGATGCGCTGGGCAGTTTTCACAACTCTCTGCAACGCCTTCCGGTCCGAGGCAGAGCAGTTCCCGTACCAAACTGTTATACAGTTGGTCAGGATGCTCTCGATGGTGCAGCAATAGAAGTTCACCAGGATGTCTGAGGACAGGTGGTTCTTCCTCAGAGTCCTCAAGAGGAAGAGGCGCTGGTGAGCCTTCTTGACCCGCTTGGAGCAGTTGGTCGTGCAGATGAGATCCTCGGAGATGTGGACTCCCAGGAACTTGAAGCTGCTCACACGCTCCACAGCCGTCCCTTTAATGTAGATGGGTGGATGTGGGTCAGCATTCCTCCTGTAGTCCACAATGAGCTCCTTGGTCTTCTCAGTGTTAATCAGCAGGTTGTTTGTGTCGCACCACTCAGCCAGACGATCCACCTCCTCCCTGTAGGCGGCCTCATCGTTGTCACTGATGAGGCCAATCACCGTGGTGTCATCTGCAAACTTAATGATGGTGTTGGAACCATTGGCAGGTCTGCAGTCGTGGGTGAAGAGGGAGTAAAGGAAAGGGCTCATCACACAGCCTTGTGGTACACCGGTGTTCATTGTGATTGTAGATGAGCAGCGGTTATCCAGCCGGACATGTTTCGGGGCAGTTGGTCAGGAAGTCCAGTAACCATTTGCACATGAGGGAACTGATGCCCAGGTCTGTCACTTTCCTGATGAGTTGTGAGGGGTGGATTGCATTGAACGCTAAACTGAAGTCTATAAACAGCACTCTGGTGAGGGGTTGTTGTTGTCCAGGTGTGAGAGGACAGAGTGCAGTGCGATGGAGACTGCATCCTCTGCGCTCCTGTCCTGACAGTATGCGAATTGGTGGGGGTCCAGGGTGGGGGGGAGACAGGATTTGAAGTGTGCTCTAAGCACTTTGTGATGATGGGAGTGAGGGCCAGAGATGGGCAGTAATCTGTAATCCGATTACTTTTTTCAATTAACGAGTAAAGGGATTACTATTGCAAAAACGGTAATTAGATTACTGTTACTTTCCCGTGAGCACGCTGCGTTACTGCGTTACTAAAACCGTGATTTTTTTGCGAGAGTGTCTCATGACAATGACGTAAGCGAGTGCGACGTTCGTGGCAACAGCTGTGTGCAGATCAACAATGGATAATATATCGAGTGCGGGAGAGAGTATGAGCGTGCAGCGTTTAAAGCGTGACAGTACTGACCTTACTTTGAGTTTGATTCCATAAAAAGTGACAAAAACATTACTGTCCGCTGTTCACTGCGTGGGAAGAAAACTTCTTTTTACAGCGAAAAAAAAAACCCTTAACTTCCGAGCAAGCACCGAGTACAATAACCACGGAATGGGAAATTCACAGACAAACTCGCGGATTCTTCCACTGACCGCTGCGGCACACCTGCACCAGGGCAAACATCCGCCTGCTATACAGGTGAAAAC